>NW_027361908.1:21227500-21947500 GCF_039654945.1 Dendrobates tinctorius
TGACATTAAAAAGTCGACATGTCAGCGTATTTTGCCCACGGACACATGATCCGGGGAAACACACTGACATATGCACAGACCCATTCACTTGAATAGGCAAATAGCGCTTCGTTCCTTCCGAGTCTCTCCGCATGGCTGCCCAATGGTATAAAGTTCTGTGACACACCCATGGTGTCAATATGATCACTGCACCCCTAGATCAATTCATTGAGAGGTGTAGTTTGTAAAATGGGGTCACTTTATCAGGGGGTTATGCTGTTTTGGCACCTCATGGGCTCTCCCAGTCGGTCATGGCACCTGCAAACCATAACAGAAAAATCTGGTGCTTTTTCCCTTCTGAGCTCTTACATGTGCCCAAACAGTGGTTTACCCCCACATATGGGGTATCAGCATACTCAGGACAAATAGCACAACTTTTGGCATCTAATTTCTCCTGTTACCCTTGGAAAAATAAAAAAATTGGGGGCAAAGAGATAATTTTTGTGGAAAAAAATATGTTTTATTTTTACGGTTCTATGTTATAAACTTCTGTGAAGTACTTGGGGGTTCAAAGTGCTCAACACACATCTAAATAAATTCATTGAGAGATCTAGTTGCCAAAATGGTGTCACTTGTGGGGGGTTTCCACTGTTTAGGCATATCAGGGGCTCTCCAAATGTGACATGTCGTCCGATCTCAATTCCAGCCAATTTTGCATTGAAAAGTCAAATGGCGCTCCTTCCCTTGTGAGCTCTGCCATGCGCCCAACAGTGGTTTACCTGTATATATGGGATATCAGCGTACTCAGGAGAATTTGCACAACAACTTTTGGGGTCCAATTTTACCTGTTACCCTTGGTAAAATAAAAAAAATGGATCTGAAGTAATTTTTTTGTGAAAAAAGTTAAATGTTCATTTTTTTAAACATTTCAAAAATTCCTGTAAAGCACCTGAAGGGTTAATAAACTTCTTTAATGTGGTTTTGAGCACCTTCAGGGGTGCAGTTTTTAGAATGGTGTCACTTTGGGGTATTTTCTATCATATAGACCCCTCAAAGTGACTTCAAATGTAGTATTTTATGTGACATGTCTCTGTGGTTTAAGGGCATGAAAATTCAAAGTTGGAAAATTGCTAAATTTTCAAAAATTTTGCCAAATATCCATTTTTTTCACAAATAAACGCAATTAATATAAAAGAAATTTTACCACTATCATGAAGTACAATATGTTACGAAAAAGTATTGTCAGAGTCACTGGGATCCATGAAAGCATTCCAGAGTTATTACCTCATAAAGGGACAGTGATCAGAATTGTAAAAATTGGCCTGTTCATTAACATGCAAACCACCCTTGGTGGTAAAGGGGTTAAAGTGGAGACCGAGGCAGTGGATAGCGTGATCCTGAGCAGGAAAAGGGAAAGTGATAGACTGACAGAATGATTTACCAGAAATTGGTCTTGGGACAGGATGCTTTGCAGTACAGACCCGAGTTCGCCAGACAGAGACAATGGGCTAGGAAGGAACAGGGAATGTGAGATGAAGAGTGCCCCGGCTGGTAGTTCCAAGGCATCAGCAAGCAAAGAAATTAAGTAATGACCGTAGAGGCGAACTATTTTCCCTAAGGGAAAGGAGGATGCGGAATTGCGGGTTGAGGGCAGGACTCTCACTTACTGTACTATAGTACTGTGTTCAGTTGTGGTGAAAGCTGATGTACTTGGAGGTAGAAACAAATAAGCCTGGAAGAGGTAGAGAGACCGTGTGTGAAGATGCTCCATGTTGTAAAGGAAATGTTCATGAAGTTATGCACCTGCTACCTATTGCACATGATCTCCAACAAGTTGATGTTGAGTAAAATATTGTTTATGTTTGGTTGATATTTTCCCTCATTGAACTTTACACTATCTGGCCAGCCAAAGTCACCTGCATCATATGGCCTGCAAAGGCGTAGAGTACACCCATAGACACAGTCCATGCACTCAGCCAGGACCTGCATCTTCATGGCATGAAAGACAAGAACCTCATTCATGGCTACTGCTTTGTGCCATGTTATTTCTTTGCACCTCTATTCCTGCTAAGTGTGTTGACTGTCATAACCCTTACTCCGTGCCATCCCCAATTTCATGATATTTATGCCCAGGTCATTATCTACAGTACTGTAAAGGGGGTGCTGTAAGTGCTTTGTGCCTTCCCCTTTAATTGCTGTATATATATATATATATGTGTTATTGTAATGCTAAAGTAAGGTAGGGACAGCATAGATATGTAGTTAGGACACTAGGGGTACTGTAGAGTTAGAGTTAGAGAGATTAGATGCTAGATAGGATAGCAATAGTTAGCTGGTTTTAGCCAGAATAGAAACAGTTAAATAGCTATACCAATGGGATTGTTGCTGGGAGGAGTTACCCAGAGGAGACAGAATTGTTCTAGAAAAGTTAGTCAGTGTGTGTGAGCAGCGAACAGCAGTGTAGGCTGGAGTTACAGTCGCAGTGGACTGTGAGAACAGGCAAGACGCAGTACAGTGGTCTGAAGAAAGTTTGAAGTTTGGCTTCTGAGGAGCACTCTCTGCGAGAGGCCAGGAAGAGGATCTCAGGTTGGAGTCTGGGGACACCGACTGGAACTGTCAGGGACCTAATGTCTAGTTGAGGCTGCGAACAGCAGAATGGTTCTTTTGCCAAACATGGGCAATGTAGACGGGGAGTGTCCAGTGACTGCTAACAGGAGGATTCTGCAGGCCTTGGGCTCAGAGAACGTGCAGGACAAGAAGTGGCAGAGCCAGACCACGAACTGTGCAGAAGATGTCATGTTTACATGTAACTGGAATGGAAGGATTGTAACTGTGCTGCTAGGACCTGCTTCAAATAAAACCATAAAGAAAAAGAGCAAGGATTCTGCGGACATTTGTTTGTGTTCGGATCCCCATGGGACACTGTATCCTGATCAGGCTCCGGTCCCGCAGGTGGGTGAAGAATTGCACTCATGCCGCACCAACACCAAGACACACCCCAAAGTTGTAGTATCGGGGCGCCCGGGTGCTGAAGAGTTAAAGCCCTTTGTCACAGCTGGCACCTGGACTCCCGTTAAAAAGTGGAACCTCCGGTGAGTGCCGCTCAACCCCGCACCCCTGAGCCCAGGCTTGCATGTGCGGATGTCCAACCCCCGGCCCCAAGCAGTAGAATGCAATCCCGCCATGCTGGACCCCCATTCCGTGGGCCCTCACCTCGGAAGCTACAGGCAGTGAGCGCATTTCCATCCCCCAGGCAGTTGGCCTGGGTGGCAGAAGTTGTGGATGATACAGAGTTGCAGGCATTCCTGGACTGGGACCGGGAGCGAGAAGCACTGCATCTGAGGCCTAGAGAACTGATGAGGCCTATGTCTGTTTGTTCTGGCGCACCAGAGAATGCGGTGGCCAGAAGGATTCCAGAGATGATGTCTGGAGCACAGGCACGGAGCCCTGAAGCTGATGATGCTGATGAAGAGCAGTAATGTGGGACTGTTCTGCATCCCTGAGGGCAGGAGCCCTGGAAGTTGCCTAGATGCCTAGATGACATCTGGGCCAATGGCTGGATCTAGGACTGTTTGTGTTTTTGTGGGCGGGAGCCCTAGAGGTTGCCCATATAGCATCTGGATTAATGCTTAATTAAGGACTGTTTGTGGTTTGTGGGCAGGAGCCCGGATGTGAAGACGGTCAGAGTGGCCGGGGTTGCAGAAGAAAATTAGGCAGTCAGATTGGCTGCAGATGAAGAGAATGTGGTATTTTTGTGTTTCCGCTTCCCAGTTTTGTTGCGCACATTGTGCCTCCCCTGCTGATTGCAGGACTAAAACCCTTACCTGGTTACTCACCTTGGACTGCGTAAAGTCTTGGAGCTCTCAAAGAAGGGAGGGGGAAACATCTGTGTGCTAAAAGGACCTGAAGGGTCAGGACTAAGCGAATCATCAATGAGTGGTCCTCCGGACCTGTGTGAAGAAGAAAATGACCTGAGAGGTTCAGGTCTGTGTGAACTGAGCTGGTCATCTGGATCAGGATGGAAAAGTGACTCTGTGTGAACTCTTGGCTGATCTTCCGGATCAGGATGAAAGCTGAAGTTGTTGTGTGGCCATTCTTGTGTCCTGTGTTTGGCTACCTGGAGCAGGAAGGACTGAGTGGCTGCAGGAAAAAATGTTTCTTACAGGAGCAGAGTGACTAGGGTCTGTGGGACCCTGATTAAAAAGAATGTGAACTCTTGTTACGGGGCTCCAACCAAGTGAAGCCGGGTCCTGGAGGACCGGCCAAAGTGAACGGAGCCTGTGTCAAGAATACCACTGTATATATATTATGTATCTAATGCTATGTTTTGTTTTCTAAGTATTTAGTGATGCCATGGTTGGGGACGACCATGCTTAAAGAAAGAGGTATGTAAAAGGGGGTGCTGTATGTGCTTTGTGCCTTCCCCATTATTTGCTGTATATATATATATATGTGCTATTGTAATGCTAAAGTAAGGTAGGGACAGCATAGATATGTAGTTAGGACACTAGGGGGTACTGTAGAGCTAGAGAGATTAGATGCTAGATAGGATAGCAATGGTTAGCTGGTTTTAGCCAGAATAGAAACAGTTAAGTAGCTGTACCAATGGGATTGTTGGTGGGAGAAGTTACCGAGAGGAGACAGAATTGTTCTAGAAAAGTTAGTCAGTGTGTGTGAGCAGCGAACAGCAGTGCAGGCTGGAGTTACAGTCGCAGTGGAGTGTGAGAACAGGCAAGACGTGATACAATGGTCTGAAGAAAGTTTGAAGTTTGGCTTCTGGGGAGCACTCTCTGCGAGAGGCCAGGAAGAGGATCACGGATTGGAGTCTGGGGACACCGACAGGAACTGTCAGGGACCTAAGGTCCAGTTGAGGCTGCGAACAGCAGTCTGGTTCTTTTGCCAAAGATGGAATGGAAGGACTGTAACTGTGCTGCTAGGACCTGTTTCAAATAAAACCTTAAAGAAAAAGAACAAGGATTCTGCGGACATTTGTCTGTGCTCAGATCCCCAAGGGACCCTGTATCCTGATCAGGCTCCAGTCCCGCAGGTGGGTGAAGAATTGCACACATGCCGCATCAACACCAAGACACACTCCAAAGTTGTAGTATCGGGGCGCCCGGGTGCTGAAGAGTTAAGGCCCCCATTATACTAACTTCTCCAGCTGTACAATAATTGCTCACCCCCAGTCCCTGTTTTAAACACTCCTCCAACCTTCTGGCCATTTTTCCCCCAGCACAGCTGCACCCTCCCCATTCATGTGCAAACCCTAATTTCTACATAAATTCATGTACCACTTATTCACCTCCCCAATCTCCTGTAGTTTCTTTGATGTGGTACAGGCAGTATTTCAGAAAATATTACCTTTTGAGAAAGCATCTTTAAGAATCTTCCTCCAAAGTGCACCCGGACTACTGGGTTCTCACCCTACTCTCAAAGTAATTTGGCAGCCTGATCAACCATGTGCCAAATTCAAGCACCAGGAAGACACACAATTTGTCGATCTTTGTCTTTCTGACAGATTGCCCTATCTGTTCGCCTTATAATAGAGTTCCCCACTATCAGCACCTGTATGTCTTGCCCTGCACTCCTTTTCCCCTCCATACCGAAGCAAACACTCGCCTGATTTTCAAAGGACATGTCTTGCTGCGGCAGTGCAACTCCTGTACGGACACCCCCTCGTTTGCCAACTTGGCAAACTTCTTGGGATGTGCCAGATTAAGACTAGCCTCCCTGACATTCTTCCTTCTACACTGCCTTCTGTCACCCAGCTAGCCATCTCACTGTCCGAAAGCTCCATAACATGGTCCTCTACCCCAGCGAGCACCTGTTCAGTGAGCAGCAAACTGGTAATTAATACAAGTTACTCCCTTCTAAGCTCCCTGAATCCAAAGTCACTGATTCACAAGTCACAGGCTTAAGTCAATTCTCACTTAAAATTAAAACAAATCACACTTGCAAATTCAGTCACACTTGAGAAAAAAATGATTTATATAGTTACCTTTTTGTTTAGCTGTAATACAATTTACAACTCACTGCAATGTCTGCAAGGACATGTTTGTAATCTGATATTGGTGCTTACTCTGCACTATCAAGTTAAATGGATGCAACAATCTCAGATATTTATGTGTAACATTAGTGCCATCTATCTGGACTCAATTGTATTGCTTTATTAGCATATAAGAAGAAAAATGTAAAAGTTCCTCTATGTGTTAATGATCATAAAAATTCCATAGCAGGGTGAATTATCTTCTACGTGATACACTATGGAATTAATAAATTCAACTCTCCTGTTTAAAGGGAATCTGACAAGACGATTTCACTACTGAAACAAATCGTATGGTTGTATAAGTCCTAGTAAAGCAATAATGTCAGATTACTACAGCTATACCACTAGTTCCAGAAGTAAAATACTCTTGACAAGTTCCCTCACGTTACACTAAAGCTGAAAGTCAAATAATTTTGTGAATTTGTTTCACGTCAAAGAAAAGTACAGTATTATGTGAGCATAGAACCAATATAATGTGCTTATTGGATATCTTGCTATATTTTTGTGAAATATTGAAAAACATACTGTAGGTCTGGCCAAAGCAACAGCTAGAGTTGAGACTAGTTCAGCCTCTGCCCCTGTTGGCTTTACCCCTCGCTGCTGCAAATGATTGACAGGCTTCCCCCTATGTACACGCAAGGGAGACACCTGTCAATCGCCTCTAGCAGAGCTGGTAAGAGCCAGTAACTCTGGCTATGGTCCCCATCAAGATCTTCTATCTATGCTTTCTCTGCGATGAGAGAGTGTTACAGAGAAAAATATACATAACTGGAATACTGCATCCAGCCTCTGATTAATGCTGCATGCAGTTTGGGCAACATAAATTAGATGACAGTTTCCTTCAATATTTCCCTACTGAGTTTACAGATAACATCTGATCACAGATAATGGACACTGCATTCCAAGGCTATATTGGAGCCTCAGAAGCCATGAAAAATGGGATTTGGGCATATTCAACTTTAATAAAGTAGACAGAGTGACTCTGTGCTCTGACTTCATTATCGTCAGTTCCCGCCTTTTTGATATGGGCACAAAAGTGTGTTTGGCTTCATTAAAGTCCATGGCATCATCAGCAGGTACGCCTGAATCCTAGTTTTCAGGGCTTCAGAGGGAAGCAATGACACAGCCATTGATGTGTGGCAAAAACAATATGTGAACATAGTCTAATTGTCTGGCCAATTCCATGGTCCTTAGGTGGAAATGTTAGATTTCCAGTAAGAGCAATAGTTGACTCACTGAGCTCTTTCAGTTTTGAAATGACCTCTAGTCTGAAACCATAAACTTTACTTCAACTTTAGTATCTAAAAAAGAGGGTCTAGTTCAGTGTGAGGTGGGGGGGACTAAAATACACTACATTTATGAATGAGGTACATCAGCGTTTAGGAGCAAATTAATGGTCTATACTAAAATAGAAAATAATCAGTACAGCTTATAAAATACATAATTTTCCAATATGTTTACCTCTTTGAGACAAAGCCTGTTTTCACCTTAAAGGGAATCTGTCACATATTTTTTGCCAAATAGGATGCGACCACCGCCATCAGGGGCTTATCTACAGCATTCTGTAGATGACGTCCTCTTCTTTGCTTCCCGTCGCGGCTCCGGCGCAGGCGCACTGCTCTGCCCTGTTGAGGACAGAGCAGAGTACTGCAGTTCACAGGCACCAGACCCCTCTGACCTCTCCAGGCGCCTGCGCACTGCAGTACTCTGCTCTGCCCTCGACAGAGCAGAGCAGTGCGCTTGCACCGGAGCCATGACGGGAAGCTAAGAAGAGAATGTCATCGCTAGAAGATGGGAGGCGTCAGACCGGACCCTGACACCCATCGGACCCAGACTGAACCCGGACCGCCCCTTGGTGAGTATAATATAGCTTGTTTTGCTACTCTTTCAGGTTACATCGGGGGCTTATCTACAGCGGTGGCCGCTTCTTGTATACGAAAAAATAGGTGACAGATTTCCTTTAAAGACCAGGTCAATTTTTAAAATTCTCACCACAGTCACTTTATGAGGTCATAACTCTGGAACAAACTTCAATGGATCCCCGTGATTCTGAAACTATTTTCTCGAGACATATTGTGCTTTATGATAGTGGCAAAATTTATTTGATACAACTTGCGTTTATTTGTGAAAGAAATAAAAATTTGGCAAAAATGTTGAAAATATCGCAATTTTCAAACTTTTAATTTTTATGCCCTTAAATCAGAGAGTCATATAGCACAAAATAGTTAACAAATAACATTTCACACTTGTCTACTTTATATCAGCACCATTTTTGAAACATAATTTTTTTGTTAGGAAGTTATAAGAGTTTAAAGTTGACCTGCGATTTTTCCTTTTTACAGCAAAATTTGCAAAACTATTTTTTTAGGGATCACCTCACACTTGAAGTCTTTATAGACTGCCCAAGCGCAACGCACCTGCACAGTCTGGACCCAGAGTGACACATCCCCCACAGAGTGAACGCATCCTCCCAGGAAATCGCCGTATGCGTAAACACTGAACGCATACTGCGATCTCCGCAACACCTTACCGAACCTGGTGAGGCTGTTGCCGGTGGGGTCTTGCGTCTTCAGGTGATGCCTGGAAGTGGGCGTGTTATAGCGCCGGAGTCGGCGCCTGCGCAGTTCACGCTTACCGCCACCATTTTCTTGAAGACACACTGCAGTGTGTCTTCAAGAACATGGCGGCGGAAAGCGAGGACTGAGCAGGCACCGAGTCCGGCACCACAACACGCCCACTCCAGACATGAATTGGCGCAAGTGCAGTCTGCGCTTACCGCCGCCATTTTCTTGAAGACACACTGCAGTGTGTCTTCGAGAACATGGCAGCGGAAAGCAATGACTGCGCAGGCGCCGAGTCCAGCACCACAACACGCCCAGAATAGGACAGCGCTGGAAACAGGGAAGAAAGGTGAGTATAAATGGTTTTTTTAATGTGTGCAGTTTAATAGGGGTTAGGGGGATCATTCATATCAGGATTGGGGGGGTGAGGAGACCATGCATACCACGAAAGAGGGGTGGGGGACCATGCATACCAGGAAAGGGGGGTGAGGGGACCATGCATATTAGGATAGGGGAGTGAGAGGACCATGGATACCAGGATTGGGGGGTGAGGGGACCATGCATATCAGGATTGGGGGGTGATGGGACCAAGCATACCAGGATTGGGGGGTGAGCGGGCCATGCATACCAGGATAGGGGGGTGAGTGGATCATGCATACCACGATTGGGAGGTGAGAGGACCATGCATACCAGGATTGGGGGGTGAGAGGACCATGCATACCAGGATTGGGGGGTGAGAGGACCATGTATACCAGGATTGGTGGGTGAGAGGACCATGCATACCAGGATTGGGGGGTGAGGGCACCATGCATACCAGGATTAGGGGGGTGAGGGCACCATGCATACCAGGATTGGCGGGTGATGGCACCATGCATACCACGATAGTGATGAGGGGGTGCCATGCATACCAGGATTGGGGGTTGAGGGAACCATGAATACCAGTATATGGATAAGGGGGTACCATGCATACCAGGATAGGGATGAGGGGTGCAGCACAAACCAGGATGGGAGACCATATAAAAATATTGGAGAAAGAGAAACCAATCACTAACTAAAATGTTTCTATACTAATGCACAAAGCATGGGCAACAAACAAGGAGAACTAGAAGTACTAACACAGGAAAAGAAATATGATGTCATTGGAATCACTGAAACTTGGTGGGACAATACACATGACTGGAATACAAGACTAGAAGGATACAACTTATTTGCAAGAAACAGACTTGATAAACGAGGAGGAGTTGTCGCATTGTATGTTAGAAATGCGTATATCTGCACAGAGATTGAAGCTTCAGAGACTGGGAGTTCTGTGGAAACTGTTTGGGTAAGAATACAAGGACAGAACAATGGAAAGGACACCATTGTAGGCATTTACTACAGGCCACCTGTGCAAGCTGAAGATATGGATGAACTCTTTATGCATCAAATGGCCAAGTTCTCCAAAAAATATGACATAGTTGTCATGGGAGATTTCAACTATCCAGACATTTGTTGGGAATCTCTCTCAGGCAAAACTAACAGGTCAAGGAAATTCTTATCCTCTCTTGCTGACAACTTTATCTTCCAAAAGGTAGGGGAGAAAACAAGGGGAACTGCTACCTTGGATCTAATCCTTATAAACAGGGAGGAAATGGTTGAGGAGGTAAAAGTGGCAGGGACCCTAGGAGGTAGCGACCATGCTATTTTAGAATTTTGGATAACTAAAGGAGGAAGACCTGTGAAGACTCAGACGTCAAGGTTAGATTTCAGAAAGGCAGATTTTAAGGGATTCAGAAAGAGAATTGGAGGGATCCAATGGCTGGATATCCTTAAAGACAAAAATGTCCAGGAAGGATGGGAAATCTTGAAAAATGAAATTCTCAAAGCACAATTGTTAACAATTCCAAAGAGAGGGAAGAATAGGAAGCATTTAAGGAAGCCAGGATGGATGAACACAGAACTTAAGCACATGCTAAAAAGGAAGAAAAAAATGTTTATAAAATGGAAAGAGGGAGGCATATCGAAAGAAGAATATAATGCTGTCTGCAGAACCTGCAGGGCACAAATCAGATTACTAAAGCTGACAATGAATTGAGGCTTGCAAGAGATGTCAAAAGCAATAATAAAGGATTTTGGGGATATGTCAAAAGTAAAAGAAAAGTCAAAGATGCTATAGGATTTTTACAGGATGAAAATGATGAAATGGTAAGACAGGATGTTGAGAAGGCTGAACTTTTAAATTCCTATTTTGCATCTGTTTTCTCTCAGAAAGGAAATGTAACATCAACTGTTCTTCACTATCCTATTAAGGGAATAGAAGAATCCAGGATATCTATAAACAGAAAGATAGTGAGGAAACACTTAGCTAACCTAAATGAATTCAAGTCTCCAGGTCCAGGTGAATTACACCCCAGAGTACTGAAGGAGATAGCAGAAGAAATTTTTGAACCACTCTCCATATTCTTTGAAAATTCTTGGAGAACAGGAGAAGTCCCAGAAGACTGGAGAAGAGCAAATGTTGTTCCTATCTTCAAAAAGGGGAAGAAGGTGGACCCAGGCAACTATAGGCCAGTGAGTCTGACTTCTATACCAGGAAAGATCTTTGAACAAATAATTAAACAACATGTATGTCAGTACCTGGATAACAATGAAGTGATTAAACAGAGTCAGCATGGGTTTGTAACTAATAAGTCATGTCAGACTAACTTAATTTCCTTCTATGATGGAATCACTGATTGGGTGGATCAAGGAAATTCTGTAAATATCGTATATCTTGACTTCAGCAAAGCATTTGACAAAGTATCTCATACAATCCTTATTGAAAAAATGACTAAGTATGGAATGGACAAGGCAACTGTTAGGTGGATTCATAACTGGCTTAGTGATTGGACCCAAAGAGTGGTCGTAAATGGCTGCACATCCAGTTGGAAGAATGTTTCAAGTGGGGTACCACAGGGCTCTGTCCTGGGCCCTGTATTGTTCAACATCTTTATCAATGATTTAGATGAAGGAATTGAGGGTAAACTGATTAAATTTGCTGATGACACAAAGCTAGGAGGGATAGCTAATACTAGAGAAGAGAGAGAGAGGATTCAAAAAGATATAAATAAACTGGAGAAGTGGGCAGCAACTAACAGAATGGTTTTTAACAGGGAAAAATGCAAAGTACTACATCTGGGCAATAAAAATGAAAAAAGCATATACTCAATGGGAGGAATAGGGCTAAGCAACAGCACATGTGAAAAAGACTTGGGTATACTAATAGATCACAGACTGAATATGAGTCAACAGTGTGATGCAGCAGCAAAAAAGGCAAATGCGATTCTAGGATGTATTAACAGAAGCATACAGTCTAGATCACGTGAAGTCATTATTTCCCTCTACTCCTCTTTGGTCAGACCTCATCTGGAATATTGTGTCCAGTTTTGGGCACCACATTTTAAAAAAGACATCAACAAACTGGAGCAAGTTCAGAAAAGAGCGACCAGAATGGTGACCGGTCTGCAAACCATGTCTCATGAGGAAAGGTTGGAGGATTTGGGAATGTTTAGTTTGCAAAAGAGAAGACTGAGAGGAGACTTAATAGCTGTCTACAAATATCTAAAGGGCTGTCACATTGTAGAAGGGTCAACTTTATTCTCATTTGCACAAGGAAAGACTAGAAGCAATGGGATGAAACTGAATGGGAGGAGACACAGATTAGATATTAGAAAAAACTTTTTGACAGTTAGAGTGATCAATGAGTGGAACAGGCTGCCACGAGAAGTGGTGAGTTCTCCTTCAATGGAAGTCTTCAAACAGAGGCTGGACAGACATCTGACTGGGATGATTTAGCGAATCCTGCTTTGAGCAGGGGGTTGGACCAGATGGCCCAGGAGGTTCCTTCCAACTCTACGATTCTATGATATGCCAATAAAAATGCCCACCACCCAGGTGTAGAATGGGTTCATAGCTAGTATATATATATATATATATATATATACAGTATATATATATATATATGTGTGTGTGTTACTGACATATATATAGATATACACCTATTCTAACATGTCAGTGTGATTTTACTGTATAGCCGCATATGAATTACCAGCTTTTCAAAGGACACAGGTCCGTAAAAATCGGACAGCACTCGCATGGTGCGAGTGCTGTCCGATTTTTTTCTCACACCCATTGACTTGCATTGGCGAGTCTCATCTGAGAATCGCAGCAATACGCAGCATGCTGCAATTTTTTTCTCTGTCCGATTTCAGCTGAGAATAAAATTACAAATGAGATGTCACCCAATCAATAACATGGGTCCGAGTGCGATCCGATTTTTTATCGGATTGCACTCGTCCGTATTTCTCGCCAGTGAGTATGAGCCCTAACTCTAAATAAATTTTCCTTTTATTCAAGTCATCTGTGAAGATCGGATCTTTGCTGGATTTGCCATATCAACAAAGTAAGCCAAAGAAATGAGTTATTAGGAGAAAGATGTCTAACTTCTACCAAGTCTATTACATAGCATGGACCTTTGCGATAAATGTCTTCAGACAGCCTGGACTAAGTTTATATTATTAAGCAAGATTCTTATGTCAGGTTTTTTTTTTCTCATGTGAAAAACTCCGTATTTCCTTCAATGAGCTGGATTCATTTTTTATTCATGTCTCAGTTTTTACAATCCTTACTGCGTCGATTTTTCTGCTTTGCAAAAAAAATTTAGACACTTCTATGAAAATACAGACAGCACATTGATGACTGCCGCCGTGTGCTGTCCATATTTTTTCCATTACCATGGAATGATGAGTTTAAATTTTGCAGACAGTTGGTCAGCCAAAAAAAGTAACAGGTGAAAAGGCACATTTACTTTAAAGGGGTCTGGATTTATCTGCAAAAATAAAGGCTGTCACATGTATCAAAAAAATCTGATGTGTGGAATAACTCATTAGACAGCATTAGTAAATGTGAGACCTTGTGACCGGTAAAGGTGTACCAAATTCCAGAATTACCTTACACCCACTTAATAAAACAAGCAGAAACATAATATAACTAATGGCCAAGGCATGTGGGATACCTGGAGTACAAGTCCTGTACGGCCGGTTGCTCTGTCAATATGTTATACTGAATAATTATCTATGCCCGTATGTATAAAACCCAATGCCTAGGCAATTCACTGACTTTACCCAGGAATTAATAGTGTACACATTGTGTACTCTGGGAACAGTTTTGACATTTGCCAGAAATGCATATTTTCAGAGACAACCAGCTGTTGCCATTTGTGGGTTCTAAGCAGTACTTAGGTCATTCACTTGATGATTCCAAAGATTTTAATAATAGTTTCCCCTCAATTTAAATCTGTGTGCGTTTTGTACAGAAAATATTGAAACGAGTTAATTTTTGGAAATGGCACGATCATATTTTATTAAAAAATAAATAAATAAAAAATTAACTAAAAGAAAATGACCTCAAAGTCTGACTACACTATTAACACCCCTGAGAGCATGTAACTTAATTCTCCATGATTTACAGATGAAGTGCGTTTTTACCCTAACACAAAACACATTAAAGATGTTGTATGGGCCATGTACATAGAAAAGGAACTAGTTACATGGCAGACATTGTTGGACATCTGCCTCAATAATAGTCAGTTCATCAGTATCCTGTGATAAACAGTTAGAGGGGACTTTCGCATGCCTGCAACCTTTAATGGGTCTGTTTAAGACTTACATATTGATTGAATTTTCTGGGCACAAGAATAATGTTTTGCTGCCCCTATAGTGATCCCAGCAAATCCCCACTAGTCTTCTGCTGAGCACATCTGGGATGTCATTCCTCAGTAATTGCAAAGACATCCATAAATAACCTCATTGATTCCATTCCATGCTAAGGCATAAATGCATGTACATGGTGCTCATACTCGTTACTGATTAAATCATGATCCTGTGATTACATGGTGCTCATACTCGTTACTGATTAAAACATGATCCTGTGATTTCCATAATTCCATGACTTTTCCTTTTTTGTGTACAGGGTGCCCTGTAGGTATCTATATTGGGGAAACCATGCAAAAACTACAAACCAGGATGAATCTACACAGGCACACAATTAAGAACGAGCTGGACACACCGGTGGGAAAACATTTCTATGGACCTGGACACTGCATGACGGATTTAAAAGCCTTAAAAATAAAAAGGTCATTTTAAAGACAACAAAAAGATAATAATTTGGTAACACAATCTGATAAGGATGTTCAAATCTTTGACAATTGGACTCAATTTAACACCTGGATTTATGACTCACTACATGGACACAACTCACACCACCAGACAGACTCCAGATATCTAGTAGAACATTCCCACTGCCTCTCCATTTGTAAAAAAATATCCCTAATTTGATTTCCTTGGCTTATCTTTAGGAGGCATCACTCCTGCCACCTGATGAAGAAATGTCCTGTTGTAATATCTCTTAAATGCGCGCTTATATTTTTAATTCATTTGTAAACCTGTCTAAAGAAAAAAAAAAACTGTGCCTTGAAAGCTTGCAAATATATTTTTGCCTGGTTAGGCAATAAAGGTGTCACTCCTAAATTACTTTTGTCATCATTGGACATAAAAGTATTTACATCAACCTTCTTGGTGCTATAATTTCAGTGTTCAGTAGTATATATTTCAGCAACATCTACCTTCTTTTCTTTTGAGTTACAGGAGAGTAAATGTCAACTCTTCCTATATGAGCACCCAAAAAATTGTCCTTGAAAATAGAAACACAGTCCTTGTAAAGAGATGTATACAGTCCTTTTCTGGAAATCGATCAGTCCATAGCTGACAGTGAACAACTCTGCAACTGCTTAGATGCCCTTACTCCAACAGAAAGGGGTGTAATAGGAGCAACAAAAATAAAGTAGGTATAAAAATAAACCCTTCGTGACTTGGAGATCAAGGCTAATATGGCCCAAAGCGGGGGTAGTAGGGGCAATCATGTCACTCATTGACTCATTCCTATGGGACTGAGGAAGTTTCTGTGGCAGTTTCCTATTTTTGTGGCTTCTGTTGAGATTTTGATCTACTTCATGGCTGGTCCTGGTATCCTGGTATCAAGTGGTACCACTTGAACTTGATGTGCTCCTACCATGTACACTGCCATCACTAGACTATGTGCCACCTTGATAGTGTTTGGTCCAAATGTTGGGGTGGCTGCTGTATGGCTTATGTTCCTTGCAGTTAACTTTTCTCTGGTCAGTATTTGCCATAGCTGAGTCTTCCTGATTTGCGTCAATAATAATGCAATAACAGACTCTCATCTGCAGGCCACAGATGAATGTCTTTCACTTAAAATACTATTCTTTAAACACATTCATATTCCCAATAGAGAACATGGAATATAATACAGGAAATGAATTAAAAACCATGTGAGATAATTGAAGACTTATTTTAAATATTGAAATAAGCCAGAAGTCATATTGAAGTATCGATGGAAAATTGCCAACAGGATATACTAGGATAGCAATTTATGCATCATGTTTTATGTAAATGCTGTCAAAATGCTAGATTTACAGGTTAACAACAGATTGTTCCTTTGAACGTCCTGTACTCAGAATAATAATTGTCCTGTGGAAATATGTAAAGGAAATGGAGACAGAGGGGATAGAATAATTGCAACATGTCTGATCTAAATTCAAGCAGACAATAATCTTACACTATGACTATCTTACCATACATCTCACCTTAGGTAAACCCAATATTGTGGAAATTTATTTTATAGAATATTGTACATTCTATAAAGAATGTCCAATGGCAGAATTTATATTCACAACTTTGAAACAAACATTTACTAATTACCGGACTTCTAGGCTAACAAAACATACACACACATATTATACAGATAAATATAGACAAAAAAAAAACAATAAAAAAGAAGGCCTCTATCTCTAATAGATGCAAATTATATACAAAATCATCAAGTTAAAGTGATGAAAGAAATAAACAGAAAAATGGAAAAAAAACATCCAGCTATTGGAGAACTACAGTATATAAGGTTGGGACAGTTAAAAAAATGGATTATTGAAGAATAGAGGGAAATCCAATTCAAGATCATGCACAGTATCATCTATCTAAGCATCCAGAGTAGCGTTCAAGGATTAAAAGCCTAAAAAACTGATTTTCCCTAAATGAGAAGAAAAGGAAAGGGATGTATTTCATAGTCTATAAGAATGTAATCACCAAGATATCCCTTGTTTCATTGAGAAATGGGTTACTTCTAGTAATAAAACAGAAGCAGAATGGTCTTGCTGAAGCAGTAGAATCAGTCCAATAGAAGGGATTCTCTCATTCCTCCTATTACACAACTTCTACGTGAAGACATATTAAGTTAAGTGGGTAGTATGTCTAGAGCAATAATTAGCCCGAATAAATGAAGAAAAGTTTTGAGATAAATGAATAGCATTTGCTTATAGTACAGTGGGGAAAAAAAGTATTTAGTTAGCCACCAATTGTGCAAGTTCTCCCACTTAAAAAGATGAGAGAGGCCTGTAAGTAACATCATAGGTAGACAACAACTATGAGAGTCAAAATAAGAAGACAAATGCAGAAAATCACCTTGTCTGATTTGGCAAGATTTATTTTGCAAATAATGGTGGCAAATAAGTATTTGGTCATTAACAAAAGTTCATAACAATATTTTGTTATATATCCTTTGTTGGCAATGACAGAGGTCAAACATTTTCTGTAAGTTTTCACAAGGTTTCCACACACTGTTGGTGGTATGTTGGCCCATTCCTCCATGCAGATCTCCTCTAGAGCAGTGATGTTTTGGGCCTGTCACTGGGCAACACAGACTTTCAAATCCCTCTAAAGGTTTTCTATAGCGGTTGAGCTCTGGAGACTGGCTAGGCCACTCCAGGACCTTCATATGATTCTTACGAAGCCACTGCTTCATTGCCCTGACAGGGGTGCTTGGGATTATTATCATGCTGAAAGACCCATCCACATTTCATCTTCAATGTCCTTGCTGATAGAGGGAGGTTTGCACTCAAAATCTTATGATAAATGGACCCATTCATTCTTTCATGTACACGGATCAGTTGTCCTGTCCTTGTCCTTTGCAGAGAAACAGCCCCAAAGCTTGATGTTGCCACCCCCATGCTTCTCAGTAGGTATGGAGTTCTTTGGATGCAACTCAGCATTCTGTCTTCTCCAAACACGACAAGCTTTGTTTCTACCGAACAGTTCTACTTAGGTTTCATCAGACATTCTCCTAATACTCTCCTGGATAATCCAAATACTCTCTAGCAAACATCAGACTTGTACTGGGTTAAGCAGGGGGACACGTCTGGCACTGCAGGATCTGAGTCCCTGGTGGCGTAGTGTATTACTGATGGTATCCTTTGTTACGGTGGTCCCAGGTCATTCACTAGGTCCTCCATGTGGTTCTAGGAATTTTGGTCACCGTTCTTGTTATCATTTTTACCCCACAGGGTGAGATCTTGCATGCAGTCCCAGATCAAGGGAGATTTTCAGTGGTCTTGTATGTCTTCCATTTTCGTATTATTGCTCCCTCAGTTGCTTTCATCACACCAAGCTGCTTGCCTATTGCAGATTCAGTCTTCCCAGCCTTGTGCAGGGCTACAATTTTGTTTCTCGTGTCCTTCGACAGCTCTTTGGTCTTCACCATAGTGGAGTTTGGAGTGTGACTGTTTGAGGTTGTGGCAGGTGTCTTTTATACTGATAACAAGTTCAACCAGGTGCCATTACTACAGGTAATGAGTGGAGGACAGAGGAGCCTCTTAAAGAAGAAGTTACAGGTCTGTGAGATCCAGAAATCTTGCATGTTTTTAGGTGACCAAATACTTATTTTCTACCATAATTTGAAAAATTAATCTAGCCAAATCAGACAAGGTGATTTTCTGGATTTGCTTTCTTATTTTGACTCTCATAGGTGTGGTCTACCTATGATGTCAATTACAGGCCTCACTCATTTTTTTAAGTGGGAGAACTTACACAATTGGTAGCTGACTAAATACTTTTTTTCCCCAGTGTATATTGTCCAAAATTGTTTTTCTATGAATATTTAGGATTTTTTTCAGTTGATGTCACCACCTTGTACCCGCTTTGCTGAGCACCACAGAGCTTCAGAAAACACGTTACAGAGACTGAAGCAGCAGGGATACGAGGAGAAATGATTATTTATTTTAAATCAATGAGAACATTGCTAGGACCCAATATATTGTTTGGAATGCTATGGGGATGCATTATACTTTTCAGAGGACTATGTGGGGCCCATAATACTGTATGGAAATCAATTTGGGTACATCATACTGTATGGGGGACAATTTGGGCCCATTATACTCTATGGAAGGCAATGTGGGCTCATTATACTGTATGGAAGGCAATTTGGGGTGGCGTGTGTACATTCAAAAATTCGCTGGGAAAATAGCACTTGCCAATCATCCGCAACCATAACCGCATGCATGCGTTTGCATGCGTTTTTGCATGCGTTTGCGGTTGTGGACGATACGTTGCGTACTCAACTGCAAATGTGAACCTAGCCTAAGACAGCTGTCTTTAATGCAGGTAGCGAGTTGATTAGGAGCATCTAACAGGTCTGTAGGAGCAAGAACTCTTAATGGTTAGTAGGGAATCAAATACTTATTTCTCGCTGCAAAATGAGAATAAATTTATGTAATTCATATAATGTGATTTTCTGTTTTTTATTTTTGATATTCTATCTCTCAATGTTAAAATTATCCTACTCTGAAAATTAAAGACTGTTCATGTCTTTGTCAGTGGGCAAACTTACGAAATCAGCAAGGGATCAATTATACTTTATGTGTGCAAGGTCTGTGTAAGGCGTCGGGTCTCTTCCCCTGCACAGGAGGAATCCCCAGCCTTGCCTTCTGCGGTCTCCCATTCATTCCGGCCGCAGAGGAGGCCGCTCAGCAAGACGTCGATACCGGCGTCTTGCTCAGCCTGGTGCTGTCGGCTTGGTTGCTACTGCCACCCCTGGTTCAGCCTTAGCAATCCACAATTGCCAGCAACAAGCAACTCCTGGGACTAATTCCTTCTTTCGGTCAACTGAGCATGCCCGTGGGACGACTTCTTATTGGAGGTCGGAGGTCACATGCTCAGGTCCTGTTGATGCACCGATTGGTTCACTAGGAAGGTCCCGAAAGGCTGCAACTATAAAAGGTTAGCATGGCCACCCGGCTATGCACTATTATAGGAAACAATTACAGACCATGTGGAGTGAGTGTTGCATGCATGTATGAATGTCTTTGGTGAATGACTCATTAAGAAACCCTTACCATTGGTACACATGTGTTGTGTAGCCTTGCCTGTTAGCGCCCAGGCTGAGGTGCAGGTAGGAGGCAGAGTCTGAGACTAGCATCAGCTCCAAGTGGTGGCTTGTCTGCATGCCACAGTGCATTTGGTCGGCACTCCACGGTCACCAACGCTCATTAGTGGCGTCCGCAGGTGCGACGCCGCATGCTTATTAGGTCTAGAGGGACTCTGACTCCGTGCCCGTGGAGCAGAGTTCTGTGACCATATACTGAGCACTCACCTTGCCAAGCTCTGTGAGCTTTAACATTTATGTTCGGCTCTGTGAAGTAACAGAGTTCGCCCCTGTACACACCGGGTGATGTTAACCTGCGTGTGTTCCTCTTTTATACCGCCACATAGCGTCCGCTATTACCGATCACCAGTTTACCACCTCTGCACGGTGGACCCCGGGCTGCGAACGCACCTTATCACCATCTTTTATTATTTGGTGCGTTCCTCCAGCCCTAACAGTCTGTCTGGGGTCCATCATACTGTGTTGAGGGCTGTGTCTGGGCCATAATACTATTTGTAAGGCTATGTGGGGTCTATTATATGGTGTGCAGGGCTATGTGAGGGGTTATTATACTGTTTGTAGAGCTATTTGGGGGCTATTATGCTGTTTGGAGGCTGAGGGCAATTATACAGCATGAAAAGTTGTGTTGGGGCCATTATACTGTATGGAGTGCTGTGTGGGGGTTACAGTTGGGGCATTATACCATGTTGGGGTCACCATACTTTGCATGGGTGGTTGATGGGGGTACAGTAGAGTCATTTCACTGTGCATGTGGAGGGTACTGTGGAGGAATTCACTGTGAGGGTATCATACTGTGTTTTGGGGGTACATTTTTGTTGGCATCATTATGGGGACAATAAAAAAATGTAGGGGCTTCAATTGGATGAAAATCACTCTGTAAGGGCTACAAAGTAGTGATCCCACTGAATCTATATATATATACATATATTTTTTTTTTGGGGGGGTGGAGATGAAGTTGAGGGGACAAATTGAAACTTCTTCTATGGGGGGGTCTTATGATTTGTATGCATGCCCCTGGGGGAAGCTGTAGCATTTGATGTATTGACACCTTCATTGTTATAAAAAAACATATTTCTGGTTTTGGACCTAGCTTTATTGAAGGCCGTTTTATGGTAATCCTTTTAACATAGTCTGACACAGATGACAGCGTTCTTCCGGAGGAAGACTGTGTCAATGGAGCAGATATTTCTAGTACATGTTTGGCATTTGTTAGGTAAATAATTGTACCTTTATGTGATTGGTTCATAGAAGTTTGAAAAAGGATTTCTAAGGGTGTTGTGCTACTCCTGAAACGTGTTAGTTTTAATTATCTCACCAAGTATTCACTTGTTTTAATGGATTTTGAATAAAGGTTTTTCTATGTTTGGTTGTGCCAAAAATTTCCACTGAACTCTTGTAATTTGGCTGCATATCACCAACAGGTTATGGCACCCACTGGAATATGATTCTCAGTATCTACTCACAAGCGTTGTGAGCTCATTTTTCCCTTTTGTACCTATAGGAATGACAGCAGAGCTCAAAATATCAATAGAATTTGTCTTTTCCTTACAAAAATTGCAGACAAATGGAGAATCAAATTGTAATTAAAAGTCCACTGAGGTAAACATGCTAAATTTAAAATGAAGCAAATAACTCTTAATAAATTTTGGCACATCTTTGCTGTCTTCGAAGGGCATAAAGATCAGTCCTGGTTCTGGTACACCAATGTGTACATGTCTTTATATACTAAGGAAGGAAATAATGAAAGCTGCTTTATTACGAATACAAGCTAAACCACACACACACACATTTGTATTTTAATTCTTTTATAATAAGATAATCCTTTAATCGTCCCACCATGGGGAAATTCAGAGCATTACAGCAGCAAGGCAGGAACAAGTACAGATACAGATGCATAAAGGCATTACATTGACAGTAGGTAGGTACATATACGAAAAAAAAAAAAAAAAGATATAACCAGACTATCACAACTTTGGATCTATCAGTTCACTGTTTGGGTCGTTCTCCATTTTGGACAGTGCTGGTTATACAGCCTAACTGCAGAAGGAAGGAAGGACTTTCGATAGCGCTCCCTCTCACATTTAGGATGAAGTAGCCAGTCACTGACAGTACTGCACATCTTTGTCACGGTCTCATGCATGGGATGGGAATCATTCTGCACCATGTAGCTCACCTTGGCCTGTATCCTCCTGTCGCCTACTTCCTGAACTGGATCAAGGGGGCATCCCAGGACAGAGCTGGCCCTTCTAATCAGTTTGTTCAGCCTATTCCTGTCCCTGGTTGATATGCCACTACCCCAGCACGCCACACCAAAGAAGATGACTGATGCCACAACAGAGTTGAAGAAGGATGCAAGGAGTGCCCCTCTAACTCCGAAGGCTCTCAGCCTTCTGAACAGATAAAGCCTACTGTGGCCCTTCCTGTACACTGCATCCAAGTGATGGGCCCAGTCAAGCTTATTATTGAGGATCACACCAAGGTACTTATAGGTGTCGACTATCTCAATGTCATTTCCCTGAATGTTCACCACTACTGGTGGATTTTTTCCCTTGCGAAAGTCCACCACCAATTCCTTGGTCTTCCCGGAATTAATCCTAAGGTGGTTCCTCTGACACCACTCCACAAAAGCTTGGTTAGTATCTCTGTACTCTCTTTCATCTCCTCCTGTGATGAGGCCTACTATTGCAGAGTCATCAGAATACTTCTGCAAGTAGCAGCTAGATGAGTTGCACTTAAAATCCGCAGTGTACAGTGTGAAGAGAAAAGGGGCAAGAACTGTACCTTGAGGTATATATATAATGCTATATGTAATGTTTTTATTTCAGGAACTGGTTATTCATAAAATAAGACATGACATTATATGCAATATATAGTCATACATATCTTTCGTCACAAGATGGAGCATGTTGATTTTAAAAAAAAAAGATAGTTGGATTACAGCGACATCTAGTGAGAAATCAGGGTATTAAATATGTAAGGTGTGTGCAGCATTCATTTGTTGAAAATTACAGTTATTTTTCTACTTCTCAGGGGCCTTTTTTTCTGAAGAAAGATGTAAAAAAAATTGTAAATCCACCAGTTTATTTCTGTTTTACTCTCGTTATCCTAATTACATAATATTTTTATTATACAATTGATACCAAATATTATGTGATTGCTTTGGACATGTTTAATATTGTAGATTCTATTTGTTGCGAAAAATTTTATTCCATTTTTTTATTATACTTTCTTTTAACTTTTTTATTTTTTTGCATAATATAAAAATTAAGGCATTAAATGGGTCCATATTTGATACTATTAAACAGCAGTTACCCTAAGGCCGGGATCACATTACCGTGTGTGATGCGAGAAATACATGCAGCCGCAGCTCCGGTCATGAGAGCCTGCGGCAGCGTCGGGTGTTGATGTGAGAGACTTGTGCGAGTTTCTCGCATCACACACAGTAGTGTGATCCCGGCCTAAGGCAGAGAGTACATATTTTTCTCATACTGATCAAAGGGAATCTGTCGCCACATTGGACCTATCTAAACTATTAATATGGGCATACTGGTTATAGACTACTGAGAAAAGCCATACCTGTGTCTCTCATATCAGATGCCTTTTTGTTGACAAATTATCTTTTGTCCGTTTATGTAAATGACCTTTTCCTGACAATGTACTGGACTCAGCCCGGAAGATAACTCGGCCTCAGCACTTCATTTCCATATACCTCACCTCCGATCACCGTCGCCTCGCTGTGATGTTGGGCGCTTAAAAGGAAATCTCACACGTGCGCATTACTGTTCTTTGCTCCACAGTCTTCCACCCTTCTATGGGCACAAGCATCAAGTGCCTTCTGTGCAGGTGCTGTTCCCATAGTCCCCTGTGTGATTAGATGCGCATGCCAGAGAACACTAGGAACGGCACCTGTACAGAAGGCATTTTATGCCTGTGCCCATGGAGGGGAGAAGTGGCGGAAGACTGCTGGGGAAAAAGAAGCAAGCAGTAAGGCAACCTCATAAGATTGCTGGGACATCGGCTGCTTGAGAGGCAGTCTATAACCTGTTTGCCCATATTCATAGTTTAGATAGGTCAAATGTGGTGACAGATTCCCTTTAACCCCTTAACAACCAACGGTATTTTTGGTTTTGCATTTTCATTTTTCACTCCCCTTCTTCCCAGAGCCATAAATTTTTTATTTTTTGGTCAATATGGCCATATGAGGGTTTTGTTTTTGTGGGACAAGTTGTACTTTTGAATGACACAATTGTATTTAGCATGTCATGCAGTCGAAAACGGGAAAAAAATTCCAAGTGAGGTGAAATTGCAAAAAAAAGTTCAATCCCACACTTGTTTTTTGTTTTGCTTTTTTTACTAGGTTCACTAAATGATAAAACTGACCTGCCATTATGATTCTCCAGTTCATTACGAATTCATAGACAACAAACATGTCTAGGTTCTTTTTTATCTAAGTGGTGAAAAAAAATTCCAAACATCGTTAAAAAAAGTTGCGCCATTTTCTGATACCCGTAGCGTCTCCATTTTTCGTGATCTCGAGTTGGGTGAGGGCTTATTCTTTGTGCTCCGAGCTGACGTTTTTATTGATACCATTTTGGTATTAATGCAATGTTGCGACGACCAAAAAAATGTAAGTCTGGCGTTTTGACTTTTTTTCTCGCTACGCCATTTAACAACTCTGTTAATCCTTTTTCTAATTGATAGATCAGGCAATTCTGAAAGCAGCGATACCAAATATGTGTATGTTTTATTTTTTTACTGTTTTATTTTGAATTGGGAGAAGGGGGGTGATTTGAACTTTTATATTTTTTTATTGTTTTTCATATTTTTAAAAACATTTTATTCACTTTTGGTATGCTTCAATAGTCTCCATGGGAGACAAGAAGCTGCCATAACCCAATCAACTCTGTTGCATACAGGCGATGATCAGATCACCTGCATATAGCAGAGTTGCTGACTTGCTATGAGCGCAGACCAACATCTGGAAGGAGTTTGTATGTTCTCCCCGTGCTTGTGTGAGTTTCTTCCGGGTACTCCGGTTTCCTCCCGCATTCCAAAGACATACTGATAGGGAATTTAGATGGTGAGCCCCATAAGGGACAGTGATGATAATGTGTGCAAACTGTAAAGCGCTGCGGAATATGTTAGCACTATATAAAAATAAAAATTATTATTATTATCAGGGGTATAAGAGACCGGACGCCGCCCTGCTCGGCACATTCAGCTCTGGATTGAGATAGTGTAGGGAGAGCTGCTGCCAAGATAGGGTCAGAATTGGGGATTTATTAGTTAGTGTGGGGTCTACCATCCTAAACTACTCAAATCCAGCTAAACCAACAGCCCTTCTAAGGACTAATTCTGGAGTATATAGGTTCCAGTGTAAGGTAGGCAGGGTAGTGTATGTCGCTCTATACACATCAGTGCAAGGCCTGCAGGCACTGTATGTGTGTATATAGATCATTGCATACATCAAGCGGGTCCATTCCCTTCCTGTGTTCTGGTGCTGCTGCTGGTACCTGTAGGATATGTTGGCCCTATATAGCTAGCCCCAGGTGTAATTGGAATACAGACCACACATTTTTTGGTGTGGTATCTCTGTGCTAGCTCATATCTGTGTGTGCTCAAAGTTTGGCCAGTTTAGGCCGGTTTTCTTTTTTTGTCCTCGGTAAAACTGTACTTATATACAGCACTATTTAGCAAAAGAAACAAAAAACACATTTGTTGTAGTGATATCTCCATGCCAGCACATATCTGTGCGTGCTCAAAGTTTGGCCAGTTTACGGCAGTTTTCTTTTTTTGTCCTGGCTGTGACTGTACTTAAATACAGCAGCATTTAGTCAAAAAATAAAAAAAATACAGGCCACACATTTGTCGTAGTGGTATCTCCGTGACGGCTCATATCTGTGTGTGCTCAAAGTTTGGCCAGTTTAGGCCGGTTTTCTTTTTTTGTCCTGGGTGAAAATGTACTTATATACAGCACTATTTAGCAAAAGAAACAAAAAGACACATTTGTCATAGTGGTATTTCCATGCTAGCTCATATCTGAGCGTGTTCAAAGTTTGGATAGTTTACGGCGGTTTTCTTTTTTTGTCCTGTGTGAAACTGTACTTATATACTGCACTATTTAGCCAAAAAAAGAATAAAAAAAACACATTTGTTGTAGTGGTATCGCCGTGCAAGCTCATATCTGTGCATGCTCAAAGTTTGGATAGTTTACGGAGGTTTTCTTTTTCGTCATGGCTGTCACTTTACTTACATACAGCAGTATTTAGCAAAAAATTTAAAAAATACAGGCCACACATTTTTCAGTGTGGTATCGCCATGACAGCTGATATCTGTGCATGCTCAAAGTTTGGCCAGTTTTAGGCCAGTTTTCCTTTTTTGGCCTTGGTGTCACTGTACTTATATACAGCAGTAGTTAGCAAAAAAATAAAAAAAATACAGGCCACACATTTGTCTTGGTGGTATCTCCATGCAGCTAATATCTGTGCGTGCTCAATGTTTGCCCAGTTTACAGCAGTTTTCTTTTTTGTCCTGGGTGTCACAGTACTGATATACAGCACTATTTAGCAAAAAAAAAAAAAAGAAACAAAAAAACACATTTGTCGCAGTGTTATCTCCGTGCCAGCTCATATCTGTGCCTGCTCAAAGTTTGGCCAGTTTAGACCAGTTTACCTTTTTGTCATGGGTGTCACAGTACTTAGATACAGCACTAGTTAGCCCCCCCAAAAAACAGGACACACATTTGTCGTAGTGGTATCACCATGCCAGCTGATATCTGTGCGTGCTCAGAGCTTGGCCAGTTTAGGCCGGTTTTGCCTTTTTGGCCTGGGTGTCACTGTACTTATATGCAGCAGTAGTTAGTAGAGTTGAGCGACTTTTGGTTTTTTAGGGTCGCGTTTCGTGAAACCCGACTTTTCCAAAAGTCGGGTCGAGCAAGATCGTCCGATTATAGGGAAAAGTCGGGGTCGTCCCGAAACACGAAACCCAATGTAAGTCAATGGGGAATAAAAGTCGGCAGTGAGAGGAGGACAGGAAACACACCTACAGTGCCCATTTGAATGCCAAAAGCATCAATTCTTCTTTCTTAAGCTTGTCAACCTTAATTAACTTCATAATACAAGTTACGCACTGAAAAATGGGGGTTATTTGGCTAAAGTTGTGGGGGGGGGAGGGCTGGCTGCAGGTTTTCATGTGCCCTGGGCGAAAGAGCGCCCCTTTAGCACATACCACAACTCATCATGCTCCGATACGGCAGATAAATAGCGGTATAGTACAATGAAAAATACCTCACTTTTTACATCTCATGACGAGGCCCATCTATTTCTCCATACAGAATCATTGGTCCCATATAATGTTTGAAACAGTATATGATGAGCTCCACATAATGCTACAGTATATGTTGGTCCCCATGGATGAAGCTCCACTGTCTTATGGGCCCAAATAATGCTCCAAACATAATGGGCCCCATTTCTAATGCTCTAGTGTATAATGGGCCCTGTAAATGCTGCTCCAGTGTCTGATGTCCACCTTTGGAATGTTCCAGTGTATGGTGGGCCCCATCTATCATTCTCCAGAGTATAGTGCTCCCCAAAAATTGCTGTCCCAACATTGAAAACAATCAAATAAGTCTCCTCGCTAGGGAATCCCTGTACTTGTCTGGACAGGTGCTGTAGCTTGCTTAACAGCTCGCCAGCCGTTCTCACGCCCAGTATGGATTACACGTGATTGCACAAAGGTGAGAAAGGGTACCGTATCCCCAGATAACATGTATGGATAGCGTACACATTCAAAATATATGTCTATACAGCATGAGACAGGCTCAGACGGTGTTAGGCCCAGTATGGATTGCACGTGATTGCACAAAGGTTAGAAAGGGTACCGTATCCCTGGATAACATGTATGGATAGCGTACACATTCAAAATATATGTCTCAGGAGGCAGGCTCAGACGGTGTTAGGCCCAGTATGGATTGCACGTGATTGCACAAAGGTTAGAAAGGGTACCGTATCCCTGGATAACATGTATGGATAGCGTACACATTCAAAATATATGTCTATACAGCATGAGGCAGGCTCAGACGGTGTTAGGCCCAGTATGGATTGCACGTGATTGCACAAAGGTTAGAAAGGGTACAGTATCCCTGGATAACATGTATGGATAGCGTACACATTCAAAATATATATCTCAGAAGGCAGGCTCAGACGGTGTTAGGCCCAGTATGGATTGCACGTGATTGCACAAAGGTTAGAAAGGGTACCGTATCCCTGGATAACATGTATGGATAGCGTACACATTCAAAATATATGTCTCAGGAGGCAGGCTCAGACGGTGTTAGGCCCAGTATGGATTGCACGTGATTGCACAAAGGTTAGAAAGGGTACCATATCCCTGGATAACATGTATGGATAGCGTACACATTCAAAATATATGTCTATACAGCATGAGGCAGGCTCAGACGGTGTTAGGCCCAGTATGGATTGCACGTGATTGCACAAAGGTTAGAAAGGGTACCGTATCCCTGGATAACATGTATGGATAGCGTACACATTCAAAATATATGTCTATACAGCATGAGGCAGGCTCAGACGGTGTTAGGCCCAGTATGGATTGCACGTGATTGCACAAAGGTTAGAAAGGGTACCGTATCCCTGGATAACATGTATGGATAGCGTACACATTCAAAATATATGTCTCAGGAGGCAGGCTCAGACAGTGTTAGGCCCAGTATGGATTGCACGTGATTGCACAAAGGTTAGAAAGGGTACCGTATCCCTGGATAACATGTATGGATAGCGTACACATTCAAAATATATGTCTATACAGCATGAGGCAGGCTCAGACGGTGTTAGGCCCAGTATGGATTGCACGTGATTGCACAAAGGTTAGAAAGGGTACCGTATCCCTGGATAACATGTATGGATAGCGTACACATTCAAAATATATGTCTATACAGCATGAGGCAGGCTCAGACGGTGTTAGGCCCAGTATGGATTGCACGTGATTGCACAAAGGTTAGAAAGGGTACCGTATCCCTGGATAACATGTATGGATAGCGTACACATTCAAAATATATGTCTCAGGAGGCAGGCTCAAACGGTGTTAGGCCCAGTATGGATTGCACGTGATTGCACAAAGGTTAGAAAGGGTACCGTATCCCTGGATAACATGTATGGATAGCGTACACATTCAAAATATATGTCTCAGGAGGCAGGCTCAGACGGTGTTAGGCCCAGTATGGATTGCACGTGATTGCACAAAGGTTAGAAAGGGTACCGTATCCCCGGATAACATGTATGGATAGCGTATACATTCAAAATATATGTCTCAGGAGGCAGGCTCAGACGGTGTCAGGCACAGTATGGATTTGACGGCCCAGATTACACAGCGGAGGAGCAGGGAGAGGTAAAGATTGCAAATGCTGGGGCCCTGCCCAAGCAAGGGGGGCCCACTCGTGGGCGTTGGTACTGGCACTGGGCCCCTCATAGTACAGTGGTGTGTCTGACGGCGGGTGTGCACCACCACCGTCAGAGACACTTGATTGCACTATGAGGGACCCTGTGCCAGTGCCCGCGCCCAAGAGTCGGCCTACCCACCTGTCCAGGGCAACGGCACTCGTACGGTGTCGTGCGCTAGGTGGTGACCCCGGCCATGGGGGGGGAGGCAGCACAGTTAGGGAGTTTTAGAAAGTGGCATATGTTGATGTTGGACATTCAGCTGATGCAAAAGGCGAAATAGGTGAAGTACCAGGAAGAGGTGGACCAAAGCAAGCCATTTTTCTGTCACCCTATGTGTCATCAGGGGAAGGTGGGACAAAATCCTTGGAAACCCATGCGTGGTTCATTTTAATGAAGGTTAGATCATCCACATTTTGGGTTGACAGACGGGTCCTTTTTTCTGTCAGGATTGATCCAGCTGCACTGAAGACTCTTTCCGATAGCACACTTGCAGCTGGGCAAGCGAGCTCCTGTAAGGCATATTGGGCCAATTCAGGCCAGGTGTCCAGTTTAGCGGCCCAATAGTCAAAGGGGAATGACCTGTGTGGGAGAACATCGATATGGGAGGAAAAGTAGTTTGTAACCATAGTTGACAACTGCTGTCTCCTGTCACTTTCCATCGATGCAGTATTACCAGTTGTGTGAGCGGTATTTGAAAAATCAGTCCACAACATTGTCATGAAACCCCTGTCTCCAACGCCACTTCTGCTGTGTGCACCACGAACACCTCTGCCAAGCTGCCCCCGGCCCGTACGGCTCGTGTGAGAACCATCACCGCTGCTGTGTGCTGGGAATGCCTCAAGCAACCGATTTACCAGAGTTGCTTGTTTATTAGCCAATATTAGGTCAAGGTTCTCCTGTGGCATGATGTTTTGTAATTTGCCTTTATAGCGTGGATCCAGGATGCTGGCCAACCAGTAGTCGTCATCGTTCATCATTTTGGCAATGCGGAGGTCCCTTTTTAGGATCCGCAAGGCATAATCTGACATGTGGGCCAATGTTCCCGGTGTCAATGATGCACTGCGAGTGCTGGGTGGAGGAGCACTTTCTGGCTAATCCACATCCCTCTAGTCACGCACAAACCCTGTACCAGACCTTGCCATGCCAACATTTTCACTTGCCCCACGAGATGCATCCTCCTCCCCTAAGTAATCATCCCCATCATCCTCCTCCTCCTCCTCCTCTTCTTCCTCCACCACGTCCAGGAGAGGTCCCTGAGCAGACAATGGCTGAATGTCATCAAGGATTCCCTCCTCCTCTTCCTCCTCATCAACATTGGCTGCAGACGCCTGCTCCTTAAGGTGCGTCAAAGTTTGCATGAGCAGACGCATAAGTGGGATGCTCATGCTTAGGATGGCGTCGTCTGCGCTTACCAGCCGTGTGCATTCCTCAAAACACTGAAGGACTTTACAAAGGTCTTTCAGCTTCGACCACTGCACACCTGTCAACTCCATGTCTGCTCTCAAAGTGCCTGGCCGTGTATCCTCCCACAAATGCATTATGGCCTGCCTCTGCTCGCACAGCTGCTCCACCATGTGCAGGGTGGAGTTCCACCTTGTTGCAATGTCGATAATGAGGCGGTGGTTGGAAGGGGGAGCAATCGCTGCAGCTTCTGCATACGAACGGAGTGTACAGGCGACCGGCGGATGTGCGCGCACAGTCTTCGCACCTTCTGGAGCAGGGCTGTTAACTCCGGATAATTTTTGAGGAAGCACTGCACCACCAGGTTCAAGGTGTGAGCCAAGCAAGGTATGTGGCTGAGTTTTGAAAGGGCTATGGCTGCCACAAAATTACGGCCGTTATCACTAACTACCTTGCCTGCCTCAAGATGTACACTGCCCAGCCATGACTCAGTTTGTCGCTTCAAGTACTCGGCCAGCACCTCGGCGGTGTGTCTGTCGCCCAAACACATCATCTGCAACACAGCCTGCTGACGCTTTCCACTAGCTGCTCGATAGGGGGACACATCGTGTGCAACAGTGGCAGCTGCAGATGGAGTGCTCGTACGACTGCGCTCTGTGGACGAGCTTTCGCTTCTGGAGGAGGAGGAGGAGGAGGAGGGTCGAACGCCTACAGCCAACTGTTTCCTATACCGTGGGCTAGGCAGCACTGTCCCACCACCGCTGTCCCCTGTGGACCCTGCATCCACCACATTAACCCAGTGCGCAGTGATGGACACGTAACGGCCCTGGCCATGCCGACTGGACCATGCATCAGTTGTGAGGTGCACCTTTCCACTCACTGACTGCTTGAGTGCATGGACAATGCGGTCTTTCACATGATGGTGGAGGGCTGGGATGGCTTTGCGAGAGAAGAAGTGGCGACTGGGTAGGTCATAGCGTGGTACTGCATAGGCCATGAGTTCGCGGAAAGCTGTGCTTTCCACCAACCGAAAGGGCATCATCTCAAACGAGATTAGTTTGGCAATCAGGGCGTTCAAACCCAGTGTTCGCGGATGAGAGACTGAGTACTTTCTTGACCTACTCATAGTGTCTGGGAGGGTGAGCTGGACTTGAGAGCTGCATATGGTGGAAGTAGCGGTGGACAGGGCGGACTGAGAGAGGGTTGATGATGGTGATGGAGTTGGTGTTCTTTCTGATGGCCTAGAATCAGTCTTTCGTTGATATAACAGTGGGATTCCCTGACTGCTGTGGTCTTGCAACGACACCTCAAAATTTGCTGCTGTGCTAACCGGTGGGCTTACAGTGGGGGAAACAATGTAGCGTTGCTGACTACCTTCGTTGTGATCAGTTGCACATGTGGCACTTGAGGTTTGGTGTTGTGTCCACGCTTGCAAGTGCATGCTGGTTAAATGTCTAAGCATGCAACTGGTATTCAAATTTTTCAGATTTTTCCCTCGGCTAAAGGTCTTTGCGCACTTCTTACAGATAACCTTGGCCTGATCATGAGGATTTTGTTCAAAAAAGTGCCACACTGCACTCTTCCTACTTTGGCAGACATTTTGCGGCCTAGCACGCTGTGATCTTTTGACCCTCTGGACAAGCTGTCCAGCAACTCTTTTGATGTTTGGAACCTGTCTTTGGAGTGCTCCGGGCCTGCCAGATAACAGCTGTTGCGATGTCGATGTCTGCTGTGGATGCTCCTCATCTGAGCTATTGGAAGCAGCACCCTCTTCCCCCAATGGATGCCAATCTGGGTCAACAACTGGGTCATCCATCACCTCCTCTTCTATGTCATGTGCACCTTCCTCTGTGTCACCGTGTATGGTGGTATAGTGTGCGGGAAGGGGCACCTGAGTCTCATCAGGGTCAGAATCTGGCTCTGTACACTGCGAGGACAATGTAGTGCTCTGAGTGAATGTACCAGCAGAATCATCCATCAGCGGCTGTGCATCAGTGCACTCCATGTCAGATTCATCTTGGCCTGGGTAATTCACCATTTGACTTGATAATCCAGGCATGGTATGTGAAAACAGCTCCATGGAGTAATCAGTAGTATGGCCTGCGTCATCCTTCAATCTTGGTTGGGGTGAAGGACACAAGGAAAGGTGTGGTTCATGAACATGAGCCTCCAATGACGACTCAGTGCTTTTACTTTTTACAACTGAAGAAGAGGAGGCGATAGAGCTGGAGGCTGAGTCAGCAATGTAAGACAAAACTTTTTCCTGATGCTCTGGCTTTAAAAGCGGTTTGCCAACTCCTAGAAAACTAAGCATTCGAGGCCTTATGTAGCCAGACGATGATGCAGGGTCAGCACCTCCTGCATTCGGTCCTATTTTGCTCTTGCCACTACCATCAGATCCACCACCAACACCATCATTACCAGCTGCCAACCCCCGCCCAATTCCACGGCCTTTTCCACCAGCCTTCCTCATTTTTGGTAGAAATGTAGACAAAATCCAACAAACTATATAGTAATGTAAAACAAGGTACAAGGTGTCTATAGGACAGGGGAGATTTTGAATTTCTGCACACACTTGTGGACAGTGGACACTTTTGGATTGTGTGAGACCCACTGATATCTGAGCGCTATGTGACAGGCTCGATGGCACAGCTGTGACAAAAGTGACTAGAGGATAAGGGAGATTTTGAATCTCTGCACACACTTTTGGACACTGGACACTTTTGGATTGTGTGAGGCCCACTGATATCTGAGCGCTATGTGACAGGCTCGATGGCACAGCTGTGACAAAAGTGACTAGAGGATAAGGGAGATTTTGAATCTCTGCACACACTTTTGGACACTGGACACTTTTGGATTGTGTGAGGCCCACTGATATCTGAGCGCTATGTGACAGGCTCGATGGCACAGCTGTGACAAAAGTGACTAGAGGATAAGGGAGATTTTGAATCTCTGCACACACTTTTGGACACTGGACACTTTTGGATTGTGTGAGGCCCACTGATATCTGAGCGCTATGTGACAGGCTCGATGGCACAGCTGTGACAAAAGTGACTAGAGGATGAGGGAGATTTTGAATTTCTGCACACACTTTTGGACAGTGGACACTTTTGGATTGTGTGAGGCCCACTGATATCTGAGCGCTATGTGACAGGCTCGATGGCACAGCTGTGACAAAAGTGACTAGAGGATAAGGGAGATTTTGAATTTCTGCACACACTTGTGGACAGTGGACACTTTTGGATTGTGTGAGGCCCACTAATATCTGAGCGCTATGTGACAGGCTCGATGGCACAGCTGTGACAAAAGTGACTAGAGGATAAGGGAGATTTTGAATTTCTGCACACACTTGTGGACAGTGGACACTTTTGGATTGTGTGAGGCCCACTGATATCTGAGCGCTATGTGACAGGCTCGATGGCACAGCTGTGACAAAAGTGACTAGAGGATAAGGGAGATTTTGAATCTCTGCACACACTTTTGGACACTGGACACTTTTGGATTGTGTGAGGCCCACTGATATCTGAGCGCTATGTGACAGGCTCGATGGCACAGCTGTGACAAAAGTGACTAGAGGATAAGGGAGATTTTGAATCTCTGCACACACTTTTGGACACTGGATACTTTTGGATTGTGTGAGGCCCACTGATATCTGAGCGCTATGTGACAGGCTCGATGGCACAGCTGTGACAAAAGTGACTAGAGGATAAGGGAGATTTTGAATCTCTGCACACACTTTTGGACACTGGACACTTTTGGATTGTGTGATGCCCACTGATATCTGAGCGCTATGTGACAGGCTCGATGGCACAGCTGTGACAAAAGTGACTAGAGGATAAGGGAGATTTTGAATTTCTGCACACACTTGTGGACAGTGGACACTTTTGGATTGTGTGAGGCCCACTGATATCTGAGCGCTATGTGACAGGCTCGATGGCACAGCTGTGACAAAAGTGACTAGAGGATAAGGGAGATTTTGAATCTCTGCACACACTTTTGGACACTGGACACTTTTGGATTGTGTGAGGCCCAATGAATATCTGAGCGCTATGTGACAGGCTCGATGGCACAGCTGTGACAAAAGTGACTAGAGGATAAGGGAGATTTTGAATCTCTGCACACACTTTTGGACACTGGACACTTTTGGATTGTGTGAGGCCCACTGATATCTGAGCGCTATGTGACAGGCTCGATGGCACAGCTGTGACAAAAGTGACTAGAGGATAAGGGAGATTTTGAATCTCTGCACACACTTTTGGACACTGGACACTTTTGGATTGTGTGAGGCCCACTGATATCTGAGCGCTATGTGACAGGCTCGATGGCACAGCTGTGACAAAAGTGACTAGAGGATAAGGGAGATTTTGAATCTCTGCACACACTTTTGGACACTGGACACTTTTGGATTGTGTGAGGCCAACTGATATCTGAGTGCTATGTGACAGGCTCGATGGCACAGCTGTGACAAAAGTGACTAGAGGATAAGGGAGATTTTGAATTTCTGCACACACTTGTGGACAGTGGACACTTTTGGATTGTGTGACGCCCACTGATATCTGAGCGCTATGTGACAGGCTCGATGGCACAGCTGTGACAAAAGTGACTAGAGGATAAGGGAGATTTTGAATCTCTGCACACACTTTTGGACACTGGACACTTTTGGATTGTGTGAGGCCCAATGAATATCTGAGCGCTATGTGACAGGCTCGATGGCACAGCTGTGACAAAAGTGACTAGAGGATAAGGGAGATTTTGAATTTCTGCACACACTTGTGGACAGTGGACACTTTTGGATTGTGTGAGGCCCACTGATATCTGAGCGCTATGTGACAGGCTCGATGGCACAGCTGTGACAAAAGTGACTAGAGGATAAGGGAGATTTTGAATTTCTGCACACACTTGTGGACAGTGGACACTTTTGGATTGTGTGAGGCCCACTGATATCTGAGCACTATGTGACAGGCTCGATGGCACAGCTGTGACAAAAGTGACTAGAGGATAAGGGAGATTTTGAATCTCTGCACACACTTTTGGACACTGGACACTTTTGGATTGTGTGAGGCCCACTGATATCTGAGCGCTATGTGACAGGCTCGATGGCACAGCTGTGACAAAAGTGACTAGAGGATAAGGGAGATTTTGAATCTCTGCACACACTTTTGGACACTGGACACTTTTGGATTGTGTGAGGCCCACTGATATCTGAGCGCTATGTGACAGGCTCGATGGCACAGCTGTGACAAAAGTGTCTAGAGGATAAGGGAGATTTTGAATCTCTGCACACACTTTTGGACACTGGATACTTTTGGATTGTGTGAGGCCCACTGATATCTGAGCGCTATGTGACAGGCTCGATGGCACAGCTGTGACAAAAGTGACTAGAGGATAAGGGAGATTTTGAATCTCTGCACACACTTTTGGACACTGGACACTTTTGGATTGTGTGAGGCCCACTGATATCTGAGCGCTATGTGACAGGCTCGATGGCACAGCTGTGACAAAAGTGACTAGAGGATAAGGGAGATTTTGAATTTCTGCACACACTTTTGGACACTGGACACTTTTGGATTGTGTGAGGCCCACTGATATCTGAGCGCTATGTGACAGGCTCGATGGCACAGCTGTGACAAAAGTGACTAGAGGATAAGGGAGATTTTGAATCTCTGCACACACTTTTGGACACTGGACACTTTTGGATTGTGTGAGGCCCAATGAATATCTGAGCGCTATGTGACAGGTTCGATGGCACAGCTGTGACAAAAGTGACTAGAGGATAAGGGAGATTTTGAATCTCTGCACACACTTTTGGACACTGGACACTTTTGGATTGTGTGAGGCCCACTGATATCTGAGCGCTATGTGACAGGCTCGATGGCACAGCTGTGACAAAAGTGACTAGAGGATAAGGGAGATTTTGAATCTCTGCACACACTTTTGGACACTGGACACTTTTGGATTGTGTGAGGCCCACTGATATCTGAGCGCTATGTGACAGGCTCGATGGCACAGCTGTGACAAAAGTGACTAGAGGATAAGGGAGATTTTGAATCTCTGCACACACTTTTGGACACTGGACACTTTTGGATTGTGTGAGGCCCACTGATATCTGAGTGCTATGTGACAGGCTCGATGGCACAGCTGTGACAAAAGTGACTAGAGGATAAGGGAGATTTTGAATTTCTGCACACACTTGTGGACAGTGGACACTTTTGGATTGTGTGACGCCCACTGATATCTGAGCGCTATGTGACAGGCTCGATGGCACAGCTGTGACAAAAGTGACTAGAGGATAAGGGAGATTTTGAATCTCTGCACACACTTTTGGACACTGGACACTTTTGGATTGTGTGAGGCCCAATGAATATCTGAGCGCTATGTGACAGGCTCGATGGCACAGCTGTGACAAAAGTGACTAGAGGATAAGGGAGATTTTGAATTTCTGCACACACTTGTGGACAGTGGACACTTTTGGATTGTGTGAGGCCCACTGATATCTGAGCGCTATGTGACAGGCTCGATGGCACAGCTGTGACAAAAGTGACTAGAGGATAAGGGAGATTTTGAATTTCTGCACACACTTGTGGACAGTGGACACTTTTGGATTGTGTGAGGCCCACTGATATCTGAGCGCTATGTGACAGGCTCGATGGCACAGCTGTGACAAAAGTGACTAGAGGATAAGGGAGATTTTGAATCTCTGCACACACTTTTGGACACTGGACACTTTTGGATTGTGTGAGGCCCACTGATATCTGAGCGCTATGTGACAGGCTCGATGGCACAGCTGTGACAAAAGTGACTAGAGGATAAGGGAGATTTTGAATCTCTGCACACACTTTTGGACACTGGACACTTTTGGATTGTGTGAGGCCCACTGATATCTGAGCGCTATGTGACAGGCTCGATGGCACAGCTGTGACAAAAGTGACTAGAGGATAAGGGAGATTTTGAATTTCTGCACACACTTGTGGACAGTGGACACTTTTGGATTGTGTGAGGCCCACTGATATCTGAGCGCTATGTGACAGGCTCGATGGCACAGCTGTGACAAAAGTGACTAGAGGATAAGGGAGATTTTGAATTTCTGCACACACTTGTGGACAGTGGACACTTTTGGATTGTGTGAGGCCCACTGATATCTGAGCGCTATGTGACAGGCTCGATGGCACAGCTGTGACAAAAGTGACTAGAGGATAAGGGAGATTTTGAATTTCTGCACACACTTGTGGACAGTGGACACTTTTGGATTGTGTGAGGCCCACTGATATCTGAGCGCTATGTGACAGGCTCGATGGCACAGCTGTGACAAAAGTGACTAGAGGATAAGGGAGATTTTGAATCTCTGCACACACTTTTGGACACTGGACACTTTTGGATTGTGTGAGGCCCAATGAATATCTGAGCGCTATGTGACAGGCTCGATGGCACAGCTGTGACAAAAGTGACTAGAGGATAAGGGAGATTGGATTGCTTTTAAAAAAGCAGTTTGCGGAGCAGTGGGTAAACAGCAATGCCAGCCTGTCAGGAAGCCTTAAAAGGCAGCCCAACAACCAACACCACTGATACACCACTATATAGCCTCCCCTTGCACTGCACACACAGTGACTGGTGTGTTGTGCAGGCCAAATTGCTAGCAGCAGAAGCAGTTTTTTTTTCTTCTCAGCAGGACAAAAAAAAAAAATTGGGATTGCTTTTAAAAAAGCAGTTTGCGGAGCAGTGGGTAAACAGCAATGCAGGAATGTCAGGAAGCCTTAGAAGGCAGTCCAACAACCAACACCATTGATACACCACTATATAGCCTCCCCTTGCACTGCACACACAGTGACTGGTGTGTTGTGCAGGCCAAATCGCTAGCAGCAGAAGCAGTTTTTTTGTCTTCTTCCCTGCCTAACGCTCTCCCTACAGAATCAGCAGCAACCTCTCCCTATACTAAGATTGGCAGAAGTAAGATGGCGGTCGGTGTGCACGCCCTTTTATACCCCCTGTGACGCCCACCAAAGCAAGCCAATCACTTGCATGCCCTTCTGAAAGATGGTGGTGACCCGTGCCTATGTCATCACGTTGCCCACAGTGTCCGTGGATCCTGATTGGCTGAAAAAGAGCGCAAAACAAACTTTTGAAACGCGACTTTGGCGCGTAAGTCGCCGACCTCGCGGCCGACCTCATCCTAGGGTCGGGTTTCGTTTCATGAAACCCGACTTTGCCAAAAGTCGGCGACTTTTGAATTTTTTCGACCCGTTTCGCTCAACTCTAGTAGTTAGCAAAAAAATTTAAAAAATGCAGTCCCCACATTTATAGGTGTGGTATCTCTGTGCCAGTGGATATCTGTGCGTGCTCAAAGATTGCCCACTTTAAGCCAAAACATTGTGTTTTTTTGCAGTCTGTTCACGTGCTTATTAAATCTGATAAGGCAAAAAACATTTTTACCTAAGGTCCAGATAGGTAAAAGTGTGGTTTTCAAGTATCACATACAAGTTGCCTCCCAAATCACCTTTTTGTAGTGAACGTGTATAATATTCTAGTCATTTACAATGGGCAAGGTGCATGGCAAGGGACAGGGAAGTGGACATGATGGTGATGGTGCAGGCCGAGGCAGTGGGCAAGCTGAAATTGGCCCACCAAAAACACCCACATCTTCTCGCTGGACCTTAGTGTCTGAATTCTTAGGGAAGACAGCACTACTGAAGTCTGAGCAGTGTGAAAAGGTTCTTGGTTGGATAGCGGATAATACTTCCAGTTACTTATCTACCAGCACCCTGTCTTCAACACGGTCAAGTAACAGTAGCCGTGAATCTGGACCGCATATTCCGGACCCTGATCTTTCTTCCTCCCACCATGCTGAGTACCCTGAGACAACTGTTCCCACACTCGGACACTCAGAAGAGCTGTTCAGTTTTCCATTTGGAGATTCGTGCCTCTCGCCCGTCCACTTAAATCGGGTCAAGATAATATTCCACGTAGCGATGCACAAATCTTTGAGCAGGCACGGTCACAAGAGGTGGACGATGATGAAACACAATTGCCGTAAAGTCAGGAGGAGGACCAGGGTGGGGAAGTGGAAGATTAGGTGGTGGATGATCTAGTAACAGACCCATCCTGGCAGGAAGACATGCAGAGCAAGAACAGCAGCACACAGGGAGAGGTAGGCATTGCACCACTTCAGGCAGGAAGAAGCAGTGTGGTGGCTGCAGACAGAAGGCGTGCAACCGTTCCCCGCAACACCAACCTAAAGGAAGTTGCCAGTCCAACTGTTAGGTCTTCCCGAGTCTGGTTATTTTTTAAAGACTCTGCCGATAACCCCAAACAGGCCATTTGCAATACCTGTCATGCCAGCATCAGCAGGGGTAGCAAAACGACGAGCCTTACCACCACCGGCATGATCAGGCACATGACAGCAATACCCGACTTTGTGGGCCCAACCCCATGCTGCAGGAACAGTGTCTGTGGGTGACACCACAGCTTCTTCCAGTGTTGTGTGTGCAAGCCAATTCCCTGTCCACGGTGCATGCGTAGATGCCTCCGGCCCTGCACCTTCTGTTGCCCACAGTCAAATAGCACCGTCCACGTCCTTGTCCCAGCACAGCCATCAGTTGTCCATATCCCAGTCATTTGAAGGTAAGCAGAAAAATGCAGCCAACGCCCCACAGGCCACAGTAATTGTGATGGTGTGATATGGATATCATTTTGTGTATATTGCTATTTCACTAATTTGCATAGTGTTAATCTTGATGCCTTGTATGTCTGCAGCCTGACTTTTATCTATGACTCTTGATGACCCCCTGTAGTGTCATAATCCCCCAGGCACCTTTTGTCATGTCTGGGAGGCCTGAAAACCGGCCCCCAACCTGTTTTGACTCCCTGGACATAGTGAGGGGGGCTGGGGAGGATAGGGGTTGGGCAAGTCAGTTGCTGTGTGCAGAGCATGGTGTGAAGACAGGACTTCTGAGAGAAAGAAGAATATATGGAACATGTTATCACTGTCAGCTGGATTTTGGACTCTCATCTCCCTGGACATGTTATACTGTTACTGAACTGAATTCAGATTCTGGACTATCTTATCCTTTGTGTGGTGGACTGAATATGGACCTTTCATATTTTTGCCTAAATAAATGTCTTGGAATTGTTCACTCTCCTCTTGCTCTGTTGATTGTGTGATACCAGAGAAGGACCCCGTGACAACTGGTGGCAGCGGTGGGATCAACAGAGCGTCACCCAATGGAGAACCACCCACAGAGTGAGTACAGAAATTGGACTCTATGCAGTTTACAGGAGAGAGCCAGAGACCTGGGCCTGAACTACCAGGGACTGACTAAAGAGGCCTTAATCGATCTACTGGTGGGTGCTAGCCCGGCCACCTCCTCCCAGATGTCTGAAGGACGAGCACTGGAGACAGGGATCCCCATCCAGAAAAGCCAGTGGTTGGTGTGGTATGAAGAAGAGATGGCGGTTCTGGGCCCCAGCGTCTCTCAGGAGTACAAGGAGGAGGCTGCCCGCCGGGCACAGCAGAGACAGGAAGCAATGGAGCTTGAAAAAGGGAGTAACGCAATGTGGAATGTAACCCCAACAATCCGGGAGCCTGTACGGATCACCCGGACAGAGTTTAAGCCAGTTGATGAGGCTTCTGGAGATGTGGAGGGGTTCTTCAAAGACTTTGAGCAGCAGTGTGCTGTGATGGAGGTGCCCCACTCTAGCTGGATGCGTTTGTTAGTGGGGCTCCTGAACGGAAGCTTGGCGGAGGCTTACCGAACCATTGATGCACTGCGGAATCGGGATTATAACATTGTAAAGCGGACTATCCTGGATTACCATGCTATCACCCCAGACTCATATAGGGCCAAGTTCCGAGACCTCCCATGCACCACGGGGGGATCGTTTAGGATGTATGCACATAAGATGTCCGAGGCATGTTGGAGATGGCTGGAAGCAGAAAGTGCCTTTACTGTGGAAGATGTTATACAGGCGTTCCTTATAGAACAATTTCTTGCCAAGTGCCCTGCAGAGGTACGGGAATGGGTCTGGGAGCGCACGCCGTGTACCGTGGATAGAGCTGCAGCCCTGGCCGATGAAGCCCTTACTATCCGGCCGCAATGGAGGAGGCTTCTGGACAATGAACCACGGCTTGCTCCCACGCCCCGTCCCCCTCAGATTATATCTGCCCTTCCACCTAGTCGCAAGCCGCTGACTATCACGCCTTCCAATCCTGGGCCCCAACAGTTCCGACCACGACCTGGGGGTATCACAGAGAGGAGATGTTATGTGTGTGGGCAACCTGGACATTTGCAGTTTGGATGTCCCTCAAGGATTCGGAGGGAGCCCCGCGCAGCCCCACCTCGTCCAGTGCATCTGGTACACTCCATCCCGCCTGAGAAAGAGCTACCACCATCCCCACCAGAGTGGACCACCGACCACGGCACCATAGATACTCCTCCTGGAGTGTACGGACTTCGGCCTCTGTCCTTTGGCTACCCAGAGCAATGGCAACGCCACCTGCAGGAGGTCTTAATTGATGGATACAAAGTGTCAGGATTTAGAGACATGGGGGCATTTCTGACTATCGCTGACACCCGTGTGGTTCGACCCGACGCAATTCACCAGGGTGCAGGAATTCCCATTGTCTTGGCGGGGGGTGTCCGCAAATATATACAGCGAGCTCTGGTGCGTTTGGATTATGGTTTTGGGGAAAAACTGTGCTGGATTGGAGTTATGGGAGGAATTCCTGCAGATATCCTCCTTGGGAACGACATTGGGGAGTTACAGTGTCATTTTGTGGGAGCAGTCACCCGACTACAGGCCCTTCAAGCACCACAACATTCGGACCCCACTGAGGAGTAATCTGTTTGGCCAGAAGGTCCGTGGGCCTCTCACTCTTCTGAAAGAACAATTGTAGGGAGATATCGCAGACATTGGAATGCCCATCATTCTCTACATTCTAGAGTTCAGAAATCGTCTCTCCCAGCTAGTGGCTAATGATCAACAGCAAATGGCCCAGTCCAGTCAAGAAACCTGGTATGACCGTAATGCCAGGACCCGGGAATTTATGGAAGGACATCAAGTGCTTATAATTATTGCAACCCCTGCCACTGTACAAGGAACTATAAATGATTGAGCAATGTGGACTATAGTGAGCAGGCCAGAGGTCTGTGTAGACCTCATGGCGTGCTCACTTATTATGAGGGGGGAGAGGTTGTGATGGTGTGATATGGATATCATTTTGTGTATATTGCTATTTCACTGATTTGCATAGTGTTAATCTTGATGCCTTGTATGTCTGCAGCCTGACTTTTATCTATGACTCTTGATGACCCCCTGTAGTGTCATAATCCCCCAGGCACCTTTTGTCAAGTCTGGGAGGCCTGAAAACCGGCCCCCAACCTGTTTTGACTCCCTGGACATAATGAGGGGGGCTGGGGAGGATAGGGGTTGGGCAAGTCAGTTGCTGTGTGCAGAGCATGGTGTGAAGACAGGACTTCTGAGAGAAAGAAGAATATATGGAACATGTTATCACTGTCAGCTGGATTTTGGACTCTCATCTCCCTGGACATGTTATACTGTTACTGAACTGAATTCAGATTCTGGACTATCTTATCCTTTGTGTGGTGGACTGAATATGGACCTTTCATATTTTTGCCTAAATAAATGTCTTGGAATTGTTCACTCTCCTCTTGCTTTGTTGATTGTGTGATACCAGAGAAGGACCCCGTGACAGTAATCAATTCTCATATTTCTCATCTGCTTGCGGTGGAAATGTTGCCTTTTAGGCTTGTGGAGATGGAAACTTTCCGCAACCTGATGGCAGTGGCCGTCCTAAGGTACTCTGTCCACCACTATTTCTCCCGCTGTGCCATCCCGGCATTGCACAAGCACATGTCCCACAACATTACCCGTGCCCTCAACAATGCATTTACTGGGAAAGTACACCTAACCATGGACGCGTGGACAAGTGCTTGCGGCCAGGGATGGTACATCTCGCTGACGGCACACTGAGTTAACATAGTGGAAACCGGTACCCAATCAGACCATGGGATGGAACACGTCCTCCCAACACCAAGGATTGCAGGCCCTACATCAATCTGGGTTGCCCCCACTGTGTACTGCTCCTGCACCTCCTCCTCCTCTTCAGCCTCCATGTCTGAAATGAGCACATCAGTCACAAGCTGGAAGCACTGCAGCACTGCCAAAGCAAAGCAGCTGAAGCAATTTGCTTAGGTGACAAACCGCACAATGTTGAAAAGTTGTTGACAGCTCTGAAAGAGCAGGCAGATGTGTGGCTGACACTGCTGAATCTCCAGCCAGGCATGGTTGTGTGTGACAATGGCAGGAACCTGGTGGTGGCTTTGAGGAGAGGCAAACTGACACACGTACCATGCCTGGCCCATGTGCTGAATCTCATTGTTCAATGTTTTCTAAAAAGCTATCTGGAGCTGCCAGATCTGTAACAACAAGCAAAAAGGCAGCAACACTTTCCTGCCCAGGTCTAAAACAAATGCACTGCAGATCTGCTGGTTAAAGTATGCCGCCTGTGTGCACATTTTAGAAAATCAGCTACAGCTTCAGCCGCCATTGCAGTGCTTCAGCAGCGATTGCAGATTCTGGCTCACCGACTGGTGTGTGATGTCCCCACGTGGTGGAACTCTACACTGCATATGTTAGAAACGATTTGTGAGCAGAAGCGGGAAGTTGTTGAATACCAGCATCAACAAGGCCGTCATTTTTCTGGTTTGAATCCACACATAAGACCTCAGGGTGGACATGGATGTCAGACATATGTAGCATCCTCCAAAACTTTATGGAGTCCACCAAGATAGTGAGTGGCGATGATGCCATAATTAGCATCACTATCCCGCTCATCTGCATTCCGAAAAGCTCTCTGTTCACAATGAAAGAGTAGGCATTGCATGAAGAGCACGAGGACATGGATCAAGGAACCATACAGGGTGATTACACACAGCCCACCCTTGTGTCATCACATCGTAGATTAGTTGACAATGAGGAAGAGGAGGAGGAAGAACAGGAGATACTTTCATGCGCTATAGAGTGGACTACATCCACAACTGTCATACCGTCTGTTCCGTGTGGATGGCCTGAGGACAGGGAAGAAGAGGAGGAGAAGGACATCTTGGTCAGTTGTCCTGTTGGTGACGACACAGAAGGCTTGCCTGTTACCCGTCTGGCACACATGACTGACTTTATGTTGCACTGCCTTTCCCGTGACACTCGTATTGTCAAAATATTGGGTAGCAGTCTGTTATGAATGGGTCACCGAGGAGAAAAAAGCAAAACAAGCTAAGTCACAGAAAACCAGAGAGGTTGGTAACTATGCAGATTGCAGATCCCTGATCCTACCACACAACTAGCAGCAGCCGTGGAGCGTACCTACAATGTTCCTAGACGCTTTGTCACAGCCGGAGGACTAAATAAGCCTGAAGCATGAAAAGGGGAAAACTATCTGCCCCAGAGCAGACCCCAAAGGAATAGATAGCCCCCACACATGTATTGACGGTGAAACAAGATGAAGGCACAAACACAGGCAGGAAAATAGGCTGAGCAAACGATGGGGCCCAAACTAACTAGAGAGGAAAGGAAAGGAAAGACACTGTCTGCAAACTGCAAAAAGCCCTACAAAAATAATGTCCAACACTTCTGATAGCAAAATTAACCCTGAAGTCACTAGACTTCTCCCACTACATCAGCACTCTGAAATATTCTGAGACAGAGCAAAAAGAGACCAAACTAGTAAGGGACAAAAAGCAAATTGGCAAAACACTGATAAATAAGAGTGGAAATTCAGCACAGCCCCCAACCGAGGCTGGCTGACCACACCAAAAAACTGAATAGATCCACAAAATCAAGTGTGAACATTAGCAGAGAAACTTAGCTTTAGATGACTGGAACAGAGCTGAAAACCAAGAGCTGACAAGCCAGAAGGAATCACCAGCAACTGAATAGGGCGTCGGCTGTTTTAAATCCAATCTGAGACTCCTGAGGTCCAATCGTCATCCTCATTCTCAGGTGGCAGATCTCCACCGATCAAATCACTACCTCCTGTTACCACCAGAGGGAGTTTGGAAGGAGAACTCACAACTGGTGAACCAGAGAATGAACTCACAACAGCAGTCATTATTGGCTAGTGACACTTTTAGACCCACGGTACAAGGATAACTTTCAATCTCTTGTTCCAGAGGCAGACAGGTGTACCAAAATGGTGCAGTACCATAGGGCCATTGTTGCAAAATTATTAAAAAATTCCCATCTCAAAACGCTGCTGGCAGAGATATCAGTTCATTGGCCAACCAAGCAGGACAGGCAAGACAGACACAAGTCCACTCCAGCAGAGGCAGGGGAACACTGGCAAAGTTCTGGGACAGTTTTCTAAGACCCTCCCATAGACCATGCACTGAGGCGCGGGGTAATCTCACAAGGAATGCAATCTTCTCTAAGATGCTGAGGGGGTACCTTGATGACCGTACCAACACCCTCTGTGATTCCTCTGTGCCTTTTAATTATTTGTATCCAAGCTGGACACGTGGAATGAGCTGGCTCTCTACACCTTGGAGGTTCTGGCCTGCCCTGCCGCTAGCATTTTGTCCAAGCAGGTTTTTAGTGCTGCTGGTGGCATTATCACTGATAAGTGCATTCGCCTTTCTACGGAAAATGCAGACAGGCTGACTCTTATAAAAATGAACAAGGGATGAATTGGGCCTGACTTCTCGACACCACCAAATGATGACAGCGAAGCATAAACTCCAATGTAGTGTTTTTTTGGGAGGTGTATTCCCATGCACCTCTTCACAACCAAACATGGATATACGCTTCCTGATTTTGGCTTTTTGGTGTCCTCCTCCTCCTTCTCTTCATCCTCACTGTCCACCACCACTTGAACACCAGGGTGAACGTATTCAGTCATGCTCTGGCCACTCTATGTTTTGGCAAGGGTGTTATGATGCCGCCACCAAAATACAAAAAAAATGTACAGCCCGAAGGGGAAATGTTTGCCAGCCCATACACTAAGTGTATGGGCATTCCAAGTATAGGAGACACGCTCCTAGAAATTGGGCCTATTGTTTAATCAGGCCTTCCTCCAAGTCTCATAATCCACCACCACTAGATCACCAGCGTTAATGTGTTCCGTGCTGCTACGGCCAGTGTCAAAATCCTAACAAGGGTGGGAGTTTTTGCTGGGCGTTAAATACTTGTTATGGAAAAGGTTGAGATGTACCCCACAGGGGAGGGAAAATGTTTGTCAGCGCAAAACACTTAGTGTATGGCTATTACAAGTCTAGGAGACCCGCTCCTTTTTAATGGGACATTTTTTGTTAAGAGGCCCGCCTACATGTTTCTTCCAAGGGGGGATTGGGGTTATTGGGGTGCATATGACTTGGCAGCAGGGCAGGCCTTGCTGTCAATGCATAAGAAAACAGAATGGGAGAACAAAATTAATAATGTGAAGTGGATTTTCCTGGGCCCATCCAGTACCTGGCTTCAAAGGCACATCGGGGTGCAGATGACTTGGCAGCAGGGCAGGCCTTGCTATCAATGCATAAGAAAAGAGAATGGGAGTACAAAATGAATAATGTGAAGTGGATTCTCCTGTGGCCATCCAGCATGTGGCTTGAAAAGCTTATTGGGGTGCAAGTAACTATGGGGCAAGCCAGGCCTTGTTACAATGTTATTTCAAAATAAATGCATTTGTATTGGTTAAAAGCAATGTTAAAGTTGAAAAAGCTTCAAAAATGCTGAATCTGAACATAGTTCAAGTGGGGGAGGAAAATTTTTGTCTGGGGATAATTATTTTGAGTTATATGCAAGTCATTAACCTGGAAAGGATGTACCTTTACATATTTCCCAGCAAAATCCGTTTTGGATTCTTTTTGGTATGTTTTTGTGTGCAGCGGTAAAAATGGCATGAAACTCTGACAACGTTGTTTAAAGCTGTGAACTAGGAGTCAGGAATGCTTCCAGGGGCGATCCCCATGAGGTCCCCGTCTCATTTGAGCAGTGTTTCCATCATTTTCAGATGTTTTTAGACCTTAAAAGGACCCCCCAGGGGGGATCGCGGTAAAAATGCCCGGGTCAACCATAGGCTTAGATTGGGCTCGTCGTCCTGTCCGAGTACCCGAGTATTCAAATTTGCTCGACCCGAGCAATGAGCACCCGAGCATTTTAATGCTCACCCATTACTAGTATATACTTTACCAGTACCATTGCTGCAGGTTGCAGGTGGGAGTGTCCGGCAGTGCAGCGGGTGCCCAGTGAAGCTACGGGGGTGTCCGGCACTGCTGGGGTGTCCGGTGCTTCCTGTTGCTGCTGCAGGTGTATCCGGTGCTGTGGGGGGCTCTGCCGACATTTTGTGAAAGACCAGAGCTCCCGCAGTTCCATGGTTTCCTGTGCGGTGGACTCTGGAAAAATTGCCACCAGGGGAGGCGCATGCCAGATGGAGATCTCGGCACCAAGATCTCATCTCCCGAGATCTTGGTGCCGAGATCTCCATCTGTGCATGCACCGCCCCCAGCGGCCTTTTTACCGGAGAATCCTGTCAGCTCCTTGGCTTACAAATAGAGTTGAGAGAAATGGGTCGGTCAAATTCAAATATAGCCGACTTTAGCTAAAGTCAGGTTTCGCCGATCAAAACTCGACCATAGTGTGAGGTCGGCCATGAGGTCGCCGATCAGAGCGCCAAAGTTGCGTTTCAAATAATGCTTCCAGCATCTTTTCTCAGCCAATGATGTAGGACACACACTGTGGGCAACGTGATGACATGGGCAGCAGCCACCACCATCTTAGAGAAGGGCATTGAAGTGATTGGCTGGCTTTGTGTGGCGTCACAGTGGGTATAAAAGGCTGTGAACGCCAACCGCCATCTTACTTCTGCCGATCTTAGAATAGGGAGAGGTGCTGCTGCTGATTCTGAACAGGGAGAGCATTAGGCAGGGAAGAAAAAAAATCTGCTTCTGCTGATAGCGCTTTTCACTGTACAGTTAGTGTGCAGTGAAAGGGGAGGATTTTTGTTGTGTGCAGCAGCGCTGGTGGTGATTAGGCTGCCTTTTAAGGCTACCTGCTAGCTGCATTGCTGTGTGCACACTGCTGTTCAAACTGCTTTTTTCAAAGCACTCCAACTTTTATTATTTTGTCCTGGTGAGTTACTGAGTGTTCATTTTTTCACACACCGTATAGCGGTGGACGCTCCTCACACACTACCGTGTACCGGCTGGTATCACGGACAAATAGAAGTATTATCTGGGTGTGAATCTGGAAGAACAAGCCGAGGAGTTTTTCCATTTTTCCAGACCTACACCTTAGAGAGCTGTCCGTTTTTCAAACAATTTTGTATATCTGCTGTTTGAGTACGGTCAAAACTAGACAGAGACAGCGTGTGTCAGTCCCTATACAAATAGACGGAGATTGACAATTTTCCATACAGACACTGTATAGCGGTGTACGCTCCTCACACACTACCATGTACCACCTTGTATCACAGACAAATAGAAGCTATCTGTGTGTGACTCTGGAAAAAAAAGCCGAGGAGTTTTTCCGTTTTTCCAGACCTACACCTTAGAGTGCTGTCTGCTTTTCAAACAGTTTTGTATATCTGCTGTTTGATGACGGTCAAAACTAGACAGAGACAGCGTGTGTCAGTCCCTATACAAATAGACGGAGATTGACAATTTTCCATACAGACACCGTATAGCGGTGTACGCTCCTCACACACTACCGTGAACCGCCTTGTATCACGGAAAAATAGAAGCTATCTGTGTGTGACTCTGGAAAAAAAGCCGAGGAGTTTTTCCATTTTTCCAGACCTACACCTTAGAGTGCTGTCCGCTTTTCAAACATTTTCGTATATCTGCTGTTTGATTACGGTCAAAACTACACAGAGAAAGAGTGTGTCAGTCCGTATACAAATAGACGGAGATTGACAAGTTTCCATACAGACACCGTATAGCGGTGTACGCTCCTCACACACTACCGTGTACCGCCTTGTATCACGGACAAATAGGAGCTATCTGTGTGTGACTCTGGAAAAAAAAAGCCGAGGAGTTTTTCCAGTCCTACACCTTGGAGTGCTGTCCGCTTTTCAAACAGTTTCGTATATCTGCTGTTTGATGACGGTCAAAACTAGACAGAGAAAGCGTGTGTCAGTCCGTATACAAATAGACGGAGATTGACAATTTTCCATACAGACACCGTATAGCAGTGTACGCTCCTCACACACTACCGTGTACCGCCTTGTATCACGGACAAATAGAAACTATCTGTGTGTGACTCTGGAAAAAAAAGCCTAGGAGTTTTTCCATTTTTCCAGAACTACACCTTAGAATGCTGTCCGCTTTTCAAACAGTTTCGTATATCTGCTCTTTGATTATGGTCAAAATTAGACAGAGATAGCGTGTGTCAGTCCCTATACAAATAGATGGAGATTGACAATTTTCCATACACACACCGTATAGAGCTGTCCGTTTCTCAAACAGTATTGTATATCTGCCGTTCGCATTACAGTCACATCTATACAGAGTCAGCGTGTGTGTATGACACTCCATAAATACATATACGGAGATTGTTAGTTACACAAAAAATGTATACAGCTGTACACTTCTGATACAGTTCTGTATATCTGCTTGTTGGATTACGGTCCAATACATACTGTGAGAGCATCTGTGACTAACAAAATATATACGTAGATTTAATTTTTTTAATACACCTTACACAGCTGGACACTCCTCATACAGTACCATCTCTCTGCTGGTATTTTTGGTACATTTTCCCAAACATGAGGAAGTATGGTGGAAGAGGCCGCGGACGTGGGCAGGGTGGCGCAGCTGGTACTGATGGTGGTGGTGCATCGGCTGGTCCTGGCAAAAGCACAATAGCAGCTAAGGCAGGAGGTGTTGAGCCTGCGTCATCGTCTGGCCCAAAAAGGCCTGTAAGGTTGCCTTTTCTTGGAGTAGGAAAACCGCTTTTAAAGCTGGAGCATCAGGACAGGTTTTGGCGTACATTGCCGAAAAAGCCACCAGCTCTATTGCCTCCTCTTCTGAACGTTCAAAACCTGCAAGCACGGAGTCGTCAGTGCAGGGTTCTGGTCAGGAAAAACACCTTTCCTTGTGTCCTTCACCCCAACAAAAGTTAAGGATGCGGTGGCCCACACTTCAGATTATTCTATGGAGCTCTTTTCACATAACATGCCTGGGTTATCCAGTCAAATCCAGAATTCCCCAGTCCAAGATGAATCTGACATGGAGTGCACTGATGCACAGCCACTGTTAGATGATTCTGCTGGTACATCGACCCAGAGCACTACATTGCCCTCGCAGTCTATTGAGCCAGAATCTGACCCTGATGAAACTTAGGTGCCCCTTCCCGCATACTATACCACCTTACACGGTGACACAGAGGAAGGTAAATAGGAAGGTGCAGATGACTTTGAAGAGGAGGTGATGGATGACCCAGTTCTTGACCCGGATTGGCATCGATTGGGGGAGGAGGGTGGCGCTGTCTGCAACAAGCTATCGTTTATCCATGACCTTTTTATCACCAACAAACTCTCCTTCCTTGCCATCACTGAAACCTGGCTCACTCCCTCTGACACAGCCTCTCCAACTGCACTTTCCTATGGCGGATTCCATCTCTCTCACACCCCTCGCCCCAGCAACAAACATGGTGGAAGAGTTGGCTTGCTCCTCTCCGATACCTGCTCCTTTTCCCCAATTCCATTGTCACCCTCCGCTACTCTTCTCTTGTTTGAGGTGCACTCCATCCGCATCTATTCCCACTCCAACTGACTGTCATCTACTGCCCCCCAGAACTAGCCATCTCCACCTTTCTAGACCACTTCACCACCTGGCTACTCCATTTCCTTTCTGCTGTCATCCCCACCATCATCATGGGCGACTTCAACATCCCCATTGACACTTCCACCCCAGCTGCCTCTAAACTTCTATTGCTCATGGCTTCCCTCAGCCTCACTCAATGGTCCTCTGCGGCCACTCACAAAGATGGTCACACGCTGGGCCTTATCTTCACCCGTCTCTGTTCCCTCACTAATGTCAATAACTCACCCCTCCCCCTGTCTGACCACAACCTACTGACATTCTCTTCCCTCTCCTCTCCTACTGCGCAACCTCTGCTCCATAAACTCGCTCACCCTCGCAGGAATCTCAAACACCTCAATTTACAATCACTCTCTGAGTCCCTTCTCCCTCTTACAAACATAGCATCCCTTCATGACACAGATGCTGCTGCCACTTTTTATAACACCACAATAACAGCAACACTTGATTCAGCTGCCTCCCTCACGCAGAGCAAAACTCGTACAATCAACAGGCAGCCCTGGCTGACCAGCCTGACCAAAGAACTGAGACAGGTTTCCAGGGCCGCTGAGCAGAGATGGAAGAGAACCCATTCTACTGAGCACTTCAGCGCATACAAGCAGTCCCTTGCCAGCTTTAAGTCCATGCTCTCTGCCGCTAAACAAACTTACTTCGCATCTCTCATATCCTCCCTGTCTAACAACCCTAAACAACTCTTCAACACTTTCAATTCTCTACTCCATCCCACAGCACCTCCTACCTCTCCTCTCATTTCTGCTGAAGACTTTGCCTCCTTCTTTAAGCAGAAGATCGACAAGATCAGACAAAACTTTGACCCACAGCCCCCAATGTCCCTCTTAGCTGCTCAGCCCTGTTATGCAAAAGCCAGCTTCTCCACCATGACAGAAGATCAGCTCCCCACCCTTCTGTCAAGATCACACCTCACCACTTGTGCCCTCGACCCACTCCCGTCTCACCTCATCCCTAACTTGGCCACAGTTTTCATCCCATCTCTAACACACCTCTTCAACCTTTCACTTACAAATGGTGTCTTTCCCTCATCCTTCAAACATGCCTCAATCACACCCATCCTCAAAAAGCCATCCCTTAATCCATCCTCTGTGTCTAACTATCGCCCGATATCTCTTCTCCCTTACGCCTCAAAACTACTGGAACAGCATGTATATCTTGAACTGTCCTCCCACCTCTCCTCCTGTTCCCTCTTTGACTGGTTACAATCTGGCTTCTGACCGCATCACTCAACTGAAACTGCCCTAACTAAAGTCACTAACGACTTACTAACCGCCAAGAGCATGCGACACTACTCTGTCCTCCTTCTCCTGGACCTGTCCTCTGCCTTCGACACCGTAGACCATTCCCTCCTGCTACAGACTCTCTCATCACTTGGCATCACAGACTTGACCCTATCCTGGATCTCATCATACCTAACAGACTGAACATTTAGTGTCTCCCTCTCACACACCACCTCTTCACCTCGCCCCCTGTCTGTTGGTGTTCCTCAAGGCTCTGTCCTAGGACCCCTACTATTCTCCATCTACACCTTTGGCTTGGGACAGCTCATAGAATCCTATGGTTTGCAGTATCACCTCTATGCCGATGACACGCAGATCTACCTATCTGGACCCAACCTCGCCTCCTTACTGACTGAAATCCCACAATGTCTGCCTGCTATCTCAGCCTTCTTCTCTGCTCGCTTTCTCAAACTGAACATGGACAAAACAGAATTCATCATCTTTCCCCCATCTCACTCTACCCCTCCACCAGACCTATCCATCAATATCAATGGCTGCTTTCTTTCCCCAGTCCCGCACGCTCGGTGCCTTGGGGTGATCCTCGACTCTGCGCTCTCTTTCAAACCACATATCCAAGCCCTCGCCTACTCCTGCCGCCTCAAACTCAAAAATATTTCCCAGATCCGCTCATTCCTCAACCACGAAACCACAAAAGCACTTGTGCATGCTCTTATCATCTCCCGCCTTGACTACTGCAACCTCCTACTCTCTGGCCTCCCCTCTAGCACTCTGGCTCCGCTCCAGTCCATCCTACACTCTGCTGCCTGACTAATCCACCTGTCTCCCCGCTATTCCCCAGCCTCCCCCCTATGCCAGGCCCTTCATTGGCTTCCTATTGCCCAGAGGCTCCAATTCAAAACCCTAACCATGACATAAAAAGCCATCCACAACCTGTCTCCTCCATACATCTGTGACATGGTCTCAAGATTCCTACCCGCACGCAACCTTCGATCATCTCAAGATCTCCTTATCTACTCCCCCTTATCTCTTCTTCCCACAACCGCATACAAGACTTCTATGGAACTCTCTGCCACAACACATCAGACTCTCACGATCAACGGAAACCTTCAAGAAGAACAGGTTCAAGACCCACCTGTTCCGACAAGCCTACAGCCTGCAATGATCCTCGGTCTACTGAACCACCGCACGACCTGCTCTACCCTCTCCTACTGTATCCTCACCCATCCCTGTAGACTGTGAGCCCTCGCGGTACTTGTGTGTCCCTTATCTTACACATGTTTATTATACTTGTCTATATTTCCCCTTTTCACATGTAAAGCGCCATGGAATAAATGGCGCTATATAAATGCATAATAATAATAATAATTAGGAGAAGGATCCGCAGCAGGCATTGACATCGCAGCAGCGGTTATCTGCCAGGCCTGTAGATGTCCAAAAACAGGGAACAAAAACTAAAAGAGTTGCAGGACAGCTTGGCCAGACGGTCAACTTAGCACAGCGGGCAAGGCCAGAAAATGTATACCATAGTAGGAAGAGTGCAGTGTGGCACTTCTTTGTCCAAAATCCTACTGATGAGGCAAAGGTTACCTGCAAGAAGTGCGGAAGGACCTTTAGCCGAGGTAAACAACTCAGAAATTTGAATACCAGTTGCATGCTTAGACATTTAATCAACATGCACTTGCAAGCGTGGATGAACTACAAAATCTCACGTAGCACATGTGCACCTGCTCTGACTGAAGGTTGCCAGCAACGCTCCATCACTTCCCCCACTGTAAGACCACCGCCACCATTAAGCACACCACCAGCACTAAATGTGGATGTGTCGTCGCAAGGCCAAAGCACTCAGGGAATCACAATGGTTTTGCAACACAACACTGAATCTAGGCCATCACCACCAATACCATCACCAACCCCCTCTCACTCCATCCGGTCCACCACTACTTCCCCCATATGCAGCTCTCCAGTCCAGCTCACCCTACCAGAGACTCTGAGTAGGACAAGAAAGTACTCATCCTCTCATCCGTGTACACTTTGTTTGAACGCCTACATTGCCAAACTAATCTCATTAGAGATGATGCCCTACCGTTTGGTTGAAAGCGAAGCTTTCTGTGACCTCATGGCCTACGCTGTCCCACGCTATGACCTACCCAGTCGGCACTTCTTTCTCGAAAAGCCATCCCTGCCCTCCACTGGCATGTGAAAGACTGCATTGTCCATGTACTAAAATAGTCAGTGAGTGGAAAGGTGCACCTCACAACAGATGCATGGACCAGTAGGCATGGCCAGGGCCGTTACGTGTCCATCACTGCAAACTGGGTTAATGTGGTAGATGCAGGCTCCACTGGGGACAGCGGCGGTGGAACAGTGCTGCCTAGCCCACGGTATAGGAAACAGTTGGCTGTAGGCTTTCGATCCTCCTCCTCTATCAGCGAAAGCTCATCCACAGAGCGCAGTCGCACAAGTACTCCATCCGCAGCTGGCAGTGTTGCACACGAGGTGTCCCACTATCGAACAGCTAGAGGTAAGCGTCAGCAGGCTGTGTTAAAGATGATGTCTTTGGGTGACAACAGACACACTGCGGAGGTACTGGCCGACTACTTGCAGCGACAAACTGAGTCATGGCTGGGCAGTCTACATCTTGAGGCAGGCAAGGTAGTCAGTGATAGCGGCCGTAATTTTGTGGCAGCTATAGCCCGTGCAAAACTCACACACATACCCTGCCTGGCTCACACTTAGAACCTGGTAATTATCCAGAGTTAACATCCCTGCTCCTTAAGGTGCGAAGACTGTGCTTGCACATCCGTCACTCAAACGTCCTCTCAACTCGTATGCAGAAGCTGTAGCGATTGCTCCACCTCCCCAAGCACCGCCTAATCATAGACGGTACAACAAGGTGGAACTCCAACCAGCACATGGTTGAGAGGCTGTGCGAACAGAGGCAGGCTGTAATGCATTTGTGGGAGGATACACGGGCAGGCAGTTTGATGGAAGACATGGAATTGTCGGGTGTGCAGTGGTCAAAGCTGAAAGACCTCTGTAAAGTCCTTCAGTGTTTTGAGGAATGCCCACGGCTGGTAAGCGCAGATGACGCCATCATAAGCATGAGCATCCAACTTATGCATCTGCTCATGCAAAGTTTGACGCACATTAAGGATCAGGCATCTGCAGCGGAGGAGGAGGAGGAGGAGGAGGGAAGCCTTGTTGACAGTCAGCCAATGTCTGGTCAGGGAACTGTACTGGACGAGGTGGAGGAAGAAGAGGAAGAGGAGGAGGAGGAGGATGAGGGGGATGATTATTTTGGGCAGGAGGATGCTTCTCAGGGGGCAAGAGAAAATGTTGGCGTTCCAAGGTCAGGTACAGTGTTTGTGCATGACTGTAGGGATGTGGATTTGCCAGAAAGTGCTCTTCCACCCAGCACTCGCAGTGCATCATTGACACCTGGAACATTGGCGCACATGTGCGATTATGCCTTGCGGTTCCTAAAAAGGGACCCACGCATTGCCAAAATGATGAGGGATGACGACTACTGGCTGGCCAGCATCCTCGATCCACGCTACAAAGGCAAATTACACAACATCATGCCACAGGAGAACCTAGAGATAATATTGGCTAACAAACAAGCAACTCTGGTAAACCGTTTGTTTGAGGCTTTCCCAGCACACAGCAGCGGTGCTGGTTCTCCCACGAGCCGTAGTGGGCACAATGGAAGAGGTGTTCGTGGTGCACACAGCCGAAGTGGCGTTGGAGACAGGAGTTTAATGACCATGTTATGGAATGATTTCTCAAGTACTGCTCACACGACTGCTAATACTGCATCGATTAAAAGTGACAGGAGACAGCAGTTGTCAACTATGGTTACAAACTACTTCTCCTCCCATATCGATGTTCTCCCTCACAGGTCATTCCCCTTTGACTATTGGGCCTCTAAACTGGACGCCTGGCCTGAATTGGCACAATATGCCTTACAGGAGCTCGCTTGCCCTGCTGCTAGTATGTTATCTGAAAGAGTCTTCAGTGCTGCTGGGTAAATCCTGACAGAAAAAAGGACCCGTCTGTCTACCCAAAATGTTGAAGATCTAACCTTCATTAAAATGAACCATGCATGGGTTTCAAAGGATTTTGTCCCACCTTCCCCTTATGACACATAGGTTGCCAGAAAACTGCCTCGCTTTTGTCCTCCTCTTCCTCAGACTTACCCAATTCCGCCCTTTGCAGCAGCTGAATGTCCAGCCAACACATCAACATATGCCATTTTTTAAACCTCCCTAAGTGGGCTGCCCACCCCCCCAATGGCTGGGGTCAACACCTGGCACACCCGGGCAAATGCCGTTGCTCTGAACAGGTGGATGGGCCCACAGATGTCCGACGGCACTGGCACAGGGCCCCTCATAGTACAATACAGTGTGTCTGACAGTGGAGGGGCCCACGCGCCATCAGACATACAAGCGTAATATGAGGGGCCTTGTGCCAGTACCGTCAACCACGAGTGTGCCCCCCCTGCTTGGTCATGGCCACAGCACTTGCAAGTTGCAATACTTACCTCTCCCTGCTCCACCGCTGTGTAGTCTGGGCAGTTAAATCCTTCACAGGGACGGCCACTAGAAATTTGGTGTATTGATCGATGATGGTTAAGATGTAGCTATGCCCTGTCCTGCTGGCCTCAACCTTCAGATGATCAATGGCTACCATTTGTAATGGACGTCAACTTACAAGCGGATGCAGTGGTGCTTTATGATCACCTTTCACAGTTGTGATAGTCACAGACGTGTGATATTCCTGCCTCCATTTTTCAATGTCTCCTCTCATGCCAATCCAATAGAATCGCCTATGGTCTGTGGCTTCTGTCTTTTGCACTCCAAAATGATCAGACACATCATGATTGACAGTGAGGACCATGTCTACATCTCTCCCTGTGATCACAATTTGATGGAGATGAGTAATGGTGATGTGATCCACGCTACTGCGATAAAGCAATCCTTTCTTCACAAAGAACCGTTTTCACTGTTTCCACAGGCACAGTAATTGAGGGCCTGCATCGCCTCTGCAACATCTACCGGGAGGTTTTCCCGTGATGAGTAATTCCCAAATTTCTGCTAACACTCGACTTTCCGTCTGTACTTGTATCCATGTAGTTTCCAGCAGCAGAGAATCTGGACTGGCTTACTGAGATTGAAATATATACGAAGATTTAAAAGTACCACAAACTGTATACTGTTGTACGCGTCGAATACCTTTCCCTTTTTCTACTTGTTAAATTCTGGTGTAATACATACTAAGCCTGTGAGTGTCTGTGTCTGACTCCGGAAGTATAGACAGAAATTTACAATTACTCCTAGACTGGATATACCTGGTATGTGCTGATATAGTACCTTTGTTCAAAATTTTGTATTACGGTATCATCCATAGTGAGTGAGCATGTGTGGTTTACGCCTTCTATACAGTATATACAGTGAATCAGAGATACCAATTTTTACCCTATACTTGATACAGCTTGCATCTTGTTATACAGTACCTTTGTTCGACATTTAGTATTACGGTCAAATCCATACTGAGTGAGCGTCTGAGACTGACTATGGGACTATGTTTACGGAGATTTCAATTGTACCCTATAATATATATACTTGCTATCTTGTTATCCAGTACCTTTCTTACAACACTTTTTATTATGGACAAACCCAGACTGAGTGAGCGTCTGAGGGTGACTCCGGAAATATATACAGAGATTTCAAATTTGGCCAACACTGTATACAGCTGAACGCTTGTGTTACATTACCCATTTACAGCTTTTCATATTCTTGTGTAATCCATACTGGGCCTGAGAGCATTTGTGTCTGCCTCCTGAAATGTATATGGAGATTCAGAATGTTTACACTATACTATATATACCTTGTATCTGGTGATACTGTACCCTTTTTCACCTTTTTATTTTATTGTGTAATCCATACTGAGCCTGTGAGCATCTGTGTATGACTCATGAAATATATACGGAGATTTACTGTTATCTTTAGACTGTATAGAGCTGTATGCTTCTGATACAGTACAGTATATCTGCTGGTATTTTGGGTCAGTTTTCTAAAACATGAGGAAGTATGGTGGAGGAGGATGTGGACGTGGGCATGGGGGGGCCACCTGGTACTGATGGTGGTGGTGCATCTGGTGGTAGTGCCAAAAACACAATAGCAGCTAAGGCAGGAGGTGTTGAGCCTGCGTCATGGTGTAGCTTAGGAAGGCCTGTAAGGCTCCGTTTTCTGGGAGTAGAGAGACTGCTTTTAAAGCCGGAGCATCAGGAACTGCTTTTGGCTTACATTGCTGAAACAGCCTCCAGCTCTATCGCCTCCTCTTCTGAAGTTTAAAAAAATGCAAGCACCGAGTCGTAAGTGCAGGCTTCTGGTCAGGAGCAACCACTTTCCTTGTGTCCTTCACCCACACCAAAAGTGAAGGATGCGGTAGCACACACTTCAGATTACTCCATGGAGCTCTTTTCACATACCATGTCTGGGTTAATTAAAAATGGGGCCCATCATATACTGGAGCAATCAAAATGGGGCAAATCAGACACTGGAGCATCATCCATGATGCCCACCATACACTGGAGCATTCCAGATGGGGGACATCAGACACTGGAGCAGCATTTACGGGGCCCATTATACACTGGAGCATTAGAAATGGAGCCCATTATATGTGGAGAATTATTTGGGCCCATAACACACTGGAGCATCGTCCATGGGGACCAACATATACTGTAGCATTATGTGGAGCTCATCATATACAGTATGGACCATTATATGGGACCAATGATTCTGTATGGAGAAATATATGGGCCTCATTACTCTGTATTGCGCACTATGCGGTGCCCATAATAATGTATGGAGTAATATACTGTCCGTTTTTGGAGCTATTGGAGAATTTAAAATGGATATCAGTCATGTGATGTAAGAAGTGAAGTATTTATCATTGCACTATACCGCTATTTCTCTGCTGTATCACAGGATCATGAATTGTGGCATGTGTAAAAGGAGCCCATTGACACTCTTTGGCCCAGGGCCCATGAAAATCTGGAGCCAGCCCTACCCCCCACAACTTTAGCCAAATAACCCCCAGTTTTCAATGCCTAACTATTATTATAAAGTAAATTAAGGTTGACAAGCTTAAGGAATAAGAATTGATATTTTTGGCATTGAAATGGGCACTGTAGGTGTGTTTCCTGTCCTCCACTCCCTGCCGACTTTGCTTCCACATTGACTTGCATTGGGTTTCGTGTTTCAGTCGGCCTTCGACTTTTCACGATAATCGGCCGATTTTGTTCGACCCAACTTTTATGAAAGTCAGGTTTCATGAAACCCAACTCGACCCGAAAAAAGGCAAAGTCGCTCATCTCTAGTTACAAATACTGGGGTAAAAAACTCACCAAATACTGAATGTGTGCATGTGGCCTAATGCTGTGTTTTTCAGCCACTGTACCCTTCTAAATCATAGGTAAATGGCATTGATCAGGATGATGTGTAATGGCAATGTGTTGTGTCTACATAGAGCATAACACTTTAATTAAGTCATTAGAATTAGTTGCAGAAAACCAACACTGATATTTATAATTCCAGACTGATCTTGTATTAGGAAAGTAAGCACCAATTATAATAATGCACGCACATATCACACTTCTTGTTAATGTTTTAATAACACGTATATTATAATACAAATGAGGAATGGTGTAACAGAACCTGACATAAAGGTACATGCTAATAACAGAAAAGGTACTGAATGTATGGCTGACAATGAATACCAGAGTCACTAGTTTTATCTTTCAAGTTAGAAGAAAAAAAAAAGTACAAAAAATATTGTTTGTCTGTATCGCACTTTCTGCATGTTCTCACAGGAACTCCAAAATAAGTCCTCTATCAATAAAAGAGAAGATTTGCTTCTGCTGCCTGCTAATAACATGAGTCTGTTTTTAGTAATATACATATTTACAACACAAGTAGATCGTACAAATATACAACATATTAGACATGATGTAACCACAATAAATAGCAATCAAAGGCTCCATTAGGAACGAGACGTGTAAAAAACCTTTAATTCTCACTGTAGCTTACCATAACCCGATAGTAGATCATCTTGCAGTTAACATCAAAGTTCTTTACTCCAAATATACAATTTTATATCATACATCCACAGCCAAGGGGACAGATTGCACCCCAAAGTTACTAAGTGCTCTAGTTTTCATTTTTTACTACTAATATCCATAAAGCAAATAGGAAAATAAGAAGCATACTACTTTATGTAAATCTGACCTGACAGTGCTAATAACATAAGAGTATCTTTATATATTACAGTACAATGTGTAAGGGTCAATCATCTTTAGGGGTAAGGCAGCTATACTAAGATTTTAGGAGGAAACCATATAGATAGTTGGCTTTTTATGAAGCGTGGCCTATTCATTGTCATTAAGTGTTTTAGAGGTAGTGAATGCCATTACTGACTGACATTTACCTGTCACATTGACCATGTGGTCCAGTCTGCACAATGTTACAGGGCCGGAGGAGCTGAGCAGATTGATAGCTATGTGGGAAAAGACTCCTTATAATTTCTACTTTGCTTCAATGCTTTGAGTCCAGTGGGTAGACCAACACTGTGATTGACAGCTATCCAGTGTGCACAATCATACATGTACTGGTCGCTTAACCAGCATATAAATGGGACGAGTGCTATCCAATTTTTTTTATCGGATAGCATTCAGACCAATGTTATTTAATGGAGCAGTGCTGATGCACAATTTTCCGCTTTGAAATCGAACGCCACTCATTCGAGTTTATAAGTGGTGGAAAACCTCAGACTGCACTCGGATGATAGCTGAGTGCAGTCCGATTATTGTGGACTCTCAAAATGGTGTGCTCTGATTCACTAATCCAAGAAAGTTGGGTCACACTACTATGCTGACACTCTAATCAGAGTTTGAACGGAGTGTCGTTGGCATATTCGGCCAGATTATCTCACATGAGAGACTATCCGGTTGTGTGACTCTAACCTAAGGATGTGAGACATTCAGTAAGAGCATACACAAGACTCATTTAAGAAACTTACCAGGTATGGTGAATATTTTCCTACAATAGTGTCTAGCAATCATCTTAGCTTTAGCAGATTTTGTAGTACAGAATTTCCAATATGAAAGGTTACCTTTAATTTAGTTTATTAGGCATATCTTCCATCCTTCAATAAAGGGTTTTTTTCTATGTTCTTTTATTGATAAAGCTCTTTGCAATTTACTTGGCATTGAAATTTCTCTCCTTTCTTAAGAACAGAGGGATTTTGTAACTTTATTGTTTACTGCATCTTCTCTAGGTTACTGGTCATCTCAGTAGTCTGTCTGCTAGCAAAGTAATGCAGCGCTTACAAGCACTTTCCAATAAAGCTTGTAAGCACTGCGCTGAAGCTGACCGAGATCGCTGGAGTGCACGGTTAGCCTCTGATCCCAGTGAGCTATTGTGCTTTTCCAAGGCTGCAGAGGCAAAGCTGCCTTATATAGGAGGATTGGAGCGGTCCCAGTAAGGGCCAGCGGCGCAATGATGTCGCTAGTTTAAAGTGTCAATCAAACAGTAAGAAGGAAGAGGGGAGGATGTAGAGTGGTGGAATTCTACTATAGCAGATGGGAAAAACTTTCTAAAGACAAAAAAAAAGGTAACAAAAATAGCACAACTTCTAGCAACCTCTGTCCTAATACAGTAGCACAGCCTGAAAAAGGAATTTTACCATTACACCCTACAGAGCTTTTACTCACCTTTTTTTTCTCATTATGGAAGGCAACATTTACTAATATTTTTAATATTTAATGGAGGATGAAAGGCAGAACTGATGCATCAGCTTTGACATTTACTAGTATGTTTTTTTTTTCAATGGTAGTGGATACGTTTTTCAAAGCTGGCAACATGAAAGACAGTAAAGCAGACTACACCTGCCTTTAGGTCTGTATACTAGTTATTGTATCCTTTATTACAATCATTATGAGCTACGAATGCAAGTACAGGCATTAACAGTACCTGACGCTAACATGAGTTGATAAGTATTAGTATGTGGGTGAAAGCTACTGGAGCAGGGTTTCTATCATTTCAGATCATGGACGCAATGCCAAACTCAAGCACTTGACTCTTAGCCTATAATTGGCGCACAGTGGTTCATAGGTCTTGCTGTGTTAAAACTGGGGCTTGACAGTTCGCCTATAAAAAAAATCTGCCTGTAAACTGCAGCCAGTTTGTAATGAGCAATGAGCAATGTGAATGAACTTCTGTGACTAATTATGAACTCAACAGTGACCACATCCCCAGAATTGGAACAGACCCATCTGATCTAGGAGTGCCAAATACCAGACAGCAAGTGTGCGTGTAAGTGTTCCTGCTTCCCATACCATGCAGACTGACCAGTGTTCCAAGTAGTAGTATTTTACTTGGTCAATGGAACGTTCTGCAGAACTCTATGCACCTAAGAGTTGTACAATCGTCGTCATTGTGCAAATTCTATGAAATATTGCATGGCACCATAATGCAAGGAACTGAAGAATACACAAAAATATATCATCCTTTGCCCTGCATGTAAAAATAGAGAAGTCTGTTCTGAATTTGATGTCTATTACTGACAATGAGGTGGTACTTCTTGTATCTTGGCGTTAGTGAGCAGGCATACAGTAGCTTATTAATAATGATCCCTAACTGTATAGATTTACTTTGGAACATGTCGGTAATATCAGTGCTCATGGCTACTTTACAAAAAAAAAGTACGTCATTTTGGCACACATAGCTTTGTCTTGTGTATAGAGGCCTAATAATGTTTCTCTATATCGAATACATTCATGAGGAACTGTAGACATATGCATTTAGCATTTGTGCCATATAGGCAAATGCCAATTTTGGTAATTAAAAAAAAAAACATTCAAAATTGAGAAGAAAAACCTTCTGTTAGATTGTGACCACTGAGTGACCCTGACATAAAAAATAATACTGAAGAAAGAACATGGAAATAAACTAAAATAAAAATCACATAAAAAGGACCAACATGAAAATGGATCAGTTGCTTGATAGCCCTGAGCTTCAACTGACCTACATGCCGGAAAGGATCCGCACTAATAAAATACTGAGAAATATCCATAATACGTGAGAGTACTGCAGTTCACAACCCAATCACTTATATGGCTTCAAGGGAGCTTAGGGACCCACAACAATTATTCCCATGTAAAGCAATTTCATTTCTGGCACTTTTTATTTCATTGCCCTTACTGGTGATTGTATCGATAAAATGTTGAGATTTATGACATTTCTACAAATGTAAAGAAGACAGATGTCATTTTCCACTTGATGTTGGGACATATTAGGCACAGAGAGGTAAGACACATACAGTACTTAAGGTCCTAGAAAGTGCTAAGGGCTAAAGCCATATCCAGAACAAAATAGTGCCATGCCTTTTGGTAACAATCCATAATACCCTTCTCTCTCAAACTAGGTGTCCACAGTTATCAGTGCTCCTCAAGCATTAAAGCCAACCTCTTCACTTCAGAAGAGCTAGTGTACAGTGCCAAGAAGGAAAAAGTTGCATCTTGCCATTTAATTCACAAGTCTGATTCAGGCATGTCTGGCATATCTGCCATTAGGTACCCAATGCCATAACGTCCATTGGGGGCAGTATCTACTTTCAGAGTTGGAGAGCCGCTCTGCTTCCTGTAGATGCTATTTCCAATATTCGGTGACGGCATTTCACTTTGAATCTTCTCATGGATCAGGCTAGCGTCATCTTCTTCAGGATTAGATATTTCTTTTATAATACGTCCTCTTTTATAAGAGACTGAAGCAAGGCTCCCAGTACTATCATCAATGAGATTAAAGAATCGAACAATAAAGACTAGTGGAACGGGCAGTAAAGCGAGTACTATGAGCAACACACATACAAATAGTCCCCAGGTTGGATAGTTTAGACGCTCTTCTGTTGCCTGAAAGAAGAAAATGATTATACAAGTCCACAATGGAATATACACATATAAATGTCTTAACATTTATAATAGATCATCTAGACCTAGTTTCCTACAAACTAGTTGATGAAAAGCAATAATCAAAATATGTAAAGTGTAGAAAACATAAACATAAAACATGAACATAATGAACATGAACAAACATAAACATAAACATAAAACATGATGATAAAAGCCACCAGATAAACAATATAAGTTGCATATATTATTGCATGGATCTCTTGTAGAGCTAATAAGGCCGGTGTACTAACTATGAAAGTCCTTCTCAGAAATGCTATGTAATACTAATTTTGAAATGAGCGTTTTATGAGTCCTGCTTAAGCTCATTTTACTGTTGGGTGGAGAAACTTTCACAAAGGATTATAGTCATTCTGACATGGATTTTCAGAGCTGAATTATTGCTGAGGCTGCTGTAATCACAGAACTTTATAAAGTAGCAAGTTTCCCCTACAGACATGCAAACAGCTTACAATTACCTTCTACCATTTTATTTAAGTTTTTACTCTCTGAAATGAAAGTCGACAGCTTGTGTGGGAATGAAGCTAACACAAAAATGAAGAGCACCCGTTTTAATTTAGACACTGGTGCAGGTCTCAAAAGGCTTTTAAGTGGATCACTGGAGATAAACTTGAAGAAATATAAATCATTGTGTAAGAGAAGCAATACTACCATTACTTACCGTTTCAGCAATCCATGCATAATAACCAGGTGGAGTAATGCCCATCTGGACAACACTTGCTATAAGTAAAATAGTCAATAGCAAAGGAGAGATGTATTTCCACATATAATAGTAGTATCTGTAGGGAGTGAATCCGAGCATATCCTTTAAGTCATCCATAAACCTGAAAAAGCACAATTTAACTGGATATTTATATAATATGAAATAATAGAAATTTAAATTGACAGGTAAATATATACATCTGGAAGCTAAAAAGCAACAAGTGTATAAGAAAACAAATCTAAGTTCAATAGAGGCCTATAGAGCAATGGAGGCAAACCTGTTAGGAGTGGCAGAATGCACTAAATAAAAAATATAAATAAAGTGCGTTCGCCACTCGGGGTCCACCGTGCAGTAGGTGTTAAAACCGCTGCTAGATGATGGCAGAGCAATCAGGCGGTAGTGTGCACAGGGTTAGAAGTCACCCAGGTGCACCAGCAGGCTCTGTTGTACTCACAGAGCTGAAATAACAAAAGATAAGTATAATAACGCTGAGCCTGTTAATGACACAGGGACTCAGTGACACACAAGCGGTAACAGGTCACCGGAGTAGCCTTAGATGACGGCACTACATCCGCCTAGACCTACCGTAACTGATTGTGTGAACAGCGTTGCAACTGCAAGAGCAAAACAAAGCTGCTACAGCAGCGCGGCATGGGGAATGCCGCAGGGTTACACCCCAGTAACGCAAGCGCGACGTTGGACGTTAGCAGGTGTGTCTGTGGAGCAATAGCGCGCTGGCACTAATACTGGCTTTAACTCAATCCCTCACACGGTCGCAATATCAAAGGATAGGGGTTTTAAATGAGTCATTCACCAGATCATGCATCCATCAACATACACACAGCAGCAAGTATGACTAAACTAGCGCATGGCGGAGCAGCCATGCGTGCTTTTTATAGCAAACGGGACCTTCCGGAAGTCTCCAGAACTCTGAGCTGGACCAATGGGCTCAGGAGCAGGACCTGAGGACCTGACTCCCGAACTCCAATGGGAGATCGTCCCATGAGCATGCTCAGAAGATGGAAAGAAGGATTTAACCTCAGGAGAGAGTTGCTGCAAGGCAATCTCCTCTGCAATCTCCTCTGCAGCAGACAATGGGCAGGACACAACCGAATGTGAGGATCCAGATTCCTGCATAGCAAGGGCAGAAATCTGACTCCTTACTTTACCCCCCGTCCTAGGGCCCCCTCCTCCCTGAGCCTTCCGACCCACCAGCATATGCCTTACTGTGGCATAGGCCTCAGACTCGTCCAGAGACGAGCCTGGTGTCCTGGTAGGTGACACAGTAAACCGGGACACATGGAAGGCATCAGAGGAGGCTAGATTGCCAGGTTTCAGAAGGGACACCCAGGAGATGATGGGAGCGGGAGTTACAGTGGCACGCCGCCGTGTGTCGGTGGCCATCGCCACACTCCATCTGGGAAGGATATCCCGAGCACATGAGGTGCATGCCTGAATAAATTTCTTGACGTCCCGAGCCCTGTGCGGCCACCAATACGACCCAGCCAGGAGTTTCGTGGTCTGCATGTAGCCACGGTGGCCATCCGCACCAGACGCATATGCCCAGGTGAGAACCTTAGGCCTAAGGCGAGGCGGGACAAAGGTCTCACCGACTGGCGCAGACTCTGACCATTTCGGAACGCTGTCATCTTGAGAAGCAGCGTGCAGACGGTGACAACCGCAGATGGAATCTTGAGCCGGGCGTGTCTCAAAAATGGCATGAGACACATCCATGGGCTCTGGGGATGGAACCTCTGGCACAGGCAGCTCTAGAGGCTCGAAAAAATTGGGAGCCGGAGTAACTCTCCATTTGGAGTGAGCATGCTCCATACCGCGCTCCGAAAAACAGAGGTCAATATGGGTGGAAATGGAAATTAACTCCTCCAAATTGATGGGAATCTCTCTAGTAGAGAGAGCATCCTTTATGTGCTCAGCTAAACCTCTCCAAAAAACAGGGATAAGGGCCTTGTCGGACCACTCCAACTTGGACGCCAGCGTCCGAAAACGAACGGCGTACTGGCTAACCGAAAGGGATCCCTGGGTCAGAGCAAGCAGCTGCAGAGAGGTGTCATGCGTGACCCGTGGACCGAGGAAGACCTGCTTGATGGCTGTTAGCAGGTGAGCTGTGGTCCGAATCTCGGGGGCACCACGCTCCCATAAAGGTGTAGCCCATTCCAATTCCTTACCCGACAGTAGGGAAACAATAAATGCCACCTTGGCCCGTTCCGTAGGAAACTGCTCAGCTACCAGCTCCAGCTGGATTGAACACTGGCTGTTGAAACCCTTACAGGAGGCGCCATCACCAGAAAATTTATCGGGCAACGGGAGGCGGATAACTGTCGGCGCGGCTGAGGACATGGACATGCGACCAACCGCATCCGTAAGTGCCTTTACAGCAGCTTCAGTGGACTGCGCAGCAGAGAGAGCTCTCTCAAGAGTGGCCATGCGGCCCTCTAGCTGGCGAATGCACTGTAGGAGTTGCTGCTGTTCTGCCATCACTAGCCAGACCCTGGCGCTAGTATAATGTTAGGAGTGACGGAATGCACTAAATAAAAAATATAAATAAAGTGTGTTCCCCACTCGGGGTCCACCGTGCAGTAGATGTTAAAACCGCTGCTAGATGATGGCAGAGCAATCAGGTGGTAGTGTGCACAGGGTTAGAAGTCACCCAGGTGCACCAGCAGGCTCTGTTGTACTCACAGAGCTGAAATAACAAAAGATAAGTATAATAACGCTGAGCCTGTTAATGACACAGGGACTCAGTGACACACAAGCGGTAACAGGTCACCGGAGTAGCCTTAGATGACGGCACTACATCCGCCTAGACCTACCGTAACTGATTGTGTGAACAGCATTGCAACTGCAAACGCAAAACAAAGCTGCTACAGCAGAGCGGCATGGGGAATGCCGCAGGGTTACACCCCAGTAACGCAAGCGCGACGTTGGACGTTAGCAGGTGTGTCTGTGGAGCAATAGCGCGCTGGCTCTAATACTGGCTTTAACTCATTCCCTCACACAGTCGTAATATCAAAGGATAGGGGTTTTAAATGAGTCATTCACCAGATCATGCATCCATCAACATACACACAGCAGGATGGGAGAGCATATTGAAGGATTGAAGCATATACAAGGATGAGGGGCATACGCAAGGATGGGAGAGCATATACAAGGATGGGAGAGCATATACAAAGATGGGGAGGGCATATACAAGGATGGGAGAGCATATACAAAGATGGGGAGGGCATATCCAAGGATGGGAGAGCGTATAGAAGGATGGGGGCATATACAAGGATGAGGGGGCATATACAAGAATGAAGGGCATATACTAGGATAGGAGACCATATAATAGGATGGGGGCATATACCAGGATAGAGGGAGCATATGCCAGGATGAGGTGCATATTGCCTTATATCTGAAGTCTGGTACCCCTGCTCCTGTCTGTGGCTGCTCTGGTACAAGTTGTTTTTCTAAATTAACCCCTCAGTATTCAGGTTAAATTGCCGTGTTGGCACTTTGCGATAAATAAGTGGGTTTTGGGTTGCAAATTGGGCATTCGGTAGTTTTGCCATCACTGCTATAGAGAATACGTTACCTCTCTTCATCATGAATGTTACATGGAAACATGCAAAGGTTTTCAGGTGAGATCCATTTGGAGCTAACATATGACACTGCTGCTGTGACCTGTCCAGTTATTTTGTGAAGAACTTCTGCTCTGCAAACCTTGCTACAAAAATGACAACTTACTTGTCAATTCCATATATCCAAGAGATGGTGACATTCTCCAGGATGACCACAACAAGGAGAGGTAGTGTTGCAGAGTAGTCATCAAACATAGTAACAAAATAATTTCCGGATCTCTGCACAAAGAGTAAGCCAATGCAGAATGCCAATAGACAACATCCAACTGAAGGATAAAAGATAGACAGAATGAAATACTATACACAACAGCAATACAATAATAAGGTGAGGTTCTATCTTAAATACAAGTGAGGTACTAATGATACGAAGGTCCATTTACTCTACAAGACAATCATGAACGAGGAACATTTGTTTCATAATAATCTTGAAGTATAAACAGGTTTCCGATCACCCAACAACAAGCAAAACGTTCTTTCACAAGGTGAAATCATCTTTTGCACTGTGCACGAAATCATTACACTGGACAATGTTCTGCCAAACCAAACAGCACTCATGCTGCATAGAATAATGGCTGCCTATGCATACTGAACGATGTATTACAGAATTTAGGCAGGATCGGCCTGTGAAAGTAAACGCCAACCAGCAATAAGAAGCCGATCGGCGGTCGCTTAGTGCCCCGGGTCACTAAACAGACTAAAACAGACCCTTCAAGGTACATTTCAACTTTTAAAAATGTGCATCTATCTTCTAACTGAACACTCTTATTTTGATCTGGAGGCTAGACCCTGGTAAAGAGGTAATATTACTAACACACGAGCGTTTGCTACACTCTATCTTGTCTAAGCAATCCTCTTAGAGATAATTAAGCTTTGACTCCAGGCTGATATATTCTACCTGCACTCATTCATTGCAGCCAATTATCAGGAGCAGGGATTTCTGCTACTGAAGATTTTCTGGAGGTATCACATTGAAGCAAATCTTCAACTGAGAAACATATTAGATCTTTATAGAATTTTGGTTTTCAGCTCTAAACCATATTATTTTTTATTGATTGTAACTGAGATCTTGAACGTAAGGAAGAACTGATACCGTATTTAAGGTGTATTCCAGAAGTTGGCAGCACAGACTACTGTCTTTAAGCTACTGAGACTTAGGCCTAATTCACACAATGCTGATGTGATAAGTCTCACAACTGAACATAACTCATATCACTTTAGAACACAACAGTTGTCTAAGTTCAGTTCTGTAGAAGAGGTCTCCATTTATGCGGCCTTCTAATGCACCCAATAATGTATATTGAATCTGTTATTGCTCTATGAAATGGGCCTACAAACTTTTGGTCCAAATAAGCCCTTATGTGACGTGACATGGTTTCTATAGACCAGCTTTGTAAGTGGTTGTATCTGTGGCCTGGAAATTCTACTACCATATGATTTTTACTATATTGCAAATATAGAAAAATAGTAGATTAAATTGTGAAGCTCCTTCCCCAGTGCATAATTTCCAACATGTCTTACCATCGGCCATTTCTACGAATGGTTTCTGCTTTCGTAGCAGCATGTTTGGACCCCGCTGGCTCCCTGGCCCAAGTGTGAACTAAAATTATAAATTTAGATGAAGAAGGGTGGCATTTCTTACAGATGATGGATTTTTCATTATGCTCTGGTAGAATTCATTGTGTGAATGGAATTTAAAAGAAAATTAGTTTCCTAGCAAAATGCCTCTTTCATATTTTTGGTTCCTAATTTGCTCGTGTGCCAAATGGACTATACACGCAGCACACAGACCAATGTGAATTGGTAATACATAGGAATATGTGTCTATGCACACCGATGTTCCACGTGTAAAACATAACTGCATTTACTAGTCTCATCCATTGGTCAGATCAAACTGGCCCATTGAAGTAAACAGGTAGATTAAAAAAAATGGACACCGTCGACAAGACAGCCATTTTTGACAGATGTATTGCAATTATTAAATAGGAAACTGTCTAATGTATAATTTTTTAATTGACATCTAAAAAGGAATGCCAAACCAATATCGTAGCGATGTCAAAAACGTACATACAGGTGGGAATATAGATGACAAATTGTCCGTTTTTTTTTCTCTGAATCAAAAATGGACCATTTTTCATGCGTTCATCTGAACCCACACTTAGATGTGATTATAAATGCTTGGACTTACCAGTGAGTGGTTCCTTCCTTATTTTAAATGTGTCAACTAATGGTGTGGTGATACCTTCAATAGTCCCAAACATGCTACCAAGGCCCAAGTTTACCAACATGAGGAAAAACATCACTGACCAAAAAGGTGATGCAGGAAAATGTGTCATGGCTTCAGTAAAAGCTATAAAAGCCAAACCAGTGCCCTGGACAGACTGCAAAGTAAAGGAAACATTATTAGTAGTAGCACCAAAAGAAGATAGTACATGTTTTACGTGGGCACACAAGAAATAGATAGTGCAAAAACTTTAGGCAGATGTGGAAAAAATGCTGCAAAGTAAGAAAGCTTTCAAAAATTGAAGTGCTAATAGTTTTTTTTCTTGAAATGGCAACAGGCAAAGTAAATATACAAAAGAGAAATCTTAATCAATCATTGATATGACCACCATTTGTCTCCCAAATTAACATCAATTCTTCTGTGTACACTTGCACACAATTTTTGAAGAAACTTGGCAGGGAGTTTGTGCCAAACCCTTTGGAAAACTAATCACTGATTTTCTGTGGAACCACAGTCAAATATTGCAAATTTTGACTCCTCAGTCCAGAGCACCTGCTCCTATTTTACTGTACCTCAGTTCTAATGTTTTCATGCATAGTTAAGTTGCTTGGTCTTGTTTTCATGTCGAAGGTATACCTTTGTGGCCGCATATTTTCGATGAATACCACACCTGGTCAGTTTTCTTTGAGCAGCAGATGTGTGTAGCTGGGTTGAACTGATTGCTGCCCGTTCTGATCTTATGGTACGTCTGGGCATCTTCTAATTTTGGAGATAAGTAAACATGATCTGGCTTTCATCTGCTGCACTAAATTTCCTTGACCAACCACTGCATGTATTGTCCTCACACTTGCCTATTTCTTGGTGCTTTTTCAAAAGCGCTTGAGCAGTGCATCTTGAAACCCCAGTCTGCTTTGAAATCTTTGCCTGGGAAAGACCTTGCTGATGCAGTATAACTACCTTGTGTCTTTTTTCTACTGTGCTCAGTCTTGAAATAATAAAAAAAGAAATGTCCTGTAAGTGATTAAATGGCCCCAAAAATGACTGATCTCAACATCATCGAATCTGTGTGGGATCCCATGAAGAGACAGAAGGATTTGTGCAAAACTGAAATTCACAGAACCACAATGTGGTTAGTCAGATGTCAGGAACAGCCTCCCTGCCGAGTTGCTTCAAAAACTGTGTACAAGTGTACCTAGGAGAAATGATGCTGTGATGCTGTTTTGAAGGCAAAGTGAGGTCACACCAAATATTGATGTGATTTTATATTTCTCTTTTATTTAATCACTTTGCAGTTTGTTATTTGTCAAAAAAATAAACTAATAACACTTGTATTATTTCCAGCATTCTTGCTTTGCAGAATATTTTCCAAACCTGTCAAAAACTGTTGCACAGTGCTAAATCTGACACAGAGATCTAGGATGTCAAAGTTTGTTGCTCCCCAATTTCAAAAGGTTCTGTGTCCTGAATATTTTCCTTAAAATATACGATTCAGGGATTTAATATGATATTGTAGTCAGGGCAAGTATTTAAATTCATAACTTATTACATATCGACCTTGGCAGAGCAAGGGTGATGAATGTCGACCTGTTAACACTAGTGCAGTGGCTGTCACCTCAATTTTTAGGTATGATGGTGCATCTACAGTAATTACTATGCAGCTTCCATAGGAATGTTCTGCACAATGGACTTAGTTGTGGCATATCAAGCATTCATGTGAAAGCGTATCATGTGTAGTAAATATCCCCGAGCTCTGGTGAACTCCTTGCTTGTATTAGATTTCAATGCCGTAAACTAAAGTATTATAATATTGTACTTTTAAACACATTACATTTATTATTCCCAATGCCAGATGGTACATGTTGGCATAACTCCCCCTATCTGGCTCTGTAGAAGTAAGTGCCTTACAGCCAAAATCAGGTATCAACTCATTTAGTGACTATGTTCACATGTTGCATTTTTGCTGTTTTTTTTATGCAAATTTTAATCTGTGTTATATAATACCAGCAAAAGCTATGAGATTTCACAGATCTCATGCACACATATTGGTTCTTTTTCTGACTGAATTTGGAAACTGCTGTGTTTTTTAAAACTGCAGTATGTCGCTTCTTTCAGTGTTTTTGCAGCATTTTTTTCAGCCGTAGAAAGCTAAAAGTGAGAAAATGCAGAAAAAAAAACACAGCTATTAGTTTTTGCTGCATTTTTGGTGCAAAAACCTAAGGAAGTTGCATCATGTGCTTTTTTTTTGGGGGGGGGGCTCTAAACTTTATCAGCATGCACAAGAGAAAATAAAAACTCAGCATAACTTGCTTTTGGTAAGCAGCTACTTTACTGCCAAGAGAGGAAGTTTTGCCTGCAAAAAAAATGAAGCAAAAACACTACATGTGAAAAAAGTCTACCATGTCCCGATTCCTTTCAACCTGGAAACAAGTGCATCTCCATGCGAGTGTCATTCAGTAAGTGAATATGTTTAAGACGTTTCTTTATGATCAGATTCCTCAAAGTGGGAAGTTTCCTTTTATAGTGATCCTCATAACCCTTTCTAACAAATAAACAAATACAGGTGCTTTTCACAAAATTAGAATATCATCAAAAAGTTAATTTATTTCAGTTCTTCAATACAAAAAGTGAATCTCGTATATTATATAGAGTCATTACAGAGTGATCTATTTCAAGTGTTTATTTCTGTTAATGTTGATGATTATGGCTTACAGCCAATGAAAACCCAAAAGTCATTATCTCAGTAAATTAGAATCCTTTATAACACCAGCTTGAAAAATTATTTTAAAATCCGAAATGTTGGCCTACTGAAATGTATGTTCAGTAAATGCACTCAATACTTGGTCGGGGCTCCTTTTGCATCAATTACTGCATCAATGCGGTGTGGCGGCATGGAGGCGATCAGCCTGTCGCACTGCTGAGGTGTTATGGAAGCCCAGGTTGCTTTGATAGCAGCCTTCAGCTCGTCTGTATTGTTGGGTCTGATGTCTCATCTTCTTCTTGACAATACCCCATAGATTCTCTATGGGGTTAAGGTCAGGCGAGTTTGTTGGCCAGTCAAGCACAGTGACACTGTTGTTTTTAAACCAGGTATTGGTAGTTTTTCCAGTGTGGACAGGTGCCAAATCCTGCTAGAGAGTGAAATTTCCATCTCCAAAAAGCTTGTCAGCAGAGGGAAGCATGAAGTGCTCTAAAATTTCCTGGAAGATGGCTGCGCTGACTTCGGTCTTGATAAAACACACTGGACTTACCCCAGTAGATGATATAGCTTCCACCATCACTGATTGTGGAAACTTCACACTAAACCTCAGACAGCTTGGATTTTGTGCCTCTCCACTCTTCCTCCAGACTCTGGGACCTTGATTTCCAAATGAAATGCAAAATTTACTTTCATCTGAAAACAACACCTAAGACCACAGAGCAATAGTCCAGTTCATTTTCTCCTTGGCCCAGGTAAGATGCTTCTGGCCTTGTCTATTGGTCATGAGTGTCTTGACACAGGGAATACGACTCTTGTAGCCTATGTCCTGGATATGTTTATGTGTAGTGGCTCTTGAACAGTGGCATACATAGAAATCATGAGGGCCCCATAGCAAAAGTATGAATAGGCCCCTCCCCCCAAAAAATAAATAAAATAATCAACAGGTTCTCTCAACTCCAAGCATGCATGTTATAGATATAGGTCAAACATTGTCCAAGAAAGAGATTGCCTTGATTTAGAAGACATATACACAGATACGTGCACATGCAGATATACACACATATTTGAACACTGACATACACAGATATTCACATCATACATGCACACACACACACACACTAGAAATATTATTAATATGTGGATTGGGGAAGCTTGCATCAAGTGTCGCTCGCCTGCCCACAGCCTGTGTGTGTCCTGTCCAGCTCTTCAGACATGTGGTAGTACAGGACCGGCACAGTCACAGAAACGGCCATGTACCATCAGAGTGGCCCACTCGCCGCTCCCCCAGTATTTTAGTGCAGTCACTTCAACACACATGGCGACACGCAGTGCGGCTGTATCTGATAGTAATGACGTGGCCGGGGTGACACACAAGCACAATTAAAAGTGCAGTGTCGCCCCTGCATGTGCAACTACTTCTGGCCGGGCCCAGCATACAATGGTCTCTCTGGCTGGAAAGCTATGTCAGCCAGGAGGTGTGGCGTCCTTATGCAAATCTAGCCAGAAAGTTCAGCCAGAAGCAGTGCAGGACTAGAAAGGAGGAGTTAGGAGGAGCCAGTTACAGAGTGAAGCGGCACAGCACAGCCATTGTGGTCCAACTCCGGCGGGCAGGGAGCCCCATACTGGCAAAATTTTAGGGGCCCCCTTGAGACTCTGCCCAGGTTCCACTCCTCAAGCTGTCCACAGCTCCACCGTTCTGTCTTGGAAAAACTCCACTTCTCCCCAATCACACATTAACAGTTCCCATCACCAGATCACACATATAGCCAGCAGCTTTTGCCAAAAGATTTTTTAAGCCTCCAAAATGACAAGGTAGACTCTTTTGGACATGCTCTACTCTACTCTATCCTATAAGTCATTTGTTAAAATATCCAATACAATTTAGGTATATTTTTATTTATTTTTCAATTTTTAAAATGACTAATAATGTCACATACAAGGGACAAATACCACCGTACTATGACCAGACAGCATATTACCACCACATAGTGACCTATAATACCACATACAAGGAACAAATACCACCACAACATGTCCAAACCACATATTACTACCACAATGACCGACTAATATCACATACAGTACACAGGGACAAATGTCTCCCATCCTGCCACAGTGTCTCCCATTCTGCCACCATGTCTCCCATCCTGCCACCATGTCTCCCATCCTGCCCCAGTATGCTTTCAATAAAATGAAAAAAACTTTCTCCTTACCTGGCCACGCTCCTGCAGCGATGATCCCTCCATGCAGTTAAACGTACGCTTGCCAGCTAATGACAATGACGTCATACGCCGTTGACATGCATACTGACGTCAGCTGCCAGCCTCTGATTGGCTGGCGGCTTTTAACTATTGCTGTGCGGGCCCGCACGGCAATAGAGTTTAACTGAACCTGCGTCTCAGACGCAGGTTCAGTTACTGCACCGGCAGAAGCCTGCCACTGGGGCCCGATGAGCAGTAGAGACAGGGCCAATGCAGGCCCCCTCTGCCCACTGGGCCCCATACGCCAGTCAGGGCAGTAATTCCCTGATGGCGGCCCGGCCAGCGGGCACCCTCTCCCCTCGGGGCCCCATAGCAGTCGCGTGGCCTGCCGCCATGGTGGTACACCACTGCTCTTGAAGCAATAACTCCAACAGCAGTCTACTCCTTGAGAAGTTAACTCAAATTTTTGAATCGTCTTTTCTTAACAATCCTTTCAAGGCTGCGCTTATCCCGATTGCTTTTGCACCTTTTTCTACCACACTTTTTCCTTCCACTCAACTTTTCATTAATATGCTTGGAAACAGCACTCTGTGAACAGCCAGCTTCTTTAGCAATGACCTTTTGTGGCTTATTCTCCTTGTGAAGCATGTCAATGACTGTCTTCTGTACATTTGTCAAGAGAGCATCCTTCCTCATGGTTGTGGAACCTACTGAAACAGACTAAGAGAACTTTTTAAACACTTTGGAAGCCTTTGCAGATGTTTTATGCTATTTATTCTAATTTAGTGAGATAATGACTTTTGGGTTTTCATTGGCTGTAAGCCATAGTAATCATCATTAACAGAAATAAACACTTGAAATAGATCACTCTGTTTGTAGTGACTCTATATTAATATGATTTTCACTTTTTTGTATTGAAGAACTGAAATAAATTAACTTTTTGAGGATATTCCGATTTTGTGAGAAGCACCTGTACATTAGGTTGTCAGTTATCGACACTGGTGCTTAAGAGATTGAATGCCTCAGAGGTATTGGTCTGTAATCACGCATCATCCTCCTGCAACACTCACGCAAAACAGTTTGTAGTCACCTCATCTTCCAATAAAATGGAATTAAAGATAATTAAAAAGTTGTATGTAACATATATATTATATATTTTTACCACATGGTTTAATTTCCCATTTTTCATTGTAAAGTGATAGGTGTCTTTAAAGGGAATTGGTCAGTTGGATAAACTCTCCTAAGCCGTCTACATGGGCATGCTGATCATAGAAAGCTAAATAAAATGATACCTTGATATTTGGGATCTGCTTTCTTATTCCAGAGAAATGCATATTTTTCTTATATGTAAATGAGCTGTTAAGATATGGACTGCACCTAGATTTCCCTGAGAAAAAAAACAGTTTACTTTCCTAAACTACAGGTCTCACACTGGTAACGCCCCCTTTCATTTAAAATAAGCTTTGGAGGCAGATTCTCAGAGAGATCTTTGTTCGGCCCATAAAGCTTAACAGCTCATTTACATGCTGCATTGCAACCTTTCATCAATTTTTCTCTGCTGCTGATGTCCAGGGAGATTAGCTACAATGCCATGGGTTGTAAACTTCTTAATTATGTTGCGCACCATGGACAAAGGAGCATTAAAATCCGTGGAGATGAACTTGTAACCTTGAGAACCTTGTGGCACTTGCTGACCCACGATGCAAAGATTGAGTCAACTTCTCCCCTTTTACTTGGTTTCAGGTGTGATTTGCATATTGCTCATACCTGTTACTTGCCGCAAGTGAGTTTGAATAAGCATCACATGCTTAAAACAAAGTTGCTTACCAACAGTTTTGGAAAGGTGCCAACAATTTTGTCTGGCCCATTTTTGGGGGTTTGTGTGAAATTATGTCCAATTTGCTTTTTTTATCTGCTTCTTTGTGTTGTTCCAATGAAAGCACAAAATGCCAAAATTTGGTTGGCCTGCCATAAAAGGGCTAGTGATCCATTTAAACTGAAGCGTATAAAATCAATTCATTGTGTGTGAGAAAAAAGTGAAAATCTTACCCAAACAATATGTTACAACTTATTTGAAAATCTGTTGAATGATTTTTTGGCTTGTCCTGTGATCTTAGCAGCACTGTGTAAGAGTGGGAAAGTGGAGGAAGAAGAAATAGTAAATGTATGTGTGTAGAGAAGTTGATCATCATTGTGCTGCAGCTCCTTTCAGTTTACAAGAGAAAAGGACAGATTGGCAGAATACATGGGTGAGGTCTTAAAAAAAAGATTCCCATGTACAATATGTTTGTGGAACCGAAGGGCATCCTTTTAAGGCACCTAGCCTAGTCTAGTCTAATCTAGGAAATAAAAAAAACAGGTCCAGCAAGATAAATATTAAAACATGATGGGGTAAATGCTTACCTTGTCAAGTTCATCTTCGATCTGGCAAGCTGCCAACCCAAGCCCCTCAAATTCTTCTTCTTTCACCTTTTTAATAATATCGTAGACCAACTGGTAATCCTGTGCTGTAATACTGGAGAAATTCACATGATGCGGAATAACACTGTGACTGAGATTGCCCGCCTGTAAAAGTCTTACAATCTTCCCCGAGTTCCTACAAAAATAAAGGTACCAAAGCAGAATATTTCACAGGCTGATGTTACATTTTGTGACTAATATATGAAAAATGCCAAATTCTTACTCAGAGATGCAGCCTTCATTCATAATGTTGGCTTTGAATCCTAACACAGCGAACACAACCAAAGTTGCCAAAACTGATGTAAAGAAGTTGATTAATGAGACCAAGACGGCGTCAAAATGGCAATTGTTGTCCCGCTTGTTGTAACTTGAAAAAGCAATAACTCCTCCAAATCCCAATCCCAGAGCAAAGAACACTTGTGTCGCTGCTTCTCTCCAGACCTTGGGCTCTAGCATTATTTCAAGCTGAAATGAGAAAAACACGTTACTAAGAAATTATTGCAGTTGCTTTGCCCTTGAGTTATTTGTGCGTTCCACTTTCTACTTTTCTTTTTTTTAACATTTATTTTTTGGACTTTTTATTTAGCTTTGCAATGTCAAATGGACTATGATAAGAAAATTGATAGGACAATGTATTTGAAGTAACTAAAGCACATTAAGCCATGCGTCAAATATTCATAATTTACATTTCTTTTTATGGGAGAAGTAATTATGCTATGAGACACTAGGTGGCACTATATGCGGGTTTCAAGAATTGTCACTAACACCATCAGCATAAAGCAAAAAAGTTCCTGGTGGGTCGTATGAATAGTTACAATCTGCTATGCATCAGATATTTTCCACAAACATAAAAAATAGAATTCTTAACTATTATTTATGATTTATTATTTACGCTATTTTATATCCATAGATTTTAGCTTATATCAATTGTTTCAAGGAAAAATGCTAGAAAATTGTGTAAACAAGAGAATATATTGTAAAGTGCATAGGAAATTTTAAGGGCTTAATACTAAAGCAACCAGGAGAAACCGTGATATATAACAGGAGAAGTGTGGTGTTATGTTTTTACTTATTCTTAAATACACTATTAGAGCATCCGAGAAGCACAAGGAGATTGTTTCATTTAGGCAGTCGGGGCATTGAGTGACTACAAATAATGATTCTCTTTCCAAACAAACTTTTCAGACCATTTTTGGATAGTGAGATAGCAAAAAAAAGATATTTGCAAGCATAATATAGTGGGAAAAAGTAGAGAAAAAAATCTCCACTCATAGGTTTCCTAAAAGGGAGTACACCACTAGATAAATTACCCACAATATGAGCATGGAAAAAATTCTGGACCAACTGCAGAACAATTAAATACAAAAAGCAGAGCAGCAAAAACAGTCATGAAGTCCATCTGAGTAAATAAATCTATAACAATCTTTATTGATTTCATAAACAACAGACTAAGGGACAGATGGGGCTAAAAGCATAGACCAGCATCCATAGCATACCCTAGGGCAGGTTAAACCACATTTAGTAGTGGAAATATCAGTACACAGGCAATATAATAAATGAGATCCATGTTGTCACAATTCAAGCACATATATGTATACAGTAAGAGGCAATAAATACCTTAGTAAAGTGCAATGGCAGGATCTCCCGTGGTCTACCCGCCCACCCTGACACGCGTTTTGGATGTGATGGATGCTGGTCTCTGTTCATTATGCTTTTAGCCCCATCTGTCCTTAGTCTGTTGTTTATGTGATCAATAAAGATTGTTATAGATTTATTTACTCAGATGGACTTCATGACTGTTTTTGTTGCTCTGCTTTTTGCATTTTTGGATAGTGCTGCCGAGCTTATGACTTTGGCTACATTATAATGGAGATATTTTGGGCAGTATGCTGTCCGTGTTAGTCAGTGTGCAAATGCACAGGAATGACTTTCCACATAGACCGAACATCCGTTTGGATAAAATCGCAACAAACACTAATCTTGTCAGTTTTGCAGACAAGACAGCGTTTCTGTTAATGTCAAGCAGTTTGGGGACATTGTGAAAAAAGAGCCATCAGCTCACAAGTCCGGGTGCACTGAAAAATACTCCAGTAATGGTAAGCATCCAAACAATAGCCGCCACTTACATCTTCAGAAAATAATTGCTTTATTAATCCAGTAGTAGAAAAGACACAAAATTGGTTGAACAAAACAGTACAAAACTATGGAGGTCTGAAAAATGTTTCCTGGAGCGCAACGGTTATTTCTTTTCTGTCTTTTTAATTTTTGTGCTATGTGTTCAACCTTTTTTTGTGCCTTTTCTACTACTGATTAATTAAGTAATTATTTTAAGAAAATATGAGTGCCGGCTATTGTCTGGACTGTTGCTAGTTTGTGGACATTAATGGCGACTGGTGTAGGAACGCCAATGCTCCTCTGAATGTATAGAGTTATTCTCATTTTCTTAAATGGGTAAATATGCAATTTACCACTTAATAAAAATCCTCTCTATTCTAAAGAATGGAGGGATTTAAATTCTTAGAGTTAACTGCTTGCTGTCTAAGATATCGGCCATCTCTGCAGGCTATCAGAGGCGGCCAGTTTCCTAGGCTAGGCATGGACGTTTGCTCTAGAGAATGCAGGCGCTGCTGGATGAGGCCTGCTCTAACCCGATGCTGCAGTGGTAAGGCTGCCTCTGTTTGCAGCATTGGAGAGCACACAGTTCTGAGCATTGATAAGTGGAACAATGAAGACAAACTGGAGCGCACTGACCCCCAGGAAGTAAGACGCCGGGAGGCAGGGGAGAGCTGTGCTCCTGAACAACAATCATTTGACAACTAGTGATAAGCGCAAGTGTTCATTACTCGAGTTTGAATTGGGGACTCAGGTATGAACTGAGTATTGCAGGCTCTCAAGTGAGATGTTTGAGTCTCCATGGCCACATGTTTCGCGGCTGTAATACAGCCACAAAATATGCTTGCTTTTTGGCTTTCTAAGAGTGGACTCAAACATGTCACTTGAGTGCCCGCAATACTCTGTGCATATCTGAGCACCCTTGGCAAACTCAAGTAACGAGCACTTGCGCTCATCACCAGTGACAACCCCTTTAACCATATGGAACAGTATTCTATATTGCATATGTCTGCCATTGACAAGTAGTATACAGTTTTGTGCTTTCCAGTAGTAGACAGAAAATTAGCATGTTTTCTCTCAAGATCTCCTTCTCTACTCCCCCCTCATCTCTTCCCACAACCGCATACAAGACTTCTCCCATGCTTCCCCCATACTCTGGAACTCTCTGCCGCAACACATCAGACTCTCACCAACAACGGAAACCTTCAAGAAGAACCTGAAGACCCACCTGTTCAGACAAGCCTACAGCCTGCAATGATCCTTGGTCTACTGAACCACCGCACAACCAGCTCTACCCTCTCCTAGTGTATCCTCACCCATCCCCGTAGACTGTGAGCCCTCGCGGGCAGGGTCCTCTCTCCTTCTGCACTTGTGTGTCCCTTCTCTTGCACATGTTTATTGTACTTGTCTATATTCCCCTTTTCCCATGTAAAGTGCCATGGAATAAATGGTGCTATATAAATGTATAATAATAATAATAGTGTTTTTGAGTTCAGTTGAAAACAAGATATATCATGGTACACAAGATAAATCTATGCTTAAAGGGATGTTGTTTAAATGTCAAATTGTGAAGTGTAGAATCCATTACACTTACCCCAGCACAGCCTTATACTAAAATAGCTGGAATTGTGTTATGAATCTTGTATTATGTGTTAAGTAATCACAATCTCTGTCTTGTTTTATTAACGAAGGTCATCAAGCCTTTACACACAGTCACTTGTCTCGTGTTTATGATTAATTCAGAACAATTCTTCCTACAACACTTTATTATGTCTCCAGCCAAGGGAATAAATAAGCCAAAAACATTCTAATAAACAAGTAGCGTCATTATACTTTCTCAGCCACAATTTTGGGGAAAACTGTTTTGGGCATGATCTTTAGATAAAACGTTAAAAATTCAGGATTTGCAGCTTATCCACATCACAAAGTACATCCATTTCGACATAAATCTCTAAAGCTTATAGTAGCTAGCATAGATGCAGGGGTGCAACCCGTGCATGCTTCCCTCTCATACCCTCTGCTGTGTGGTGTCTTTCACACACTCCCTGACAAATTAAATGTAGATCACCATTTATCTCATATAGTATGATGGCATATATGCATTTAGTCAAATCTGTTCCATGAAAATATGAAAAAAAAAGTCAAATTAGGGATAAAGATTAGAGATGAGTGAATACTTCAATGTTCGATTCGGATTACGTTCGCCCAATTTGCATTATTATCTGATTAATTAGTCGAATATTCGCTGAACATAATCAAACGCCATTCACGTCAATTGGAGGAAAAAACAAACGCATGCACAATACCTTATAATGGCCCCAAATGCTGCCAAAACACATCAAATGAGGGACAAACACCAAGAAAATGGCCTCAATTTACCCACAGTACAAATTTTAACATGGCACTGCCGCAATCAACCAGGCATGAGGTATCGGGGTCTGGGACAGCATTTACATCTTTCAATGGAACATCACAAGGTGGGTGAGGGATCAGTGTAGGGCCCCTTTCCTGGGAGCCCTGATACCACATGAAACACCTCTACCTGTTTTCATGTTGAGCCACACTCAGGAGGCACAAATATCAGTTTTGTAGACTACCATTGTCAGAAAAATTTAAGTACAGTAACATGGGTAGTTGAGTCCAAGGGGGTGGAGGCCTGACGGTCTCAGAGGCCTACTGCTACAGGCAACAAGGATGAAGGAGACCCAACCAGGAGCGTTCAAATTTCCAAAAATTATTGGCAGACACCACCAAAGTGGCATCAATTTCACCACAGTAGAAATAGTATAATAGGGACTGACAGGTCTTTCACTACATCCAGTACAGCAGATGGACACCCAACCAGGAGTGTTCACATTTCCAAAAATTTTTGCCAGACACCACCAAAATGGCATCAATTTCACCACAATAGAAATAGTCTAATAGGGGCCGACACTTCTTCCACTACATCCAATGCAGCAGATGGAAACCCAACAAGGAGTGTTCACATTTTAAAGAAATGAGGGCCTTACACCACCAACGTGGCATCAATTTCACCACAGTAGAATTAGTATAATAGGGACTGACATTTATTCCACTACATCCAATCCAGCAGATGAACACCCAACCAGGAGGGTTCACATTTAAAGAAATGAGGACCTTACACCACAGAAGTGGCATTAATTTCACCACAGTAGAAATAATATAATAGGGACCGAGAGGTCTTCCACTACACCCAATACCAACGAAAAAAACTGCAGGAGAAATAAGCTCAAAATAGGGTCTTATCCGATGGATATTCAAGATGTATATTTCAGATGGTGCTCACCTGGGGCTGCTTTCATTAAGACATGAAAATACAGACAGATTATCAGCAGCAGCAGACCCACGGGCCAGCAAATGACTGAACCAGGAACGACAAAATAGGAAATATGTGGATATAATCCGCGCTGCTGAATAAAATTGGAATCCAGACATTTAAAATATAGATGATGGTGGTTTATTCTCAATGCATTTCAAAATCCATACAACTTCTTCCTCAGGAGACAACCAAATGTATATATACAGGTCTTTCAATACACCCAATACAGCAAATGCACTCCCAACCAGGAGTGTTCACATTTCCAAAAATTTTTGGCAGATACCACCAAAGTGGCATCAATTTCACCACAGTAGAAATAGTAAAATAGGAACCTACAGGTTTTTCATTACACCCAATACAGCAGAATGACACCCAACCAGGAGTGTTCACATTTTAAAAACTGAGTGCCTGGCACCACTGAAGTGGAATAACTGTCACGAGAATAGAAATAATGTAATTGGGACCGAGACATCTTCGACTACAGCTAACCCAGCAGACCAACCATGACTGTTCACATTTCCACAAATTTATGTTAACATCAGCAGCAGTACCAGAAGCAGCCACAGCAGGCACAAAAGCCACAATACAGATATCACAGAGAGCAGTTATGTTACTTGACATTAATCCATCACACTAATAAATGCAATATCACCTAGTCTGTACAGTCTGTGATTGGGGTGCAAAAGCCCTTGGAGATCCATGACATGTTCATCTTAATGAAAGTTAGGCGGTCTACACTTTCACAGGACAGCCAGCTGTGCTTATCCATCAGGACACCACCAGCAGCGCCGAAGACATGTTCTGAGAAAACGATATCTGCCAGGCTTGATAAAACCTCCAAGGAGTGTGAGGTGAGCTCAGGACACTCATAATTTTTGGAAGACCAAAATGTAAAAGGGTCCAAACCCTCCTTGATGGTATTGATATTCAGTTCTAGATACTCCTGCACCATCCTCTCTACTCAGTCAGCAAGTGTAAGATTTGGACTCTGTTGTGCTAGTGCATGAGTTGGCCTAAAAGAAGTGTCAAAGGACTCACAGAAATTGCTTCATCCACTTCCACCACTGGTGCTGCTGCAGCTAATGTTTTGGCATTGACGAATTGATGTGCCGCAGGTTGGAAGTATACAGCTGTGATGCGAACTGTGTGCTTCACTGCGCTCTTGAGGAAAAGCTCTCTTAAGGTTGTGTAAAAGCATGTTTCGATACTTCAGCATTCGCGGGTACCTTTCTGGGGTGGGAATCATCTGGCAAAATTTGGTTTTGTAACGTAGATCTAACAAAGTGGCAACCCAGTGATCAGCATTATTCCTAATCATAACTAAACAGGGTTCATGTTGCAGATAGTGTAGCAAGAAAGCACTCAAATGTTGGACTCTACCATGAGGTCCAATCCCTTGCTGTGTTGGTGGCTGGGTACAGGGCCGCCATCAGGGCATTACAGCCCTTACTTGTGTATGGGGCCCGGTGAATCGGGGGGGCCCGGCCGCCGGAGCATGCTGGCAGCCCGGGCCGCGCGCTTGGGCCCCCCCGATGATTTGATCAGGCAGCAGGCACTTTTATTTAGAATGCCCCGGGCCGCCTGGCAAAAAGAAAATGGGCAGGCACTGTAGCTTTAAGCTATGGCCCGCCCCAGTGCATTATGGGTCCCGTCCAGCCAGCCTCTCATGACATCACACGCTCTGCTCCACTTCCTCATTTCGGAGCAGAGCGAGCAGCGTGTGCGGTGCCGGTGTGAGTGCCACGTGGGTGGCTGGGAGTGGTGGATGGGCGGCGGACACCAGGAGAGAAGAGGTGGTGGCTGTGGCATGGGCAGCGGACCGTATGTGGAGGCGACAGGCGAGCGAGCAGGTGAGTGCTCTCAGGGCAGGGGGGGCCCAGTGCAACCAGCCATACACACTGCAGCAGTCCCACCACAGCCACAGGGCCCCAGGGCAGGCAGGGCCCAGGGGGGTCCTGAGCAGTAAGCTGGATGGCCTCAGTCCCACCACAGTCACAGGGCCCCAGGGCAGGCAGGGGGGGCCCTGAGCAGCAAGCCGCATGGCCTCAGTCCCACCACAGTCACAGGGCCCCAGGGCAGGCAGGGCCCAGGGGGAGCCCTGAGCAGCAAACCACACGGCCTCAGTCCCACCACAGTCACAGGGCCCCAGAGCAGGCCCTGAGCAGCAAGCCGCACGGCCTCAGTCCCACCACAGTCACAGGGCCCCAGGGCACGCAGGGCCTAGGGGGGGGCCTGAACAGCAAGCCACACGGCCTCAGTCCCACCACAGTCACAGGGCCCCAGGGCAGGCAGGGCCCAGGTAGGGCCCTGAGCAGCAAGCCGCACGGCCTCAGTCCCACCACAGTCACAGGGCCACAGGGCAGGCAGAAGCCAGGGGGGCCCTGCGCAGCCAGCTGCACTGCAGCAGTCCCACCACAGCCACAGGGCCCCCGGGGCATGGGGCAGAATGTGAGACATGGGGGCAGAATGTGAGACACGGGGGCCGAGGGCAGAATGTGAGACATGAGGGCAGAATGTGAGACATGGGGCAGAATGTGAGACACGGGGGCCGAGGGCAGTATGGACATAAGGGCAGAATGTGAGACATGGGGCAGAATGTGAGACATGGGGGCCAAGGGCAGAATGGACATAAGGGCAGAATGTGAGACATGGGGGCAGAATGTGAGACATGGGGGCAGAATGTGAGACATGAGGGGCCGGGGGCAGAATGGACATGGGGGCAGAATGTGACAGTGAGACACAGGAGGGGCAGAATGGAAACGGGGCAGAATGTGACAGACAGTGAGACACAGGAGGGGCAGAATGTGACAGGGAGACACAGGAGGGGGCAGAATGGATATGAGGGATTGAGGGCAGAATATGAGACATGGGGGGCAGAATGTGACAGTGAGACACAGGAGGGGCAGAATGGATACGGTGACAGAATGTGAGACACAGGAGGAGGCAGGATGGGAGACACATGGGGCAGGATGGATACGATGTAGACAGAAGGGGCAGGATCAGGAGATCGCATGGGGGCAGAATGGATACTCATGAGGGCAGGATGAGAGAAAATATGGCTGGAGCCAGGAATGAGACGGGATGGGGGATATTATTACCATAGGGGCTAATTTAGGAATATTATTACTGCAGTGATGTAATTATTTTATTTTTTTGAGGATACTGTTTTAAATGTGGGGAGGTCCTGTTACTGTGCAGAGCGACACTATGTCGCTTTTTTTCTTCATCTGGTGTAGTGTAGAAGTTGGGGAAAAAAATTAAGTAATGTGTTCTGCAAGTGGAGCTCTAGATAACTGTGTTATTTCCTGCAGAGACGAGCCCTGGCTGGAAGACGTGATGGCGTTCTGTGCTGGATGAAAGATGAAAAGTGAAGACAAAGGACTTCACCTAGACAAGTCACTGGTGAGTCAGTGTGTTGCCTGTACACTGACACTATATGCAGAGTGCCTTTGTACAATGTCACCAGTGATCACTGTATAACCTGTGCACTGACACTGAACACTATATACAGAGTTCCTGTGTACAATGTCACCAGTGATCACTGTGTTATCTGTACACTGGCACTACATACAGAGCTCCTATGTATAATGTCACCGGTGATCACTGTATTACCTGTACACAGACACTGCATACTAAGTACAGATCTCCTGTGTATAATGGCACTTATGGTCATAAAATTCTGTCACTGGTGGTAATATGTGGTCTGGGCATTGTGTAGCTGTATTTGTTCCTTGTATGTGCTATTATTCTGTCACTGGTGGTAATGTGTGGTCTGGTCATGGTGTAGCTGTATTTGTTCCTTGTATGTGGTATTATTGGTCACCATGTGGTGGTAATATGGTGTCTGGACATGGTGTGGTGGTATTTGTCCCTTTGGATGTGATATTATTGGCCATTTTAAAAATTGAAAAACAAAATATATATCTAAATTGTGTTGGATATTTTAACAAATGTTTAATAGGTTAGAGTAGCCTAGGGCCTGGCCAAAAGAGTCTACCTTGTCGTGGTGGCAGAATTAAAAAATCTTTTGGCCAAAACATGAGCTGCTGGCTATGTGTGTGATCTGGAGATGGGAACTGTTAATGTGTGATTGGTGAGAAGTGGAGTTTTTCCAAGAGAGAGCGGTGGGACTGTGGACAGTTTGAGGGGTAGAGGGCGGGGCTGGGGTGGAGCCTGGGCGGAGTCTCAAGGGGGCCCCTAAAATTTTGCCAGTATGAGGCCCCGAAAATTTTGCCAGTATGGGGCCCCGAAATTCCTAGTGGCAGCCCTGGCTGGGTAACAATGAGGCTCGTTTCCTCAGTCCCCTCCCGCCAACCACGAATAACAGTGTTAGGAGTGGCGGAAGGCACTAAATAAAAAATATAAATAAAGTGCCTTCGCCACTCGAGGTCCACCATATGGTAGGTGTAGAAACCGCTGCTAGAGGGTAGCAGAGCACTATGGCGGTAATGTGCACAGGGTTCGATATCACCCAGGTGCAACAAGCAGTCTCTGTTGAAGGCACAGAGCTGCTATAACCAATAATGAATAAAGTAACGCTGAGCCTGTTAGCAGCACAGAGACTCAGCGGCACACATGGTAGTTGGTCACCAGAGTAGTTAAATATAAAGGCACTATCTCCGAAGGACCTACCGTAGTTCTGGTGTGCGAAGCGTCGCAACCGCGGACGCACTAATAGGCTGCAACTGCAGCGCGGCGAGGAAGATGTCGCAGAGAGGCACCGCTACAAACGCAGGCGTGGTGACAGGCGCTAGCAGTTGTTGCTGTGGAGCAAGGAGCCCTGGCGCTGGCGCAATTACTGGCTAAAACACATTCCCTCACACATGCGTATTATCAGAGGGTAGGGGTTTCCAATGAGTCATTCACCAGATCATGCATCCATCAACAAACACACAGCAGCAAGTTTGACTATACTAGCGCATGGCGGAACAGCCATGCGCACTTTTTATAGTGAACGGGACCTTCCGGAAGTCTCCAGAACCCTGAGCAGAACCAATGGAATCAGGAGCAGGACCTGAGCACCTGACTCCTGAACTCCAACGGGAGATCATCCCAGGAGCATGCTCAGAGAACGGAATAAAGGACTTAGCCTCCGGAGAGAGTTGCTGCAAAGCAATCTCCTCTGCAATCTCTTTTGCAGTGGACAGAGAGCAGGAGACTGCAGAATTTGAGGGTCTAGATTCCTGCATAGTCAGGGCAGAAATCTGACTCCTAACAAACAGAGAGTGGATGATTATCCTCTTCATCTGACAGTTGCTCAACCATCACCTCATCCTCCTCCATTTGTTCCTCGGATCTTGCACCTTCGATAACAGTTTGGCTATTATCACCAGCCCCCTTCCATCATAGTAATACACCCTCCCTTGACACCCGCCTGTGTGATGACAGTCATGAACTTAGAGAAAATGTTATCCCTTCCGCATCCTTCTCTGCTTCCTCCTCTTCTTCTGGGACCACCATCTCCTCCCGCAGGCTATTCAAAGTCTGCTCCAGGATATAGATGATCGAAATAGTGATTCTGATGATGGCGTTATCAGCATCAACCATCTTAGTAGCCATTTCGAAACTGTGCAGAAGGTTGCAGAGGTCCTTAATCTGTGCCCAATCTGTAAACGTGATATGCGCCACCTCCATACTGCGTTGGCCCAGGCTATACAACATGACATACTGCGTCAGTGCGTATTGCTACTGCCACAGTCACTGAATCATGTGCAGAGTGGAATTCCACCGTGTTGGCACATTGCATATCAACCTGTTAACTGGCATGGAGAAAGACCTCTGTATCGATGCAAGTTGATGACCAGAGGGGTACGAACGCCGTAAATGAGCACACAGCTTAAGTGCTTTCTGGAGAAGCTCACCCAGGCCAGGATAGTGGCTGAGAAAATGCTGTACCACCAGGTTGAGGACGTGAGCCATGCAAGGTATGTGTGTGAGATAGCCTTGCCGTAGGGCCGCCACCAGGTTTGCACCACTATCCCTAGATGCAGATTCAGTGGAGACAGCCATTTATCAAACTCAGCCTGGAGAGCTGTCCACAATACTCGTGCATGGAGCACAATAGAAGCAGTGCACAAAAAGTGCCCTGCTTGCTTTGTCTGTGGACATCAGTAATGGCCCAGAAAAAAAATTCCAGAAGGTAAATTTTACAGCCATACTGTACACTATTTAGCTACACTATCTCACTATCTGACTGATATACAACCGCCTAACTAGCTAGCTAAAATATTGTTGTTAACAGTGCCAACATCAGGAGCAGCCTCTTTACTGTTACAGTGTCAAAATGGCACTAAAGCAAAATGTCCGCTTTTTATATGGAGAGGGACATGTAATTTGAGCAGCCAGTGACACAAGCCATTGTGGGTGCTTCCTGCACCCTGATTGGCTAACCACAATGTGCTCACATAAAGTTAAGAAAAAAAAATGACTGCTGTAATGCAGTGACCCCTGTGACAGCTAGGGGGCACTATGTGGGCTCCCCAGGTCATGCATACAGGCGTTCCCTCTGTGGTGATGCAGAAACAGTGACTAGCAAGGTTGTGAATGGCCGATATATGTCACAGGGATGGATGCTCCCTGAGATGCAACACGGAGTGTTTTATTATTAGTGCATGTGAGCACTAAGATAATGGTTAGTGCGGCTGGGTCCGGGTTGCGGGTAGCTATGAGAGATGGGAGGGCCAGGCTACCCATATGACCTCACCTTTGGGTGAGGGTGCTGGCTGTAACCCTGTTTTCCTTCAGGAGCTGCAGGTATATTCGGGACCTGCCGTGAGGTCATGACCAGGTGACCAGCCATGTGATCCATACCTCTGTGGCGCCCCTGAGGCTCAGTCGCCACAGAGGTACTGCACCTTCTCCTAAGGTGTGGTGCCCCACAATCCAGGTAAGTTGGAGGCTCCTGACCACGCTCCAACACTCGCACCCCACACAATAGAGTAGTTCAGCAAAACCACATTGCGGCTCCTTGCTTAGAGAGAGGCAGAGCACCTTTGGTGGTTCCCTGCTTGGAACACTAGACGTGCTGGGAGGTGGGTGGAGTTTAGAATACATATAAAAGAGCAGAACGGTTCCAGGATTGAGGTTCAGTTGAGTTCAGAGGTTGAGTAGGAGAGAGGAAGCCACTCGGGAGGAGTGGGGATCCCTGGAAGAGGGATGGAGGAAGGAGTGCTGCAGCTGCCTCAGTGATCTGAGCCAGCTGGCACGGGAAAGGAAAGAAGGAGAACGACATTGAACCGAAGCCTGAGCTTCCATAGAAGGGAAAAGACAAGTACGGAACATAGGAGTAAAAGGGAACACAGAGGACGTGGGTTAGAGGAAGAACCCTGCCTAGAAGTTCTAAGCGAAAGGCCGGGGCCCGGTCCCCGAGGTTGTATGGACACTAATGGTTCTTCAGCAGACACCGGTGGAGTAGTGGGCTGTAAATGCACTACTCCCATCTAAGACTTGAGGGCACAACAGCAACACGGCTAGAGAGCCGGGACTCAGGAGTAGAGAGTCCCCGAAGCAGGCTACAGCTGTCTGCCGTGCAAGTAGAGTTCTTGGGAACATCTGTCAGGAGGAACTCCAGTGTAACACAGTACTAGGAGATCTTCACACTTAAAGGCGCTATAGAGGAGATGTTCAGGAAAGGCACATAAGTTGGCGGAGTGTGGAAGGGAGCATTCCATCTTGCCTGGAGGTTGACCGAGTCCCTGACCCGGAGGACATGGCACAGAAGCGGGCACTACAGACTGTGAGTAAAGCTTTGGAACTACATGCCCTGGTGTCCTCCATTCCTTCCTGCGTCCGTCCGCCTAGCACTGCTACATCCCCTGCGCCCAACACTACACCATCTGAGTGTCTCCACATCTACACTGCCCTGGGACAACAGCCCTGCCTGTGGAGGGCTATAACATCATTGCTGCACCACACCATCAGTCCCAGCGGATCTGCATGCAGCGTCAGCTTAACACCTCCCTTGCCGAACACCATAGGTGGCATCACAAACTATTCATTTAACTACATTCCACCATTCAACATCTTCCTATTACTTGGGCGCACAGGGCCACGGTCCGGGTCACCGCCGCTGTGACACGTCCCACTGATACCGGCCCGGTACCGAGTACCCCACTGCCCTGGGTGGGCGACCCACCTCACCTGGAGGTGGGGTTACAGCCTACATAATGAAGGTGTGTTTAGCACATGAGAGAGTGTTGGGAGTCTGGATTGTGCACAGATTTCCATGTGTCCAGATGGGATACTACAGAGTTGTCTGTGACCTGGGAGGTAGAAGGCCTCCTGTGTGTGGCTCCAGGCCAACCCTGCTTGCTGGATATCACACAGCCTGGGGAAGCAGTGCTGGCCTTCCTGAACCAGAGGAACAAGGTCTGTGAGATACCGCCAGAGTGGACGGTCGGACAACCGTGAGTGGCACTGACCCCGGTCAGTAAGAGACTGTACTGTCCTATGGAACTGAGTGTTTAACGGACATTGCCCTGGCCTGTGTGTGAACAGGGTCTGAGGGAGCAAAACCCTGATTTTGGACATTATTATTTTTATGTTGCCGAACCTAAAGGCTGACTACTCTGTGTTTGTGCTGCTGGGGATATGGAGCAATAAACCCAGGAGAACTTTTAAGGAAATTGAGTCTTACTGTATGTTATAGCGCTACCAAGCGGGCATTCCCCAATACACTCAGTGAGCGCTACCTTACACTGCTTACAAGAACGCCGCGCCTCTGAGCTCTGCAAATCCCCTCCCATAATCAAACATATCAAATGCTCATACACCACCATTATCATTGCTAAAGTGCTGAAAATAATTTTGTGGGAACGCAAATATTTTTCCGCACTTTTACCGAATGTTACAGATTTTTACCGCTTTTATAAAATTTTGCTCGAATCCAAATGTGTCATATTTGTGCCGAATTTATGTTTGGCGATTATTTTACAAACAAATTCTCTCATCACTAATAAAGATCTGTTCACATCTGCTTTGTACATTACAGCATTTTTTAACCTAATATGCAAAAAGTTATGGGGCTTGTTGTCCATTACTCGGATAATCACTTCTGAATCACTATGTTTTTCCCCCAGTAAAATAATTACCATTCCAACAGTGTCAGCCCTTACTCTCCTGGGGAACGCGTGACATTATGTCATGCGATCACTGCAACAAATCAGCGCTGACTTCACTCCCCTCTCCTACAAACATAATTGACAGCTCGAGGAAATGGGTGCTGTGGCTGCTTTCTCGCTTCCTCTGGATGTCCTGATTTGTCTGAAGGAGAGAGCAAAGCCAGCGCGGATTGGCCACAGTGATCACATGACATAACAATGTCATGCGATCCCCAGGAGAGCATGGGCTGACACTGCTGGAACAGTGCTGGTATCGGATGTGAGTAAAGGTTTTATTATTTTACTGTGGGAAACAGATTTAAAAGGGGTTAAGTATACCATTTCAAAGAAAACTGAACAAACCATTGCTTGTTTCAGCTTAGGTGTCAAGTTGCTGTTTCTGATAAAAGATATCTTGCTGTATTGTGTTGTATAGGAAAAGCTACCTAGTACCCAATTTGAAAAATATATATATTTTTTTTTGCAATGGAAGTCTTTGGCACACACATGTAACTATATGCTGTACAGTTGTGTGTGTAGATTTTTACAATGTGCATACAGGATATACAAGCCAAACATAGTGTTAATAGAGTCTTACAAAGATAGAACAGCTTTATGAGCAACACTTGCATTCTTAGGTTTGATAATGCTAGTTTAAAGAGAATCTATCACCAGGTTTTCACCAAATATAGTATGGGGCACATATGTAAGCCCTTTGTTACAACATTCTAGAATGTTGTATGTATATCCCAATGTGCTCTGTATAATGCAAAAAAAACCTTTTATTATAGTCACCTATGGGTGGTCTGGTCAGATAGGGGTCAATGGTCATGATCCAGCCCTTCCTCTCTTCCTGCAATCTATGTCCTCCTTCTTGCTTCATGTGCATGACAAATCCTATGTCATCCACACAGTGTCCTCGATCATGTTCCTGTGCAGGCATACTCCTGTCTGCCCTGCCGAGGGCAAAGCAAAGTAATGTAATGTGCATGCGCTGGGAATGGACAAATAGGACCAGTGCATGTGCACTACAATACCTTGCTCTGCCCTCAGCAGGACAGAGAGAGGTATAACTGGGCAGGAGCACAATGGAAGACACTGTGTGGATGTCATAGGATGTGTCATCCACACGAAAAAAGATGGCAATCGCAAGAAGATAGGAGGCACTGGATCAACACCAGTGATGCCCATTGAACCAGACATCCCCATAAGCTATTTTTGTGTCGGCATATACTGTAGACATATAAACAGTATTCTGGTATGCTGTAACAAAGGGCTTACATGTGCTGGCCATACTTTATATGGGAAAAACCTCGTGGCAGGTTCCCTTTAATAACACCTAGTGAAAAATTAATTTATGTGGTTGCTTATGGCACACCATACAGATAATAAAAGAAATGAGAAAAAAGATCAAGTACTTATAATTCTGATTATCTGACTATAAACTCTTACCTTTGGTGTAAACATGTGTCGGATTCCATCAACTGAGCCATTTAAGAGCAAAGCTCGCACAAGGAAACACGTTAGAACCACATATGGAAAAAGAGAACTGAAATACATGACCTGGGAACACAAATGCAGAACATGTTAGACCATGTCACAGTCCTATTCTAGTTTTCATGGTCCTCCTTTCTGAGATTGTTGTTTGTTTTGATCTCATCCATGCTACTAGGGCCAGCTAACGTGCCTGGGCATGAGTAGGCAGGGATCGCTATAATGGTTGTCATACCCATGGGTACATTAGGCGCGCCAGAGGAATTGACTTTGAGGATCCACACCTGTACAAAACATTGTAACCTCCGTTCAACATGATACCTGCAGCACTGATGTCCTTCAATGCTGCTCAAAGAATTTAGAATTCAGGCTCTTGTCACACTGCGTTATTCCCTCCATATTTGTGTAGTGAAAAGTTATGACAAATGCTATACTGTGGCATCAGTCATTCACAGGACTTCATTGAGCTATTGCTTCGGTCTGGGTAAATGATGGTCGATGGATGCCAAAGATGAATTATGGAAGACCCTATGGAAATGAGCTGAATGTACACATTGGTTGCAGCTCTCAAACATGTTTAATGTTAAATCGGTTCATAAAGGGAAACCTCAGCTCTAAAATGCCCTCTTGGACTCTAAAAGGAAATCTGCTCTGTAAGCTCTCCCGCTTTGGTGGACACAAGCCTTCCATGTACTACATGGAAACCATTTATGAGAATGACAACTGTCAGCCACAGCAGGAGCCAGGACTGACTGGCATTACCAGGGTGGCATATGGAAGTGACAGATGAGCCTAAAGGGAACAAGTCAGGAGATTTTATTCTGGGTGAACCCCAGGCAGTACAAAATAAATAAGCTCCCATAATACCTCCACATTCTTCTACTTTTTACTCTAAAATGATGTGGAACTTCAGCGAAAACATACAACTGTTTATTAGTGAGCCAGGAACAAGAAGAAGAGTCAAGGGGCGTCTTGGTATCAACATCTACCCTCTTGGCTCAGGTTGATTGACAGGTCTCTATCAACATAAATAGGGAAAGACTTGTCAAACTCTGCACAATGGAGTGAAATATAGCTGTTTGCCAAGGCACCCTTTACCGGTATTGCAGCAGCATGAATCTCTTGACGAGTTCCCGTTATTTCATAATTCAGTCAAAGTTTTGGCTACTTTTTAATACTTTGATTTCATTTTTTTACCATTTCCAGATCAGCATGCTGTCTGTGAATGGCCATATTCATATTTAGAAACTGAAAATGGTAAAGGTTTACTAATTCGCAAGAAAGAATAGCTAATGTGTAGCGAAAATTTGCAGCTAAAGGGTTATTCCTAAAAAATACAAGTTATCCCCTATCTGTGGAAAAGAGGATAACCTGCTGATTGTTGACGTCCCAGGATTGGACACAGTGATCCCAAAATTGGGGCTCTGGAATGCCAAGAATGGCGCTCTGCAGCACCATCCTGAAGGTGCACATGATTGGCCTTTGATTTATTCATTGTCTATCAGACTGCCAGTAAAGCACTCAGCTACTTCCGGATGTCCCATAGACAATGAATATACAGTAGTGGAGGTCGAGCACTCACATCTCTACTCCACCTCCAGATCACTGGGAATTCCAGCAACCGGACTCTTAGCAATTGGCAAGAGATCCTATATCTTATGGGGATAACTTGTTTTTTGGGGAAATAACCTTTTAAATCCTTAATACAAGTTATTTGTGCATCTTATTATTTGTGAAATGGGTTTTTGAAAAAAATTCCATTTTCTTTTGAACACATTAAATATGCCCTCAACTACATGCTATGCAGTGACAGCGAAAGCAGTTTGGAAAATATGAAGGCTCCGCGAATCATCAGTGGTTACCAGAAAACTGGGTAAAACACTTTGAAAAGTCTCAAGGTTATTGCGCAGCAGGGAGTTGGCCAAAAATTTTGCAACTTTTGCCATTTACACGCCAGTTTCAGGCAGCTTCGCCAAAATGGGTGGAGACAGAGAGGAGGATGGAGCTTGGATATGACAGCCCGCCACATTCATCAGTAATGGCGGCATATATTTAGCCAAAAATGCTACTTCAGTTCATGACTGGAGTAGTTCATCTGAAGGAATTTGGTGCATTTTCTTCCCTCACACCTTTAATTAAGATTGGAGTACAAAACACAAGTCTTAATGAACCGGGCCATAATTTTTCTGTATATGGTACTTTGTTTATTTTATGCGAATGAGAATTGAATGATTCGTTACATTCTGAACATTTTCTGGTAACAATATATAGTAATCTCAATATAATTACAATAATATGGAATTAACAGTTCCCATGCCCCTTTTTATGAACCTATAAACCTGTGTCAGTACACGGAGGGTGTCACAGGACTGCTCATATATACTCACTTTGCCTGAAGACTGAATGCCTTTGATCATAGCGAGACACACCATTATCCATGCCGCTAGTAAGCACAGAGTCATCTTCCAGTTGAGGCCTCCACCTTCTGTGATTGAGTTGGAAATATTTAAAGCCTCTCTGTACCAATAGTAAGTAGTCGCAGAACTTTTCTCACATTCAGGTTCAATATCTGAAAAACAATAAAACTGTAGGATGAATGGTCTGAATTCTTCTAGGTGTGTAACACATGATAAGCTTGCTGGTGTTTGCAATTATTTAAACCCCACTTAGGCCATAATTTGTCCCTTATTATTGGACTCAGAGACGGGATAAAAACGGCAGACACTGAGAAAAGAAGGACTCTGTGCAGTCCAGTAACTCATCATAATGCACAAATCCAGGTACATTAAAGATGGTAATTGATCCCCTTACTTCTTGGGCCCCTGCTCGGCTGCACCAATTATGTATCCACTACATTATATTATGGTATCATCGTTACATTTTTAAGATATCAATATATCTAAGCTAACCCCTGGTAGGCAACTAGAAATTTGTGCCTTGATGGGAAACTGACATGGAAAAAACACTATGAACCTGCAGAAATTTGGTTAATCTGCAGGCTAATAGGATTCTGAATCTGCCTTGTGCCCGCACTTTCAGCCCCGATGCCTGGAGGAAAATAACTTTATTCTCCCCGCCACCATTCAGCGCTCAGTCATGGGGTTGGTTCTGGCATGGGTTCAGTCATCGATCTGTGTCTGTGTATAGAGAGCGTGGGCTGTATCCACGCCTCCCTCGCTCACTGACAGCCCACCCTATTGCTGAGCTGCTGTCAGTCAGTTTGGGAGGGCGCCGTTACAGCCGACGCTCTCTATACACAGACAAACCGAACTCATGCTGGCGCCGCCTCCGTGACTGAAACCTAAGTGCTGACGGGTCTCATAGTGCGGGTACTGGGCAGATTCAGGTATCCAATTAACCTGCAGATTCACCTTATATCTGCAGGTTAATTGCTTTTTTTCACATGACAGGTTCCCATTAAGAGGGTTGCCAAAAAGTAACTTTAAGAAAGTTTTGGTTTGGTGGACAGCAACAGACTCTGTTCCAAATCGTGGATTATGCTGCGTGAATGCTGGAGATTTACCATAGACTTCACACTTTGCATGATAATTTGCATCATAAATTGCTGTTGATCGTCTCTTTAGTGTATGAAGGAGAATTCATGTAGGTTCTTCCACAATGCTGGTAGTGAAGCGTTCAGATCTGCTCATCCTACCAGTGTGAATATACCCTTAATATCTACACCATGGGACGCATTTTAGTCCAAGGAAGTAAAAATATGTTAATATCTCACAGGTATAAGAAGCATTTTTCACCAGAGGGCATTGGTCCCAAGGCAGAGGATGTTGGAAGGACTGTGAGAAATAAAAGAGACTCCATCCAATAATGACGTTGTAGTAGAGAGACACAAACAAGCAGACCTGTAAAACAGAGCAAGTGCATGGTTAGTAATAGAAATAATACGTTTGCAGTCCGCAAACAGGTTTATTGCTGTGAAAACGATGAATGCAATAGATATCATACTGCAGTAATTGACCATGGTATGCTACCACAGAACATGAGCGCTCACACGCCATATCCTCCCCTCCAGATAACATCCTGATGATGAATTGTTTCATAAATCCTTCGACACCGGAAAATAAGCAGTTTTAATCATTGTTCCACTTTCACTACAGGAACTTTCCATTTAATCTAAAACTATTTTACTACTATGTGATCAGCTTATGTAATCAACTGAAATAACGTGCCCCGCACATTTCTTTGTGTTAATCTCCTAAAATTAAATTGATAAAGTTATAAATATTCTCATCAGCAGTTCAAGAAAATTCAGACTATAAACTCTGCAAGGTACTAAGCGGAGATACCAGAACCATTATCTAAGGGCTCGTGCAGATGATCGTATTTTCGGTCCTAGTGCGATCCGATAAAACATTGCACCCTGACCAAATCTTAAAATAAATGGTTTTTATTGCACTTATTAGGACAAATTCAGACACAAAAGGGGCAGTGGACAATGAAGTGCGGACATACGCAAACTGCATGGACATACAAAGGGTTGCTGGACAGTCAGAACCGATACATCATACATACTGTACATAAATAAATATAATACATAAAATATTACAAAGTGCATATAGTACATATATATGTATGGCCAAATAAAGGTGCACCGCCAGAGAAAATATATCATCATATCTCCATCATCCTAAATGGCCAGCTAGATAACTTAATCATAACCATGTCATAGGTGTACACTTCACCATGGCTTAAATGTCTAGGAGATGCCTAAGGACGGATACCAAATTAAGGAGCATAGATATTTACCTAGTAAATGGAGGGCACAAGTTCCAGCAGTCCATATGTGCGGCAGGACAATTATTGTTGGTAGATAACACATTTATAACAGTAAAACGTAACCAAATGTATGGTATGTCCTAATTATTATGCCATTTTTAATCAATACAGCAATCCAGTTCTTCTAGTGGGAACTCACATTGGTATTGACTTTAAGTAAAAAGTGGTGATGTAAAGCTTTGTGGAAGTGAATGGTGCTATATAAGTACATAAAATATGTAAATTACTTAAATAAAAAGTAAAAAGTAGACTCATACTATGACCTTTATGAGAGAAACCTACACAATTAATACACAAATACAGTCGCCTGACATAAAGGAGAAGAGTATCAAATAATGGACTTAAAGTACCCTTTCATGGGTGCGCTGAACAATGGCGTCCTTACCCTTGGACACCTGCTGGAGCTCTCTGGTTCTTAGAGGTTATGACTCAGGAATGCTTCACAATCACTCTGTTGAAGTCACTGGATGCACAACATTTTCAGATGCATGACCCAGAGCAAATCACATTTATCTGTCTGCTTACTGAGTGCTCGGCCCTTTCATCAATGGATTAGCGTCTTGACCTCACCATTATCTACTGATATGGCTAATTCACATACCAGAATATTGTAGAAGTAAAGAATCTTCTTTTGCTCTTTAGGTTTTCAATTAGCATTTATTATATGATGCAGAGTCATAGCTAGGATTGGTTCACCCTGGCTATAATTTGGTTTGTTGCCCAAACCTATGCAGCGAAGAAAATGAGTACAGTATTTGATACAGTAGCAATTTTGCAAGTTTTCCCACCTACAAAAAATGGCGAGATCTGTAATTTTTATCATAGTTACACTTCAACTGCGAAAGACAGAATCTTAAAAAAATCCAGAAAATCACATTGTGTGATTTGTACATAATTAATTTGCATTTTATTGCAAGAAATAAGTATTTGATACAATAGAAAAACAGAACTTAATATTTGGTACAAAAACCTTTGTTTGCTTCATCCATACTTCCTTCAATGTGGTGCAGTAGTCCTGTCCCCTTTGCAGAAAAGCACCCCCAAAGTATAACGTTTCAAAGTATAATGTTTGGTATTCTCAGGGTTGAACTCATTCTTCCTTTTCCTCCAAACATGGCGAATGGAGTTGATACCAGAAAGTTCTATTTTTGTCTCATCTGACCATGACGTTCTCCCATGCCTCCTCTGGATCATCCAGATGGTCATTGGCAAACTTTAAATGGGTCTGGACATGTGCTGGTGTGAGCAGGGGGACCTTGTGTGCTCTGCAAGATATTAATCCATGATGGCATAGTATGTTACTAATGGTAATGTTTGAGACTGTGGTCCCAGCTCTCTTCAGGTCATTGACCAGGTCCTACTGTGTATGTCTCAGCTGATTCCTGACCTGTCTCAGAATCATCCTTACCCCACAAGTTGAGCTCCTGCATGGAGCTCCAGACCAAGGATGATTGACAGTCATCTTGTGTTTCTTTTATTTTCTAATAATTGTGCCAACAGTTGTTGCCTTCTCACCAAGTTGCTTGCCTATTGTCCTGTAGCCCATCTCAGCCTTGTGCAGGTCTACAATTTTGTTCCTGGTGTCCTTAGACAGCTCTTTGGTCTTTGCAATGATGGTGAGGTTGGAGTGTGATTGATTGAGTGTGCAGACAGATGTGTTTTTACTGCAGGTATCGAGTTCAAACAGGTGCAATTAATACAGGTAATGAGTGCAGAGAAGGAGGGCTTGTTAGAGAAAAACTAACTGTGAGAGCCAGAATTCTTGATGGTTAGCAGATGATCAAATACTTATTTGATGCAATAAAATGCAATTTACCGTATATATTCAAGTATAAGCCGAACCGAGTAGAAGCCGAGGCACCTAATTTTTCCACGGAAAACTGGGTAAGCTTATTGACTCGAGTATAAGGCGGGTATGCATTGTCCCCTCATCCCTGTCCTGCTATGCGTGGTTCCCCCATCCTGTCCTGGTGTGTGGCTCCCCCATTTTGTCCTTGTATGTGTGGCTCCCCCATCCTGTCCTGGTATGTGTGATTCTCCCTGTTGTATGCATGGCTCATCCCCCCTCCCATCTTTGTATGCATGGCTCACCCTCCCCCAGTCCTACTCGCCTTCCTCTCGCCATTGCTGCACCTCCATTGTCCCGACGCAGCAGCTCTCCTGTGCTGAGCAGTCACGTGGTACCGCTCATTAAAGTAATGAATAGAGTTGAGCGAAACGGGTCAAAAAAATTCAAAAGTCGCCGACTTTTGGCAAAGTCGGGTTTCATGAAACGAAACCCGACCCTAGGATGAGGTCGGCCACGAGGTCGGCGACTTACGCGCCAAAGTCACATTTCAAAAGTTTGTTTTGTGCTCTTTTTCAGTCAATCAGGATCCACGGACACTGTGGGCAACGTGATGACATAGGCACGGGTCACCACCATCTTTCAGAAGGGCATGCAAGTGATTGGCTTGCTTTGGTGGGCGTCACAGGGGGTATAAAAGGGCGTGCACGCCGACCGCCATCTTACTTCTGCCGATCTTAGCATAGGGAGAGGTTGCTGCTGATTCTGTAGGGAGAGCATTAGGCAGGGAAGAAGACAAAAAAACTGCTTCTGCTGCTAGCGATTTGGCCTGCACAACACACCAGTCACTGTGTGTGCAGTGCAAGGGGAGGCTATATAGTGGTGTATCAGTGGTGTTGGTTGTTGGGCTGCCTTCTAAGGCTTCCTGACAGGCTGGCATTGCTGTTTACCCACTGCTCTGCAAACTGCTTTTTTAAAAGCAATTCAATCTCCCTTATCCTCTAGTCACTTTGGTCACAGCTGCGCCATCGAGCCTGTCACATAGCGCTCAGATATTCATTGGGCCTCAAACTGCTTAAGCAATCCCAATTTTTTTTTTTTGTCCTGCTGAGAAGAAAAAAAAACTGCTTCTGCTGCTGATAGCAATTTGGCCTGCACAACACACCAGTCACTGTGTGTGCAGTGCAAGGGGAGGCTATATAGTGGTGTATCAGTGGTGTTGGTTGTTGGGCTGCCTTTTAAGGCTTCCTGACAGGCTGGCATTGCTGTTTACCCACTGCTCCGCAAACTGCTTTTTTAAAAGCAATCCAATCTCCCTTATCCTCTAGTCACTTTGGTCACAGCTGTGCCATCGAGCCTGTCACATAGCGCTCAGATATTCATTGGGCCTCACACAATCCAAAAGTGTCCAGTGTCCAAAAGTGTGTGCAGATATTCAAAATCTCCCTTATCCTCTAGTCACTTTTGTCACAGCAGTGCCATCGAGCCTGTCACATAGCGCTGAGATATCAGTGGGCCTCACACAATCCAAAAGTGTCCAGTGTCCAAAAGTGTGTGCAGATATTCAAAATCTCCCTTATCCTGTAGTCACTTAGGTCACAGCAGTGCCATCGAGCCTGTCACATAGTGCTGAGATAACAGTGGGCCTCACACAATCCAAAAGTGTCCACTGTCCAAAAGTGTGTGCAGATATTCAAAATCTCCCTTATCCTCTAGTCACTTTTGTCACAGCAGTGCCATCGAGCCTGTCACATAGCGCTCAGATATCAGTGGGCCTCACACAATCCAAAAGTGTCCAGTGTCCAAAAGTGTGTGCAGATATTCAAAATCTCCCTTATCCTCTAGTCACTTTTGTCACAGCAGTGCCATCGAGCCTGTCACATAGCGCTGAGATATCAGTGGGCCTCACACAATCCAAAAGTGTCCAGTGTCCAAAAGTGTGTGCAGATATTCAAAATCTCCCTTATCCTCTAGTCACTTTTGTCACAGCAGTGCCATCGAGCCTGTCACATAGCGCTCAGATATCAGTGGGCCTCACACAATCCAAAAGTGTCCAGTGTCCAAAAGTGTGTGCAGATATTCAAAATCTCCCTTATCCTCTAGTCACTTTTGTCACAGCAGTGCCATCGAGCCTGTCACATAGCGCTGAGATATCAGTGGGCCTCACACAATCCAAAAGTGTCCAGTGTCCAAAAGTGTGTGCAGATATTCAAAATCTCCCTTATCCTCTAGTCACTTTTGTCACAGCAGTGCCATCGAGCCTGTCACATAGCGCTGAGATATCAGTGGGCCTCACACAATCCAAAAGTGTCCAGTGTCCAAAAGTGTGTGCAGATATTCAAAATCTCCCTTATCCTCTAGTCACTTTTGTCACAGCAGTGCCATCGAGCCTGTCACATAGCGCTGAGATATCAGTGGGCCTCACACAATCCAAAAGTGTCCAGTGTCCAAAAGTGTGTGCAGATATTCAAAATCTCCCTTATCCTCTAGTCACTTTTGTCACAGCAGTGCCATCGAGCCTGTCACATAGCGCTGAGATATCAGTGGGCCTCACACAATCCAAAAGTGTCCAGTGTCCAAAAGTGTGTGCAGATATTCAAAATCTCCCTTATCCTCTAGTCACTTTTGTCACAGCAGTGCCATCGAGCCTGTCACATAGCGCTGAGATATCAGTGGGCCTCACACAATCCAAAAGTGTCCAGTGTCCAAAAGTGTGTGCAGATATTCAAAATCTCCCTTATCCTCTAGTCACTTAGGTCACAGCAGTGCCATCGAGCCTGTCACATAGCGCTGAGATAACAGTGGGCCTCACACAATCCAAAAGTGTCCAGTGTCCAAAAGTGTGTGCAGATATTCAAAATCTCCCTTATCCTCTAGTCACTTTTGTCACAGCAGTGCCATCGAGCCTGTCACATAGCGCTGAGATATCAGTGGGCCTCATACAATCCAAAAGTGTCCAGTGTCCAAAAGTGTGTGCAGATATTCAAAATCTCCCTTATCCTCTAGTCACTTTTGTCACAGCAGTGCCATCGAGCCTGTCACATAGCGCTCAGATATCAGTGGGCCTCACACAATCCAAAAGTGTCCAGTGTCCAAAAGTGTGTGCAGATATTCAAAATCTCCCCTGTCCTATAGACACCTTGTACCTTGTTTTACATTACTATATAGTTTGTTGGATTTTGTCTACATTTCTACCAAAAATGAGGAAGGCTGGTGGAAGAGGCCGTGGAATTGGGCGGGGGTTGGCAGCTGGTAATGATGGTGTTGGTGGTGGATCTGATGGTAGTGGCAAGAGCAAAATAGGACCGAATGCAGGAGGTGCTGACCCTGCGTCATCGTCTGGCTACATAAGGCCTCGAACGCTTAGTTTTCTAGGAGTTGGCAAACCGCTTTTAAAGCCAGAGCATCAGGAAAAAGTTTTGTCTTACATTGCTGACTCAGCCTCCAGCTCTATCGCCTCCTCTTCTTCAGTTGTAAAAAGTAAAAGCACTGAGTCGTCATTGGAGGCTCATGTTCATGAACCACACCTTTCCTTGTGTCCTTCACCCCAACCAAGATTGAAGGATGATGCAGGCCATACTACTGATTACTCCATGGAGCTGTTTTCACATACCATGCCTGGATTATCAAGTGAAATGGTGAATTACCCAGGCCAAGATGAATCTGACATGGAGTGCACTGATGCACAGCCGCTGATGGATGATTCTGCTGGTACATTCACTCAGAGCACTACATTGTCCTCGCAGTGTACAGAGCCAGATTCTGACCCTGATGAGACTCAGGTGCCCCTTCCCGCACACTATACCACCATACACGGTGACACAGAGGAAGGTGCACATGACATAGAAGAGGAGGTGATGGATGACCCAGTTGTTGACCCAGATTGGCATCCATTGGGGGAAGAGGGTGCTGCTTCCAATAGCTCAGATGAGGAGCATCCACAGCAGACATCGACATCGCAACAGCTGTTATCTGGCAGGCCCGGAGCACTCCAAAGACAGGTTCCAAACATCAAAAGAGTTGCTGGACAGCTTGTCCAGAGGGTCAAAAGATCACAGCGTGCTAGGCCGCAAAATGTCTGCCAAAGTAGGAAGAGTGCAGTGTGGCACTTTTTTGAACAAAATCCTCATGATCAGGCCAAGGTTATCTGTAAGAAGTGCGCAAAGACCTTTAGCCGAGGGAAAAATCTGAAAAATTTGAATACCAGTTGCATGCTTAGACATTTAACCAGCATGCACTTGCAAGCGTGGACACAACACCAAACCTCAAGTGCCACATGTGCAACTGATCACAACGAAGGTAGTCAGCAACGCTACATTGTTTCCCCCACTGTAAGCCCACCGGTTAGCACAGCAGCAAATGTTGAGGTGTCGTTGCAAGACCACAGCAGTCAGGGAATCCCACTGTTATATCAACGAAAGACTGATTCTAGGCCATCAGAAAGAACACCAACTCCATCACCATCATCAACCCTCTCTCAGTCCGCCCTGTCCACCGCTACTTCCACCATATGCAGCTCTCAAGTCCAGCTCACCCTCCCAGACACTATGAGTAGGTCAAGAAAGTACTCAGTCTCTCATCCGCGTACACTGGGTTTGAACGCCCACATTGCCAAACTAATCTCGTTTGAGATGATGCCCTTTCGGTTGGTGGAAAGCACAGCTTTCCGCAAACTCATGGCCTATGCAGTACCACGCTATGACCTACCCAGTCGCCACTTCTTCTCTCGCAAAGCCATCCCAGCCCTCCACCATCATGTGAAAGACCGCATTGTCCATGCACTCAAGCAGTCAGTGAGCGGAAAGGTGCACCTCACAACTGATGCATGGTCCAGTCGGCATGGCCAGGGCCGTTACGTGTCCATCACTGCGCACTGGGTTAATGTGGTGGATGCAGGGTCCACAGGGGACAGCGGTGGTGGGACAGTGCTGCATAGTCCACGGTATAGGAAACAGTTGGCTGTAGGCGTTCGACCCTCCTCCTCCTCCTCCTCCTCCAGAAGCGAAAGCTCGTCCACAGAGCGCAGTCGTACGAGCACTCCATCTGCAGCTGCCACTGTTGCACACGATATGTCCCCCTATCGAGCAGCTAGTGGAAAGCGTCAGCAGGCTGTGTTGCAGATGATGTGTTTGGGCGACAGACACACCGCCGAGGTGCTGGCCGAGTACTTGAAGCGACAAACTGAGTCATGGCTGGGCAGTGTACATCTTGAGGCAGGCAAGGTAGTTAGTGATAACGGCCGTAATTTTGTGGCAGCCATAGCCCTTTCAAAACTCAGCCACATACCTTGCTTGGCTCACACCTTGAACCTGGTGGTGCAATGCTTCCTCAAAAATTATCCGGAGTTAACAGCCCTGCTCCAGAAGGTGCGAAGACTGTGCGCGCACATCCGCCGGTCGCCTGTACACTCCGTTCGTATGCAGAAGCTGCAGCGATTGCTCCACCTTCCCAACCACCGCCTCATTATCGACATTGCAACAAGGTGGAACTCCACCCTGCACATGGTGGAGCGGCTGTGCGAGCAGAGGCAGGCCATAATGCATTTGTGGGAGGATACACGGCCATGCACTTTGAGAGCAGACATGGAGATGACAGGTGTGCAGTGGTCGAAGCTGAAAGACCTTTGTAAAGTCCTTCAGTGTTTTGAGGAATGCACACGGCTGGTAAGCGCAGACGACGCCATCCTAAGCATGAGCATCCCACTTATGCGTCTGCTCATGCAAACTTTGACGCACCTTAAGGAGCAGGCGTCTGCAGCCAATGTTGATGAGGAGGAAGAGGAGGAGGGAATCCTTGATGACATTCAGCCATTGTCTGCTCAGGGACCTCTCCTGGACGAGGTGGAGGAAGAAGAGGAGGAGGAGGATGATGATGGGGATGATTACTTAGGGGAGGAGGATGCATCTCGTGGGGCAAGTGAAAATGTTGGCGTGGCAAGGTCTGGTACAGGGTTTGTGCGTGACTGGAGGGATGTGGATTTGCCAGAAAGTGCTCCTCCACCCAGCACTCGCAGTGCATCATTGACACCGGGAACATTGGCCCACATGTCAGATTATGCCTTGCGGATCCTAAAAAGGGACCCCCGCATTGCCAAAATGATGAACGATGACGACTACTGGTTGGCCAGCATCCTGGATCCACGCTATAAAGGCAAATTACAAAACATCATGCCACAGGAGAACCTTGACCTAATATTGGCTAATAAACAAGCAACTCTGGTAAATCGGTTGCTTGAGGCATTCCCAGCACACAGCAGCGGTGATGGTTCTCACACGAGCCGTACGGGCCGGGGGCAGCTTGGCAGAGGTGTTCGTGGTGCACACAGCAGAAGTGGCGTTTCAGACAGGGGTTTCATGACAATGTTGTGGACTGATTTTTCAAATACCGCTCACACAACTGGTAATACTGCATCGATGGAAAGTGACAGGAGACAGCAGTTGTCAACTATGGTTACAAACTACTTTTCCTCCCATATCGATGTTCTCCCACACAGGTCATTCCCCTTTGACTATTGGGCCGCTAAACTGTACACCTGGCCTGAATTGGCCCAATATGCCTTACAGGAGATCGCTTGCCCAGCTGCAAGTGTGCTATTGGAAAGAGTCTTCAGTGCAGCTGGATCAATCCTGACAGAAAAAAGGACCCGTCTGTCAACCCAAAATGTGGATGATCTAACCTTCATTAAAATGAACCACGCATGGGTTTCCAAGGATTTTGTCCCACCTTCCCCTGATGACACATAGGGTGACAGAAAAATGGCTTGCTTTGGTCCACCTCTTCCTGGTACTTCACCTATTTCGCCTTTTGCATCAGCTGAATGTCCAACATCAACATATGCCACTTTCTAAAACTCCCTAACTGTGCAGCCTCCCCCCCCATGGCCGGGGTCACCACCTAGCGCACGACACCGTGCGAGTGCCGTTGCCCTGGACTGGTGGGCAGGCCGACTCTTGGGCGCGAGCACTGGCACAGGGTCCCTCATAGTGCAATCAAGTGTCTCTGACGGTGGTGGTGCACACCCGCCATCAGACACACCGCTGTACTATGAGGGGCCCAGTGCCAGTACCGACGCCCACGAGTGGGCCCCCCTTGCTTGGGCAGGGCCCCAGCATTTGCAATCATTACCTCTCCCTGCTCCTCCGCTGTGTAATCTGGGCCGTCAAATCCATACTGTGCCTGACACCGTCTGAGCCTGCCTCCTGATGTATAGACATATATTTTGAATGTGTACGCTATCCATACATGTTATCCGGGGATACGGTACCCTTTCTAACCTTTGTGCAATCACGTGCAATCCATACTGGGCCTAACACCGTCTGAGCCTGCCTCATGCTGTATAGACATATATTTTGAATGTGTACGCTATCCATACATGTTATCCAGGGATACGGTACCCTTTCTAACCTTTGTGCAATCACGTGCAATCCATACTGGGCCTAACACCGTCTGAGCCTGCCTCATGCTGTATAGACATATATTTTGAATGTGTACGCTATCCATACATGTTATCCAGTGATACGGTACCCTTTCTAACCTTTGTGCAATCACGTGCAATCCATACTGGGCCTAACACCGTCTGAGCCTGCCTCATGCTGTATAGACATATATTTTGAATGTGTACGCTATCCATACATGTTATCCGGGGATACGGTACCCTTTCTAACCTTTGTGCAATCACGTGCAATCCATACTGGGCCTAACACCGTCTGAGCCTGCCTCATGCTGTATAGACATATATTTTGAATGTGTACGCTATCCATACATGTTATCCGGGGATACGGTACCCTTTCTAACCTTTGTGCAATCACGTGCAATCCATACTGGGCCTAACACCGTCTGAGCCTGCCTCCTGAGACATATATTTTGAATGTGTACGCTATCCATACATGTTATCTGGGGATACGGTACCCTTTCTAACCTTTGTGCAATCACGTGCAATCCATACTGGGCCTAACACCGTCTGAGCCTGCCTCATGCTGTATAGACATATATTTTGAATGTGTACGCTATCCATACATGTTATCCGGTGATACGGTACCCTTTCTAACCTTTGTGCAATCACGTGCAATCCATACTGGGCCTAACACCGTCTGAGCCTGCCTCCTGAGACATATATTTTGAATGTGTACGCTATCCATACATGTTATCCAGGGATACGGTACCCTTTCTAACCTTTGTGCAATCACGTGCAATCCATACTGGGCCTAACACCGTCTGAGCCTGCCTCATGCTGTATAGACATATATTTTGAATGTGTACGCTATCCATACATGTTATCCGGGGATACGGTACCCTTTCTAACCTTTGTGCAATCACGTGCAATCCATACTGGGCCTAACACCGTCTGAGCCTGCCTCCTGAGACATATATTTTGAATGTGTACGCTATCCATACATGTTATCTGGGGATACGGTACCCTTTCTAACCTTTGTGCAATCACGTGCAATCCATACTGGGCCTAACACCATCTGAGCCTGCCTCATGCTGTATAGACATATATTTTGAATGTGTACGCTATCCATACATGTTATCCGGTGATACGGTACCCTTTCTAACCTTTGTGCAATCACGTGCAATCCATACTGGGCCTAACCCCATCTGAGCCTGCCTCCTGAGACATATATTTTGAATGTGTACGCTATCCATACATGTTATCTGGGGATACGGTACCCTTTCTCACCTTTGTGCAATCACGTGTAATCCATACTGGGCGTGAGAACGGCTGGCGAGCTGTTAAGCAAGCTACAGCACCTGTCCAGACAAGTACAGGGATTCCCTAGCGAGGAGACTTATTTGATTGTTTTCAATGTTGGGACAGCAAATTTTGGGGAGCACTATACTCTGGAGAATGATAGATGGGGCCCACCATACACTGGAACATTCCAAAGGTGGACATCAGACACTGGAGCAGCATTTACAGGGCCCATTATACACTAGAGCATTAGAAATGGGGCCCATTATGTTTGGAGCATTATTTGGGCCCATAAGACAGTGGAGCTTCATCCATGGGGACCAACATATACTGTAGCATTATGTGGAGCTCATCATATACTGTTTCAAACATTATATGGGACCAATGATTCTGTATGGAGAAATAGATGGGCCTCGTCATGAGATGTAAAAAGTGAGGTATTTTTCATTGTACTATACCGCTATTTCTCTGCCGTATCGGAGCATGATGAGTTGTGGTATGTGTTAAAGGGGCGCTCTTTCGCCCAGGGCACATGAAAACCTGGAGCCAGCCCTCCCCCCCACAGTTTGTAGCCAAATAACCCCCATTTTTCAGTGCGTAACTTGTATTATGAAGTTAATTAAGGTTGACAAGCTTAAGAAAGAAGAATTGATGCTTTTGGCATTCAAATGGGCACTGTAGGTGTGTTTCCTGTCCTCCTCTCACTGCCGACTTTTATTCACCATTGACTTACATTGGGTTTCGTGTTTCGGGACAACCCCGACTTTTCCCTATAATCGGACGATCTTGCTCGACCCGACTTTTGGAAAAGTCGGGTTTCACGAAACGAAACGCGACCCTAAAAAACCAAAAGTCGCTCAACTCTAGTAATGAATATGCACTCCACGCCTATGGGAGTGGAAACGTGTGCATATTCATTACCTTAATGAGCGGTACCACATGACCGCTCAGTACAGGAAGAGCTGCCGAGTCTGGCAAGGAAATGCAGGGACGGAGATGCAGTGATGGTGCAAGGAGGGTGAGTATGACTCCTTCATGAAGCCGGCGGCTGCAGCTGTCATTGTGCCACAGTTGCCGGCTCCTGCCGCTGCTCCGCCGCTCCCCCTTGCCCCTTCCCTGCTGGTTTTCTGGACAATGACTCGTGTATAACCCGAGAGGGAGCATTTTCAGCACAAGAAAATGTGCTTAAAACTCAGCTTATACACGAGTATATACTGTATTTATTTAAAAATCATGAAATGTGATTTTCTGATTTTAATTTTTAGATTCTCTCTCTCACAGGTGAAGTGTTCCTATGATAAAAAATTACAGATCTTTCCATTCTTTGTAGGTTGGAAAACTTGCAAATGCATCAAATACTTATTTTCCCCACTGTGCCTACAGTAAATATCCTGACCAAGGCAGAGTGGCTTGTGCGCTTATTTCATGCTACTGCTCACTGAGTAAAAATGACTACCTGAGTGGGAGGAAATTTGACAAAGTTAGCACTAACATGAATACTTACAATACAGCTGGCAAATCCGATTCCACCCATTTTAGGACTGATATAATTCCAGACCCCAATACTTCCTCTACGTATTCTCTGGCCCACAGAAAGCTCCAGGAAGAAAAGCGGAATTCCAATAACTAATAGAAGTATTAAATATGGCACCAGATAAGCCCCTGGAATGAATATAAAAGTAAAATGAAGAATATTTAATCCTACTACATGGTGGAGATAATAAATATGAGCATAGATCTTTGTCATTTTAGCAAATGTACATACAAATATAGTTCATAGGAAAACAAACTGTAAAACAAATAGGTCTGGAGCCTGAAAGGGAACCTGTCAGCTGAATCATGCTGCCTGAACTAAGGACAGCATTATTCAGAGACTGGCTCAGTTATTACAGGAAAAATATAGAGTAAAATGTGTGTATAGTGAGTGTCCTGTCAGTCTAGGGGTGCGTGCAGAGAGAAGCTACCAGGGACCTACCTCTTGGACTAGACCTATTTGCATAGCGCTATCTCAAATTTTGTTTGACCGTTAAAAAAAAAAAAAAAAATTAGAATGATCTCCATAAAATAGTCTGAACTGCGTCTGTGATAGAAGCATGGTATAATATTGAATAAAGTAGAGGATTTACAGATGTACTTTAGCAAAAGTCAGATTTGTATTATTGTGTAGCGCCTGTTACTAGCATATGTAACATGACACTTTTTTTTATCATTCTCTACATTTTGTAATTTGTTCTTTACCTCTACCAACACTAATAAGGTGTACTATTTTACTTTTTATGCTGTTACTAATATACAACCAATATTTGTTAATTTACCATGAAAAAGCATATTTATTTCTTACCGCCTCCATTCTTCTGGCACAAGTACGGAAATCTCCAAACATTTCCCAAGCCAACAGAAAAGCCAACTTGTGCGAGGATATACTGTAGTTTGCTGTTCCAGGCTGGTCGTTCATCATCAATATCAGATCCGTCCTCAATATCTCTGTCCTTTTCCAACTCATCCTGGACCATCAGCTCACTCTTCTTAAAGCTTTCGTCGCATGAATCTTCATTGGACAGCAGATCCTTAACTGAGTCCACAACATCCTCGTCCAGCTCTCTTTTAGCTACCTTACTGTTCTTAGGCATCTGAAGTTATGATACAATTTCTGTATTGGCTCAAGATAGAAAGACAAATGTCCTCAAGTATGGGATCTTGACAGCAAAGTTGATTTGATAAAATAGGTTTACTTTTTAGCGCTAGTTAAGTTTATATTTGCGGCATCGCTGGTGACTTTCTCTAAAGATCCATAGTGGTTGGTATCTATAAAAGAAGTAGAATGTATATATTAACATATTAGAATATAAGGTTTTAGTATATGAAAGTAATCTTCTTGGTTATTTTAACACCCGCTTCATTGCTTCAATTTCAAAAGGAATTTTTAAATGGACTGTACAGAATATTTATTAACTGCTGGGGAAAAGCCAAGCATGAGATTAAAATGACTGTAATATTAGTTTGGAGGGATTATTTCACATTCACAACTCATTATGTGAGGCATAATGGCTTTATTCAATGTGGCCCCCTTCTCTGAAGGACATCGCTAGTACTGGAATATGCAGAATTGTTCCCACAGCACAAGGAAAGTTACCACACAAACCATTCCCAGATTACAGTAGACCTTAATATCGAGAGTCAAGGTTTTTATAGTTATCACTTATTCATAGGCTAGGTGATCACTTGGTGGTTGTAGGAGGTCTGACCAATGAATCTCCAACCGATTATGAGAAAAGGGCCCTGTAGACCTGGTGTTAATGGAGCGGAGGCCAGATATGCTCACTAGTGATGAGCGAGTATACTCGTTGCTCTGATGTCCCCGAGCATGCTCGGGTGACCTCTGAGTATTTTGGCATGCTCGGAGATTTAGTTTTTGTTGAAGTAGCTGCATGATTTGTGACTGACGGACAGGCTGAATACATGTGAGGATTGCCTGTTTGTTAGGGAATCCCCTCATGTGTTCAAGCTGACTAGCAGCCGCAAATCGTGCAGCTGCGGGGACACAAACTAAATCTCCGAGCATGCCAAAAAACTGGGAGGTCACCCAAGCATGCTTGGGAAAACACAAGCAATGAGTATACTCGCTCATCACTAATGCTCACCAACACTATACTTGGACTGCTGAGAAAAAGCAGAGAGCTGTATTTGGTAACTCTCGCAGTCCCATAGAGAATGAATGGAGAAGATGTTGGCATGTTTGGCCTCATCTCTGCTCAGACTTGACATTTAGAACCTCGATCTCATGATCGGTGTGAGCTAACTGATAATTTTTAAAGATAAGAATAATCCTTTCAGCTACCAAATGTACTTTAGTATACAGTAGGAAACAGAGTCAGGTATGACTGTTAGATCAGAATAGTTGTTGTCTGATACCAAAAACGGAACATGAAAGGGTCAAAATAGTAGCTGTATAAACAAAACAATAGGACTTTTTTTAACCAAGGCCTGTTGGAAAGTTGGTTCAAGCTTTATTTTAGATGCATTAAGATTGTTAAAAAATTGAGGCAAGAGTAGAAATAGTTTTTCATGCATTTTTATTTGTGCCACATTGAATTAGCAACTCCCCCCCACTTATCCCACCTAACGAGTTGATGTACAAAAAATAACAAGGTAAAAGTCTTTACAATACATATTATAAATTACAGTATGTACTATTCAAAGCTATACACTATTCTGCATTGTTAAGTTCTCGCAATATCATCTATATAAGTTTTAACAGCGCCCTTGAAGTTGGTCACACCCAAACCCAAAAAGTGACCAGCCAGTCTCTGGGAGAGGAGTGTTGTGTATTGTTGTTAGTAAGAGCAAGATTTCCAAGATTATTTTGTTTCTCTTTGGCCTCATTCACACATTAGTTTTATCACATAATAGAAAAAGGGACCGTGTTACATCAATGATTTTCATCTAAGTTTCATCAGAGTTTGGTCCGTTTTTTATCAGTGAAACAAAAAGGTTATCCACATTCTCCAATCTAACAGCCCGTGAAAATAATACGGCACTCGTGTGGTATTCAATTGCTGTCCACTTTTTTCACTGACCCATAGACTTGCATTGTCTATTTTGATCTGGCAATTTGGATCAAAATTGGACATGTCATTGCCATGAAAAAACATGGGCGTGTGAATGGCTCTATTCACTATTGTACGTATGAGAGTTATCCATGGAAAACACAGATAGCAATCGTAAGAGAAAAACGGACGTGTGATTGATGCATTACTGAGATTCAACCTGCTTATACGATACTAAAACCAATTTTTTCTTTTGACTTATGTTCCCCAAAACATGCACAATGGATGATGGTCTACAGCCCTCCCTAGTGAATGACAGAAGCCAGTAGAAATGACCGGAAGAACATACTGATGTACTTATGAAAATGGAAAATTATTTTTGTCCAAACAGTTATCCAGATAATGGCAAAAATATATGATCCAAGAGGACCCAAAAGGACCAGGATTTAGCGATAAGTAGATACTTGGCTGTAAATGTATAAGTGGAGGACCTCTTTCTTATGCTAGTTATCTAATATACCATTCTTCACATATACTTCATTTACCTTCTTTACTCATATCACCTCAGTTCCTAATGGAAAATTAACTTAATATATTTTTAACAACACTTTTTTCTTGACAAGAGAACAAATCTCACATCTTCTGCTTCAAAAATTAAAAGAGAATGTAATTTGGAAAGACAAATTATTCAGAATAATCTTAAATATCTTACTCACATGACATACGCAAAGAAACTTCAAAGCTATCAATATAGCTGTTTGAAAAGTTTGCCAAAAACGAAATAGCAGCAGAGTTTCCATCATGTGACAACAGTCCTTGCAGGATTAACGAGAAAAAAAAGTTAATTTCCATAGTTTCAGTAGCCATAGAAATCCAATGCCTCATATTGCGTATTTATCTGACAAGTGCACTTAGGCATTTGGAGGATATGTACCAAGAATGTGCATTCATCAACATTTATTTCCTGCTCTCCCACCTCTATGTCAAAATCTTAATATCACGAACCTTGGGTTTTTGAGATATAGTTCCATAGAAAGTAGGATTTAAGTGGGATTTTATTAGTCATTATTTTATTATTTCATATACTTTTATATATATACTCCCGTCTTATCCGCTATCTCTTTGATTACTCTCTTCTCGACCCTCTCCAATCTGATTTCCGCTCTTTACACTCTACTGAAACTGCCCTCACTAAAGTCTCTAATAATCTGCTAACAGCTAAATCAAATGGTCATTACTCCATGCTAATTCTCTTGGATCTCTCCGCAGCATTCGACACTGTGGATCATCAGCGCCTCCTCACTATGCTCCGTTACATTGGCCTCAAGGACACCGTTCTCTCCTGGTTCTCCTCCTATCTCTCTGACCGCTCCTTTATTGTATCTTTTGCTGGTTCCTCCTCCTCTCATCTTCCCCTTACTGTTGGGGTTCCTCAAGGATCAGTCCTAGGCCCTCTCCTCTTCTCCTTGTACACTGCCCCTATTGGTCAAACAATCAGTAGATTTGGTTTCCAGTACCATCTCTATGCTGATGATACCCAATTATATGCTTCTTCTCCTGACATCATGCCTGCCATTCTAGAAAACACCAGCGATTGTCTAAATGCTGTGTCTAACATCATGTCCTCACTATATCTGAAACTGAACCTGTCAAATACTGAACTCCATGTGTTTCTTCCTGCTACTAATGTACCTATACCCGACATTGCCATTTCGTGTGTGGTTCCACTATTACTTCCCAGCAACAAGCCCGCTGTCATGGGGTCATACTTGACTCCGAGCTTTCCTTTGCCCCCCACAGCATGGGGGCAGCATATGGGGGAATAATCTATGGAGCTTCTTCTGGGGTCAGCATATGGGGGAACAATCTATGGAGCTTCTTATGGGGGCAGCATATGGGGGAACAATCTATGGAGCTTCTTATGGGGGCAGCATATGGGGGAATAATCTGGAGCTTCTTCTGGGGTCAGCATATGGGGGAACAATCTATGGAGCATTTCCCACCCTCGGCTTATACTCAAGTCAATAAGTTCTCCCAGTTTTTTGTGGCAAAATTAGGGGGGTCGGCTTATACTCGGGTCGGCTTATACTCGAGTATATACGGTAAGATTTGTCATCCTGAGACAACCATTTTATATTATAATTTGTGTTCTTATTATAAGATAATCTAGAAAAATGGAAAACTTACTAGATTTGTTCCTCCCTTTTAAAAACATTTCATCATAAGCCTTCTACTAGCTGGTAATTGTGTCTTATTCTGGGAACCTACATAGACAGGATGACATGCGATGATTCCTCCTATTTCTATACGGACAGGCTGTACATTGGCAAACAAAGTCCCACATGGCTCCATACTGCAGAGTCATAATTTATCTGTCTAAATGAAATAACAGGCTATATATATAATGGAGGGTTTTCCAGTTTTATGGGAATAAAGCTTACTCATTGACTTTCGATTCTGCCCCATTTTCATGTTTTCAGTTTTGTGCCAGTAAAAAGAACATTGACGGTTGTTGAAAACTTTCCTACACACCATCTAAAGGTTTGTTAGGGTTTTTTCTGCAATTGTATGCAGTTCAGGTACATGCATCAGCGGCACAGGTCTCTCTCTTGTCCTGATCATTTCTGTCTATGTATCAGTGTATGACCACGGTCACACGTTCAGTATTTGGTCAGAATTTTACATCAGTATTTAGAAGTCCAATCCAGGAGTGGAACAATCAGAGAAAGTGTAATAGAAACATGTCACCACTCATGTATTTCACCCCTTACTTTATTTTGTCTTACAAAAACTGATACAAAATACTGACCAAAATACTGAAAGTGTGAACATGGTCAGTAAGATGTATGAGTCTGAAGAGCAGTTATTAGATTACAGAGAATTGACTAAACTTAATACAATTGCCGCAAACCCTTACTAGAGATCATGAAAGTGAGGAGCTATGGAAATATAAATTAAATGACAAAATTACTGAACTTTATTACACAATTAAACATCATCATTTACAAGACATGACACCTTTTAAGGCCAGTCTGACACCGTGATATTTCTCACCATTGCTTTTGGTTGGTAGGATATTTCGGCCCTGATTTATCAATCCTGGTGCTATTCACGCCAGTTTTGATGATGGGGTGTGCTGGAGCAAGAGGTCCTGGATTCATTAACAGGCACGTGCCTCTTTATGCACATTTTACTCCAGTCAAAGCCTGGAATAAGATATCTAGTATTAGGGCTCATACTCACTTGCGAGAAACTCGAACGATTCTCGTGCGAGTTTCTCGCATGAAAACCTGGCACTGCCGCCGGCACTCGAATCGGAGCATGTGGCGGCATAGAAATACATGTAGCCGCACGCTCCGGTCTCAGTGCCGGCAGCAGTGCCAGGTTTTCATGCGAAAGACTCGCACGAGAATCGTGCGAGTCTCTCGCAAGTGAGTATGAGCCCTAAGGGACTAATTCATGGCAAATTGTGTCTATCCCCCCCCCCCACACTAGCTCCATTCATTGGGTGAAACTAGTGCAAAATGTTCCAACTTTCAAAAGTCATTTACACCAGAATTCTGGCATAATCGCTCTGATGAATTTCAGCCCTCTGGTTTTGATAGCTCTAAATTTATGTTCACACTGCGTTTTAGCATTTTGACATGTTCGCGGACAAACAAGTTGTAATAATATTGTGGCTGCAGCAGGTATGTGTTTATGGTCATTCACATAATATTATGTTGCATGGACAGCACAGTGGCTTTGTGGTCAGTACTGCTGGGTTGCAGCACTGGTGTCTTGGATTTGATTCTGACCAAAAGCAACTTCTGCATAGTGTATGTTCTGACAATGTATGAATGGCTTTTCTCTGGATGCTCCAATCACTAAAATAAAACCCATACTGATAGGTAAGTTTAAAATTTACATTCTGAGCCACAGTGGTCAGAGATTGATGAGAGTAATGGAAATCGCTTTCCTGCTCTGTGCATGTTGGACCTACGGAGGTTGTAACCTACGGAGGTGGTAACCTACAGAGGTTGTAATCTATGGAGGTTAAGATTTTATTTTTATGGATGTGCATTGACATCATTTATAGACAACTCTGTGTGGATGTATGTAAATATGCACAGCACATACGTAGAGTCATGGTACCAGAGATCCTAGCCCAGGAAAGCAATACAAAATGATTGGACTAAACTAGAGTTGGGCAAAGAGATTCACAGGATGCTGGTACAGAGGCCACATCAGGAGTCCATGGCCATCAGACCAAAGGCGAATAACCAGCTGACATCCTCGGCTCCACTTCTACTTAGTAGGCCCAGCAAGATGTCATTGTAGTGTGAGACACGCATGACATTGCACCGGGAATACCAGCAGGTAGGAGGAGATTCACAGAGCTTTTGTCCAGCTGCCATGGACTATGGACAACGTCAAATCATTTTGTTCAACTCTAGACTAAACAATTATTCATACTGATATAAGTTCATGTCAAAAGAAAAGTACAGGGCCATTAAAAAGTAATTGTTGTTTTACTATTTATTTCCTAAATCAATAGTATATATGAAAATAAGCAACTTTGTAATATACATTATGGGAGAAATCTGCTTCTTTCACCTCCTGGGCTGATCGTTCATTCTCAGTTCTTGGGTAAAATCTGCATGTAATGAAGAAATATTCTCCCATTACCGAGATAGGAGGTGATGCTTTTAAAAAAAGTTATGGAGAGGGGGAGGAGAAAACAGACAATGTTATCTCCTACTGTATCTCACTGATGGGAGAAATCTGTGTTCACTGAAGACCAATTTTAGCCATGAAATTGAGATTTTTGAGAATTAATGGTCAGTTCAGGAGGAATAGAAGCAAAGATATTTTACAAAGTTGCTTATCTTCATGTGTACTATTCATTTATTGAAAATAAATAAGTAAATAATGGTGGTAACTCTTTAAAGAAGTCCTCCACTACTTTTTCATTGATGACCTATCCATAGTACAGGTTATCAATGTCTGATCGGTCGGGGTCTGACACCCAGTACCCCTGTGGATCAGCTGTTCTTGGCGACTGCGGCTACCATCTGGAACTGCTCGATTGTGGTGCTGCTCCGTCTCCTGTTAGTGTTCGCAGCAGGGTACTACACATTCCCATCCTATTCAAATCAATAGGAGGTGGATGTTCAGTACCGTGCTGCGGCCACTATCAGAAGACAGAGCAGTGTTGCAACTAAGCATTTTCGGTTAGCGGCCACCGTGGTGTTGGACCCTGACCGATCAGACATTAATGACCTATCCTAAGAATAGGTCATCAATCAAACAGTAGTGGACAAGCTTTTTAATATACCCTTGTTATATGTACTGTTATTAAGTGGCAGTACTCTTAATCAACTTTGTCTAAGGCAACTCATACAGCCAACCAGTGCCCTGTAGAATGGTCTCTCTTCCTTTTGGATGAATATCTGGTGTGGCTAATATAAGGCAGCTTTTTTCCTTCTGGAAGCCAGTTAATTTACATCTTTTCAGTATCCACATTGTCTGTAAATAAGTCAGCATTCACTAAAGTGTCTCTTCAATACGAGTCATTATCACTCTGAAGGTTTGCTATAATGGCTATATTGCATCATCACACAAATAGATTTGGTTTGCACTGTTAATGTACTCACTAAAGAAATCAATGAGCTTTAATCGCAGTAGAAACATACACAAACATACACTGGGTTCAATCATTGTTAAGGTAACTAAGTCAATCAATTGTTTAATTGATATGCACTATAGAACAAAGGTGTACAACATTTTCTCTTCTAAGGCCCACATCATCAGACTGAACCAATCCCAGGGACCAGAATTAAAATCTAAAACATTTCTGAAACATATACATACATAAAGTCATAAATATCTGATAAGGTGCTTAGCTTATACGAGTTGCTAAAATGACTTCAGTAAGTCAATAATCTATTGCCACCGGACTAGTGGAGAACCTCCTCTTTTTTACTACTTAGATGGTCTACCACGCCATTATCAAATAATGAAGCACTGGGCCTACTAATCAGAAGAGGTGCCTTACCAACTCATCAATCCCCCTCTAGAGTGTCACCTAGGTCAGAAGACCCCCAAACTACCAATGTATTTCTCTTCTGTCTGACATGAAAAATATATGTATATGGATACGGCTGCAAAGAAGGACAAGGGTCACATGTGACAAGTGTTGGACTAGGGTGCCAAGGGCCCACCAGTAACATTGACTTGGGGGGCACTTTTCATCTAAATACAAATATTACACATTACCCATTCACAAATTTAACTATATCTCTATATAATAATAAAATGGGATGTTTGGTAAATGAATGATGAGACCCTGCTATTTTTCTGTACATAGTGAATCAAGTGAATTATGCCAAGTACTGTCCATATAGGTAGTTTGTGGGCACAGATCTGCACAGGGGCCAACCGGGTGATTGCCCTGTTACCCTATGGGCCATTGCGAGCCTGCATGTGACTCCCAAGTTGGAGGTTTTGTACCCATACTAAAGTAAAAGCTAAGATGTGACAGCACAGTCTAGATGGTTGTAGATCGCGGACTTTAATGTAGCTACAGCATTTCCTCTTTAACCACTTGGCCACCCAGTACGTCGTATGTATAATATTCTAACCTAAATATGATGTGGGAAACCTATTTAGTTCAGTAAAACATATTCACTTACTTTGGTAAAACCAAAGTCACCAGAACCAGAGTATCCAATCATCTGAGAGGTGAAAGTTATACAATATAAGCAATAGTCTGACCAGTTCCCATAGTTTTAAAGTAGATTTGCTCATATTCACATGTACAGTTTGGGTATTGATGTATCTGTGATGTCTAGAACAGCCAAACAGTGACTGCTCTTTACCATAAAAAAGGTTGAACGTTCTTGGACATATTGCTTTATATTCTCTTTTGAAAGCAACTGTTCCCATGCTGGAGCACTCCTAGAGAGTTCATGTTTAAAAGATGACAAGAATACAATGAACAGGGGCGTTCCACTCAGATGAAAGTGGGCCTATCCTTGTCAATGAGGAGAATAGACATAAGAGGAATGGGAGGAGGAGGACACTTCTCTGCAAGCAAGGCAATCCACACAGCTTCATGCAGCAGCAGGGCAGGGTTTACTCTACCGTAGTTTACATGGAGGAAGGGGGGCAATGGAGGCTGCCCTTAAAATGCAACACACCACCACAGAGCATGGACCATACTGACTTTTCAAAATATTCTAACTTGTAGGACACATTAATCAATAATATTTCCTGCTACTATTTATTCTAGGTCTTTTGTTTCGTTGGCTGAGCTATGTATATCAGAGACGCTATAGCAGTGCAAGCACCCCCGTTCATCCCTTTATCCTCCCTTGTCAGCTTATATGATTAGGAACCTGCATGGTCCTAATGAGATTTACTAGGGCCATCAAAAAGGGTAATGACATCAAGACACAGTTCTACCTTTCGACCTTCACAGGCGCCTGAGGCTGATATCAGTAGAAAATGAATCATTCACATTGCGCAGACGTAAAGGGTTTCTTCATCCAGTCAATACAGTATACTCTGAAGTGAAATAATACATAGCAATTGTTTGACCTAGGCAACATCTCTAACCAGGTAGTGTGTTCATTTTTTTTAACAATTCCATAATATAACATCCATATGTCTAGTACTATACAATAGGTGCCGGCTCTCAATAGCTGCATAATGTAATAAAGCCGTGTCCTGCAAGGCGGTTGTTCATCTTCCTATGATTTATGGTCACCTCCATGGCAGTAATAAGAAGAATGCCACCTGATTCCCAACCACAAGCACACTGGCGGGAGCACCAGCTGCAGACATGTGGTGGGCGCACACTCTATCCCATGGTCGAGTCTGTTTAGGAATAAAATCCCATCAGCATCAGGCAGGCCTCCAGTGCTTTGTAAGGATCAGCATGCAGCATCACCACCGCGCATAAAATCCCTACACCTCCCCTCCACATCAATAAAATATTGGTAAGAAAATGATGCACCTTACCTCCCTAAGGAAAGAAGATGAGGATGATGGCTGATGTGATCAGGGAGCACGCCTGCTGTGTATACACTGTGTGATGATGACGGATCTGCACATGTTCCATCAGAGCTGGGTTAAGAGGAGGAATGAATGGGAGGAGACTATAGGGTCTGATACAAATCCACCTCATACAAGCTGTAGCAAGCTGCCTGCATCACGCTGGTCCAGGGAGTGGTCCATACACAGAACATGAGAGTCTTCTGAGCTCACCCGAAATTATCTGTTAGGTCTGGGCTAATAATTGATTGCGAAATAAAGTATTTATCCAAATCCTAAGTAATGCCTAATATGTTATTATAGCATAGATCAAATATCACTGTTAAACAAATTATAATTAAGACTTTTGTTATTGTCTGTTGTGTATTTTCCGTAGTTATGTGCTGTTTGTTATGACTCTTTCTCTTTTTTTACTGTACACAATGACATCTACAGTTGCCGGAGCAGAAGGCATAGGAAAAGGAGAATAAAGCTCAGATCTTCAGAAATAAAGACAAAATTGTGTTGAATTAATACATTTAAGTGCACAACTATGAACAGTTTAACTTTCAGCTAAGAAAAGTCTTTAAAAGTGCAAGTTCAACAATAGATATCTTTGGAATAATGGTGAAAAGTTAATAAAGTAATTAATGTACTACTAATGTATAAAGATGAATTTGGAGACAAAGAACTTGCCCTTTTTTTATCCTATAGGTGCTTCTTTTCTAATTTTGCTATCTCGTACACCATGGACCAGAATAGTAAAAGAGCTAAAATACCGACATCAATGTACAGTGGGTACGGAAAGTATTCAGACCCCTTTAAATTTTTCCAATTTATCCAAGCTTGTGCCTGCCGTTTTTCATTTTTTTCACCCCCCTTTGTGCCACCTAACTACAACCCTCACTGTTGATCCCTGCCCAATCTCTCTTCATCCACCCCAATCCCCCCATCCCCCTTCCCCCTATTTTTACCCCCCTCCACCCCACTTTTGCGCCACCTCCGTGCGCAGCCGCCGAGCGTTGATCGGTGACGCAGTTCACCGATCAATCCTCGTGCTCGCTTTTTTTCCTTAGCCCCCTTTGTGCCACCTCCGTACACATATCCCGCAGCTGCAAAACTTGGATAAGTGACACACGTCACTTATCCAAGCTTGTGCCTGCCGTTTTTCATTTTTTTCACCCCCCTTTGTGCCACCTAACTACAACCCTAACTGTTGATCCCTGCCCAATCTCTATTCATCCACCCTAATCCCCCCAGCCCCCTCTTTTTACCCCCCTTTGCGCCGTTTCCGTGTGCACATTTAGCAGCCGCGAATTTTGATAAGTAATGCAATTCATTAGCCCCCCCACAACATACACAGTTATAAATAAAGTACACCCAAGCACCATATTTACACAAAAAAAGTCCCGCCCATCACGTTCCTCCCAATAGCGCTATTCAATGGAGGAGGCATATGCTTTACTTGCCTCCGACACTGATAGCGAGGATGACTATCCGACTTTTCTTTATTTTTCGGATTCTTCATCCTCATCTTCCTCCTCGGGTCCTGCAGAACCGCCACGCAGACGCTCCAGGACAGAAGATGAGGCAGCGTCCACCATGCCCACAGCTAATTCAGCAGACCCAGTGTGGACCTCGCCCCCCCAAAATTACGAGTCACTGATTCCTGATTTTGTGGCAGAATCAGGAATCAAGTTTGACACCAACGGCCTCACAGAAATTGACTTTTTCAAAGTCTTTTTCTCTGAGGATTTTGTTAACCTCATGGTGGAGCAAACTAATTTGTACGCTCAGCAATTTTTGGAGCAAAACCCACGTTCATCCTATACTAACTGGTCTCCTGTGGACGCAGTTGAAATGACGAACTTTTGGGGCCTGGTCCTCCACATGGGTATCCTGAAGAAGCCTGAAATTTGGCAATATTGGAGTGCTGATATTTTATACAACACTCCAGTGTTCCGAATGGTCATGGTCCGGACGCGTTTTCAGGCCATCCACAAGTTTCTGCATTATAACGATAATGCACAGTGTCCGGCACGAGATGACCCCAACTTTGACCGTCTGTTCAAAGTTCGGTCTGTCATCGAACACTTCAACAAAAAGTTTGCTAAAGTGTACATACCCCAAAGAAACATCTGCGTGGATGAGTCCTTGGTCCATTTTAAGGGCAGGCTCAGATTCCGTCAATACCTGCCCAGTAAGAGGGCCAGGTACGGAATCAAACTCTATAAGCTGTGTGAGAGTACCTCACGGTACACCCACAGGTTTAGAGTGTACGAAGGAAAGGACACCAGGATTGAACCCCCTGAGTGTCCTCCTGACCTGAGAGTGAGTGGGAAAATTGTGTGGGATTTGGTGCACCCACTGCTGGATAAAGGCTATCACCTCTACACTGATAACTTTTATACCAGTGTCCCACTCTACAAATCCCTCTCTGCGCGAGGTACCGCAGCTTGCGGTACTGTACACAAAAATCAGAGAGGCCTCCCGAAGACACTACTTGGGCAGATGCTCCGAAAAGGTGAGAGCAGGGCCCAATGTAGTGACCACCTGCTGGTGGTCAAGTACAAGGACAAGAGGGATGTCCTTCTCTTGACCACCATACATGGTGATGGCAGCGCCCTCAGCACTGTACGGGGTACCTCTGCACAGGTCAGCAAACCTGAATGTGTGCTGGGGTACAATAAAAACATGGGGGGTGTTGATCGCTCCGATCAACTCCTCCAACCGTACAATGCTTTGAGAAAGGCCATGGTGTGGTACAAAAAGCTGGCCGTGCACATCGTCCAATTGGCAATGCTCAACGCATTCCTGCTGTCACAATGTGCATGCCCCAGCGATACATCGCACCTTGAGTTCCAGGAGGTAGTGGTTAAGGCCCTGATGTTTGGCACTCTGGAACGAGTGGGCCCCAGAACTTCCGGAACTGAAGGTGCTCGTATTGTACCAGGTCAGCATTTCCCAGGGGAGGTCCCGCAAACTGGAAAAAGAGGTAAATTGCAAAAAAGGTGCCGAGTGTGTTACAAAAATGGAATACGCAAGGACACCATTTATCAATGCGACACCTGCCCCGAAAAACCTGGCCTGTGTATGAAGGATTGCTTCAAATTGTACCACACCTCAATGCACTACTAAATTACTTTATTGGAAACACTAGATTAGTTGGGGCACATCTAGATAAGTTCCTTGGGGGTCTAGATTCCAAAACAATGTCACTTGTGTTTTTTTTTACTGTTTAGGCACATCAGGGGCTCTGCAAATGGAAAATGACACCCGCAGACCATTCCATGTAAGTCTGCATTCCAAAACGTCACTCCCTTCCGATCCCCGACGTGTGCCTAAACAGTTTTTTCCCACATATGGGGTACAAGCGTACTCAGGACAAATTGGACAACAACTTTTGGGGTCCAATTTCTCCTGTTATGCTGGGGAAAATTAAAAATTGGGGACTAAACGATCATTTTTGTGGGCACAAAATAGGATTTTTTATTTTCATGCCTGGGCAGTATAAACTTTAGTGAAACACTGGGGGGTTCAAAGTTATCACCACATATCTAGATAAGTTCCTTAGGGGGTCTAGTTTCCAAAATGGGGTCACTTGTGGGGGTTTCCACTGTTTGGGCACATTGGGGGCTCGTCAAACGCAACATGGCGTCCAATCTCAATTCCAGCCAATTTTAGGTTGAAAAAGTCAAATGGCGCTGCTTCCCTTCCGAGCCCTGCCGTGCGCCCAAACAGTGGTCCCCCCCCACATATAGGGTATCAGCGTGCTCAGGACAAATTGGACAACAACTTTTGGGGTCCAATTTCTCCTGCTACCCTTGGGAGAATAAAAAATTGGGGACTAAACGATCATGTTTGTGGAAAAAATATGATTTTTTATTTTCACGCCCGGGCGTTATAAACTCCTGTGAAGCCCTAGGGGGTTCAAGGTGCTCACCACACATCTAGATAAGTTCCTTAGGGGGTCTAGTTTCCAAAATGGGGTCACTTGTGGGGGGTTTCCTCTGTTTGGGCACATTGGGGGCTCGTCAAACGCAGCATGGCGTCCAATCTCAATTCCAGCCAATTTTAGGTTGAAAAAGTCAAATGGCGCTGCTTCCCTTCCGAGCCCTGCCGTGCGCCTAAACAGTGGTCCCCCCACATATGGATATCAGCGTGCTCAGGACAAATTAGACAACAACTTTTCGGGTCCAATTTCTCCTGCTACCTTTGGGAGAATAAAAAATTGGGGACTAAACGATCATGTTTGTGGAAAAAATATGATTTTTTATTTTCACGCCCGGGCGTTATAAACTCCTGTGAAGCCCTAGGGGGTTCAAGGTGCTCGCCACACATCTAGATAAGTTCCTTAGGGGGTCTAGTTTCCAAAATGGGGTCACTTGTGGGGGGTTTCCACTGTTTGGGCACATTGGGGGCTTGTCAAACACAACATGGCGTCCAATCTCAATTCCAGCCAATTTTAGGTTGAAAAAGTCAAACGGCGCTGCTTCCTTTCCAAGCCCTGCAGTGCGCCCAAACAGTGGTCCCCCCCACATGTTGGGTATCAGCGTGCTCAGGACAAATTGGACAACAACTTTTGGGGTCCAATTTCTCCTGTTACCCTGGGGAAAATTAAAAAATTGTTGCTAACAGATCATTTTTGTGACTAAAAAGTTAAATGTTAATTTTTTCCTTCCATGTTGCTTCTGCTCCTGTGAAGCGCCTGAATGGCTAATAATCTTCTTGAATGTAGTTTTGAGAAGCTTGAGGGGTGCAGTTTTTAGAATGGTGTCACTTTTGGGTATTTTCTGACATATAGACCGCTCAAAGTGACTTCAAATGTGAGGTGGTCCCTAAAAAAATGGTTTTGTAAATTTTGTTGTAAAAATGAGAAATTGCTGGTCAACTTTTAACTCTTATAACTTCCTAGCAAAAAAAAAAATTTAGTTTCCAAAATTGTGCTGATGTAAAATAGACATGTGGGAAATGTTATTTATTAACTATTTTGTGTCATGTAACTCTCTGGTTTACGGGCATAAAAATTTAAAGTATGAAAATCGCAAAATTTTCTAAATTTTCGCCATATTTCCATTTTTTTCATAAATAAACGAACGTTATAGCAAAGAAATGTTATCACTAAAGTGAAGTACAATATGTCACGAGAAAACAGTGTCAGAATCGCCTAGATCCATTGAAGCGTTCCAGAGTTATTACCTCATAAAGGGACAGTGGTCAGAATTGTAAAAATTGGCCTGGGAATTAACGTGCAAACCACCCAAGGGAGTGAAGGGATTAATAACATTTATAGCCAGTGTCTTTAAGAGTAGTCAGAGTGTTGTATTGTGGAATTGAAGCACTGTATACTGGGAAGAGGAAGATGCCATTTTCTTCTGTGTACTTCACAGGATACACGTGTTTATTTGTCCTCCTGCAACTCCCCAACTTGAGTTTGCTATCCTGGTAAAGCATATTTGGTAAGAGTAATATCTTTCTTGCAATGCAGTATTGTACAGAGACGATATTAACTGTATAGCAGCCAGTGCACAGTAGATGTAATTAAAAACCTGTGTATTTCCATGTAAAGTTTGCATCACACTGTATGATCATCTGCCCAATATTTATCTATGTTGTTTGTATTCTTATAGTTTTATCGCATGTTCTATACTATTCACCAATAAACAAGTTAGACTACAGAGAACAGTCTGCTTATTTGGAAGATAGAACAGTGGTTTATGCTGTGTGCTAAATGCATGAAGTTAGAACAGATATTTCAGTTTTTCTTTTTTAATAAATATGAAAACATTTCTACATTTCTGTTTTTTTCAGTCAAGATGGGGTGCAGAGTGTACATTAATGAGATAAAAAATGAACTTTTTTGAATTTACCAAATGGCTGCAATGAGACACAGAGTGAAAAATTTAAAGGGGTTTGAATACTTTCCGTACCCACTCTATATGTTGTTTTGGTCAGGTGTGCACAAAAAACTCTAGTGCTGCAAAAATAGGGTGCTAATTGTCTACAGATGCAACCTCAGTGCTATTTGTTGCAACAGCAATGTCAGTCAAAAGCCGAAAAGCACCTTGGAGGAGCTCCAAGTGAAGTACCATAGCAGCTAACCTTGGTGTGGCCATTAATATTATTGACGTGATGCAGTCTAAGGTGGTAAGACTGCAACATACTATAGTGTACTTGAAACCTTCAGAAACTTTGGCACCACTTAAAAAAGCACTAACATCAAAGCTGTTATCCTTTCAATATATTGCAGTCATCAATGTTACATGGCACTGTGTACTTATAATTGCTCATTTTGCCTTTCTACCCAGCTATTTCTTCTTTTTTCTCTATTCTATGTAGAGACTGGAAGACCTTTGAGAAACTGTAGCTAGGAAACAGGAGCTCACAGTTCCTACCAGAGTACACACTCATTGAGAAATACAGATTTAATAGAAAGTCTATGCTCTTCTTGTGGTCTATTGAGTAATGGTGGAGGACTCAGGTTCCAGACCACACTAAACTATAGGCAATTAAAGGGACAAGAAATGATTAGAAGTTTCTGCAAAAGTTTAGTTACTTACATTTTCTAACTAGTGATAAGCGAATATATTCGGCACTATTTGTTACTCGCACAAATAGTACGGTATTTGGGCTATTCTTACTCGGTGAATAATAAGCTATTCACATCGGTATATTAGAGTGACCCACTCAGCATCTTTGGCACTTTATTTGCAGCCAATGAACATGCTGGGCTTGTTTGCCAATCACTGTAATGCCGTCACCATCTTTGTTGTGGCATTACTGTGATTGGTTGGCCTTGCAGTGTCATAGGGTGATATTTAATCCCTGCCAGTGCCATCTTGCGCACAATACAGCTGGAAACAGAGTAGGGAGAGCGTAGTGTAAGCGTCAGGAAAATAAAAGCAGCCTTTAGGGAGAGTTTGTGATTCCAAAAAGCTCTTTTAAGAGCTACTTAGAGTGAAGATTAGTTCTCTGTTAGGTTGAGATAGCATTTCCTCTGGCTCACTTTCCACATTTGATCCCATCATAGAAGAAGAAGTCTTCAGACTCCTCTCTTCTACTCGACCGACTACATGCACTACCGACCCCATTCCCTCACATCTCCTCCAGTCTCTCTCCAGTTGTCACAACTCACCTAACTACAATCTTTAATCTCTTCCCCTCCTCGGGCATTTTCCCATCCTCCTTCAAACACTCTATCGTTAATCCATTACTAAAGGAATCCGCTCTCAACCCATCCTGCACAAACAACTATAGACCAGTCTCCAATCTCCCCTTCATCTCTAAACTTTTGGAGCGCCTAGTCTACTCCCACCTTACCCGTTACCTCTCCACTCACCCACTCCTAGACCCTTCACAGTCCGTCTTCCTCCCCCTACATTCAACTGAAATTGCACTCATCAAACTTACCAATGACCTTCTGACAGCAAAATGTAACAGTGAACACTCTCTGCTCATTCTTCTCAACCTTTCTGCAGCTTTCGACACTGTTGACCACTGTCTCCTACTCTCTAGGCTCCAGTCACTAGGCATTAAGGACACTTCTTTTCTTTCTGACCGGTCCTTCACTGTTTTGTTCGCTGGCTCCACGTCATCTCCTTTTCCTCTCGCTGTCGGGGTACCTCAGAGCTCAGTCCTTGGCCCCTTCTCTTCTCTCTCTACATAGCCCCAATTGGACAGACCATCGCAGATTTGGCTTTCAATACCATCTTTATGCTGATGACAACTATACACATCATCCCCCGACCTTACCCCCGCGGTACTACAGAATGCCAGTGACTGTGTGTCCGCAGTCTCCAACATCATGTCCACTCTCTATATGAAACTTAACCTCTCAAAAACTGAACTTCTTCTGCTCCCGCCGTCTACTAACCTCCCTAAATCTGACATTTCTCTCTCCGTGGGTGGCACCATAATAACACCCCGGCGCGCTGACTGGGTGTTATGTTTGACGCCAACCTCTCCTTCACATCCCAAATACAATCTCTTGCCCGCTTCTTGCCGCTTACACCTAAAGAACATCTCCAGAATCTGCCCTTTTCTCACCATGGAAACAACAAAAACCCTCACTGTTGCTTTGATCCACTCCCGCCTGGACTACTGCACTGCTCTATTAATTGGCCTCCCGTTACTCAACTTTCCCCTCTACATTTCATACTTAATGCAGCAGCCAGGGTCATCCATCTGGCTAATCGGTACTCGGACGTGTCTGCTCTTCGCCTATCGTTACACTGGCTGTCCATTCATTATAGGATCCAATTCAAAGTACTTGTTCTCACCCATAAAGCTCTCCACAGTGTGGCACCCCCATACATTTCCTCCCTCATTTCTGTCTATCGGCCTAACTGACCGCTGCGCTCTGCAAACGACTTTCGACTAACCTCTGCACTTATCCGCACCTCCCACTCCTGACTCCAAGACTCCCCCGTGCTGCGCCAATCCTCTGGAATGCAATACCCCAAGAAATTAGGACTATCCACAATTTGCACAGTTTGAGGCGCTCCCTCAAAACGCATCTGTTCAGAGAGGCCTATCACGTTCACTAATCAAAGTCATTTTATGTGTAGGTGTGCGTGTGTAGCCCATTCACTATATCTATCCCCCATTCCCTCAAGATGGCTGGACCATCATTGTAAATACATCCTTGCAAATACACACCTGTACTTTGTATCTCCCCCACCACATGGTAGATTGTAAGCTCTCACGAGTAGGGTCGTCTTATTTTGCTTTAATTATTGTATTGTTAACGTTGTTACTTATGACTTGTGTTTTGAAACTGTTAAACTGTAAAGCGCTGCGGAATATGTTGGCGCTATATAAATAAAGATTATTATTATTATTATTATTATTATTATAGAGAGAGATTTAATATGAGGGAGAAGGAAAGGCAGGCAGGGTGTAAACATTGCAAGTACAAGTTGCAGATCTCTGATACGTTGCATTGTGTATACTGTAGAACTAGATTGTGGGATTAGGGAGAGTTGAAGGCTTTCATAATCAGTACCATAATATACAAAACGGTTCTTTTTAGAGCAAAATAATGTTCCTCAGTGCTAGCATGAACTAAACATTTTTTATTAGATCTAAATAATATTCCTCGCTTATTGCTGAAATAGCGTATATTTATCTAGCAGTTGTGCGACTGGCACAAAGCCTGCTGAGATACGCAAACATGACTATTTACCATTAAATTTCCTGAATCTACTGTTGGCATAAAGGTGATATAAAAAAATTACTCTGTTATTGGTAAATAAATAGTGTATATTTATCTAGCAGTTGTGAGATTGGTGCAAAGCCTGCTAAGATACCCAAACGTCACTATATACCAGTAATTTTTCTGAGTCTGCTATTGCTGTATGTAATAAGGTTGATAGCCAAAAAAAATTACCCTCACATTGCTAGATACAGAGAATTTGTACACATCACCTCTGTGGGGGTACTTGTGAAAAATAAAGCCAGGAAATTTGTTTTCATAACGCATTCAATATTGGAAAGGGTGATGTTAAGGACATAGTGGTGCCCGCCAAGGCCGTGTGACAGATAAGAAGGTGGCTTTATCTCGTTCTAGCGTCCAGTTAAAATTTGGACCCAGGCAAGTGCGAGGATGTTGAGGGTTGGATGGCAGACAAAGGCTGCAGTATGTTGACAAGCAGCACCACCACGTATTCCACACGGTCCAGTCTCAGTAGCCAAGAGGCTGGGCCTCACAATCTTCAACCTGGTCCTCCTTCCTCCCCCCATCATGAGTCACAGCAGACATTTGATGCCAACACTGGCCACTCTGAGGAACTATTTACGGTCCCTTGTTATTATTCTGTCCTCTTACCGTGCACCATTAAATAGGGTCATGAGGATGTGGAGTGCAGTGAAGCACAAATATTTGAGCACCCACGGCCAGAAGAAAGTCACGTTGGGGAAGGTCAATTCATGTCTGAAGAGATGGAGGATAATCACTATGCACAGTTGCCATCAGTTAGGCCTAAAATCGCAACTTAAATGGTGGATCAGATTGATGAATTGGAAGACGACGTGGTCAATGATGAGGACACTGATCTGAACTGGCATGGTGGTACACATAGCGAGCACAGCAGTGCATAGCGGGATGGAAAATAGGCAAGAAGTAGTGGTTTGATCAGTGGGAGAACTCGGTCAACTGTTCCACAGAGTTCCCCCACTCAGCTAAATAATATGCAAAAGGTGTGTTGTTCCCATGTATGGCATTTTTTTCTAAAAGTCCTTCAGTCAAAACAACTGTAATTTGCAGCATCTGCCATAACAAGCTGAGAAGAGGCAAGAACACTGACAACCTGGTGCAGAAGCACATGGCAGCCAACCACTGCCCCTTCCCCTGTGTTATGGCCTTCTCAATCTGCTGTCCAGGAAGCAGGCGCTGATGCCTCCTGTCCACAACCTGCAGTTGCACATACAGTAAGAACATTCAGCAACCACGTCCACTTTTTGGACCGTGCAGTGTTCAGTTTTCCCTTGTTAATATATATGTCTCTTCCCAAATTGTTAGTTAGATAGGGAAAACATATCCGTTAGCACATTACATTGTCCGGTGCTGGACAAAGACCATTCCTTGCTTTTTCATGCTCCTAAATGAAGCTTGAGTCTCTTTATTAAACTGTTGCTTCCCTTATATTTTCTAAATTTTAGTTAAAAAAAATGGTGGTGGGGTATTGGCCAGTAGTGATGAGCGATCATATCAATGTACTCGGTGTACTCGGCGAGCACCGAGCATTTCTGGGATTACTCGGAGGGAACTCGGGTCTCCACCCAGCATTTTTGGCGGACTTTAGAGACCCAATCACGCTGCAGGGATTGTCTGCCAGGCTATGAAATGCCGCAGCCATCTTTGTTGTGGTAGTGCAGTGATTGGCTGGCCGCACAGCATCATCAGGGGTATAAGAGACCGGACGCCGCCCTGCTCAGCGCATTCAGCTCCGGATTGATAGAGTGTAGGGAGTGCGGCTGCCTTGATAATGTCAGAATTGGGGATTTATTCGTTAGTGTGGGGTCTACCATTCTAAATACTCACATCCAGCTAAACCAACAGTCCTTCTAAGGACTAAATCTGGAGTATATAGGTTCCAGTGTTAGGCAGGCAGGGTAGTGTACGTCGCTGTATACACATCAGTGCAAGGCCTGCAGGTACTGTATGTGTGTATATAGGGCATTGCATACATCAAGAGGGTCCATTCCCTTCCTGTGTTCTGGTGCTGCTGCAACCTGTAGGATATATTAGCCATCTATAGCTAACCCCAGGTGTAATTGGAATACAGGCCGCACATTTTTTCGTGTGGTATCTCCGTGCCAGCTCATATCTGTGCGTGCTCAAAGTTTGGCCAGTTTACAGCTTTTTTCTCTTTTTGGTCTGGCTGTCAGTTTTGGTTAAATTCAGCAATATTTAGCCAAAAAAAAAACAGGCCACACATTTTTTTGGTGTGGTATCTCCGTGCCAGCTCATATCTGTGCGTGCTCAAATTTTGGCCAGTTTATGGCTTTTTTCTCTTTTTGGCCTGGCTGTCAGTTTTGGTTAAATACAGCAGTATTTAAAAAAAAAAAAAGCTGCAGGGCCATTAAAAAGTAATTTTTGTTTTACTATTTATATTATTTAGGCTGTTTTCAATAGATGTAGAGTCCCTGTATTCTAGAATACATCATGTAGCAGGCCTTAAAGCAGTACAATATTTTTTTAAATACAAGAGGAAATATTTTTGTGTTGGAAATTTTGGAGTATATTTTACAACATAATTTTTTTCTTATTAACGGCAAATTCTACCACCAGCTCAGGGCACAGCAATGGGTAGCCCTTGTGCACCAACTTATGCTAATTTGCTCCTGGGCTGGTGGGAGGATAAGGTGGTCATTGGTGACGAGGAAGTCTTCTGGGGGCCCCCATATTCAATTTTGGGGCCATTATATAGATGACATCCTCGTCTTTTGAACAGGAGGGGTGTCTACTTTCTACAGTATGCTTTCATGGAATCCCTGAATAACAACTCATTTGGGATAAAATTCGCATTTGAGGTGAGAGGAAATAGTATAGCATTTCTGGATGTGAAAATTTCTAGTAATAAGAATAGATTAATTAAAACAACACTTTTTCGAAAACTCACGGCAGCTAATAGCTTGTTAAGATGGGAGAGTTTTCATCCTACTTCCTTAAAATGTGGCATACCAAAGGGACAGTTCCTGAGATTGAGAAGGAACTGCTCTTTGGGGACTGATTACAACAATAAGGCAAGAGATCTCAAAAAGAGGTTTGTCGATCGAGGGTATCCTAAAAGAATTCTGGATGAGGCATGTTATGCTAGAGAAACTGATAGAGCCACCTTACTTAATCCACGTACTAGAACAAGTGGGGACTCAATAACAAGACTAATAGGAACCTATGATGATCAGCATATGAAAGTTATGGGAATTCTAAGAAAATCAGATCCTGGTTTGGTAAATTGGATTTCCCCTTACACCTCTGTAACGTATAGGAAAGGGAGGTCTATTAAAGATCATATAGCGAACAGTCACAATAACCCCCCTAAAAAAGCAGAAACTTGGCTTGCGAATAGAGCTGTGGGCACCTTTAAGTGTGGCCACTGTAGTTTTTGTAAGTGTGTTACACCATCTAATACATTTCAAAGCTCAGTGACCAAATGTGTTTATAAGAAGACGTGTTTTGTGAGGGGGTGATTTATTTGTGTTCATGCTCCTGTCCGATGAACTATGTGGGGAAAACAAAAAGGCAATTACGTGTCAGAATAGGGGAGCATCTGGGTGACATCAGAAATAAAAGAGATACCCCACTGGCTAGAGATATAAATTCCCAACATAATGGTGATGCTGATAATATCACCTTTAAGGTCACAGAGGTGGTCTATCCTTCAAGTAGACAGGGGGATTGGGACAAGAAGATTCTCCAGAGGGAATGTAGATGGATCTTCTGGTTGGAAAGTATGAATCCCGGAGGTATAAATGAGCTACAAAATTTCACCTGCTTCATCTGAAGTCTATTCGTACATTATTTGTGATAGTTTAACCCTTTTTGTCTACACTGAATTGATTGAGAGTTCTCTTTGGGCTGCAGCTGTATTTTCTGCCTGTAGCTTGACATGCACCTATTGTCTAAAAGAGGGTATTTATAGTTCTTGGCGAATACCCCTTTTTTCTGTTATAGCCTGATAAGTAATATCACATATCTGTGTGGATGTGTGGTATTTATATTTTGGGAGAGCTTTTTGAGATGGAAATATATATCAATATCTTTTGCCCTTTGACCGATAAAAGCGGGATGCAGAAAATTTCAATATTGAGTCTCGTCCTTGGGATGCATAATCTATCACTGCCGTGATTCCATTTTGTTTAGAGGAGTCTGTCTTCCGTTATGCCCACGTCCCCGGGCAGGAAGTGGGCCAGTGCGCTTGTCTGTGAATGTCTGAGGCGCATTTGCGTTCCAGGTCTCGGAAGTTCGGGCACGATGTGGGCGGTATTGAGTTAATGTACATGTCATTGATGGTGGGATGCATTTGCGTTCCATTGCCCAGAAGTGATGGAGTTTCCCGCTCCATGCTAATTGGTCTAAGTGAATGGGAGGCATGGACATTAATCCGGTGTGTGTTCCATGCAACGGAGCCTCAAGGAGGACCGTATATGCTTGAATATGTGCACCCCTGTTTGTCTGAGGTTAGGGGGGTCTTTGGTTGGAAACCTAGGTGGAATATACTCATATTTACAATCATTATGATAGACTTCCAATAGATAAACGTCATCTCTCCCCTTTACCTACATCCACCATGTGACGAGCATCAGCTTACGCTGAGTCGTTTTCCTTTTGAATGAGTGGACCCTCTGGGCCGTGGCACCCACCTAGGGCGAGCTGACCTAGTGAGAATCCACCCCTATACAGGGAGTGTCAGGGGCAAGACCAAGGGGGTGAGCCACCACAGCAGCTGGACCAGAAGGCCGGCTCAGGGAAACAAGACAAGGCGAGACAAGACGTTAGTTCAAGGAAACTTCATTAAGGAACACTTCTGGGTACAACAGGTGCAAAACGTGAACACACAAAGAACATAAAGCAAGGTGCGTGCAAGAGCACGCCGAGGTCCAAAGCATGGTATGTGCAGATGGTAGACAGAGGCACGAGGACATCGGACTCCGGACAGCAGGAAACGATCAACCGGGACATCAGGTTCTGTAGCTATGAAGGTGATCGACAGGTTCCGGACATCCGGTAAGCAAACCAGGGTTCTATGCAAGGAGACAAGACAAAGTTAGAAACAGGATGCGTGTCAACGAACACGCCCGGGTCAGGTTCACAGGACGGAGGCCTGCGCATGCCAAGGCGCATGCCAGAGACAGGTATAGGGACGGTGACCTGCGCGTGCGAAGAGACATGCCAGGGAGAGATACAGGACGGAGGCCTGCGCGTGCAGAGGACACACCAGGGACCAAGATAGGGTATGGTGGCATCGGAATCCGGGGTGCTGGCATCGACCGACAGGGTCCAGGAATCACACTGCGGAAATCAGCTCCGGACATCAGGCCGCAGTCATCTAGGTCCGGACCTCTGGCAGCGGTCGGCAGGTTACAGAATCAGGCAGGCAAGACAGGGTTCAGAGCAGAGCAAAGTAAGCAAAAGACTTTGTGCAAGAGTAGCACAAAAAGGCACAGTGCGAAAACCAGCGTGCGTGCTATGGAGCACGGAATCCACGGCTGGGGCACCAGCAGGTGGTACCGACGGTGGCATAAGCAGGCGGGCACGACTTAGAGGCGGCACAGCTGCGGCTCACACAGCCGGTAACCACTACAGCACTGGACGGCGGGCATGGCTCAGGCACACAGGCGAGCACAACTAGAGGCGGCACAGCTGAGGCACAACAGGCAGGCACAGGGCGACCAGGCGTGTGCACGAGGGCACGGAGCCACAAGGCAGGGCTAGGCAAAGGTACAGGACAGAGACACGTGCGAAACAGCACGGCAAAGCCTAGTACGAAAAGTGCAAGGGCGCACGAAACATCAGAGACAAGGCATAGGGTAAGAGGCAGAGTCCTGCGCATGCAGAGGGCATGCCAGGGGCAAAGTACAAGATGAGGCCTGCGCATGTGGAGAGACACGCCAGGGACAGGGACAGAGTCTAGCAGCGGAGCGTAGGCCGAAGCCCAGAGCCGGGCCAAGGGAGAGCCTTGGGACTAGACAGAGTACAGAGCGGAGGCCTGCATGTGTAGAGAGGCACGCCAGGGACATTGTACAGAACGGAGGCCTGCACATGTAGAGAGACACGTCAGGGACAGGGTACAGAACAGTGACCTGCATGTGTAGAGAGACACGTCAGGGACAGGGTACAGAGCGGAGGCCTGCACGTGTAGAGAGACATGTCTCGGACAGGGTACAGAGCGGAGGTCTGCACGTGTAGAAAGACACGTCAGGGACAGGGTACAGAACATAGCATAACAGGGAAGCATAGCGAGGACAAACAAAGCACGAAGGACAACACGAGACAAGAGACGGAATACGAGCACGGAGCGTGTGCAGAGACGCACGACAGAGCAAAGTGAAAGGGCACAGAATAGAGGGAGCGACCTAGCAGACCAAGCAGCCATGCAGTGAAGCAATACAATACTCAGGCCCTGAGCATAGGAAGGGGCGGTCTGATATAGGGCATAGCACCTCCACGTCAGGACCAGGGAAGAACTTCCAGTTCAGATCCTCCAGGATCACAGGGAGCAGTCACATGATCAGAATTCCAGACATGCAGAGATGAATGCAGAACCAGCCTCTGCTGGAACATAGGAAGGACACATGATCAGGGGTTCTAGACATGACGAGACGATCACAGAAGGCAGAGCAGAAACGCAGGCATCCCGCAGCTCAACACTCATGAGGTGAGTGTGCACACTGCTCTAAGGAACATGCAGGATAGCAGACATGAGATGTGCGTGCACACCGCTCCAGGGGTCATGAGGCAAAACAGATATGGCGGACATGACAGACATGGCGAGCATGACACACCATTATGCCTTTATGGCGTGCTCCTATCTGTGGTCCTTTGATGAGCCCTTATACTAGGAGGGGGCGAAACGCGTAGAGACAATGCTATTGGGACAAATAATGCTATCTTCATTCAGATAAGTGACCTATTATGTTGTTTTTTGTGGCATGCTTTCTTTGAATTGCGGCACTGTCTGCCTTGTCGCTATATGACATGAGACCATGGATCGTATAGCATACCTTATTATGTTTGTTCGCTGAGTATCTGATATATTTAGGCATTTTCTGTGCACAGTTGCACTTTATTATAGGTGCACTTCATAACTTTATACTTTAGGGAAAGCTTTTAGACTAGGGCTTGACATTACCAAGTTAATAAATGTTTTTTGAGGTAGTGGTATTTTTGGTGGTTAACCAGTATTTATATGGCCCAGTCTACGGGATAACTGGCTAGCCCAAAAATACAATTGTGTGTTAGGGTCAGTCCAATATTCATGATTATATTGTACATTGGACTAAACTGATACAATCTATCACCTTAAAATAATACAGTTAATTTTTAGCTTTTCCTACTTTGGGTATATGTGCAATTTATTATTTGCTACTCAGCGTTATGTGTTAAAAACAAAACCAGTGTGCATAAAAATGCACAGGATGACATCACCACCTGGTGAGCCTCCCAGCAAACAAATACACCAACTCTAATAGATTATGCCATAACAAGAGAAACTGGAGTACGCGGTGACAGCAAGAAAAATACTTTTTTATATATAAATATAAATGTTTATTATGCATACAAAATATATAAATAATCATACATGGTAAGATAGTGCACCAAGGAGCATACAAGCAAAACACAAGGGCCGCCCCTCTGGCAAAGCAATCCTGTTGTAAGCAAATACTCAGGTCAAGTGACCGAAAGAGGAAATGTATAAAAGGCTGGTCAGGGAGTTCCCATCGCGGATCACAATAGTACCGTGATATATCCTGAACAGCCAAGTTTAACAGATGAAAAATGCAGCTTACCGGGATCTGAGAAGCCAGAGAGGGAGCCCCAGGGCCAGATGTCCACCCCCGACGCGCTTTTCGCGGGCTCTGAAGCCTGCTTTCTCAAGGGGATAGTGAGTGGTGAGGAATAGGACCTTAAAATAGCTCATGTAATGGGTCACGTGATGCAGAAGAGCCAATGGCAGTGGTTTGTAATGGCGCATGCGCGGTGTGCGCGCCAGGTCCTCCACACAGCCCGGGCGTCATGCCATCTCATGCACAGACGGGACAGAAAATATCCCGGTGTGCATGGAGGCATAGAGACGCCCTGCAGCCAGAGAACACAGGCGCCCACCACCGCGGACGCGCACAGCCACCTTGGCTCAGCAAAATCTGCCACCATAGAATATAATAATAAATATGGGTGAACCCAAAGGTACATAATACGTATAAGGGCAGATAATCCGCCCCAATAATAATATAACAAAATAAACACCCAAAAAATAAGAAAAAGCTACAAAAAAGACAAGGCAGAATAGACAATAAAGACAAAGACAAATGCGAATAAATGCACCAATCATGACAACAATACAATATAGACAATAGACAAATAATACAAAGTGATATAAAGCTCGATACAAAAATATGTAAATAAATAAAGCAAGCTGCAGAGGAGATAAGGAAGAAATCATCACAGTATATCCATCTGTTTTTGTATTTTTCAAAATTTCTGCAGCCGTTTCAGGTTTAAGAGTTCTAAATATATCACAGGAAGGGAGGGAAGGAATCCTATAATCACACAAAAAATTCAAAAAGTTTAAAAACAATAATAATAAAAACAAAATAAAATAAAAACAGGGACATATGGCAGTGATGGAACCAGCAGATGACAAACATAAGCCATTTTTACAGAAACTAGAACTCATAGGAAAGGTGCAAAACTGAGATGGCTTCTCAGATCCCGGTAAGCTGCATTGTTCATCTGTTAAACTTGGCTGTTCAGGATATATCACGGTACTATTGCGATCTGCGATGGGAACTCCCTGACCAGCCTTTTATACATTTCTTCTTTTGGTCACTTGACCTGAGTATTTGCTTACAACAGGATTGCTTTGCCAGAGGGGCGGCCCTTGTGTTTTGCTTGTATGCTCCTTGGTGCACTATCTTACCATGTATGATTATTTATATATTTTGTATGCATAATAAACATTTATATTTATATATAAAAAAGTATTTTTCTTGCTGTCACCGCGTACTCCAGTTTCTCTTGTTATCAGCGTTATGTGTGTATCAGTGTGTCTTTTGGGTTGGGTTTTGTTTGGTAGTAAGTAGATATTTTGAGTGGAATCGCCATAATGATGTTTGGCGTTATGTTCCTATATATATAAGGAACTAAGGGGGGATTAAATATAAACTCTAATAACTATCTCTTCTGTCGGTGAGATTTTTTCACCTTTTTCAGTCAAAACCTACCCTGGTTTTTTGGTGTTAGTGGTATTATTTTGGTGAAAAATTTTTTTTTATGATATTAGGAATAAAATGATATTTTTATGGGTGTTTTTCTCTATGGTATTCTAACTAAGTATACCCATGTGTAATATTTGAATTTGGCATTCTGTGCATTCCTACGGAAGTCACATCTTGACTTTTAGGCTATATTCACACGTTGTTTTTTGGCTGCTTTTTTTTTCAGCAGCCAAAACCTGAACTCTTGGCCGGAAAAAAAAATGCTCCAAACAAAACGCAGGTTTTTTATGCTTTACATGATCCCAAAGTTCAGCTTTGCTTCCATCCTACAAACATGAATAATGCAAGGTGATAGGTAACCAATGAAAGTTGTATGTGAAACTATTATTTAGCGGAAAAAAGTTTTTTATGTCTGAAAAAAATAGTGACTATTCTGATCAAAAAAGTTCAAATGAGTTGTAGAAAAAATAAACAATTGCAAATGTTAAACAGCAGAGGGAGTTGAAATGGTTAGGTATAGTTTACCTAAAGGCCCCGTTACACTATACGATGCACCAGCAATCCCGACAACGATATGACCTTGTCAGGATAGCTGGTGCCTCACTACATGATCGCTGGTGAGCTGCCAAACAGGCAGATTTCACCAGCAATCAGGAACAGCGAGCACACTGGTATCTAAGGTAAATATCGGGTAACTAAGCGCGCGCGGCACTTAGTTACCCGCAATTTACCTTGGATACCAGCATCCTAGCGCGAGCACGCAGGTATCTAAGGTACACAGCGGGTAACTAAGTGACGCGCGCGCTTAGTTACCCGATATTTACCTTAGATACCAGCTCCCAGCAATGCTGCTGGCCAGCAGGAGACCAACGATCGAAAAATGGCCCATGACATTGCTGCACGATCAGCGATACCCAGAGCGGTGGCTGGTCACTGATGTGTGTCACACACAGCGAGATCGCTGGCGAGATCACTGTTGCGTCACAAAATCAGCAATCTCGCTAGCGATCTCGCTGTGTGTGACGGGGCCATAACACATTGGCAAAGCATTGAGTAGGTCAGGCAATGTTTACTTTCACACAATGGTCAGAGCCATTGAGTTGGTCAGGTAGGGTGGGTCATTGTTAACTTTTACAAATTAGTTGGGCATTGAAATGGTCATGCTATGTTTACTTTAACACATATCACTAATTTATTTAAGCTGTTCTAAAGCTAACTACCATGCTCATGTGAGGGCACCAAGACATTTTTGTTTAAACTTGGGAATATCTCAAAAATAAATGGGATTCACATCCTGTTGTGCCTGCTTTTTTTCACTAAAAACACTGCAAAAACTGATGACAACATTTTTGCTGCTTTATTGTACTTCCATGCTGCAGTTTTAAAAAATACAGCAGTTTTCCAATTCAATCAGGAAAAAAACAAGCGTGTGCATGAGATTTCTGAAATCGTGTATAATATAGCTTGGCACTACTGCAGGGTGCGCAAGTAGGTTACCTGTCATGATCCATGCTGGATCAGGACTGATAAAAAGCACAGGTAACCTTTGTTTTTTTCTTAAGCTTTGCTTAAGTTTGGTTTCTGCCCCCGGTGGCCATTGGGATTATTGCGCTGTGATGCCGTTTGTTCTAAGTTTGCCCCGGTGGTGGTGAGCATCATTGTACTCTGGTTTCTTTAGTTATGTGCACACGATTATAATGCAGGTGTGATTGCTGGCTCTGCTATAAAAGAGTCACAGGTGTTGCAATCAGGGTTGGTGATAGTGTTCATTTCAACCATCCATGGTGGAGGAAGGAGCTGGAGAGCGTTCCTTGCAGCACTGTCTTAGCCCTGGTGTGGAAGGAGTCATAGGGGATTTCCTTGTAGCTCTGACAGAGCTTGGTGCAGCAATTCAGGAGGAGACCTGCATTCTAGTGGTGGACTCTGTTGCTAGGAGCAAGTGCAACAGAGTAAAGCTAAGTGGTGTTTCCCTGTTTGTGTTTTTCCTTAGTGTGTATTAGTACAGCGGTGGGGCTAGTGCCTGCGCCACCCAGCTCCCTAGTAAGGGATAGGTGTAGGGTGTGATAGGGCGACAGGTTCCTGATCGGCGCCCGGTGCGGAACCGGCATAGGGAACCTTAGGAGTGTTAGGGATACTGACTCAGGGGAGTGCAGGAGGTCTCCACGTCCCCTTTACCTATCGCAGGGCCCACAGTTGTAACTGTTTCCCCTTTCCCCGTGTCTTGTTTTAGTTACCGGCTGGTGGGCCGTGTCACACAGGACAGTATCACGTGCCGCCTCTTGTTGTTTTAGTTACCGGCCTTCGGGTCGCATCACACAGGATGGGTCATCGTGACATTATCCCCAACCCTAACCCTATTTTTTTCTGCTGAGCCAAGGACCCAGTTCAGACCTTTGCCCAAATGCTGCAGACCTGAGGAGATTAGGGGGCTGTGCGGTGAGTTGGTGCAGCAACTGCAGCAGTTGGTGGGCTTTGGGGGCTTGGTTCAGAGACAGGCTCAGCCAGAACCCAAGATATCCGTCCCTGACAGATTTTCTGGAGGGAGAGATCAATTCTTGGTGTTTCAACAAGCCTGTAAATTATATTTCAGTCTGCGCCCTCATTCATCAGGGAGTGAAGAGCAACGGGTGGGAAACATTATGTCCCTTCTTAAAGGGGATCCCCAATCCTGAGTCTTCTCCCTACCGGACGATTCTCCATCATTGGTGTCCGTGGACAAGTTTTTTGCAGCTTTGGCGCTTGTGTATGGGGATCCTGATGGCATCGCCCTGGCGGAATCCCGAATCCGTAAGTGTAAACAGGGGGCCCGGGTTGCTAAGGAGTACTGCTCAGAGTTTAGGAGGATGGGCAACTAACAATCAGTGGAATAACCCTGCACTTAGGAGTCAATTTGTGCAGGGTTTTTCTCCAAAGTTGCAGGATACTCTGGTGCAGTACGCCGCCCCCAGGTCGCTGGAGGCCGCCATGTCCCTTGCCATCCAGGTGGATAGACACCTTAGGGAAAGACATATACAAAAAGTGCCCCCTGATGTCCTCGCTAGGGAGGAGGACCCACCAGTGCGGACAGAGGAACCCAGACAGCCTGGTGTTGTTGATACAAAAAAGGGGGTGTCTGCGGCTCGTCGTGGTGGGGGGGTATGCTTTTCCTGTGGGAAGCCTGGCCATTTTATGGGAGCCGGCCAGTTCATGCCAATTCTCCTGACGAACCAATGCAAGTAGGAGGAGCTAGTTTGTAATCGGAGCTGCTTATGGTTCGGGGAGTGGTGTCGGCATGTTTGTACTGTGGGCAGACTGGTCATGTCCTGAAGGCTTGGCCATTGCGCGCCAAATTATCTGTGCCATCTGAGAAGCCGCAGTCCTCTGGTCGCTTGGAGGGAGGCAACCAGGGAGTATACATTTCCTCCATTTTTCCCTCCCAGGGTACCATGGCAGCAGAGGTGCTTTTGGACAGTGGAGCAGGAGTCAGTCTGGTGGATGCTCGCTTTGTCCAGACTCATGGTCTGAGGTGTAGGACACTAGCCCAGCCTATAAGCGTCCAGGCCATAAACTCTGTTCCACTGAGCCAGGGGAGCTTGACCCAAGTCGTAGAGAGTATCCATCTGCGTATAGGACATCATGAGGAGTCCTTGTCATGCTACGTCTTGGAGGGAATGCCAGTACCTATTGTTTTAGGCCTCCCTTGGCTGAAAAGACACAACCCGGTAATAGATTGGCGGGCGAGGGAAGTGGTCAGCTGGGGGCACTCGTGTGAGGGCTGCTGCCTAGGAACTACTGTCTCTGCCGTCTCTCTTCAATGGACCCCTTCCTCTCCGGTGAGAGCAGCAGATGTGCTGCAGGTGAGTAGGGGCAAGGCTCAACCCTCGCCATTAGCCAACCCTGGGGTTCGTGGTGGAAGGGGCTGGAGGGTGGTTTACCCCTTGATGAAGTGCGGGGGTGTGAGTGTGGTGACACGGGAACGCCTCTGTTGTCAATCCCAGAAAGAGTTCTCCAAGTGGTGTCAAACGAACGAGTGGCAATAAACGTTCAGGTCCGGACCAGTGTATGAACGAGCGTGTATGGATGGCCACCAAAAAACATCCAGTGGAAGTGTGTTGTGGAGTGTTACCAGCTCATACTAAACATACACAACTCCTTTCCCAGGCCAGCGCTTCGGCGATGTGTAGTGCCTCCAGAAACGTTGCCAATACCAGCGGGCTCGTTTGTCATCAACCTGACATGCAGGTAGTTGCTGGGGTGAACTCTGGGTCTGGGCGTCCCCGCTGTAGGTGGTTCCCTGATCAGGAGCGGTCTTGAGAGTCCAGAGGCCCCTCATTAAGGGGAGGGTACTGTCATGATCCATGCTGGATCAGGACTGATAAAAAGCACATGTAACCTTTGTTTTTTTCTTAAGCTGTGCTTAAGTTTGTTTTTTGCCCCGGTGGCCATTGGGATTATTGCACTGTGGTGTCGCTTGTTCTAAGTTTGCCCCCGGTGGTGGTGAGCATCATTGCACTCTGGTTTCTTTAGTTAAGTGCACATGATTATAATGCAGGTGTGATTGCTGGCTCTGCTATAAAAGAGTCACAGGTGTTGCAATCAGGGTTGGTGATAGTGATCATTTCAACCATCCTTGGTGGAGGAAGGAGCTGGAGAGCGTTCCTTGCAGCACTGTCTTAGCCCTGGTGTGGAAGGAGTCATAGGGGATTTCCTTGTAGCTCTGACAGAGCTTGGTGGCTGCAATTCAGGAGGAGACCTGCATTCTAGTGGTGGACTCTGTTGCCAGGAGCAAGTTGAACAGAGTAAAGTTAAGTGGTGTTTCCCTGTTTGTGATTTTCCTTAGTGTGTATTAGTACAGTGGGGGGCAAGTGCCTGCGCCACCCAGCTCCCTAGCAAGGGATAGGTGTAGGGTGTGCTAGGGCGACAGGTTCCTGATCGGCGCCCGGTGCAGAACCGGCATAGGGAACGTTAGGAGCGTTAGGGACACTGACTCAGGGGAGTGCAGGAGGTCTCCACTTCCCCTTTCTCTATCGCAGGGCCCACCGTTGTAACTGTTTCCCCTTTCCCCGTGTATTGTTGTTTTAGTTACCGGCCTGCGGGCCGTGTCACACAGTACAGTGTCACGTGCCACGTCTTGTTGTTTTAGTTACCGGCCTGCGGGTCGCGTCACGAGACAAGCGGCGGAAACCGCGTTCAGCCTGACGCCCATCACCATTGACCTCCCATGCCTCATAAGGACCTGCTATACTACCACACGGCAACTAATATAACTACAGAGAAACTGGTAATAAGCCTTCTTTTCAACGTAACAGGTATCCTCATGTACCACTTTTCATACTCACGGAACTGTCACCTCCTAATTTTGGGGTTCTAATATTGACAATCTTATTTGTGGCCTCACAAGGTTCTTCCTACAACTATTCTGTATTAATATACGATAGTAGGGAGCCGGACAGCTCACCTACAAGTTTTCCATTGCAGACTGATGAAGGCCATGTAGGCCGAAACGTTTTGCAGACTGCATAATAAAATTTTCTTCTATGGACCCTTAAGTTGAGTGCCAAGTTACTTTTCACTATTGAGATTTCTGAAATGTCATAGCTTTTGCTGGCACTGCAAAAAGCAGCTTTTAATTTGCATAAAAATGCATCAAAAATGCATCGTGTCAACATAGCTTTAGTCCGTGTTCAAACGTATTGAAAATGAATTTTTTTACATGATTTTTTCAAAAATGTGGTGAAAACACACTGTTTTATCATGTCTTTGGAAAACCATGCAAAAAAAATGGAAACGAAGAGAAAGCATCATGTGAACATGGCCATATAAGAATACCTAGAGAAATTGAATTTTGGCCACATATAAAAGCTGACACAACCATATATCTTCAATGCATATTTTATAATGATAAAAACATTATAAATACAAAATATTCCTTAGTATACTGTTGGAATGAGGTTTGTGGTGAGCGGCACACAGAGGTCTATGCCTCTTCATGAATTTGAAGCGTCTGACTCCAGCCCACCTCATCATCAAGACCGGCATGAACAACATCAGTCTTAATGTATTACGCCCATAGTGTCTGCAGCTGCTGTGATGTTTTGTGAATCTGAAGGGGGTTCAAGGCCAGTGCTGTTGGACGGTTCTGACTTCTCTTCACCCTCTTATAAATGGATATTATTTTTCCCATATGTGCTGTGCTTTTGTGCCCGCTCTGGAATTACTTGTGAACTGGAAACCTCTGCTACATTTTTCTCCTCCGAATCAAGATTAGTAGCACACAGACCAAAAGACCTTGAGTGGGGTTCAACAGGTTCGTTTTTTCTATATAGTTCAGATTCACATGCAGTATGGGGCAGAGCCCCCTCTGGTTAATGTTCCCATAAAACAGTACACTTCAAGGTCCTATCTCTAGTCGACCCAAACTGTCCTCACCTCAACAGCTCCTGTTGGCACTAGGGACTCCCTGTCCGGCCACCCAAATTTCTTGAGGCCTGCCACCATTTCCACTTGCACTTCCCCAACAAGCCCCTTCCTTTTAGGAGAGAATGAGATATGGATTCCAATGCCTCTTCCGGGTCATAGGCCCCTGACTATCCAGGGATCAACACTAGACTCTCGGTGCACCCTCCTGCTGTTTGGAAGCTTGGTACTGTTAGGGCCCATTGCAGCTTGACTACCACCCCCTATACAGGAAGTTCTTCTCCTTGTATTAAAACCTTACCATGCATCATCCTGACATCTGTGTGAATAAGGGGTGAGCAGGACTGAGTTCTGAACATGAACACACAGCAATTGGGAAGCTATTTAAATGTAATGAGTGATTGCGCGCCCATCAGGCGCACAGTGGGATTATGAACCACGCAATAAAGTGTAACCATGCAACAAACTGACCTCGCAATGGGGTGTAACCACGCACCAGACTGGTGTATGTGCAGACTAACAGCAAAGATAAATCATTGTGAAGGCTCTTGTGAGTGGGTTAATTGCTTTCATTTTCTCTCCAAGAGATGACAGCAGTGCTGGGAGGCACTTTTTATTTGCTTGACTTCTTGTATTTAATGCTTCTTCACTATCCAAGATATAAATCTGGGCATTCTTGGGAGTACTACCCACAGTGGGATGCAATGGGGCAGTTCTGTGGTAACTTTGTCCATGAATTCGAAAACAGTATGGACCATGCCCAGTAGGTGGCGCTACTTGTGCTCCCATTGATGCCAAAGCAAGTGAGCTATTGTGTTGCCTTATATTAGCCATAACGTTATTGGAGTTCTGATGCTCTCCTTTCATCAACTTGACTAATCGATCATCCATACGAATGGGACGTAATTGGATGCGCCCTCTCTTGCAGCAGGAAGGGAATGTTTTGTCCTGCTCCACTTCGTCTTTGAAATTTTTAGATTGGCAGAACTGACATCGAAATGTCAGTTCGCCAGCATAGTGCTCTTCAATACGTGTCTCATCAATTTGATTAAGAAGCCCTCTAGCGGCAAATGTAACTTCCCGTCGTCTAGTGGCTCTTGCATTTTGGACACGACTTCTATCTTGTTCTCGTCTTTGTGAAATTTGTGTATTGCGTGTTGCTCGTTGTCGTGCAGCATTAGATGTTGTATGTGATTCAGTTACTTCATTTGTTTCTCTTGCTCTGGTCGCCCTCTGTCGGGCTGCATCAGCAGTTCTTTGACAATTTAATTTGTCTTCTGTTTCATTAAGATGCAGGTTACGCATTCGGATGCGATTCGCTTCTCTACGTGCAGCAGCGAGATCAATTTTATCCATCTTTGCAATGTTGCCTCACACTGTTACCTGAGTGTTGCCTCCCAATGTTGCCTCACAATGTTGCCTTACAGTGTTGCCTCACAGGCTAACATTCAAAAAAGGCTTATGCCTTAACTCGTCCCCAGGGAGATCTCTCCTTATTAAATATGTCACTTAACTCATATCCAGGGCCTTACAGTACTTAGGTATCCATAGCTACGCCGACGCATATAGTCAGTTAGCTGCTAGTGGTAGTAACTATAGATACCTAAGTTACTGTTGAGCTGTGGATGACTCATTGCACACAGACAGACGGTTGGGCTGTGGATGACTCTTTGTGCACAGACACACGGACACGTCCATATTAGGGACTGTATATGGATGTCCAAGTCAAAGGAAGGAAAGCTACGCCCTTCCTGCTCAGCTCTTAGTCACGCAAACTTCACAATGACGCATTATAAGGTTTTAAAACTAGAGGTTAAGTCCGCCTCAAATTTGGGTACAATTTGATGCTGGTGGGATGACATGTATGCTTTTTTTAAATCAAAAATTGTGTTTTTTAAGTACCCAATGTTATGTATGCACATTATTGCTTTTACATACTTTCTTGCAATAGAGTATGTGATTATTTATCCTTAGCTGGAGCCACGGCTCAGGAAGTGACGCAGACAGGCAAAAACAATATGCAACTTGGTAGAAAATGCATATGGTGTTCTTTACGTGAATTATTGTTAGGCTTTTATAGCAAAACCAGCTGATATGCCAAGAATAAAGGTACTGTCACACTTAACGATGTACCAGCGATCCCGACCAGCGATATGACGCTGTCAGGATCGCTGGTGCATCACTAAGTGGTCGCTAATGAGCTGCCACACAGGCAGATCTCACCAGAAACATAGCAGCGGTTGGGGGTCGCTACTTAGCTGTCACACTAGGCGATCCTGCGTCCTCCCGCCCGCGTCCACACGTCGCTCGTCTCCACAGCAGGAAGCGCCGCAGGAAGCTGACGACGAAAAACAGTCCAGGACGTTCTCGCGCGATCAGCGATAACCAGCGGGGGAGCGGGTCGTAGGTAAGTATCAGACACAGCGATATCGCTAGCAATATCGCTATAACGTCACAAGTTATAGCGATATTGCTAGCGATATCGCTTAGTGTGACAGTACCTTAAGGCTATGTTCACACGTTGCATTTTTGCTGCTTTTTTATGCAAATTTTAAGCTGCGCTTAACCGTAACAGCAAAGTCTATGAGATTTCAGAAATCTCATGCACAGACATTGGTTTTAGTTTCTTGACTGAATTGGAAAACTGCTGTGTTAATGAAAGATGCCGCATGTCACTTCTTTCAGCAGATTTGTAGCAGTTTTTCACCTATAGAAGCCAAAGAGTAAATGCAAAAATGCAGCAAAATATGCAGATATCAGATTTTGCTGGGTTTCTTATGCAAAAACCCAAGGAAGTAGAATCATGTATTGGGGGTGGGGCACTAAACTTTATCAACATGCACAAGAAACAATAAAAATGCAGCAAAGCCTGCTTTTTGTAAGCAGTTTCTTTACTGCCAAGACAGCAGGTTTTGCCTGCAGAGAAATATACAGCAAAAAATGCAATGTGTGAACATTGCCTAAGGCTACTTTCACACATCAGGTTTTCGGCGTCAGGCGCGATCCGGCGTCGTGCCGGATCCGGCAAATATTTCATAAAACCGGATGTGACTGATCCGTTTTTCTGCCGGATCCGTCTTGTTCTTGACAGACAAAACCGGATCCGTCTCATCCGGTTCATCCGTTTTTCGATCCGTTTTTCGACGGATTACGCCGGATCCGGTTTTTAAAAACACCCCTTGTGGCCTTCCGAACGGGATTGGCTACTGGAAAACTATATATAGCGTGTTCCTACAGCCCTTCTTTGACAGGTTGTAGAGGAGAAAGTGCAGGTTGGAGAGAAGAGCAAGTTACTGGCGAAGATGGATGTTGTGATTGGAAATATTTTGAAGAATTTGGCGGATTTTACAGCGGAGGCAAATCGTTTGAGGGTGATTGTTCTGGAGAAGGAGAGAGCGAGACAGCAGCGCATCAGGCATCGTAGACGACGTTTGTGGATCCACCCCATCACAGCCAAGAGAATGACGCGTGGGGTCTATTCTACACTCTGCATGGACCTTCGACGAAACCCGGATACATTTTTTGGATATGTTCGGATGAAAATGGAGAATTTTGATTACTTGGTGGAGCGCATTGCACACCTCATAAGAAAAGCGGACACCTATTGCCGCTTCTCTGTTTCACCCGCAGAGCGTCTGATGGTGACTTTAAGGTAAGCCACATTTATTAGATATGATCGCATCAGAGCACACTTTCACTGCAATCTTGTTGGTGGTAGTTTGTATCTCCAAGTGTTATAGCTGAGTTTTGGTATGTAATGCTGTGATTTAAAACTAATTGATTGTTTTTTAATTCCCCACAGATTTCTTGCAACTGGAGAATCCCTTTCGGGGGTTCTAATATTGACAATCTTATTTGTGGCCTCACAAGGTTCTTCCTACAACTATTCTGTATTAATATACGATAGTAGGGAGCCGGACAGCTCACCTACAAGTTTTCCATTGCAGACTGATGAAGGCCATGTAGGCCGAAACGTTTTGCAGACTGCATAATAAAATTTTCTTCTATGGACCCTTAAGTTGAGTGCCAAGTTACTTTTCACTATTGATACAGGGAAGATGTATATCTTTGTACCGTGTTAGCCAGTAGATAGAAAAATATTCAGGATTGAGAGTCCTCAGTAGTTGATACCTTTTAATGGCTAACTGAAAAGATGGTAACACATTGCAAGCTTTCGAGACTACTCAGGTCTCTTCATCAGGCTAGACTAATACAAAATCTGAAGAGTCACATATTTATGCACAATACAGCCTAGAAAAAATGCAATAGATAAGCCAAGTGACGTGAAGCAGAACTATCAATATGGGAGAGGGAGAAACATAAATATAAACATTGGACCAGTTCATAGATAAGGAGTCCGGATGTTTTATGGTCCTCTGATTGGGGTCTAGTTCTGTGTTGTGATGCCCCCACACGGTTTTAAAAGGAAATTCCTTAATTGATGTAAAAAGACATAAATCCATGCGACACATTCATTCCAGCACTGAGAGTGTCAAAGTTCATCATAAATTTGTACTCCCAAACTCGTCTCTCTCTCTGAGAATTGAAGTATGAAATTACTGGTATTGAAAGGTAACTTCAATTCTCAGAGAGAGAGACGAGTTTGGGAGTACAAATTTATGACGAACTTTGACACTCTCAGTGCTGGAATGAATGTGTCGCATGGATTTATGTCTTTTTACATCAATTAAGGAATTTCCTTTTAAAACCGTGTGGGGGCATCAAAACACAGAACTAGACCCCAATCAGAGGACCATAAAACATCCGGACTCCTTATCTATGAACTGGTCCAATGTTTATATTTATGTTTCTCCCTCTCCCATATTGATAGTTCTGCTTCACGTCACTTGTCTTATCTATTGCATTTTTTCTAGGCTGTATTGTGCATAAATATGTGACTCTTCAGATTTTGTATTAGTCTAGCCTGATGAAGAGACCTGAGTAGTCTCGAAAGCTTGCAATGTGTTACCATCTTTTCAGTTAGCCATTAAAAGGTATCAACTACTGAGGACTCTCAATCCTGAATATTTTTCACTATTGAGATTTCTGAAATGTCATAGCTTTTGCTGGCACTGCAAAAAGCAGCTTTTAATTTGCATAAAAATGCATCAAAAATGCATCGTGTCAACATAGCTTTAGTCCGTGTTCAAACGTATTGAAAATGCATTTTTTTACATGATTTTTTCAAAAATGTGGTGAAAACACACTGTTTTATCATGTCTTTGGAAAACCATGCAAAAAAAATAGAAACGAAGAGAAAGCATCATGTGAACATGGCCATATAAGAATACCTAGAGAAATTGAATTTTGGCCACATATAAAAGGGATCGGATTATTTCAATTACAAGAAATATTTTTCAATTGTCCTCATGGCCATCGCTGACGCGGAATACAAATTTATTGCTGTTGATATTGGGGCCTATGGCCGCTCCAATGACTCTCAAGTTTTCAAACTGTCTGCCATGGGGCGTAAACTGTATGGAAACACCTTCCAGTTCCCACCACCTAGACCGCTGCCGCAAACATCTGGTCCACCTATGCCATTTGTCTGTGTAGGGGATGAAGCCTTCCAGCTGTCAGAACACCTTTTGAAACCGTACGGTAGCAGAGGATTGTCAAGAACAAAACGCATTTTTAATTACCGCCTCACAAGAGCAAGAAGAATGGTTGAATGTACCTTTGGTATTCTGACAGCCAAATGGTGGGTCCTATTGACTGCGATCAACCTCAAGACAGAAACTGTGGACGAGGTGATCAAAGCTTGCGTGGTACTCCACAATTTTGTTATCTGCAAGGAACCCATTTCCATTGAGGACACCTCTGAAGAAACCACCTTGCAATATTACCATGACATTACCACTAGAAGTTCTGTGACGGTTTCAGTAATGAGGGACAATTTTGCACTATACTTTATGTCACCTCAAGGCAGAGTACACTGGCAGGATGACAGAGTGTGAAAGATTTGTGCCTAACCAAACTTGTGTACCTTCTGTACCAACAGTATATACCTTTGCCAACCAAAGTTGGCTATCTTGTCATGGTCTTACTATTTTTAGCTTTAGGCCACAGGTGTGTACCTGGTTGTGTTTTATGCAAAGTATTTCACCTTTTAACAAAAGTTGTGTACATTGGTAGGAAATCACCAACAATATACACAACTTTTTAGGTGAAATACTTTGCTTCAAACACAACCAGGAACACAACTGTGGCAAAAAGCTAAAATTTACCCACAGTTATATACCTAGTTTTGAATACCATTTTACCTTTTAAATACCCTGTATTTAACCTTTTTGGCCGCAGAAAGAAATGACAGACAACCAGTGTAAAATAATTTAACTTTTATTGAAAAATGTTTTTTTAGTAAACTGTTTTTAAATTTTAATAAACTTTTTTAATAAAGCTTTAAAACCATAAAACTGGTCATTTTTATTAAAATACACACATATTATAAATCTGTGTAGTGTGGGGTGGAAATACTGCTGGAGGGGCTGCGGGACACTTCGACACTGGGAGTGTGGAGAGAGGACTGGGATCGTGGTGGGGAAGGAACAGTTAGAGGTGAAGGTGTGGAAAAAGCTACAGAATGGGTGGACATGTGGGAGGCAGAAGAGGTGGTGGGCGGTGGAGTGGAGGGTTGGGCAGGGACTGTAGGAGCAGATGATGTTGATGGCAAGTTGTATGGGGAAGGAGTTTGGTATGGGGCAGGTTGCTGGAAGTGGGGAGATGTCTGGTACTGGGGAGGTTGCTGGTACTGGGGAGGTTGCTGGTACTGGGGAGGTGGATGGTATGTAATAGGAGGGGGAGGATGGAAAGTGGCTGGAGGGGGTGCAGGTGGAGGAACTACTGGGGTGGGAAGAGGAGGTTGGGAGGTAACGTGCTGGAGAGCACCGTGGCATGAATGCATTACATGCATCTGCTGGGTAGGAGATAGCGTTTCCATGCACTCCACAACAGACCTGAAAAAGGTGTGGTTTGGCGAAGATCTTGCTTCTGAATGCATGGTTTGCAGAAGTGTCTTCACCTCCAGAATGCTGGAGTTGATCTGCTGAAAGCCTGCGGAGATTTGCTCTGACAAGACTTTTAGACAGTTCTGGAAAGATGCTTTCAGATGCAAGAACTCTGGCGCATAAGTCTTTTCCTGACCCCTCTGCCGCTGCCGCCCAGTACCCGCAGGTGTACTAGAGGTGGCAGGGGCAGAAGGGTGGGGTAAAGGGAAAGCGATCTCCTCACCAGCAGCTTCATGTAATGTAGGCGGCCACGATGCTCCTGTGCTGGTGGATGGGACAGAGGGGTCGAATGTGTGGGAAGGCTGTGAAGGTGCAGATGTACCGGGGCGGTCGAAGTGTCCCTCGGTGCCGGTCTCCTCAGGGATCGCCTCAGAAGGGTCCAACCGTGCAGGCTCCCGAGTGCTGCCCACCGTGCTGTGGAATAAAGAGAAAAAAAAACAATTAAAAAAGTGACATGGCATGGCCCTGGCTGAAAAAAATTGTTACATCTAAACATTTTTTTTTCACATGTGGTGTGTAATATTTACCTTCTGGTGACCATTGTATCCCGGAGGAACGACAGGGCTTGTGCGTACTTGTACTTGCTCCTGCGTCCTCCAGATCCACTCGGGGCCCGCATCTCTTTATTGAACTCCTTCTTGAAACGATCCCTCACAGACCGCCACCGCTTCACAATTCTGTCCCCTGAAACGAGAAAGGAGTGGTTAGTATACAACATCAGTGTTTCCCAAACTCCAGTCCTCATGGTCCCCAGGGGTCATTTTTTCAGGATTTCCATAGTAAATAGAAATCCTGAACACGTGATCCGTGGGGACCACGAGGACTGTTGTTCGGGAAACACTGGTTTACATCAAGCAACCGGTACTGTATATACTTACGCTCTTTAATCTGGGCCCGAGCATCGAGGTCCTCCCAGCGGTCCACAAGGAGCGAACAGATTTCCTCCCAGAGTCGTCGGGTAACGATCAGGTCAGCGTGGCGGCGGTCAGCCATATTCCAGAGCGGCTCCCTTTCTCTGACGAGATCGATGAGGTGGTCCACATCGATTCCTCCATCCTCACAGTCAGAGTCGGGAGCACGCTGTGAAGGCTGTTAAAGAAAAAGACAAAAATAACATAATTAGGCTCCACAAAAGAAATGAAATAAAAAGTGCAAAAAAACAAAGCAAAAATATTTATACTTACACGCTGGTGACCGCCGCGTTGCTGTCGCCGACGACCCTGGGAGGCACTGCGAGGACCTCTTGGCCGAGCACCAGATTGGGAAGACTAGAGAAGAAAACAAAAAATGTTATGTCTTTGGATGTAGGCATTTGTTTGCTGTTTGTGGTCTGCAGAACATTGTTTTCTATGTGTTGTGTGTAGTGTGATGTTGTGTTTCTGCGTTTGATGCCAAAAACTTACCAATTGTGAGCCCACTCCAGGTGTCTGTCCACCCCTTCCTTCTTCTTCTGGGAGCTCCTCTTCATCTTGTGATTCCTGTTTTGAAATAAAAGGCAATGAATAGACATATATTACAGAGATGATGGATTTTGGAAATAAAAACTTACCGTCAAACGCTGACGATGCGAGGGAGGGCTCCCAGAAGAAGATGTGCTGTCCTCTTGCTGGCCAGACTCCATGGCTGTGGGTGGTGTTACAGCTGCTGCCAGTGCTGCCAGTGCTGCTGCTGCTGCATCTCTTGGGCGGCTGTTGAATAAAGAGAAACAAAGGGCCAATGAATATCTTGATATTCCATGGCCCTAGTTTGGAGGAATGGGGGATTTGATAATTACCGTCTCTCATCTGCTGCTGGACTCCCCTCCTCAGCATGTTCCATTTGCTGCTCCATTTGGCGTGGTGGTGGTGCTGATGGTGCTGCAGTGGTCTCCTGCCTTCTCCTGCGCCTGGTTGCTGTCTTGGGTGGCATGTTGGGTGTGGCTGAGGGTCCCACTGTCTTGCTTTTATATATGTGTCTTGTGGGCAGAGCTACTGAGCATGCTCAGACCAAAAAAACCGGATCCGGCGCATTGCGGCGCTCATAGGCTTTCACTGTGTGAAAAAGCCGGACGCGCCGGATCCGGCGTGTCCGGCTTTTTCGCCGGAGACAAAAAACGTTACAGTAGCCGTTTTTTCCAGACGCCGGATTGAGACACATTGCCGGATCCGGCTAAAACCGGATGAAACGCATGGCCATCCGGCGCGATCCGGCGCAAATGCAAGTCAATGGTGGGGAAACCGGATCCGGCATTGCATTTCGCCGGATCCGGTTTTTGTCAAAAGCGCCGGATCGAGCCTGATGGTGAAAACCTGATGTGTGAAAGAGGCCTAAGGCTGCCGGTAAGGAAATTAGCAGCGTGTATTTTACAAAGAAAGCATCTTTTTTTTTTTCTGGAACTACCCCTTTAAAACCGTTGGAGCTTATTAGATATGAATACAATTGAAGAATATGGATTGTGCAAAATGCAGCAGCAAATAGCAGCAAATGACATGTAAAGAGTTTTCTGTCCTTGTAATTTACTTGTGAATTACAATGTAGGTGGCTCAGCGAGTCATAATTCTCACAGTTTCAATGTGTAGTTGTTATTTCTATCATCCACAACATATTCTTAAAATGTTTTTCATTTATTTTCATTTTATGTGTGCTTAAAATAATCCAAACCACAAAGAAAAAAAATGATATACCACAAATTCTTTTTGTGATACATGGGTAACTGATTGTTCACTTATTTCTAAGTCACCTTTTGTTGTGTGTCACTTTCTGGTGGAGTTTTTCTTACAGTGTAATGATAATCGAACACTATTCAGTGACAGTTGATTGTCAATAAGTAGAGCACAATGGTCTATAAAGAGGATAAACCATTCTATACTAGTGTATTACAGTACATTTTTGCAAATCTAGCAGAATGATAAATACAGCTCATTCACAGAACCACAACACATTTGCATTCTAAATTTACCATATTATTGGAACTCATGTAAATAATGTATCCAAAGGGCTATTGCATAGGGTTTACATATAGAGTATTCTCTTGTAAGGGAGAAAATGTTTTGGATCTGTGCTTTCATATATTATTCCAGATAGTCCTGGCCCAATTTAATATATAAAGCTCAATGTGTATGTGTGTGTATGTATGTACAGTCATATGTAAAAGTTTGGGCACCCCTATTAATGTTAACCTTTTTTCTTTATAACAATTTTGGTTTTTGCAACAGCTATTTCAGTTTCATATATCTAATAACTGATGGACTCAGTTATATTTCTGGATTCAAATGAGGTTTATTGTACTAACAGAAAATGTGCAATCTGCATTTAAACAAAATTTGACCGGTGCAAAAGTATGGGCACCCTTATCATTTTCTTGATTTGAACACTCCTAACTACTTTTTACTGACTTCCTGAAGCACTAAATTGGTTTTGTAACCTCATTGAGCTTTGAACTTCATAGCCAGGTGTATTAAATCATGAGAAAAGGTATTTAAGGTGGCCACTTGCAAGTAGTTCTCCTATTTGATTCTCCTATGAAGAGTGGCATCATGGGCTCCTCAAAACAACTCTCAAATGATCTGAAAACAAAGATTATTCAACATAGCTTTTCAGGGGAAGGATACAAAAAGTTGTCTCAGAGATTTAACCTGTCAGTTTCCACTGTGAGGAATATAGTAAGGAAATGGAAGAACACAGGTACAGTTCTTGTTAAGCCCAGAAGTGGCAGGCCAAGAAAAATATCAGAAAGGCAGAGAAGAAGAATGGTGAGAACAGTCAAGGACAATCCACAGACCACCTCCAAAGACCTGCAGCATCATCTTGCTGCAGATGGTGTCACTGTGCATCGGTCAACAATACAGCGCACTTTGCACAAGGAGAAGCTGTATGGGAGAGTGATGCGAGAGAAGCCGTTTCTGCAAGCACGCCACAAACAGAGTCACCTGAGGTATGCAAAAGCACATTTGGACAAGCCAGTTACATTTTGGAAGAAGGTCCTGTGGACTGATGAAACAAAGATTGAGTTGTTTGGTCATACAAAAAGGCGTTATGCATGCGCTGTATTGTTGACCGATGCACAGTGACACCATCTGCAGCAAGATGATGCTGCAGGTCTTTGGAGGTGGTCTGTGGATTGTCCTTGACTGTTCTTACCATTCTTCTTCTCTGCCTTTCGGATATTTTTCTTGGCCTGCCACTTCTGGGCTTAACAAGAACTGTACTTGTGTTCTTCCATTTCCTTACTATGTTCCTCACAGTGGAAACTGACAGGTTAAATCTCTGAGACAACTTTTTGTATCCTTCCCCTGAAAAGCTATGTTGAATAATCTTTGTTTTCAGATCATTTGAGAGTTGTTTTGAGGAGCCCATGATGCCACTCTTCATAGGAGAATCAAATAGGAGAACTACTTGCAAGTGGCCACTTTAAAAACCTTTTCTCATGATTTGATACACCTGGCTATGAAGTTCAAAGCTCAATGAGGTTACAAAACCAATTTAGTTCTTCAGGAAGTCAGTAAAAAGTAGTTAGGAGTGTTCAAATCAAGAAAATGATAAGGGTGCCCATACTTTTGCACCGGTCAAATTTTGTTTAAATGCAGATTGCACATTTTCTGTTAGCACAATAAACCTCATTTGAATCCAGAAATATAACTGAGTCCATCAGTTATTAGATATATGAAACTGAAATACCTGTTGCAAAAACCAAAATTGTTATAAAGAAAAAAGGTTAACATTAATAGGGGTGCCCAAACTTTTACATATGACTGTATGTATGTGTGTGTGTATGTATGTATGCATGCATGCATGTGTGTGTGTGTGTATGTCCGGGATTGGCATCCGCACCATCACAGCTACAGCCAAAAAATTTGGCACAGTCACACGTCTGGACCCCGAGAGCGTCATAGGCTATGTTGTGAGGCGAAATTTTAACCCCGCGTGTTCCAATTCATCAAACAATTTTGCCCCTATCTACATAATAGGGAAAAGTGTATGTATTGGCATCTGCACCGTCGTAGCTACAGCCAAAAAATTTTGCACAGTCACATGACTGGTCCCCGAGAACGTCATAGGCTATGTTGTGAGGTGAAATTTTAACCCCTTGCATTCCAATTCACCAAACAATTTTGCCCCTATCTACATAATGGGGAAAAGTGAAAGGAAAAGTGTTGGAGACAAATTGACAGCTGCCAGATGTGAACAAGGGGGACTTAGAATGAGAGCGATGGCGCCAAAGAGTATATACCGTACAGTTGCTAAGGTGGGGCCCTGACATGGGATACTCACCACACACGGGGTATGAACACACACACAAAATGCGCAACACACTACCATGTGCTTCAACACATATACCACCCTCAGCACACATTTCACCACACATACACCAACCTCGCCACATAAAAGTCGAAACACAAAAGTTGCCACTCAAAACTCGCCACGCTGTCCCAGAGCTGTTTAAAAGATGAAAAATGAGCTGTGATTGGTTGCTATCAGCAACAGTTTTCTTTGTAGACAGTTGTGGTAACTGAGGCCTATTATTCGTATCATTTCTATGGTGTTATCGTCCTTCTGTAAAGCTGGAAATAGCACAATTTATTACCGTGCCAACACAGACCACCCTCTGACACAGACTGCAGGGGGAGCCCAGTATCACACAGCATAGGATTAGATACACAGCTCAACAGTCAGTATCACACAGGATAGGATTAGATACATGGCTCAGCAGTCAATATCACACAGGATAGGATTAGATACACAGCTCAGCAGTCAGTATCACACAGGATAGGATTAGATACACGGCTCAGCAGTCAGTATCACACAGGAGAGGATTAGATACACAGCTCAGCAGTCAGTATCACACAGGATAGGATTAGATACACAGCTCAGCACACAGTATCACACAGAATAGGATTAGATACACGGCTCAGCAGTCAGTATCACACAGGATAGGATTAGATACACGGTTTTTATGTGCAATATAATCATTATAATTTGTTATAACTAACCACAGTTGGTTACTATGCCCAGGCAATGCCGGGCTCTTCAGCTAGTTGTATATACAGCTCTGGCAAAAATTAAGAGACAACTGCAAAATTTTGAGTTTGTCTGATTTTTCTCTTTATAGGTATATTTTTAAGTAAAATGCAAATTGCTCTTTTATTCTATAAACTACTGACAACATGTCTTCGAATCTCCAAGCACTAAATTTTGTATGTATTTTCAGAAAATGAGAAATGGTCAAAGTAAATAAAAAATGCAGTGCTTGCAGACCTCAAATAATGCTAAGAAAACAAGTTCATAATCATTTAGAAACAAGAATACTAATGTTTTAACTCAGGAAGAGTTCAGAAATCAATATTTTGTGTAATAACCATGATTTTTAATCACAGCTTTTATGCGTCTTGGCATGCTTTCCACCAGTCTTTCACACTGCTTTTGGGTGACCTTATGCCACTCCTGGTACAAAAATGTAAGCAATTTTTCTTTGATGGCTTGTGACTATCCATCTTCTTCCTCTTGATTAAATTCCAGAGGTTTTCAATGGGGTTCAAGTCAGGAGATTGAGCTGGCCATGAAAGGGATTTGATGTGGTGGTCGTTAATCCACACATTGATTTACCTAGCTGTGTGGCATGGCGCATTGTCCTGCTGGAAAAAACAGTCCTCAGACTGCGGTCTGAAGCCAGATTGTAACTGGTCAAAGAGGGAACAGGAGGAGAGGTGGGAGGACAGTTCAAAATATACATGCTGTTCCAGTAGTTTTGCGGTGTAAGGGAGAATAGATATCGGGCGATAGTTAGACACAGAGGATGGGTCAAGGGAGGGCTTTTTGAGGATGGGTGTGATTGAGGCATGTTTGAAGGATTAGGGAAAGACACCATATGTAAGTGAAAGGTTTGAAGAGGTGTGTTAGAGTTGGGATGAAGACTGTGGCAAGGTTAGGGATGAGGTGGGACGGCAGAGGGTCAAGTGCGCAAGTGGTGAGGTGTGATCTTGACAGGAGGGTTGAGAGCTGTTCTTCTGTCATGGTGGAGAAGCTGGATTTGGAAGAACAGGGCTGAGCGGCTAAGAGGGGCATTGGGGGCTGCGGGCCAAAGCTTTCTCTGATTGTATCGATCTTCTGCTTAAAGAAGGAGGCAAAGTCTTCAGCAGAAATGAGAGGAGAGGTAGGAGGTGCTGTGGGACGGAGTAGAGAATTGAAAGTGTTGAAGAGCTGTTTAGGGTTGTGAGACAGGGAGGATATGAGAGATGCGAAGTAAGTTTGTTTTGCGGCGGAGAGCGTGGACTTGAAGCTGGCAAGGGACTGCTTGTATGCGTCAAAGTGCTCGGTAGAATGGGTTCTCTTCCATCTCCGCTCAGCGGCCCTGGAAGCCTGTCTCAGTTCTTTGGTCAGGCTGGTCAGTCAGGGCTGCCTGTTGACTGTACGAGTTTTGCTCTGCGTGAGTGGGGCAGCCGAATTAAGTGTTGCTGTTATTGTGGTGTTGTAAAAAGTGGCAGCAGCATCTGTGTCAAGAAGGGAAGCTATGTCTGTGAGGGGGAGAAGGGACTCAGAGAGTGATTGTAAATTGAGGTGTTTGAGATTCCTGCAAGGGTGAGCGAGTTTGTGGAGAATGTCAGTAGGTTGTGGTCAGACAGGGGGAGGGGTGAGTTAGTGAGATTAGTGAGGGAACAGAGATGGGTGAAGATAAGGTGCAGCATGTGACCATCTTTGTGAGTGGCTGCAGAGGACCATTGAGTGAGGCCGATGGAAGCCGTGAGCGATAGAAGTTTAGAGGCAGCTCTGCCTGCTTGGCTCCCTAGCCTCTCTGCCTGCTCGGCTCCCTAGCCGCTCTGCCTGTCCGGCTCCCTTGCCGCTCTGCCTGCCCGGCTCCCTTGCCACCCAGCCTACTCCGCACTCCTGCGGCTCCGCCTACTCCACACTCCTGCCTATATCCATACCTGCACCTCCTGTGTGAACAGGTCCAAATCCTGTTCCAACATACACCACTCCCTCCTGCCTACACCTGCTGTGTGAACAGGTCCCTACCTGTCCCTTCTCATACCACGCCAGTCTGTCCTGTGTCTCAAGCTGTGCCTGCCTGTCCTGTGTCTCCAAGCCGTGCCCGCCTGCCCTGTGTCTCCAAGCCGTGCCCGCCTGCCCTGTGTCTCCAAGCCGTGTCCGCCTGCCCTGTGTCTCCATGCCGTGCCCGACTGCCTGTGTCTCCAAGCCGTACCCGCTTCCCCTGTGTCTCCAAGCCACGCCTGCTTGCCCAGTGTCTCAGCCGTGCCTGTCGTGTCTACCTGCCTGCCTGTCTATAACTTCTGTCAAAGTGACTTGTCCCCGAGTGGGACAAGCAGCCACAGGCAGACACCACCCTGGAGTGGCACCCAACAGTTATCTGCCACACAAGCCTGACCTCACAATCAGAGGCTCCAGTGAAGACCGAGGTAGCTGTCGTAGTCACGCCCCTTCCAGGGTAGTCTGGTTTGTGGCACAGTGGGGCCACAACCCCCCGGCTCACGCCATTCAGCCAAGGCGCGAGCGTGACACCAGGATTTGGGGATACATCGCCAGCAATAATGAGTAGTAGACAGAGTGTTAGAAGGTGGGAGCAGGATAGAAAATGATGTGGCCGTGGGAGTCTGGAGAAAAAGGATTGTATGTGGAGGAACACTTCTGAGGAGAAGGTGAGATGGCTGGGGAGGATTGACAGGGAAATGAATAGTTCCTTAATACATGGGGGGATTACAGGAGTTATGGAAAAATAAAGTAGTATGGGGGTGATAGTAAATAGAAGCTGAAACATTGATGTGGTGTTATAGTATGTTACCTTCCAGTCAAATTCCAGTCCAATTCTAGTCTAATTCACAGTAGTGTAATTAGAAATCTGTAAATTGAAATATGAAATATGTGTGGTAAAGATAAGAAGAATGGAGTACAAATATGTATACAAGAAGATAGTTGAGCAAAGCAACAAAACAATGCAATTCACATGGGGCATTCAGGGATAAGGGAAAGCAGGGATAGGAAATGCAATTCACAAAACAAAGTCAGGAGCTGGGAAAAGCTGGGGACATTCAATGCATACTACGGATAGGAAATACAATTCACACGACACAGTCAGGAGCTGGGAAAAGCTGGGGACATTCAGTGCATACCACGGATAGGAAGTGCAATTCACAAGACACAGTCAGGAGCTGGGAAAAGCTGGGGACATTCAATGCATGTTTAGCTGCCTGTCCAGATCGCACCTGCCAGTGCCCATCTGTCTAACACCCAGTACAGCCCGCACCTGCTAATGCCCATCTGTGTAACATCCGGTCAAGTCCGCACCTACCAATGCTCTCCTGTTCCCAGCTGGTACAGCCTTCACCTGCCAGTGCTCATCTGTCTAACACCCGGTCCAGCCAGAACCTGCCAGTGTTCATCTTTTTAATTTCCGGTTCAGATCACACCTGCCAGTGCCCATCTGTGTAACACTCTGTCCAGCTCGCACCTGCCAGTGCCCATCTTTGTAACACCCTGTCCAGCCCACACCTGCCAGTGCACATCTGTGTAATATCCGGTCCAGTCCGCACCTGCCAGTGCCCATTTATCTAACACTCGGTCCAGCCCGCACGTGCCAGCGCCCATCTGTGTAACATCCGGTTCATTCTGCACCTGCCGGTGCCCATCTGTCTAACACCCGATCCAGTCCGAACCTGCCAGTGCTCTCTTGTTCCTCATCTGTTCCAGCCCACACCTGATAATGCCTATATGTGTAACACCCGGTCCAGCCCACACCTGCCAGTGCACATCTGTCTAACACCAAGTCCAAACGCACCTGCCAATGCCCATCTGTATAACACCCAGTCTAGTTGGCACCTGCCAGTGGCTATCTGTGTAACACCCGGTCCAGCCCACACCTGCCAGCGCTTTTCTGTTCCTCAGCCGGTCCCATCTGCACCCGAGCTTCTAGTGTCCCTACAGTGCCTGCCTGCACTGTAACAGCCTAACCACTCTAGGGGATCAGCTGCCACCCTCTGTAGGTCAGCCCTGGAGAAGCACCTGGTGCCACCTCCTCATCCCGCCTTGGGTCACGGTTTCCATCTGCTGCCCCTTATCTAAGGCCGGTTTTGGTAGGCCACCTTGTTATTCTCCTCCAGGCTTTCCAAGGACTATGGCACAGTGATTCCACAACCTTGCCCGTTACAATCTCCATCTGCTGGGTTGGCTATAGTTGAAAAGGTGTCTCTCCCCCTTTCACCAGTTCTACTCTGGTGAAATTGATGCCACTTTGGTAGTGTCTACCACTAATTTTTGGAAATGTCTAGACTCCTGCTTGTGTCTCCTTCATGTGTGTTGCCTGTAGCAGTAGGCCTCAGAGACCTGCAAGGCTCCAGTTTCTTTGAGTCAACTACCCGTGTTACTATCCTTACATTTATCTGGCAATAGTACTTAATGAAACTGATATTTGTGCCATCTGAGTGTGGCTTAGCATAAAAGCAGTTTGAGCTGTTGTTTGTGGTATAAGGGCTCCAATCACATCAGACCTACACCGATACCTCACCCACCACTTCTTAATTTGAAGTTCAATTCAAAGCTGTAAATGCTGGCCCACACCTTGATACCTCGTGAATGACTGATTCCTGCCGTGCCATTCTAAAATTTGTACTGTGGGTGAATTGAGGCCATTTTCCTGTTGTCTGCCCCTAATTTGAAGTATTTTGGCAGCTTTTGGGCCCGTTTGAAGGTGCTGTGTAAGAGGTTTTTTTGCCCCCCCATTGACTCCAATGGCGTTCGGCTATCTTCGACGAATAAATTAATCTGAACCAAAGAAGGAAATATTCGCTCATGTCATGTAATGATTACCTGCTGGTGCATGAACTGATTATTTTGCTGTTATACCTTTGCTGTTATACCTTTGCCATTTTGCTTTGAATCCCTTAGAATTTTATGAAAGCAATAAACCTGCACGTTTAGATCAGACCACATTGCCTGTGTGAATGCTACCTACAGCTGAGTGTGAATCCCTACACCACATAAAGAAGTTAATATAAACTCTGTGTATTAAATAGTTTTATTCATTTCAACGGGTTTACCTATATCCAATTTTTAATATAAGCTACTGTACACATTAAGGAAAAGAGGCTCAAGAACCATATAAAAGTGTTAGACTATTGCATTCATTGCAAAACCTGATAGATCAGACTGTATTATATATATCAGTTTCTTCTTATAGCCTAATATTCATTATAGTTAATAGCAACAAGCATGTAATAAAATGCATCCTCCATTGGGCTGCAACTTGCACCATGCATGTGCTCTTCAATGTACATCTATATATATAAACACCTTATCGTGTCTGTCAGTAACCGAAATCGCGGGCCGCTGATTGGTCGCGGCTGCCAGGCCCCCGCCAGGCCACAACCAATCAGCGACAGGCGCAGCTGTTTGCAACGGTAAGCCGCGCCTGCTGCTGATTGGCGCAGGCCTTAATCTGTAAAAAAGAGAATTAAAATTAAAAAAGTTATTCTCACCTTCTGACGGCCTCCTGTCATCTTTCCACGCGCCCGGCCTCGCGTTCCCAGTAATGCTTTGCGGCTTAGACCGCTGATGACGTCACTCTCGCGAGAGCGAGAAAGAGCACCGACGTCACTCTCGCGAGAGCGAGAAAGAAGACTGACGTCATCAGCGGTCTAAGCCGCAAAGCATTACTTGGAACGCGAGGCCGGGTGCGTGGAAAGAAGACAGGAGGCTGTCGGAAGGTGAGAATAACTTTTTTTTATTTTTTAATATTATTTTTGTACAGGGCCGTGGCAGTGATTGGTCGTGGCTACAGGGCCGCGTTGCTAATTGGTCGCGGACTGAGGGCCGCGACGCTGATTGGTCGCGGCTACATGGAAAGGGGGGTGAGGGGAACATGCATACCAGGAAAGGGGGGTGAGGGGACCATGCATACCAGGAAAGGGGGGTGAGGGGACCATGCATACCAGGAAAGGGGGGTGAGGGAACCATGCATACCAGGATAGGGGGGTGAGGGGACCATGTATACCAGGATTGGGGGGTGAGGGGACCATGCATACCAGGATTGGGGGGTGAGGGGATCATGCATACCAGGATAGGGGGTGAGGGGACAATGCATACCAGGATTGGGGGGTGAGGGGACCATACATACCAGGACTGGGGGGTGAGGGGACCATGCATACCAGGATTGGGGGGTGAGGGGACCATGCATACAAGGATAGGGGGTTGAGGGGACCATGCATACCAGGACTGGGGGGTGAGGGGATCATGCATACCAAGAAAGGGGGGTGAGGGGACCATGCATACCAGGATAGGGGGGTGAGGGGACCATGCATACCACGAAAGGGGGGTGAGGGGACCATGCATACCAAAAAAGTGGGGTGAGGGGAACATGCATACCCCAAAAGGGGGGTAAGATGACCATGCATACCAGGATTGGGGGGTAAGGGGACCATGCATATCAAGAAAGGGGGGTGAGGGGACCATGCATACCAGGAAAGGGGGGTGAGGATACCATGCATACCAGGAATGGGGGTTGAGGGGACCATACATACCAGGAAAGGGGGGTGACGGTGAGCATACATACCAGGATTGGGGGGTGAGAGGACCATGCATACTAAGAAAGGGGGGTGAATGGAGCATGCATACCCCGAAAGGGGAGTAAGAAGACCATGCATACCAGGAAAGAGAGGTGAGAGGACCATGCATACCAGGAAAGAGGGGTGAGAGGACCATGCATACCAGGATTGGGGGGTGAGAGGACCATGCATTCCAGGATTGGGGGGTGACTGGACCATGCATACCCCGAAAGGGGAGTAAGAAGACCATGCGTACCAGGAAAGAGAGGTGAGAGGACCATGCATACCAGGAAAGAGAGGTGAGAGGACCAGGCATTCCAGGATTGGGGGCTGAGGGGACCATGCATACCAAGATAGGGGGGGAGGGGTACCATGCATATCTGGATTGGGGGTGAGAGAACCATACATATCAGGATTGGGGGGTGCATTATTGCATTATTATTAAATCTTCAAAAATAAACTGCATATATATTCTAGAATACCCGATGCGTTAGAATCGTGCCACCATCTAGTTTCAAATAATCTTTAAATTGAATCTAATCCCTTATTTGTAGTACATAAAAAAACTGAAGTTGCCATCCAGTATAGGGAATCCATACCCACTTCTAATTAATTCTGTCACTGCTTGCTTTTATTATGACATTACTAGACATACATATCTCTCCTTCATCAAAAATCTTCAACTCTTGAAGAAGTTTTCAGTTCTTCAAAATGACCCCCACTAGACTAAATAAACCCCTTTTTTTAACTTAGAATATTTTCAAATTATGAAAGCAAAGCAAAACCATGCAATAATTATTGGTAATATTTCCTGCCAGTGTTAAATTTAAGTTTATTCATATTTACATGAATGGGCAAGTGTAGCTTGACTTCTCTTTGCACATGTAATGCAGTGTGATATATGTGTGATGATTTCTAAAATAGCAGATTTGTGAAAACTTAATATAATGCATTTATGTTACGCTGAAGAGCTTTAACACGTCAGTATTCAGACTTGTATTTAGCAGATTATTCATGTTTAAACACTACAAAATAAGTTATAAATCATCTTTTAAGTATTTAAATGTACTTGACTATTAACCTTTTTTTTCTTCAAAAGGCCCTGAAACATGTACAGAAGGCCCCTCTGGCACTGTCTATTAATGCATTGAATGCATGTGAGTTCACATATTTAATACTCTTATCTAAATCCCTAAGCAGCGTCAGTCTGGTTTAATTGGTGCCTGGCTTAAAATTCCTTTGGGATTTTCATATTGCTAGACTCTTGCTACATATCTGTCTATATACCTCAAAAAGCCATTAGTCAACTCCTTACTTGTGCTTAAGTTTGTAGATGTTATAGATCCTATGCCCTTCACATACATGTACTTATTTTGGGCAACCAGTGTCACATTGTTTGACGTTCAACACAAAAATTCACAATTGCTTCTATTGGCTAATAAATTACAAGGATTGTACAGTATGTTGCCAACTGTTTTCAGTCATGTGAAAGGAACCATTTCATTGATTTCTGGAAATAAAATGATCAAGAGAAAGCTATTCCCAATTAAGGGACAAATGTACTGTGGGAATTAAAATGTGGAAGACTTTTAAGCTGTGTATAAAAGTAGTAGAAGTATAAAAGTACTGGTATTTATAAAAGGAACAAGGAAAAAAAAATATATATATTATTTTTGGATAATAAAATACACACTAAACTGCAAAATGTACTAAACTTTAAATAACAAAAAATAGAAAAGCATGCCCTGATGGTCAATGATAGTAAAGAAGTTATTACTTAAGACACATTATTGATAGATGGGATCTAACCACTGGGACCTACACGAATTGAAATAATTCGGAACTTTTACTCCTGTTAGAATGGAGCAGCACTTTGCGTGAGCCACTTATTCCCCATGGGCCTGCTAGCTCAGCGCTTTACACAGAATGAATGGAGCAGCAGTCGGGCATCCGATCTGCCACTCCATCCGATCTGCCATTACATTTGGTAATGGGAACAAAAGGTCGTCATCAAAGATAAAATGTCCCGTTTTGATGATCACCTATCTTGTGAGTAAATTGTAACTTATTTTCACTGGACAACACCATTAATTTTCTGGTGGTCTAGGATAAAGGCTCTTTCCTTGATGGTTTAGTATGGAAGGTGGAGGTCAAATTATATTCCCTTGTGGTTTTAGGAAATGCTTCCTTGGTCGTTTAGGATATGAGTGTTTAATACTTTATTCCATGAGGGTCTAGGGTAGAAGATGGGATTAATACCCCAAGGGCTGTGTACTGTCTCTGAACACAATGTGTACATAACTTTCAGCTTCCTTCATGCACTACATTAATGTAGTATGGTGATGTTTTTCTACCAAAAACAACGTTGATGCAGTATCTTTGTTCAGCCACTGGAAGTCACCCTTGAGTAATAGAAAACAAAGAGGAAAAAATATTCAGCCCACCGTACATAAATGTCCATATAGTCCATAAGCGGTCTGATGCCGGGAGATGTCCAGAGCGGTTCAACTGGCGCTATAAATCCAAATCCAAAAGAAAAAAGAGGGGGTCTCCAGCACCAAAATTAGTGAAAAAAGAGAAAACTCACATTTATTAGGAAGGTTTTAAAATCATATTAATAAGCCACCTTGACAGGCAAGGCTACCTAGGGCTATTAATCCCATCTTCTACCCTAGACCCTGATGGAATAAAGTATTAAACATTCATATCCTAAATGACCAAGGAAGCATTTCCTAAAACCACAAGGGAATATAATGTGACCTCCACCTTCCTAATAAATGTGAGTTTTCTCTTTTTTCACTAATTTTGGTGCTGGAGACCCCCTCTTTTTTCCTTCGGACTTGAGTAATAGACAAGATAATTATAATGCTGTTGCAGTAATTTTATTCAGCAACAAGAGATCACCCTTGAGTTGCGGACAAGAAGATTCTGGAAAGAGGACACGTTACCGCTGAAAGTTTTCCGGACATCTTTTGAGGAGAAGCAGCGCGGTGATGGAGTGAGGGGAATCTAGAACTTGAGGCATTCCTGTTTTGGGACCGTGTAATTTCAAGAAAGCGGCTCCTGATAGTAACCAGGAAAGTGTGACCGGTCACAGACTGTGCAGTTAGCTAGGGATAGCTAGATAGGAATCACAGCTTATTTAAGGACACTCTTGTACTAATTATTGCATACGAATTTATAGAGACTGTGTGGATTCCTGTGCTTCAAAATTCTGGCTGTGGGATATTCCTAGAATTATTTGTGCACTTTATCTGGATCTGCATCAGAAGATTTGGTGGCTCAACAAGCTATTTAATCCACTGCTGGACATCTGTACTTCTGTATAACAAATTCAGTTATTTACTGTTGAAGTATATTTTGTGAAGGAGTACACTCTGAGTGCTCAACGATAATACAGTGCACTGTATATACATTGAGTTTATACTGTGATATATATATTTGGGAAAAAAACGGGTACCCGTGATTAATTGTAAATTAGTCGGGAGGCGGGTGTAAGATTGTATTCCTGAGACGACCACGTGTCACAGGCGCAGTATAATCCCGTGTAGGCCTGTTACAGATAAGGGAGGGAGTGGTATAGTCTTGGAGTAGTCTGATTCCTTTCTGTGAAGCTGACACTTGGGGTCCCTCAGACAGCATAACTTGTATTGTTTGAGTTGTGGCTGTTGTGGCCCATATTGTGTTGGGAGAGAAAATTCTGTCATTCTTTGCAGTAGATATAAAGAAAAAGTTGGATTACCTTCATATTGAGTTTTGAGTCATTCATAGCAGCGTCGTATTCTCATCCCGAGCAACGACTGACATGCCGATCGTTACATTTTGGCATAGTCGTCAGGATACGGTGCTCGCTATGTATGTTAATGATGGAGCAGAAGGCACTGTCGCACCTGCAGCAGTTGTCCAAACCCCTTGCCCACTGTTTCCGGTGGAGACCAGCCAGCAGGTTGCTCTGCCACGGGAGCGCTGCTTATTCACCTGGCCAAGTTTGATGGATACAACCTGCTGTTTAGTGACTGGGTAGGCAGGTTGAAGAATGATTTTGCCTTGCACGGTGTTAGCCCCCTACTGCAGCCAGAAGTCACGCTTAATGCTTTGGAGGGGGATGCCCGCAAAGTTGTTTTGTTGAAATCCGAAGATAAGCGAAGGACAGTTGATGACATCATTCGGATATTGGAAAAAGCATTTGATCACGTGACGGTAGCAGGGCAACTGTGGGTACAGTTTTTCGCTCGGACCCAGAGAGACGGAGAAAGTCTTTTTCAGTATGCTATAGCATTGAAGGAGTTGCATCAGGAGGTTAAAAAGAAGTCACCTGTGACTGTGGGTACTGAGGCCGAGGTTGACAGCATTCTTCGGGATGAGTTCATTGAGGAGATCCAAAGTGAGACACTAAGGAGTGAATTGTTACTGAAAGCACGAAGTATTCCTGGTATTACATACGCTGAAATACAGGAAGAAGCAGCAGCACAGAACTTAGAAGTGAAGCCCACTCTGCAGTGGGGTAACCTGCAGGTGGCTGATACATGAGGGCTGGGGCCAGATCCCATCCAGACACTGCTGGTGGCTTTACAGAAAACTGTGGAAAGCCTGGCAGAGTGGGTGCAGCAGATGCAGGTTCGGGAAATACTTCCAATATACCCAGCGCCGCTTAACCCCTCTATTCCTTTTTATGGGTGATTACCCCATACCTCAAGGGAAATGTCAACTGCTTTAAGACTCGGGCCATCTGGAGGTCAGGCCAGAAGACCGGTACAATGCTGGCAATGCTGGGAATTTGGTCATTTGCAGCTAGACTGCCAGAGGAAGCTGGCAGCTGAAGCCTCGCCGTCAGTAAAAGAGAGGCCCTTGCTGTAGTTGGGCAAATGGCGGGGCAAGATCGAAAATCAGTGCCCAACGTCTGTTCCAAGAATCTGATTGAGGTCAGCCCCACTTTGGAGGTGCAGTTTACAAGCAAGAAGGTGGCGTGCCTGGTGGATACAGGGTCAGAAGTGACTACGATGCCAATGAAATGTTTTAGGGCGCACTTCGAAGGGGCTGTCAAACCGGAGTCGGGACATCTATTAAGACAGAAGGCTGCCAATAATGAGGAAATCCCAGTGGCGGGCATTGCGTGGATGAAGGTACAGCTGTGTGGTCAGGAGTTGGGAACCAAGGGAGTGGTGCCCGTGAAGACGCAGGCAAAGCCAAACCTAACGGTGGTTCTGGGAATGAACATCCTGAGGGAGCCGGATTCTCTTCTGTTTGAACGTGATGGTCCGCGTTATTGGAAGCGGGCGTCGCCCCTCAAAGTCACTCAGAGAGTCCGGCAGCAGGTGGTCCGTTCGAGCGGCATTCAGAAGAGTTCGGCAGAAGAAAGAGCAGTGGGAGCGGTGTATGTCCCATGCGGGTCTGCTGCTGTGATTGGCCCAGGTAAAGAGAAGATTGTATTGATGCTGGTAGGGACACACAGAAAACTGAATAGTGTGGAGGTGATTCTGGATCCGACCAGTATATCAGAAGACACAAATAGTCCTATGGTAGCCCAAACGGTGGCCGTTGTATGAGAAGGAAGTGTACCCATAAGGTGCTTGAATCTGCAAGACCATGAGGTGACTCTGGCGGTGGGCACCAAGCTGGCTGATGTATATGTGTGCAGCGAGAGAGTCATTCCTAAAAGTCAGTTTACACTGAGAGCAGACTGCAGGTCCGCCTGGACCCTGTCAATGCAGACGACCGCCGAAGAGACCCAAACACCTGCGTGGAATGACCGGAAGATCATGGAGATTATGGGGGTGGATGAGGCCCAGTTAACATCCGATTAGGCATGCAGGCCGGAGGATACACTGTGGGAATATCAGGCTGCTTTCTACAGGGATGATGAAGACTTTGGTTGCACAAAGGCAGTGGAACACAATATACTCACAGGAGACACCCCACCGATTCGGGAGAGATATCATCAGATCCCGCCAAGCCTCTACCAAAATGTTAAGGGGATGATAGTGGGTCGCCCTCACACCCAGGGCAGCGGGGTACCCGGTACCGGGCCGGTGTCAGGGGGAATGTGTCACAGCAGCAGTGACCCGGTCCGTGGCCCTGGGCGCCCAATATCAATGGAGGTGATGTTAATGGTGTTAAAGTTTATTTGAATAGTTCATGACGCCACCCGTGGTGTTTGGCAAGGGAGATGGTAAGCCAACGCTGCATGCAGATCCGCTGGGACTGATGGTATGGTGCAGCAAAGATGGTATAGCTCCCCACAGGTGGAGTTGTAGGCCCAGGGCAGTGTAGGTGCAATGGACGAGGAGAGGCGCAGAATGGTATAGATGCTGTTACCCAGATGTAGCGGTGCTGGAGGTGTTAGCGACGAATGAATGGAGGACACCAGGGCTTGTAGTTTCAACGCTTTACTCACAGTTCTTGGTACCCACTGGTGCCTGCCTCCGTGCCGTGTCCTCCGGGGTAGAGACTCAATCAACCTCCCGGGCAAGTCAGGGTTCTCCTCTCCAACACTCCGCCAACATGTGCCTGTCACGGTCACGTGAGTCTGGATGCAGCGAGTACCGCAAGGCGAACCCATATGACACACGTGACCCTTGATACACCGCCTCCAGTGCGGCGAATTTAAATAATAAACACGTGCATACAAGTCTGGAAACCCTGCCTCCAGTAAGGCGAATTTAAATAATAAGGGGGAACCTGGGCAACATTAACAATGGTGGGCCCTGCGATAGGGAATAGGGACGTGGAGACCTCCTGTGCTCCCCTGAGCCAGTGTCCCTGCACTCCTAATGTTCCCTATGCCGGTTCCGCACCGGGCAACACACGCGTACCTCAAACCCTGACTTGCCCTGGCCTAAACCCTCACTAGGGAATTGGTCGGTGCGGAAACTAATCCCACCACTGCACTAAACACACATGAGGAAAGATGACAAAACAGGGGAAACACCACTTAGCTTTGCTCTGTTGCGTACGCTCCTAGCAACAGAGCCCACCACCAGCGTGCATCTTCTCCTCCACCCGGATCCATCACCATAACCGGATCCTTCACCATAGTGCAGCCTTGGAGCAGAGTCCACCACCAATTGCAGAAGTCCATTAACAGAGTCCCAAAGATGAGTTCAGCTCCTGCCCAAAAAGTTAAGCATGCTTGAGTCCAGCTCTCAGAAACCAAGTCCCGCATGCTGAGTGCAACTCTCTCCATAGTTGCCACTCCACCAAGCCATGCAAGCACTTCCTGCCGACACCATAAACTGTGAATCCACCACGCCATGCCAGCCCTTCCTGCAGACCACATAGCTGCCACTCGTCCCCTCTGGCTGGGCTGTGCAGGACTCATGTTCAGCTCCTTCCTCACCCAGGCTTCCTTGTGAATGACTAACACACAATATCACCAACAGTGATTGAACACACCTGACTCTCTTTTATAGAGCCTAACACCTGATTTGTAATTAAGTGCATATTAAACCAAAGAAACTAAAGTGCGATACCACTCACCACCACCGGGGCAATTCAGAATGAACGACACCACGTGTGATAATTCTAATGGCCACCGGGGGCAATCACATCACTTTGGCACCTAGCCAAAGGAAAAAAAGTTCACTTTGTGCATTTAAACTGTCAGATCCACCTGGATCATGACAGTGCCTTTCCTGAACGACTCCTCTATTGCGCCTTTTAGTGTGAAGAATTCCAGTACCGTAGTTCTCTGGAATTCCTCCGGTCAGATGTTCCTAGAACCTTACTTGTATGACAGACAGCTGTAGCCTGTATCGGGGACTCCCTTCTCAGAAGTCCTGGCTCTCTATCCAGTTGCTGTTGTGTCCCAAGTCTTTGATGGGAGTAGTGCATTTACAGCCAGCTACTCCACCGGTGTCTGCTGCAGAACCATAAGTGTCCATACAACCTTCAGGGACCGGGCCCCGGCCTTGTGCTGAGAACCTATAGGTAGGGTTCCTCTTCCAACCCACAACTCCTCTCTGTTCTCCTACTCCTTCGTTCCGCGCTGTTCCTTCTCTCTCTTATGGAAGCTTAGGTTGCAGGTCTACGTCTTTCTCCTTCTCTTCTCTTTCCCGTGCCAGCTGGCTCAGATCACTGAGGCAGCTGCAGCACTCTTTCTAAACTGAACTCAAAACAAACTTCAGAACTGAACTCCTCTCACCTGAACTCCCGTCAGACTGACCTTCCTTCTCTGGGACTCACCCCAGACTGACCTACAATTCTCAACTTTCCCTCTCTTTTATACTAACTCCACCCACCTCCCAGCACATCTCGTGTTACGAAGCAGGGTTCCACGAAGGGTGCTCTGCTACCGCCAGCCTGAAGCTGCTAGGCGGACCTACTGAACTATCCTGTGTGTGGGATGCAGATGTTGGAGTGTGGAAAGGAGTTCCCAACTTACCTAGGCGGTGGGGCACTACACCTCAGGAGAAGGTGCAGTACCTCTGTGATGACTGAGCCTCAGGGGCGCCACAATAGCGCAAATGCTAGACAATGGGGTGATCCGCCAGAGTCAGATCCCTTGGGCCGCGCCAGTTGTGTTGGTATGGATGAAGGATGGGTCCATACAGTTTTGTGTTGACTACCACAAGCTGAATGCACATACTGTACGTAACTCTTATCCTTTACCAAGAATCGAGGAATCCTTATCCGCGCTAGGGAAGGTGAAGTACTTCTCTACACTTGGCATAGCCAGTGGCTACTGGCAGGTGCCGTGGCGGCATGAGATCGGCAGAAGACAGCATTCATCTTGCCGATGGGTCTGTTCGAGTTTAACCAAATGCCCTTTGGACTGAGTAATGCCCCAGGAAAATTTCAGCGGTTGATGGAGTACCGCTTGGGTGATTACAACTTCGAATCTGTGTTCATCTATCTATATGATGTAATCGTATTCGGAAATTCATTCAATGATCGCCTGCAAAAGCCATGGCAAGTGTTGCACCGACTGAGAGACAATGGACTTAAGATCAAGCCAAAAAAGTCAACTGTTCTGGACACTGATCGAGTATTTGAAGCATGCAGTGTCGGCTGAAAGTGTGCGTCCAACACTGAGTAAAATTAAGGCAATTCAAGGGTGGCCCAGACCCAAGACCCGGAAAGAAGAAGAGGTGTTTCTCGGTCTAGCTGGGTACTGTCGGGGATTTGTAAAAGACTTTGCTAAAGTGACTGAGCCACTGAACGAGTTGTTGAGAGGGACAGTATGAGGGCCCAAGAACCAACCTATCCAATGGATAGATTGAGAAAAACAGGTATTCGATTGGATCTGGGATGCCCTTGTGCAGGCACCTTTGTTGGCGTATGCACGTTTTGACCGACCTTTCATTCTGTACACTAACGAGAGCCTCCATGGCCTTCGAGCTGTGTTAGCTTAAGAGCAGGAGGGGCGTGAAAGGGTTATTGCATATGCCAGTCAGTCTCTACGAGACACTGAGCAAAACACAGATAATTATAGCTCGTTTAAGTTGGAGATGCTGGCCTTGGTGTGGGCTATGACCGAGAAATTTGCACCTGGCTGGCTCGGAGATTTTCGTGATGACTGACAATAACCCACTGGCACACCTGGAGAATGCCAAGCTTTGAGCCCTAGAGCAGACGTGGGTAGCGCGGATGTCTAAGTTTAATTACCGGATTCGGTTCCATTCTGGTAAAGGGAACTCCAATGCCGACGCACTGTCACGAGTGAATTGTGGTACTCCCAGGCAAGTTGTGGATGAAGACCTCAAGGATACTGAAATTCCTGACCTGAGATGATTATCTGTGTTTGTGGATGTGGCAAGGTCAAGTGGGGTGGTGACATGGGTCACGACGTTGCTGAGAAAGACTCGTCAGGAGTTGGCTGATTTACAGGATGCAGACTCCGAGCTGTCACGAGTAAAGAAGTGGTTGAGTCAAAAGTCCTGGCCCGACGGAAGGGCGAGAGCTTGGCTGGGCGCAGAGGGGCAGAAACTGCTACGGCAGTGGGATAAATTGGCCATAACGGAAGGGATACTGTATTGCTGGATCTACATAGCGGCAGAGCTGGGGTGCCATTGGCAGGTGGTGATCCCAGCCTCAATGGCTCCAGACATTGCCCGTGTAGCTCATACGCAGGGTGAACATTTTGGACCTGATAAGACCTATAGATGGTTGCACCTATTGGTATACACACCTGGCTTGGAAGAAGTCATGAGAAAGGTGTGTGCTAAGTGCCGGCCCTGTGAATTAAATTAGTCCCCAGAACACAGAGCTCCTGTTCAGACAATTGTGACATCTGCCCCGCTGGAGGTATTAATTTAATGGTGGATTATCTGTCCATTGGGTACTCCAGCAGTGGTCATCATTCATGCCTGGTCATGAACGATCATTTCACAAAATTTGCTGTGGCCATTCCCACCAAAGATCAGACTGCTAAGTCCGCAGCAGAGGCGATCTGTAAACCTTTCATTCCGGTGTATGGGTGCCCCCAAAGAGTGCATTCAGACCAAGGTACCTGTTTTCAGGGTCAGCTCATGACTGAGTTGCTGCAGGTCTATGGGATTCAGCAATCACGGACGACACCCTATCACCCACAGGGAAATGGGGCTTGTGAGCGATTCAACGGAACGCTGCTCCAGATGCTGAGAACACTGGAAAAGAGGCAAAAGGGGAAGTGGCCTGAGTTTCTCCCCAAACTTATGTGGGCTTATAACAACAGAGTCCATAGTACTACAAGGTGCATGCCTTAAGCGATGGTGTTCAGCCGGCCTGGACGAGAAATCGGGGAGCTGGGTCTGACGGTACCAGATTAGCCGCAGTATCATACAGCCAGTGAGTGGGTCCAAGATCATCAAGGAAAACTGCGAGAGATTCATCAGATAATGAAAGAACATGTACGGGATCATCCACACCGAGATAGAGAACCGGTGCACGTGGATAAGTTCCTGGAGGGTGACAGGGTGCTAGTGTAGAGGTGCCAGTGTGGGTTACACATCCAGAAGGGAAGTTTAGTGACAGGTGGGAGGATGCACCTTACACAATAGTGGAAAGGGTGTTCCCAGGAGGAAGTATGTATACAGTGGTCCCTGAAGGGTGTATTGGACCTCGTCGGAAGATGCATCAGAATTGGCTAAATCGGTGTATATTCGATGCACCTTTCTGTTCCCCTGAGTCATCTGATCCCCCAACGGTGGTGCAACCGAGCAATATTGAGTGTGACTGTTGGGATGACTGTGAGGGCGACCCCCCCAGAAATGCAGAGTCCGACAGTGCAAACTCCAGATGAACCAGACATGCCCACTGATGTTACTGTTCCACCAGATACGACAAATGTTTATGTTGAACCTGATAGGTACTGGTTTATGGAGATCAGAGAGGAGCACTGCCGGAATTCCTCCGATATGATATAATCCTGATGAGTATGTGATGCATGTAAGTTGTGAGAAACCATTTGTTGGGACGCCAAATTGTAAGTGGGGTGGATGGTAGTAAGGTAATGTTTTTCTACCATAAACAATGTTAATGCAGTAACTTTGTTCAGCCACCGGAGGTCACCCTTGAGTAATAGACAAGATAATTACAATGCTGTTGCAGTAATTTTGTTCAGCAACATGAGGTCACCCTTGAGTTGCGGACAAGAAGATTCTGGAAAGAGGACTCGTTACCTCAGAGAGTTTTCCGGGCATCTTTTGAGGAGAAGCAGTGCGGTGATGGAGAGAGGTGAATCCAGAGCTTGAGGCATTCCTGTTTTGGGACCATGTGATTTCAAGAAAGCAGCTCTTGTGAGTAACCAGAAAAGCGTGACTGGTCACTGACTGTGCAGTTAGCTAGGGATAGCTAGATAGGAATCACAGCTTATTTAAGGACACTCTGGTACTGTTAGAATCTGTTCAGATTGTGACTATCCGCCATTTTCTTGTAGTGTTCTGGCTGCTGGTCTTTTTCCCCTGGTGCTGGGTTTGTCTCGGGTCAGGTGATTGTATCACCCTTTATTAACCTGCACCTGTCTCCCATTCCTTGCTGGACAACAGTGTTAATCCGCTTGAAGTCTGGCTTGGAGCCTTGCTTTGCCTTCTGTGTGTTTAATTAGTGCAGTTCTGGGACCTCTGGTTCTGCTAGTCTTAGTTTCTGTTTTCAGTTTGTTCCTGCAGCCTTCTCTTTGTTTTCTATTAGGAGGTGACCCATTTTTGTACCCAGTGCTTAGATCTTTCAGGGACCCCCTTCCACCTATCTATAGGTCTTCGCTTGAGATTAACCTAGGATCCTCGGTGAGTAGTGTTGAGTGATACCTTCTGATATCGGGAAATATCGGATCGGATTGGATCGGACCGATACCCAAAAAGTATCCGATATCGCCTATTCCGATACCGGAAACCAATGCAAGTCAATGGGACAGAAATATCGGAATTAAAATAAACCCTTTCTTTCCTTGTAGGTTAATTCTACATGAAGGAAAACAACTAAGAATAATGTAGAATGTATTGGGGGAGATGGAGGAGACATTAAAGGCATAGAGGTTTAGCCCAATCAAATGGAATAGCAGGAATACATTTTTTTTTAAGACGTTCGGAGTTACAAAGATATTGACTATGTTAACCTTTTTTATATTTTGTCAGATATGTATGTTTCACTACTTCCATGCTCTTCACCTTCTTTTTTACTTCTCCCACACTTTATCCTTCATGATCCTCAGCAGCAGCAGCATCTTTTTCATCAACTTCTTCTTCACCTTATTCATCTTCTTCTTCTTCACCTTCTTCTTATTATTCTTTTTTTTTACATTCTTCATATTGTTCTTATTCAACTATTATTCTTCTTCATATTCTACTTCTTCATCTTCTTCCTATTCTTCTTCTTCATCATATTCTTATTTGTGACAGGCATTCCTGTAGTTGTTATCTATAAAAGTTTGAAGATTACACCTTCCGTTCTGCCTGTCACAAAAGATTTACAACAGGATTTGTCCGCGTTCAGTTTGGCCTGCAGCAGCAGGCATTTTCCAGGGGCACCACGAGGAGGAACGGACTCACCTCCATACACTGCTTAGTCTTCTTCTGCTTATAATTTAGATAATATCTTTGGTCTGGTTTTTAGTCTTATGCTTAATGTTCTTCTGCTTTTGGTTCTTCTGCTTCTTGGACTTCTGTCTCTTGTTGTTCTGTATCTTAGTGGTTGTCTTCATGTTTTGTCCTCTTGGTCATCTTCTTCAGGGTCATCTTTTTGGTCTTCTTTTGGGTGGTCTTCAGGGTCGTCATCTTCAGGGTCGTCTTCTTTGGGGTGGTCTTCAGGGTCGTCGTCTTCAGGGTCGTCTTCTTCAGGGTAGTCTTCAGGGTCGTCGCCTTCAGGGTCATCGTCAGGGAGACCCAGAGTGATTACCAAAAACCATTTCAAAAAGCTTGAACTTGGAAATGTAGCAGAAGGTACAAGAAGGCTGAGGAACTGCTGAGAACCAGCTGACAGTACTGGAACCCGGATGGGTAGCAGAAGGAACAAGAGCCAATGGCATTACCGAGGACCAGCTGATGGTACTGGAACCCGGTTACTAAGCAGGAGGTACCTGTGCTAGAAAGCACTACCAAGGACCAGCAGACGTTGCTGGAACTCGGATACCGAAAAGGAGGCACCTAAGCCAAAGGCACTGCCGAGAACCAGCTGACGGTACTGGAACCCAAATGGGTAGCAGAAGGTAACCATGAAAAACAAAGTTGCAAGGCCGCGAGCTGGCCGCAGTTAACGAAACCCAAAGTCCTACAGGGGGTGCTTGTTCTATTTTACACTACAGAACCAGCCATTATTGCCAGATCCCGCAGCCCACATAGGAAGCACCTAAACTGCAGGCACCATAGAGTCGGCTAACCCGACCGTAACACGACAGGACAACGTATTGGTGGCAAAGTGACGCTGACACTACCCGGAAACAACTTGCTGGAACCAGGCTGGGCAGGAGGGAGTACCCGTGCGAAAGACACTGCCGAGAACCAGCTGACGGTGCTGGAACCTGGATGGGTAGCAGAGGCTACAAGAGCCAATGGAACTACCAAGGACCAGCTGACGGTGCTGGAACCCAGATGGGCAGCAGAAAGAAGAAGAGCCAATGGCACTACCGAGGACCAGCTGATGGTACTGGAACCCGGTTACTAAGCAGGAGGTACCTGTGCTAGAAAGCACTACCAAGGACCAGCAGACATTGCTGGAACTCGGATACCGAAAAGGAGGCACCTAAGCCAAAGGCACTGCCGAGAACCAGCTGACGGTACTGGAACCCTGATGGGTAGCAGAAGGAACAAGAGCCAATGTAACTACCGAAGACCAGCTGATGGTGCTGGAACCCGGAGGGGTAGCAGAAGGAACAAGAGCCAATGGCACTACCGAGGACCAGCTGATGGTACTGGAACTCGGTTACTAAGCAGGAGGTACCTGTGTCAGAAAGCACTACCAAGGACCAGCAGACGTTGCTGGAACTCGGATACCGAGAAGGAGGCACCTAAGCCAAAGGCACTGCCGAGAACCAGCTGACGGTACTGGAACCTGGATGGGTAGCAGAAGGTACCCATGAAAAGAAAAGTTGCAAGGCCGCGAGCCGGCCGCAGTTACCGAAACCCACAGTCCTACAGGGGGTACTTGTCCTATTGGCACTATGAAACCAGCCTTTATTACCAGATCCCGCAGCCCACATAGGAAGCACCTAAACTGCAGGCACCATAGAGTCGGCTAACGCAACCGCAACACGACAGGACAAAGTTTTGGAGGCAAAGTGACGTTGACACTACCCGGAAACAGTTGGCCTGCTGGAACCAGGCTGGGCAGGAGGGAGTACCCGTGCCAAAGACACTGCCGGGAACCAGCTGGCGGTGCTGGAACCCAGGGTAAATACTACAAGCAGAGTGGAGACAGCGGCCTAATTGGAGCAAGTTTAAAATCTGTAGCTGTGTGAGTGTGGACAGAGCAGGAGAAATTGCCGGACACACAGCTGGGGATAAGCTGACATTACTGAACCCCAATAACACTGGAGCATATGTTGACTGTGCAGATGGCACTTCTGAGCAGCATCTGGTGGTGTTGGAGTCCAGGATCAATAGTACAAGCAGAGTGGAGGCAAAGGCCTAATTGGAGCAAGTTTATAATCTGTAGTTGTGTGAGTGTGGACAGAGCAGGAGAAATTGCCGGACACACAGCTGGGGATCAGCTGACATTACTGAACCCCAATAACAATGGAGCACATCTTGACTGTGCAGACGGCACTTCTGAGCAGCAACTGGCGGTGTTGGAGCCCAGGGTTAATACTACAAACATAGTGGAGCCAGAGGCCTAATTGGATCAAGATTAATATCTGTTGTAGATTACTACTGATTTTAAACTTGCTCCAATTAGGCCTCTGGCTCCACTCTGTTTCTAGTATTTACCCTGGGCTCCAACACCGCCAGTTGCTGCTCAGAAGTGCCGTCTGCACAGTCAACACTTGCTCCTGTGTTATTGGGGTTCAGTAATGTCAGCTGATCCCCTGCTGGGTGTCCGGCAATTTCTCCTGCTCTGTCCACATTCCCACTACTGCCGGACACACAGCAGGGGATCAGCTGATGTTACTGAACCTCAGTAACACAGGAGCAAGTGTTGATTGTGCAGACGGCACTTCTGAGCAGCAACTAGCGGTGTTGGAGCCCAGGGTAAATACTAGAGACAGAGTGGAGCCAGAGGCCTAATTGGAGCAAGTTTAAAATCAGTAGTAGTGTGAATGTGGAGGGAGCAGGAGACATTGCCGGACACACAGCAGGGGAGCATCTGGCGTTACTGAACCCCACTAACACAGGAGCTAGTGTTTTTCTCTGTGCAGATGGCACTTCGGAGCAGCAACTGGCAGTGTTGGAGCCCAGGGTCAATCAGGGTGTAGGCTGAGGCCTAATTGGAGCAAGTTTAATATCTGATGTAGTGTGAATGTGGAGGGAGCAGGAGACATTGCCGGACACACAGCAGGGGAGCAGCTGACGTTACTGAACCCCAATAACACAGGAGCTAGTGTTTTTCTGTGCAGACGACACTTCTGAGCAGCAACTGGCGGTGTTGGAGCCCAGGGATTAGAGTTCAGGAGGTAGAAACATGAACACAACAAGAGACCTGGACACTAGAGTTGAGCGACTTTTGCTTTTTTAGGGTCGCGTTTCGTTTCGTGAAACCCGACTTTTCCAAAAGTCGGGTCGAGCAAGATCGTCCGATTATAGGGAAAAGTCGGGGTCGTCCCGAAACACGAAACCCAATGTAAGTCAATGGGGAATAAAAGTCGGCAGTGAGAGGAGGACAGGAAACACACCTACAGTGCCCATTTGAATGCCAAAAGCATCAATTCTTCTTACTTAAGCTTGTCAACCTTAATTAACTTCATAATACAAGTTACGCACTGAAAAATGGGGGTTATTTGGCTAAATTTGTGGGGGGGGAGGGCTGGCTGCAGGTTTTCATGTGCCCTGGGCGAAAGAGCGCCCCTTTAACACATACCACAACTCATCATGCTCCGATACGGCAGAGAAATAGCGGTATAGTACAATGAAAAATACCTCACTTTTTACATCTCATGACGAGGCCCATCTATTTCTCCATACAAAATCATTGGTCCCATATAATGTTTGAAACAGTATATGATGAGCTCCACATAATGCTACAGTATATGTTGGTCCCCATGGATGAAGCTCCACTGTCTTATGGGCCCAAATAATGCTCCAAACATAATGGGCCCCATTTCTACTGCTCTAGTGTATAATGGGCCCTGTAAATGCTGCTCCAGTGTCTGATGTCCACCTTTGGAATGTTCCAGTGTATGGTGGGCCCCATCTATCATTCTCCAGAGTATAGTGCTCCCCAAAAATTGCTGTCCCAACATAGAAAACAATCAAATAAGTCTCCTCGCTAGGGAATCCCTGTACTTGTCTGGACAGGTGCTGTAGCTTGCTTAACAGCTCGCCAGCCGTTCTCACGCCCAGTATGGATTGCACGTGATTGCACAAAGGTTAGAAAGGGTACCGTATCCCTGGATAACATGTATGGATAGCGTACACATTCAAAATATATGTCTATACAGCATGAGGCAGGCTCAGACGGTGTTAGGCCCAGTATGGATTGCACGTCATTGCACAAAGGTTAGAAGGGGTACCGTATCCCCGGATAACATGTATGGATAGCGTACACATTCAAAATATATGTCTATACAGCATGAGGCAGGCTCAGACGGTGTTAGGCCCAGTATGGATTGCACGTCATTGCACAAAGGTTAGAAGGGGTACCGTATCCCCGGATAACATGTATGGATAGCGTACACATTCAAAATATATGTCTATACAGCATGAGGCAGGCTCAGACGGTGTTAGGCCCAGTATGGATTGCACGTCATTGCACAAAGGTTAGAAGGGGTACCGTATCCCCGGATAACATGTATGGATAGCGTACACATTCAAAATATATGTCTATACAGCATGAGGCAGGCTCAGACGGTGTTAGGCCCAGTATGGATTGCACGTCATTGCACAAAGGTTAGAAGGGGTACCGTATCCCCGGATAACATGTATGGATAGCGTACACATTCAAAATATATGTCTATACAGCATGAGGCAGGCTCAGACAGTGTTAGGCCCAGTATGGATTGCACGTCATTGCACAAAGGTTAGAAGGGGTACCGTATCCCCGGATAACATGTATGGATAGCGTACACATTCAAAATATATGTCTATACAGCATGAGGCAGGCTCAGACGGTGTTAGGCCCAGTATGGATTGCACGTCATTGCACAAAGGATAGAAGGGGTACCGTATCCCCGGATAACATGTATGGATAGCGTACACATTCAAAATATATGTCTATACAGCATGAGGCAGGCTCAGACGGTGTTAGGCCCAGTATGGATTGCACGTCATTGCACAAAGGTTAGAAGGGGTACCGTATCCCCGGATAACATGTATGGATAGCGTACACATTCAAAATATATGTCTATACAGCATGAGGCAGGCTCAGACGGTGTTAGGCCCAGTATGGATTGCACGTCATTGCACAAAGGTTAGAAGGGGTACCGTATCCCCGGATAACATGTATGGATAGCGTACACATTCAAAATATATGTCTATACAGCATGAGGCAGGCTCAGACGGTGTTAGGCCCAGTATGGATTACACGTCATTGCACAAAGGTTAGAAAGGGTACCGTATCCCCGGATAACATGTATGGATAGCGTACACATTCAAAATATATGTCTCAGGAGGCAGGCTCAGACGGTGTCAGGCACAGTATGGATTTGACGGCCCAGATTACACAGCGGAGGAGCAGGGAGAGGTAAAGATTGCAAATGCTGGGGCCCTGGCCAAGCAAGGGGGGCCCACTCGTGGGCGTCGGTACTGGCACTGGGCCCCTCTTAGTACAGCGGTGTGTCTGACGGCGGGTGTGCACCACCACCGTCAGAGACACTTGATTGCACTATGAGGGACCCTGTGCCAGTGCCCGCGCCCAAGAGTCGGCCTACCCACCTGTCCAGGGCAACGGCACTCGCACGGTGTCGTGCGCTAGGTGGTGACCCCGGCCATGGGGGGGGAGGCAGCACAGTTAGGGAGTTTTAGAAAGTGGCATATGTTGATGTTGGACATTCAACTGATGCAAAAGGCGAAATAGGTGAAGTACCAGGAAGAGGTGGACCAAAGCAAGCCATTTTTCTGTCACCCTATGTGTCATCAGGGGAAGGTGGGACAAAATCCTTGGAAACCCATGCGTGGTTCATTTTAATGAAGGTTAGATCATCCACATTTTGGGTTGACAGACGGGTCCTTTTTTCTGTCAGGATTGATCCAGCTGCACTGAAGACTCTTTCCGATAGCACACTTGCAGCTGGGCAAGCGAGCTCCTGTAAGGCATATTGGGCCAATTCAGGCCAGGTGTCCAGTTTAGTGGCCCAATAGTCAAAGGGGAATGACCTGTGTGGGAGAACATCGATATGGGAGGAAAAGTAGTTTGTAACCATAGTTGACAACTGCTGTCTCCTGTCACTTTCCATCGATGCAGTATTACCAGTTGTGTGAGCGGTATTTGAAAAATCAGTCCACAACATTGTCATGAAACCCCTGTCTCCAACGCCACTTCTGCTGTGTGCACCACGAACACCTCTGCCAAGCTGCCCCCGGCCCGTACGGCTCGTGTGAGAACCATCACCGCTGCTGTGTGCTGGGAATGCCTCAAGCAACCGATTTACCAGAGTTGCTTGTTTATTAGCCAATATTAGGTCAAGGTTCTCCTGTGGCATGATGTTTTGTAATTTGCCTTTATAGCGTGGATCCAGGATGCTGGCCAACCAGTAGTCGTCATCGTTCATCATTTTGGCAATGCGGGGGTCCCTTTTTAGCATCCGCAAGACATAATCTGACATGTGGGCCAATGTTCCCGGTGTCAATGATGCACTGCGAGTGCTGGTTGGAGGAGCACTTTCTGGCAAATCCACATCCCTCCAGTCACGCACAAACCCTGTACCAGACCTTGCCACGCCAACATTTTCACTTGCCCCACGAGATGCATCCTCCTCCCCTAAGTAATCATCCCCATCATCCTCCTCCTCCTCCTCCTCTTCTTCCTCCACCTCGTCCAGGAGAGGTCCCTGAGCAGACAATGGCTGAATGTCATCAAGGATTCCCTCCTCCTCTTCCTCCTCATCAACATTGGCTGCAGACGCCTGCTCCTTAAGGTGCGTCAAAGTTTGCATGAGCAGACGCATAAGTGGGATGCTCATGCTTAGGATGGCGTCGTCTGCGCTTACCAGCCGTGTGCATTCCTCAAAACACTGAAGGACTTTACAAAGGTCTTTCAGCTTCGACCACTACACGCCTGTCAACTCCATGTCTGCTCTCAAAGTGCCTGGCCGTGTATCCTCCCACAAATGCATTATGGCCTGCCTCTGCTCGCACAGCCGCTCCACCATGTGCAGGGTGGAGTTCCACCTTGTTGCAATGTCGATAATGAGGCGGTGGTTGGGAAGGTGGAGCAATCGCTGCAGCTTCTGCATACGAACGGAGTGTACAGGCGACCGGCGGATGTGCGCGCACAGTCTTCGCACCTTCTGGAGCAGGGCTGTTAACTCCGGATAATTTTTGAGGAAGCACTGCACCACCAGGTTCAAGGTGTGAGCCAAGCAAGGTATGTGGCTGAGTTTTGAAAGGGCTATGGCTGCCACAAAATTACGGCCGTTATCACTAACTACCTTGCCTGCCTCAAGATGTACACTGCCCAGCCATGACTCAGTTTGTCGCTTCAAGTACTCGGCCAGCACCTCGGCGGTGTGTCTGTCGCCCAAACACATCATCTGCAACACAGCCTGCTGACGCTTTCCACTAGCTGCTCGATAGGGGGACACATCGTGTGCAACAGTGGCAGCTGCAGATGGAGTGCTCGTACGACTGCGCTCTGTGGACGAGCTGTCGCTTCTGGAGGAGGAGGAGGAGGAGGAGGAGGGTCGAACGCCTACAGCCAACAGTTTCCTATACCGTGGGCTAGGCAGCACTGTCCCACCACCGCTGTCCCCTGTGGACCCTGCATCCACCACATTAACCCAGTGCGCAGTGATGGACACGTAACGGCCCTGGCCATGCCGACTGGACCATGCATCAGTTGTGAGGTGCACCTTTCCGCTCACTGACTGCTTGAGTGCATGGACAATGCGGTCTTTCACATGATGGTGGAGGGCTGGGATGGCTTTGCGAGAGAAGAAGTGGCGACTGGGTAGGTCATAGCGTGGTACTGCATAGGCCATGAGTTCGCGGAAAGCTGTGCTTTCCACCAACCGAAAGGGCATCATTTCAAACGAGATTAGTTTGGCAATGTGGGCGTTCAAACCCAGTGTACGCGGATGAGAGACTGAGTACTTTCTTGACCTACTCATAGTGTCTGGGAGGGTGAGCTGGACTTGAGAGCTGCATATGGTGGAAGTAGCGGTGGACAGGGCGGACTGAGAGAGGGTTGATGATGGTGATGGAGTTGGTGTTCTTTCTGATGGCCTAGAATCAGTCTTTCGTTGATATAACAGTGGGATTCCCTGACTGCTGTGGCCTTGCAACGACACCTCAACATTTGCTGCTGTGCTAACCGGTGGGCTTACAGTGGGGGAAACAATGTAGCGTTGCTGACTACCTTCGTTGTGATCAGTTGCACATGTGGCACTTGAGGTTTGGTGTTGTGTCCACGCTTGCAAGTGCATGCTGGTTAAATGTCTAAGCATGCAACTGGTATTCAAATTTTTCAGATTTTTCCCTCGGCTAAAGGTCTTTGCGCACTTCTTACAGATAACCTTGGCCTGATCATGAGGATTTTGTTCAAAAAAGTGCCACACTGCACTCTTCCTACTTTGGCAGACATTTTGCGGCCTAGCATGCTGTGATCTTTTGACCCTCTGGACAAGCTGTCCAGCAACTCTTTTGATGTTTGGAACCTGTCTTTGGAGTGCTCCGGGCCTGCCAGATAACAGCTGTTGCGATGTCGATGTCTGCTGTGGATGCTCCTCATCTGAGCTATTGGAAGCAGCACCCTCTTCCCCCAATGGATGCCAATCTGGGTCAACAACTGGGTCATCCATCACCTCCTCTTCTATGTCATGTGCACCTTTCTCTGTGTCACCGTGTATGGTGGTATAGTGTGCGGGAAGGGGCACCTGAGTCTCATCAGGGTCAAAATCTGGCTCTGTACACTGCGAGGACAATGTAGTGCTCTGAGTGAATGTACCAGCAGAATCATCCATCAGCGGCTGTGCATCAGTGCACTCCATGTCAGATTCATCTTGGCCTGGGTAATTCACCATTTGACTTGATAATCCAGGCATGGTATGTGAAAACAGCTCCATGGAGTAATCAGTAGTATGGCCTGCGTCATCCTTCAATCTTGGTTGGGGTGAAGGACACAAGGAAAGGTGTGGTTCATGAACATGAGCCTCCAATGACGACTCAGTGCTTTTACTTTTTACAACTGAAGAAGAGGAGGCGATAGAGCTGGAGGCTGAGTCAGCAATGTAAGACAAAACTTTTTCCTGATGCTCTGCCTTTAAAAGCGGTTTGCCAACTCCTAGAAAACTAAGCGTTCGAGTCCTTATGTAGCCAGACGATGACGCAGGGTCAGCACCTCCTGCATTCGGTCCTATTTTGCTCTTGCCACTACCATCAGATCCACCACCAACACCATCATTACCAGCTGCCAACCCCCGCCCAATTCCACGGCCTCTTCCACCAGCCTTCCTCATTTTTGGTAGAAATGTAGACAAAATCCAACAAACTATATAGTAATGTAAAACAAGGTACAAGGTGTCTATAGGACAGGGGAGTTTTAGAATTTCTGCACACACTTGTGGACAGTGGACACTTGTGGATTGTGTGCGGCCCACTGATATCTGAGCGCTATGTGACACGCTCGATGGCACAGCTGCCTGTGACCAAAGTGACGAGAGGATAATGGAGATTTTGAATCTCTGCGTACACTTGTGGACAGTGGACACTTGTGGATTGTGTGCGGCCCACTGATATCTGAGCGCTATGTGACACGCTCGATGGCACAGCTGCCTGTGACCAAAGTGACGAGAGGATAATGGAGATTTTGAATCTCTGTGTACACTTTTGGACACTGGACACTTGTGGATTGTGTGCGGCCCACTGATATCTGAGCGCTATGTGACACGCTCGATGGCACAGCTGCCTGTGACCAAAGTGACGAGAGGATAATGGAGATTTTGAATCTCTGCGTACACTTGTGGACAGTGGACACTTGTGGATTGTGTGCGGCCCACTGATATCTGAGCGCTATGTGACACGCTCGATGGCACAGCTGCCTGTGACCAAAGTGACGAGAGGATAATGGAGATTTTGAATCTCTGCGTACACTTGTGGACAGTGGACACTTGTGGATTGTGTGCGGCCCACTGATATCTGAGCGCTATGTGACACGCTCGATGGCACAGCTGCCTGTGACCAAAGTGACGAGAGGATAATGGAGATTTTGAATCTCTGCGTACACTTTTGGACAGTGGACACTTGTGGATTGTGTGCGGCCCACTGATATCTGAGCGCTATGTGACACGCTCGATGGCACAGCTGCCTGTGACCAAAGTGACGAGAGGATAATGGAGATTTTGAATCTCTGCGTACACTTTTGGACACTGGACACTTGTGGATTGTGTGCGGCCCACTGATATCTGAGCGCTATGTGACACGCTCGATGGCACAGCTGCCTGTGACCAAAGTGACGAGAGGATAATGGAGATTTTGAATCTCTGCGTACACTTGTGGACAGTGGACACTTGTGGATTGTGTGCGGCCCACTGATATCTGAGCGCTATGTGACACGCTCGATGGCACAGCTGCCTGTGACCAAAGTGACGAGAGGATAATGGAGATTTTGAATCTCTGCGTACACTTGTGGACAGTGGACACTTGTGGATTGTGTGCGGCCCACTGATATCTGAGCGCTATGTGACACGCTCGATGGCACAGCTGCCTGTGACCAAAGTGACGAGAGGATAATGGAGATTTTGAATCTCTGCGTACACTTTTGGACACTGGACACTTGTGGATTGTGTGCGGCCCACTGATATCTGAGCGCTATGTGACACGCTCGATGGCACAGCTGCCTGTGACCAAAGTGACGAGAGGATAATGGAGATTTTGAATCTCTGCGTACACTTTTGGACAGTGGACACTTGTGGATTGTGTGCGGCCCACTGATATCTGAGCGCTATGTGACACGCTCGATGGCACAGCTGCCTGTGACCAAAGTGACGAGAGGATAATGGAGATTTTGAATCTCTGCGTACACTTTTGGACAGTGGACACTTGTGGATTGTGTGCGGCCCACTGATATCTGAGCGCTATGTGACACGCTCGATGGCACAGCTGCCTGTGACCAAAGTGACGAGAGGATAATGGAGATTTTGAATCTCTGCGTACACTTGTGGACAGTGGACACTTGTGGATTGTGTGCAGCCCACTGATATCTGAGCGCTATGTGACACGCTCGATGGCACAGCTGCCTGTGACCAAAGTGACGAGAGGATAATGGAGATTTTGAATCTCTGCGTACACTTTTGGACACTGGACACTTGTGGATTGTGTGCGGCCCACTGATATCTGAGCGCTATGTGACACGCTCGATGGCACAGCTGCCTGTGACCAAAGTGACGAGAGGATAATGGAGATTTTGAATCTCTGCGTACACTTGTGGACACTGGACACTTGTGGATTGTGTGCGGCCCACTGATATCTGAGCGCTATGTGACACGCTCGATGGCACAGCTGCCTGTGACCAAAGTGACGAGAGGATAATGGAGATTTTGAATCTCTGCGTACACTTTTGGACACTGGACACTTGTGGATTGTGTGCGGCCCACTGATATCTGAGCGCTATGTGACACGCTCGATGGCACAGCTGCCTGTGACCAAAGTGACGAGAGGATAATGGAGATTTTGAATCTCTGCGTACACTTGTGGACAGTGGACACTTGTGGATTGTGTGCGGCCCACTGATATCTGAGCGCTATGTGACACGCTCGATGGCACAGCTGCCTGTGACCAAAGTGACGAGAGGATAATGGAGATTTTGAATCTCTGCGTACACTTTTGGACACTGGACACTTGTGGATTGTGTGCGGCCCACTGATATCTGAGCGCTATGTGACACGCTCGATGGCACAGCTGCCTGTGACCAAAGTGACGAGAGGATAATGGAGATTTTGAATCTCTGCGTACACTTGTGGACAGTGGACACTTGTGGATTGTGTGCGGCCCACTGATATCTGAGCGCTATGTGACACGCTCGATGGCACAGCTGCCTGTGACCAAAGTGACGAGAGGATAAGGGAGATTGGATTGCTTTTAAAAAAGCAGTTTGCGGAGCAGTGGGTAAACAGCAATGCCAGCGTGTCAGGAAGCCTTAAAAGGCAGCCCAACAACCAACACCACTGATACACCACAATATAGCCTCCCCTTGCACTGCACACACAGTGACTTGTGTGTTGTGCAGGCCAAATCGCTAGCAGCAGAAGCAGTTTTTTTGTCTTCTTCCCTGCCTAACGCTCTCCCTACAGAATCAGCAGCAACCTCTCCCTATACTAAGATCGGCAGAAGTAAGATGGCGGTCGGCGTGCACGCCCTTTTTTACCCCCTGTGATGCCCACCAAAGCAAGCCAATCACTTGCATGCCCTTCTGAAAGATGGTGGTGACCCGTGCCTATGTCATCACGTTGCCCACAGTGTCCGTGGATCCTGATTGGCTGAAAAAGAGCGCAAAACAAACTTTTGAAACGCGACTTTGGCGCGTAAGTCGCCGACCTCGTGGCCGACCTCATCCTAGGGTCGGGTTTCGTTTCATGAAACCCGACTTTGCCAAAAGTCGGCGACTTTTGAATTTTTTCGACCCGTTTCGCTCAACTCTACTGGACACTGTTCCCAACCAATTATTTAATCTGTAAGAGGACTGGCAAATTTACGGCGAGATCCAGGCCTTGTTCATTTTCAGAAAAGTAAGCTGGTCAACGTTATCGGAGGATAGTCGCATGCAACGGTCTGTTAGTACACCACCTGCGGCACTAAAGACGCGTTCCGATAATACACTAGCAGCAGGGCAAGCCAGCACCTCCAATGCATACTGGCTAAGCTCTGGCCATGTATCCAGCTTAGAGACCCAAAACTTGAAGGGGGAAGAGCCGTCTGGGAGTACACTGAGAGGGCAAGACATGTAGTCTGTCACCATCTGACGGAAACGTTGCCTCCTGCTGACTGGAGCCGTCTGTGATGGTGTAGACATTTGTGGCGGGGACACAAAACTTTGCCACATTTGGGCCATACTGGTCTTGCCTTTTGCTGAGGCGCTGCTTCTGCTCCCTCTTTGTGCAGACCTTCCTCCACTGCCTCGACGCACAGAGCTGCTTTGTAAAGTACTAGCAGCACTGCTCTCGGGTGGAATGGAGAACACGATGGAATGCACCAGTGTGTCTTGGTACTCCCGCATTTTACGCTCCCGGTTCAACGGTGTTATGAGGCTTTGTAAGTTGTCCCGGTAGCGAGGATCTAGGAGGGTGTACACCCAATAATCAGCCGTGTTGAGAATGTTGGCGATGCGGTGGTCGTTTCTCAGGCACTGCAGCATGAAATCAACCATGTGCTGCAGACTCCCAACTGGCCAAGAAAAGCTGTCCCCTGCTTGAGGCGTCATCTCTGCCTGCTCTGCATCACCCCACCCTCGCTCTACATACTGACTACTAGAGCATTGTGTACCTCCCTCCTCTGGAGAGATATCTGTCCAGAAGCAGATGGCATTTGTGACTCCTCATCCTCCACCTCTTCCAAAACCTCCTCCCTTAGTGCTTGCAGTGTTTTTTGAAGCAGGCAGATAAGGGGGACAGTCATGCTGACTAGTGCATCATTTGCACTCGCCATCCGCATGGAATCATCGAAGGCACGCAAAACGTGGCAGATGTCCTTCATAGCGGCCCACTCAGTGGTGGTGAAGTGTGAACGGCGCACAGTGCGACTTGTTTGCGCCTGATGCAGCTGGTACTCCATTACTGCTGCCTGCTGCTCATACAACCGCTCCAACATATGTAACGTTGAATTCGACCTGGTGGGTAGGTCACATTTGATGAGATGTTCCGGAAGGCGGAATCGGCGCTGCAGAGCTGCAATGTGCGATCTTGCCATGCTGGAACGCCGCAAGTGAGCGCACTCTATGCGGACCTTGTTCAGCAGTGCATCAAGATCCGGATAGTCCCTCAAAAAACTCTGCACGACTAAGTTGAGCACATGTGCCAGACATGGGATGTGAGTGAGGTTGCCTAGGCCCAGAGCTGCCACCAGATTTCGGCCATTGTCACACACTACCAAGCCTGGCTGGAGATTCGCTGGCACAAACCACACATCGCTCTCCTGCTTGATGGCATTCCAGAGCTCCTGCGCTGGTGGCTTCGATTCCCCAAAGAAATTAATTTCAGTACGGCCTGTTGACGTTTGGCCACGGCTGTGCTCATATCGGTCGTAACAGGTAAGCGTTCACGGGTCCATGTGGAGGTAGACCGTGACGGCTCCTGTAGCGCTGATTCAGAGGAACTGGAGTATGAGGAGGAGTAAATGTGTACAGACTGGATTCCTGCAATCCTTGCAGTTGGCAGAACACGTACAGCACCACTCTCAAGATCTGTACCCGGCTCCACAACATTTACCCAATGGGCAGTGAGGGAAAGGTATCGTCCCTGCCCATGGTTACTGGTCCACGCATCGGTGGTCAGGTGGACCTTGCTACTGACGGCTGTTGTGAGTTCATTCTCACCAGTTGTGAGTTCCCCTTCTGGACTCCCTCTGGTGGTGACAGGAGGTGGTGCGGCTGGTTTGATCGGTGGAGAACTGCCACCTGAGAATCAGGATGTCGATTGGATCTCAGGATTCTCAGATTGGATTTAAGACAGCCGACACCCTATTCAGTTGCTTGTGATTCCTTCTGGCTTGTCAGCTCTTGGTTTTCAGCTCTGTTCCAGTCATCTAAAGCTAAGTTTTTCTGCTAATGTTCACACTTGATTTTGTTGGTCTATTCAGTTTTTTGTGTGGTCTGCCAGCCCCGGCTGGGGGCTGAGCTGAATTTCCACTCTTATTTATCAGTATTTTGCCAATTGGCTTTTTGTCCCTTACTAGTTAGATCTCTTTTTGCTCTGTCTCAGAATATTTCAGAGTGCTGATATAGTGGGAGAAGTCTAGTGACTTCAGGGTTAATTTTGCTATCAGAAGTGTTGGACATTATTTTTGAAGGGGTTTTTTGCAGGTTGCAGATAGTGTCTTCCCTTTCCTTTCCTGTCTAGATAGTTTGGGCCCCATCATTTGCTCAGCCTATTTTCCTGCCTGTGTTTGTTCCTTCATCTTGTTTCACCGTCAATACATGTGTGGGGGCTATCTATTCCTCTGGGGTCTGCTCTGGGGCAGTTAGTATTCCCTTTTCTTGCTTTAGGCTTATGTAGTCCTCCGGCCGTGACGAGGCATCTAGGTTCATCGTAGGCACACTCCACGGCTACTGCTAGTTGTGTGGTAAGATTAGGGATCTGCAATCTGCATAGTTACCAACCACTCTGGTTTTCTGTGGCTTAGCTTGTTTGCTTTTTTCTTCACGGTGACCCATTCATAACAAAATCACCAGGCATACCGCAGATTCTAGGGTACTCAAAAGCAGGAAAGAATTGTAAAAAAAAGAGTGTCAGAATTTTTTTTTCTTTTATATGTATATTTTTTCCTCTTTTTCTCTGGGGCCGTAGGAGGATTTTTTTTTAAATGGAGATTAAGCAATTGTCTGATCGTGTGGAGCAGCTCAATGCTGAAGTGCGGGGAATTTCCGCCTATCTCGCTCATTCACATGCTGCCGAACCAAAGATCCCTACTCCTGATATGTTTTTTGGGGATCTGTCTAAATTTTTGAATTTTAAGAACAATTGTAAATTATTTCTTGCCTTGAAGCCTAACTCATCGGGGAGCTCTGCGCAGCAGGTTAAAATTGTCATCTCTTTGCTGCGCGGCGATCCCCAGGATTGGGCGTTTTCTTTGACACCTGAAGATCCTATTCTGACTAATGTGGATGCATTTTTTCAAGCCTTGGGGTTGTTGTATGATGAACCTAATGCTATTGATCAAGCTGAGAAAGCCCTATCGGCATTGAACCAGGGTCAGGATTCTGCAGTTATACTGTCAAAAATTCCGAAAGTGGGCGGTCCTTACTACCTGGAATGACGGTGCCTTGGCAGCTCTCTTTCGGAAGGGTTTGTCAGAAACCGTAAAAGATACTATGGTGGGATTCCCTGTTCCCTCTGGTCTTGACCATTCTATGTCATTAGCCATTCAAATTGATCGGCGTTTACGTGAACGTAAAACTACACGGGAGGCGCTGCCACCTTTTGTACAAATGTCTGAACCTATGCAATGTGATAGAGTTTTGTCTAGGGCGCAACGTCAGGAGTTTAGAAGGTGTAATAAGCTGTGTTTTTTCTGTGGAGACATCTCTCATATTATTTCTGTCTGCCCAAAACGAGAGAAACGTTTTGCACACACATTTGCTGTGGGCAGTATACAACCTAAGTTTCTTTTGGCAATTACACTGATCTGCTCCTTATCCACATTTTCCACGAAGTCTTTTGTGGATTCAGGAGCAGCGTTGAATCTGATGGATTTGGACTTTGCTAAACGTTGTGGTTTTTCCATGACGCCTCTGTGGACGCCTATTCCTTTGAGGGGTATTGATGCTACTCCTTTGGCGGAGAATAAACCTCAGTTTTGGACCCAGGTGACGATGCGGGTTGCCCCAGACCACCAAGAAAATTGTAAATTTTTGGTGCTGCATAATTTGCATGATACTATTGTTCTGGGTTTTCCTTGGTTGCAAACTCATAATCCAGTTTTGGATTGGAAAACTGGGTCTGTGGTGAGTTGGGGTTGTCAGTGTGTTCTTAGGGACACTCCTGTGTTCTCCACCTCTCCTCAGTCTCATGATATTCCTGATTATCTAGCCGATTTTTCTGATGTATTTAGTGAGAGCAAGTCTGCATCTTTGCCTCCTCATAGGAGTTATGACTGTGCAATTGAGTTGATGCCTGGGTGTAAATTTCCCAAGGGTCGGCTTTTCAACTTATCAGTACCCGAACATGATGCTATGCGATCCTATATTAAGGAGTCATTGGAGAAGGGTCATATTAGACCATCCTCGTCACCTTTAGGTGCTGGGGGTTTTTTTGTGGCCAAGAAAGATGGTTCATTAAGACCATGTATTGATTATCGTTCGCTTAACAAGATGACGGTTAAATATCAGTACCCGTTACCTCTGATGTCCAGAGTTAAGAGTGCCTGCTGGTTTACTAAGCTTGACCTCAGGGGGGCGTATAATCTTATTTGCGTCAAGCACGGGGATGAATGGAAGACGGCGTTTAATACTCCGGAGGGACATTTTAAGTACCTGGTGATGCCTTTTGAGCTCACTAATGCCCGTTTTGTCTTCCAGTCCTTTTATGAATGATATTTTCCGTGACTTTGTGGATAAGTTTTTGATCATCTATCTGGATGATATTTTGATCTTTTCTAGTGATTGGGATTCTCATGTGGAACACGTCCGGACTGTGTTCCGGATTTTGAGAGAGAATTCCGTTTGTTAAGGGATCGAAATGCCTCTTTGGTGTACAGAGGATTTCATTTTTGGGATTTATCTTATCTCCATCGACTATTAAAATGGACCCGGCCAAGGTACAGGCCATTTATGATTGGGTTCAGCCTACTTCTTTGAAGGCCCTCCAGAAGATTTTGGGTTTTGCTAATTTCTATCGTAAATTTATAGGTAATTTTTCTGGTATTGTCAAACCACTGACTGATCTGACCAAGAAGGGCGCTGATGTGCTGAATTGGTCTCCTGAGGCTATCTCAGCATTTCAGGAGCTTAAGCAGAGATTTACTTCAGCTCCAGTTTTATGGCAACCTGATGTCTCACTTCCATTTCAGGTGGAGGTACAGTAGATGCTTCTGAGATTGGTGCAGGAGCTGTTTTGTCCCAAAAAGACCCTGTGACTTCTAAGATGAATCCCTGTGCCTTCTTTTCTCGAAAGTTCTCCCCATCTGAATGCAACTATGACGTGGGAAATCGGGAATTGTTGGCCATGAAGTGGGCATTTGAGGAGTGGAGACATTGGTTGGAGGGAGCTAGACATCAAGTTGTGGTCCTCACGATCACAAGAATTTGATTTATCTGGAGTCGGCCAAACGCTTGAATCCTAGACAGGCTAGATGGGCTTTGTTTTTCACGCGTTTTAATTTTGTGGTCTCTTTTCTTCCGGGCACTAAGAATGTTAAGGCAGGCGCCCTTTCTAGGAGTTTCTTTGCCGATTCTCTTAGTGTGACCGAGCCTACTACCATCCTTGGTTAGGGGGTAGTTCTTTCTGTCCTTTCGCCCGATTTGAGACGCGCCCTGGAAGAATTTCAGGAGGATAAACCTGAGCATTGCCCTATGGGAAAATTGTATGTTCTTGACCAGTGGAGAAAGAGAGTGATGTCTGAAATTCATTGCTCCGCATTGGCTGGTCATCCAGATATTTTTGGTACCAGGGATTTGGTGAGTCAGTCCTTTTGGTGGCCTGCCTTATCTCGTGACGTCAGGAATTTTGTACAGTGGGACTTGTTCTCGGTCTAAACCCTGTTCTCGTTCTAGTGGGTTGCTGATGCCCTTGCCGGTGCCCAAGAGGCCATGGACCCATATCTCAATGGATTTTATTTCTGATCTTCCTGTCTCTCAGAGAATGACTGTTATCTGGGTGATTTGTGATAGATTTTCGAAGATGGTCCATCTTGTACCACTCCCAAAGTTGCCATCTTGTGCTAAGTTGGTGCCCTTGTTTTTACAACAGGTGGTTCGGTTACATGGGATTCCTGAGAACATTGTGTCCGATAGAGGAGTCCAGTTTGTTTCCAGATTCTGGAAAGCCTTTTGTTCCAATCTGGGAATTCAGTTATCCTTCTCCTTCGCGTTTCATCCCCAGACCAATGGACAGACTGAGAGAACAAACCAGACCTTGGAGTCTTATTTGAGATGTTTTATATCTGCTGATCAGGATGATTGGGTCTCATTTTTGGCCTTGGCCGAATTCGCGCTGAACAATAGAGCTAGTTCTGCCACTTTGATGTCACCCTTTTTCTGTAATTTTGGGTATCATCCTCGGTTCTCTTCAGGGCAAGTGGAATCTTCGTCCTGCCCAGGTGTGGACACTGTGGTTAAGAGAATGCAGCAGATATGGGACCAAGTGGTGGATAAGTTGTCACTTTCTCAGGAAAAGGCCCAGCGATTTTCCAACCGGCATAGGACCATTGGTCCCCGGTTTAAAGTGGGTGATATGGTTTGGTTGTCGTCTAGGAATATTCCTATGAAGGTTGCATCTCCTAAATTTAAGCCAAGATTTATTGGTCCTTATAAGATTTTGGAAATTCTTTATCCTGTGTCGTTTCGATTGGCTCTTCCAGTTACGTTCAAGATCCATAACGTATTTCACAAATCTCTGTTGAAGAGGTTTGTAGAGCCAGTGGTTCCTATGGCAGCACCTCCTGACCCTGTGTTGGTCGAAGGCAATGTGGAATATGAGGTAGAGAAAATATTGAATTCTCGTTTGGTTAGACGGAGACTCCAGTATTTGGTCAAATGGAAGGGTTATGGTCAGGAGGATAATTCTTGGGTCTCTGCCTCCGATATTCATGCCAATAGATTGGTTCGTGCTTTTCACCGGGCCCATCCTGATCGGCCTGGTGGCGTGGATGAGGGTTCGGTGACCCCTCCTCAAGGGGGGGTACTGTTGTGCGTTTATTCTCACCAGTTGTGAGTTCCCCTTCTGGACTCCCTCTGTTGGTGACGGGAGGTGGTACGGCTGGTTTGATCGGTGGAGATCTGCCACCTGAGAATCAGGATGACGATTGGATCTCAGGATTCTCAAATTGGATTTAATACAGCCGACGCCCTATTCAGTTGCTGGTAATTCCTTCTGGCTTGTCAGCTCTTGGTTTTCAGCTCTGTTCCAGTCATCTAAAGCTAAGTTTTTCTGCTAATGTTCACACTTGATTTTGTTGGTCTATTCAGTTTTTTGTGTGGCCTGCCAGCCCCGGCTGGGGGCTGAGCTGAATTTCCACTCTTATTTATCAATATTTTGCCAATTGGCTTTTTGTCCCTTACTAGTTCGATCTCTTTTTGCTCTGTCTCAGAATATTTCAGAGTGCTGATATAGTGGGAGAAGTCTAGTGACTTCAGGGTTAATTTTGCTATCAGAAGTGTTGGACATTATTTTTGAAGGGGTTTTTTGCAGGTTGCAGAAAGTGTCTTCCCTTTCCTTTCCTGTCTAGTTAGTTTTGGCCCCATCATTTGCTCAGCCTATTTTCCTGCCTGTGTTTGTTCCTTCATCTTGTTTCACCGTCAATACATGTGTGGGGTCTATCTATTCCTTTGGAGTCTGCTCTGGGGCAGTTAGTTTTCTCTTTTCTTGCTTTAGGCTTATGTAGTCCTCCGGCCATGACAAAGCGTCTAGGTTCATCGTAGGCACACTCCACGGCTACTGCTAGTTGTGTGGTAAGATCAGGGATCTGCAATCTGCATAGTTACCAACCACTCTGGTTTTCTGTGGCTTAACTTGTTTGCTTTTTTCTCCACGGTGACCCATTCATAACAGACGGCGTTTAGTAGCGCATGTTTAATTTTTCCCTCCACATGCTTTTGCAGGGCAGGGACGGCTTGCCTGCTGAAATAAAAGCGGTTGGGCACATTGTATTGTGGGACTGCCAATGCCATGAAGTTACGGAAGGTGTCAGTCACCAGCAGCATTTCAAGGGACAGTAGTTTTGCAATGCCAGCATTCAGAGCCTGTGCTCGGGGATGGTTTTCCGAGTATGGCCGCCTTTTCTCCCATGCCTGTTTTACCGATGGCTATAGAGTGGCCTGGGAGTGTGAGGATGACAGAGAACGTGGTGCTGTGGGTGGAATTACACTGGGTCTCTGTACAACAGTGCCAGAGGTTCTTCCATGGTGATCCTGTGAGGAAGCCGAACCAGCTGTGTGTGAGCTGGAGGAAGAGGCTACAACACGAGCTGAAGAGGTGGTAGGTGGTGCTGTAGGTTGGCCTACGTCTTCAGTGTGTCTTTGTAACTCCACCACGTGCTTGGTCCGCATATGTTTCCACATATTTGTGGTATTGAGGTTGCTGACACTTTTCCCTCTTTTGACTTTCTGATTACACAGCTTGCATTTGACAAAGCAAATTTCATCTGCAACTGTGTCAAAAAAGGACCACGCACTGCAAGTCCTGGGAGCGCCCGTTTTGGGTTTTGGAAGAGGAATGCTCCTAATAGGTGCCGAAGTGGAGGCTACAGGCAACCAAGTCTGCCCCCTCCCTCTCCCTCCTGTTTTGGCCGTTTGGGGAATCTCTTCCTCAGAGCTGCTCACACCACCTTCCTGTTCCCCACTCCATGATGGGTCAAGGACCTCATGATCTACACTACCCTCTTCAAACACCTGCTTTTCCTGGGTAGTCTCGCCAGCACAGTACGCACCAGAAAGTGGCACCTGAGTCCCATCATCAGATGCGTACTGAGGTGTGCTGACCATAGGCACTGGCCCACCCGCCTCTTCAGATTCAGAGAGACAAAGCAGTTGCGCATCACTGCATACTCCCTCTTCTTCACATTCTAGAATGCCGCTTGGCTGGCCCTCTCTTTCCAAGCCAAGAGATTCAGAGAACAGATGTAGAGATGGCTCCTGTCCAGGGCTCTCTGACTGCCTGGGCAATTTGGCAGGTGGTGAAGAGACAGATGGTTGCTCTTCAGTGCTCTGGTCACACAATCAGAACCCATTCACATACTGCCACAAGGCAGAATCAGTTTTATTACTAGAGCACACTAAGGGAACAGAGGGAACATTCCCAGCACTATTAAACATGCACCCAACCTACCCTGAAAGGGTTACTTCCCCGCAATGATGTTACCTCACTAACAACTTCAGGATGACCGGGCGGGCTGCTCGTCTCCCCGACGCACGTTTCGGAGCTCTAGGGTTCCTTCCTCTGATTTTGCCTTGTGGCAGTATGTGAATGGGTTCTGATTGTGTGACCTATAGAGCACATATGGGAAACATATATGGGCACTATATATATATTTTTTCTATTATAGTTATTATCATATATAGATTTAACATGCGTAGCCAGTCCAATATATAGGACAGTCTATCTTTTCCCCCTATCACTGATAGAGTCCTTTTAGGTATGCATTTATGTAACAGGGTTTGACTGTGGCTGGACTGCTCGTTTTGCATTTTTTGCACTATTTGCACTTTGGTTGCCATTTGCACATGTCCTCCAGTTGTCCTTTTCTGTCCATTATTTAATAAAGATGTTTTGTACTTTAACATTATGGATCTATGGTCGCATTTTCTTCTGTGGTTTTCCACATTCCCCATATTTAAAGCACAATATAGCAAATCGCTATCTTAAACTGTCCCTCAGAGTCAGAACAGCAGCGTCTTGTCCCTAACTGAATTCACAGCAGAGTGAACCCAAAATGGCGGCGGTGGCTTTTATAGTGCATCATGACATCATTTCAGCAGCCAATCACAGCCATGCCATTAGTTAACATGCCTACATGCCTAACAGGATGTGCCCACACTTCTTAGGATTCCTTATTGGCAGAATCAAATCAAACTGGCTCATAGCATTATGGGAACTTCCGATTCCGGTATTCGATATGCAAAAAGTATCGGAACTCAGTATCGGAATTCCGATACCGCGAATATCGGCCGATACCCGATATTTGCAGTATCGGAATAATGCTCAACACTATCGGTGAGTCTATTATTCACAAGGAATGGGTTGCCCACTCCATTGTAGGGTATCAGCCTAGTCGCAGTGCAGGGCCAGTTTTCCCCCTCCTACCCTAGTCCTGTGCTGCAGAACCGTAACAGGTACTAAGAATTGCATACAAACTAATAGACACTGTGTGGATTCCTGCGCTTCAAGATTCTGGCTGTGGGATATTTCTGGAATTATTTGTGAACTTTATCTGGATCTGCATCAGAAGATTTTGTGGCTCAACAAGCTATTTAATTTGCTGCTGGACATCTGTATTAGAAATTCAGTTATTTAGTATTGAAGCATATATTGTGGAGTAGACTCTGAGCGCTCAACGATAGTACAGTGTACTGCGTATACATTGAGTCTATACTGTGATATATATACGTATATATATTGGGAAAAAAACGGGTATCGGTGATTTATTGTAAATTAGTCGGGAGGCGGGTATAAGATTGAATTTCTGAGAGGACCATGTGTCACAGGCGCAGTATAATCCCGTGTAGGCCTGTTACAGATAAGGGAGGGGAGTGGTATAGTCTTGGGGTAGTCTGATTCCTTTCTGTGAAGCTGACACTTGGGGTCTCTCAGGCAGCATAACTTGTATTGTTTGAGTTGTGGCTGTTGTGGCCCATATTGTGTTGGGAGAGAAAATTCAGTCATTCTTTGCAGTAGATATAAAGAAAAAGTTAGTTTACCTTCATATTGAGTTTTGAGTCATTCATAGCAGCGCCGTATTCTCGTCCCGAGCAACGACTGACGTGCCGATCGTTACATTAATTATACAGATTTAGTGCAATGTAGATATATAGAGAGACACTGTTGCCCTGATTAAAAAGGAAACAGTCGGGGATGGGACAATCATACCCTCTAAGAGCACCCTAGGAGACAGAGATCTCTCTTTATGGAAAGATTTTTTTCTTTGCTAAAAAGTGTAATGTTACAGTCTGTAAATTATATATTTTGTCTATTACAATTCCTAAATAGTGATTAAAGGATTTGGACCATTGTTTGACTGCAGAACATCCTTTATTTATTACATGGATTAAACAAGCTACAGGAAACATTTTTCAGAGTCTGGTCATGTTGACTTCAAAGCACCATACTATTCCCACAGATTATATAGTACTACATTGAATTTGCGAATGTATTACTTTATTAAGTATGGATTACTATGCATAAAATAGTAAGGTATATAACATATTATTATGCTTCAGTTATGCCAGGTGACCAGATCATCAAATAAAGCCGTCGGTTCCATGTACAGCAGCCACATTTCCTTGTTTGACAAAGGAAGTAGATTTCTGTGTTGGAACAGTTCCATTGCTATATGTGAAGAAGGCCGGCTAATTGCTTATTTCAAGATAAGCCAGCTCCATTCTCCATCACTGTCAATGTATAGACAGGAAAGGAGGCTGACTTGCATGATAGGCCTCGTGTTATGCACCTCTGTTGCATGGCACTAATGTATGCCACTGTTTAGGCATACAAGTGCATAGGTCATTAAAAGAAGAAAATTAAAAGAGAGTCTTCAGTAGTTGATTCCTTTTATTGGCTAATTAAAAAGATGGCAATAAATAACAAGCTTTCGAGACTACTCAGGTCTCTTCATCAGTTTTAGTATTATGGCTAAGACAGACTTCTGTATAACTCTGGCCAGGATTGCATTGTAATCCTCATACTGACTGTCTGCTCTCCTCACCTGAGCTTGACAGCTGCATAGAAATACATCATGCCGTCATGCTCAGGTCCGGAGGGGTTGCCTGCCCAGTCCATGCAGTGCAATGCGATCATTCCCTGTTTCTAACGCTTAGGCTATGTGCACACGTTGGGAATTGCCGCATAAATTTCTGCAGCAATTCCGCAACTCCTTGCCACGGAAAATTCACGGGAAATCCGCATGCGGAATTCCCACGAAAAACTAGCGTTTTGCAAGCGTAATTAGCTTGCCAAATGCTAGCTTTTTCCAAGCGATCTGTAGCATCGCTTGGAAAACTGATTGACAGGTTGGTCACACTTGTCAAACATAATTATTGGCAAGTGTGACCAACTTTTTACTATTGAGGCTGCCTATGCAGCATCAGTAATAAATAGATATAATGTTAAAAATAATGAAAAAAATAAAAAATCTTGATATTCTTACCTTCCGGCGTCCTCCGCAGCGTTCCTGATCCTCATGCAGAACAAGAGATAGGGGCACCACCGTCTATGTATAGCACAGTAGGATCCAACCAAGCCCATTCAGAGAACAATACAGAAACAAAAAAAGGGGATGGGCTATGCAAGGGGGATCACCACAGACAAATGGTTGGCGTTTAAATAGACAGTTTTTTTATTTAAATTTAGACATGTATAAACCACACAAAAGATAAAAACATAAAAAAGTCACACATGTGACTTGACAAACACATAACTGGCTCGCAATAGAGCCTTCACCCTAGAGGTGTACTCCACAAAGGACTTGCCTGTATAAACAGCATACCAAAAGGTGACCAAGTGTATCGAGAAGTGAGGAGGGTTGTACAGTCCCTCAGTCCAAAACACTTGAAATTATTCGGAGGTAAATGTAACCCTTAAATAGGTTGAGTATACAAAATACACTTGGTCACCATGACCCAGAATGCCTATCAGGAAGAAATTGTAAAACATACATATGGTCATCATCAAATGGGTGCAACCCCAAATTCAAAATAAACCCAGACAGGCATAAAAACCTTAATAGAAGGAACCTATAACCATAAGTAGTGGTATGTAGAGTGACCAAAAATTGCAGAGTCCATGTGGGGCAACCTCAGGGAGAACAAGATACCCGACGCGTGTCGCCACCCACAGTGGCTTCGTCAGGGGTACTGAGTGTAGCTTCAACACATCTTTATATGTGCACGGAGTGAGAGAGTTAATAGCGTACAGCTGTATCACTCACCGGAGTAACCCAGAGATGTGTAAGTGTCCTGTGAGCGCAGGGAGCCGTCCAGTGGCCATGTTGAAAGGCAGTGCGCAGGCGCCAGCGTGTGATGGCAGGAAATACGTCACAGCCGGTATACAGTGCTATTGCGCATGCGCCAGTCAATAGAAATGGTGCACCACTCTCATGCACTGTTCCTTTTATCACTATTCATGCCTACTTCGGAGTCTTGTCTCTCTGGCCTTAATATATCGACGCATGCGTGGTGTGGCATGCGTTTTGAACCATCAAGGTCACCTCAGCTGTGCCCAGATGCAAAAATGAGCGCTTTATATCTTTATATGATCATCTATATGATCATTGGTGTTTATGGGCTGAGCTATGCCCTTTGCACGTTATATTTACGCTTCCACATGTGCATATTACAATATATCGCCATTTAAGTATGGAATCGACCATTGATTATCATTTATGTGTGCAATAAATCAGTGGTCTGGGTTGACCTGATAAGTGCAGGTAGGATTCTTTCCCTGCCATCGTGGGTTGGCGCATGCGTAGTAACCTCTGGATGCTGGTTGTAATGGACATTGTTGTCTTTACATGCCGGCGCCTGCGCAGTGCCCTTGATCTGGGGGTTGTATTTTATTTCTTACTGGCGCGCATGCAGCAGAGTTGTATACTGGCTGTGACGTCCTCGCCGTCATCACATGCCGGCGCCTGCGCAGTGCCTCCGTCCCGTTGGCCGGAATCCACTTTCTATTTCTATTGACTGGCGCATGCGCAATAGCACTGTATACCGGCTGTGACGTATTTCCTGCCATCACACGCTGGCGCCTGCGCACTGCCTTTCAACATGGCCACTGGACGGCTCCCTGCGCTCACAGGACACTTACACATCTCTGGGTTACTCCGGTGAGTGATACAGCTGTACGCTATTAACTCTCTCACTCCGTGCACATATAAAGATGTGTTGAAGCTACACTCAGTACCCCTGACGAAGCCACTGTGGGTGGCGACACGCGTCGGGTATCTTGTTCTCCCTGAGGTTGCCCCACATGGACTCTGCAATTTTTGGTCACTCTACATACCACTACTTATGGTTATAGATTCCTTCTATTAAGGTTTTTATGCCTGTCTGGGTTTATTTTGAATTTGGGGTTGCACCCATTTGATGATGACCATATGTATGTTTTACAATTTCTTCCTGATAGGCATTCTGGGTCATGGTGACCAAGTGTATTTTGTATACTCAACCTATTTAAGGGTTACATTTACCTCCGAATAATTTCAAGTGTTTTGGACTGAGGGACTGTACAACCCTCCTCACTTCTCGATACACTTGGTCACCTTTTGGTATGCTGTTTATACAGGCAAGTCCTTTGTGGAGTACACCTCTAGGGTGAAGGCTCTATTGCGAGCCAGTTATGTGTTTGTCAAGTCACATGTGTGACTTTTTTATGTTTTTATCTTTTGTGTGGTTTATACATGTCTAAATTTAAATAAAAAAACTGTCTATTTAAACGCCAACCATTTGTCTGTGGTGATCCCCCTTGCATAGCCCATCCCCTTTTTTTGTTTCTGTATTGTTCCTGATCCTCATGATGCTCCGGGCAAGTCCCGTTCAGGGCAATGCCTTGCGACAATGACCCCAGATGACGTAGCATCACGCGAGACCACCACGTCATCACAGGTTATTGTCGCAAGGCATCACTGGGAACGGGACTTGCCGGGAGCATCGCTGAGACCTGGGTACGCTGCGTGGGATGCCGGAAGGTGAGAATATCACGATTTTTTATTTTAGTTCTTTTTTTAACAGGGATATGGTACCCAGGGCCTGGAGGAGAGTCTTCTCTCCTCCAGACCCTGGGTACCATCCGCACATTTTTCGCTTAATTTGCGCATGGTGGACATAGCCTCATGCGGAAAGTAAGCGGAACAATGTATTCCTATGTGTGCAGAATCGCTGAGATTCCGCAAAAAGAATGAGCATGCTGCGTATTTTTCCGTGATGCAATTTCACCACGGAAAAATACGCAGCATTAGCACAGCATGTGCGGAATGCCACTGACTACAATGGGTTGCGTTGTGCAAGCGTTTTCGCCGCGAAAAAACGCTGCAAAAATGCTAAAAATCCGCAACGTGTGCACATAGCCTAAGGGATCCCTAGCTTGTCCTGTTCCCTTGATTACTTCTGATGGTGAAGACGCCAGGGCCACATACCTTGCCTTAGCTCCTGAATCCGCCCTCAGTCTGTACCCTTCTCCCTCCCAGGGAAAACGGGAGTAGTAGTGTACTGTAAGACACCAACCAGACTTACAAGGTAATATGAACAAGGGTGACGAAAAATACCAAACATACAAATATACATACACAAATAACAGAGGGATGCATCAGGAAGTGGAGAATGGGATTAAATCAAAGGAGAAGAAAGAAAAGGAAAGATCACACACTCAAAACCAAGCAACAAGTCACAGATAAATCCACCAACCACCAACTCTGGTAATAGTCAACCAACAACTTCCAGTCATGCAGCATAAACTATATCTGAGGATGTATGTTAGTCAGGACCCAGATTATATAGGACATGGGAGTGGCTAACAGTAAACAGCTGGGAGCCTAAACTCCAAGGGTTCTCAACTGAGTAGATTAACCCCTGCACTGCCCAAAGAAATTTACACTACTTAATATTAAGCACAGGAGTAGGAGAAATGAGACACTGTGGTCTTCAGGCTCCTCTCTGTTATGGTAAACCCATCGCATTTGTACTTCCAGACTCTTTTGCCTCTCTGGGATGAGAAGTTACCTTTCAATACAAGCAATTTCATGTCTATGATGCTATGATCAGGGCTACAAAATGTTTGGACCATAGGCACTCATTGTAAAGAGGATCTTTCAGCTCGCTATACAAGTTTGTTTTAGGGAAATAATTGTACCTACCATAATATAATATAATATAATATATATTAGGGGCAGCACGGTGGCTCAGTGGTTAGCACTGGAGCCTTGCATCGCTGGAGTCCTGGGTTTAAATCCCACCTAGGACAACATCTGCAAAGAGTTTGTATGTTCTCCCCGTGTTTGCGTGGGTTTCCTCCGGGTACTCTGGCTTCCTCCCACACTCCAAAGACATACCAATAGGGAATTTAGATTGCGAGCCCCATCGGGGACAGTGGTGATAATGTGTGCAAACAGTAAAGCGCTGCGGAATATGTTAGCGCTATATAAAAATAAAGATTATTATATAACAATTCTGTAGCATATTTAATTATATTTCTGCATAAAAAAATCATTTCTGAAGCCTTTTCTTAAATCTAAAAAGTAGAGTTATAATAAAATATAAAAAAGTTTGTAGATACGGCTCACCCCATAAAATATATGTTGATCAGCCTGGTTTCCTGGGCAATCCACTCCACTATGCACGGATAAAGCTTGTGAGGTATCAAGCAGCTTTGTTCAAAGTTGTGAAAAGTGGTTTTTCAATTCAGCAAAGCGAGTTAAAAGCAAAGATACTTTATTATGACTTCATTAAAATGGTAAAATGGGCATAAAATATATAGCTGATGCGTTTCAAGTCTAGCTGATTCTTAATTGTAGAGTATTTTGCTTTATTTGCTTTGCTGAATTGAAAAAGCTCATCGCGAAAAAAATAAGCCTTCACTCAGTCCTACATCACGAAAAATGGAGACGCTACAGAAAATGGCGACATTTGTTTTTTGCAAAATTTGGATTTTTTTTCAGCATTTAAAACAGAACCTGTACATGTTTGGTACATGCAAACTCGTAGTGACCTGGAGAATCATAATGGCAGATCAGTATTAGAATTTAGTGAACATGTTAAAAAAAAAAATGTGGAATTGCACTTTTTTTTTTGCAATTTCACTGCACTTTGAATTTTTTTCCCTTTTTCTAGTACTCAATGTGGTAAAACAAAAGGTGTCATTAAAAAGTAAAAGATTTCACATGGCTGTATCGACAGAAAAATAAAAAAGTTAAGGTTCTGGGAAGAAGGGGAGCAAAAAATGGGAAAGGAAAATCCCAAGGTCGTGAAGGGCCCTGTATGCCAGCAGCTGCCTAGGACCCCCAGAGCTCCAAGGACCCCTAGCCAGTGGCATGTCGCTAGTAGCAGCACACCATGCAGTTGCTATGGGGGCAGCAGTGACTGACAGGAAGCCGAAGCCTGTTCCCGCTGCTAAAGAGAAATGAATATTCACGCTGCCCCACATCCCCATGGGCATGGAGAGTAGTGACTATTCATTTTTCTTTAATAGCGGGCAGTGCTTGTTGCAGGCAATGGGTGGCAGCTTTATTCCCTATGAGGGGGCAGCATTATACCCTATGGGGGCAGCATTATTCCCTATGTGGTGCTGCATTATACCTTATGGGGGGCAGCATTATTCCCTATGGGGGAATTGCATTATTCCCTATGAGGCGGGCAGCATTATTCCCTGTGGGGGCGCTGCATTACACCCTCTGGGGGGAGCTGCATTATACCCTATGGGGGCAGAAGTATTACCTATGGGGAGCTGCATTGTACCCTATGGGGGTGCTGCATTATACCCTATGAGGGGGGCAGCATTATTCCCTATGGGGGAGCTGCATTATACTATGAGGGGGCAGCATTATACCCTATGAGGGAACTGCATTATACCCTATCAAAGGGCAGCTTTATACCTATGGGGAAGCTGCATTATACCCTATGAGGGGGGCAGCATTATACCCTATCGGGGCAGCTGCATTATACCCTATTGAGGAGCTGCATTATGCCCTACGGGGGGAGCTGCATTATACCCTATGGAGGCAGCAGTATTCCCTATGGGGGAGCTGCATTAAACCCTATGGGAGAGCTGCATCATACACTATGGGGGCAGCATTGTTCCCTATGAGGGAGCTACATTACAGCCTATGAGGGGGGCTGCATTATACCTTATGGGGCGCAGCATTATTCCCTATGGGGGAGCTGCATTATTCCCTATGAGGGGGCAGCAGTATTCCCTATGGGGGCGCTGCATTACACCCTCTGGGGGGAACTGCATTATACCCTATGGGGGCAGAAGTATTACCTATGGGGGTGCTGCATTATACCCTATGAGGGTGGCAGCATTATTCCCTATAGGGGAGCTGCATTATACTATGAGGGGGCAGCATTATACCCTATGAGGGAACTGCATTATACCCTATGAAAGGGCAGCATTATACCTATGGGGAAGCTGCATTATACCCTATGAGGGGGCAGCATTATACCCTATCAGGGCAGCTGCATTATACCCTATTGAGGAGCTGCATTATGCTCTACGGGGGGAGCTGCATTATACCCTATGGGGGTGCAGCATTATTCCCTATGGTGGAGCTGCATTATACCATATGGGGGAGCTGCATTATACCCTATTGGGAGCAGCATTATTCCCTATGGGAAAGTAGCATTATACCCTATGGGGGCAGCATTATTCCCTATGGGGGAGCTGCATTCTACCCTATGGGGGAGCTGCATTATTACCTGTGGAGGGGCAAAAACTGGGAAAGGAAAATCCCAAAGTCGTGAAGGGCCCTGTATGCCAGCAGCTGCCTAGGACCCCCACAGCTCCAGAGTATAATGCAGCTCCCCCATAGGGTATAATGCTGCCCCATCATTGGGAATAAAGCTGCCCCCCCATTGCCTGAAACAAACACTGCCCGCTATTAAAGTGAAATGAACATTCACTCCTCTCCATGCCCATCGGGATGTGGGGAAGCGTGAATATTCATTTCTCTTTAGCAGCGGGAACAGGCTTTGGCTTCCTGTCACCCGCTGCTGCTCTGCGGGCACCGGGGACACCCCATAGCAGCTGCGTGGTGTGCCACTACTAGCGACACGTCACTGGCTGGGGGCCTCTGGAGCTGTGTCGGTATAGTGTCATGCCAGCTTCAGACTCTGTTCACACTGGGGAGTCAGTTGTGCAGTCTTAGACTTTTCTGTTACTGAGCCTGAGGTTGAGGGTCGACGTTGGTTCATTCACTGATGTCCAGCTTGGCAGGAGTTAACTTTTTGATTTCTGGCTGAGGTTGCTGGGAGCGCCTTCTTCCTTTTAGTATGGCCTGTGGTGCAATGACCACTGTGTCCACTAGGGGGCGCTATGTGGATGTCCCAAGAGAACGGATGAGTGGCAGAATCCTGAAGGATAGTTATGTATCTCAAAGTGGGTGGCTTTGAGATGGAGACTTGTGTATGTGTGATCAGCAATATCATTGCTGAGGTGTTGTTTCTAAGTGTAAGGGAGAAGTCTTCAGGTAACTAGAGAGATGGGCGGGTTCTGGTTACCTACAAATCCACCCAGGGGTGTGTCTGAAAACGCCTACAGTAAAAGACTTTGTAAGTGTGTGAAGGACCTGTGATGAGGTCATAGCCATGTGACCCAGTGGGCGTGGCTATGGACCATATAAGGTGGCCAGGGTAGGTCACAAGGTGTGAATGCTGGGACCTGATTGGTCCAGTTTGGAAGGTCCCGTGAAGAGAAGGATCTCCTGGCTAACAGCCTGTGGAGCGGCTATGTGAGCATTGGTGATGTGTGCCTGAGAGCTCCCTGGAGGGAACTAACGTATGCAATGGTGAAGCCGCATAAGGAACCTGACGGGTGAGATAATGATGAGGCTGAATAGCCTATATAATGGACGCTATGTTGATATGAACTTTGTGGTGCTTCCTTTGGTTTATGCTGAATAATAAATCTCACAGACTGATATGGTTTTATGGAAAACCCGTACCGGATGTGATTTATTTGCTGCCAAGCGAGTGTCCCCCAACCTTGAATGACAGCGCTGCCTCACAGGCCCAGAACATTCCTTGGTGCCGATCATAGCATTTGATTACCTCTTGCAAACTGGTCCACTGTTTGTGGAGTTTGTGTTGTTACTCTTGACATCACCTAGGAGTTTGGTGAAGTATACCGTGTTGTTTACGTCATTATTAGTATCGTGTTTATCCCACACGTATATTGTATTGTCTATTAAGTTAGCTGTGTGTAGTTGTCTACTTTAACACCTGTTGTTTTCTATTTTATTATATCCTTTCCTGTACACCTCCTGGGGTGGGGGTTGGAGGTTTAGCTCAGGGTTAAACAGGAGATAGGGACAGGTCGGTGACTTGGGCCACCCTACCTTCAATGGTACCCCCAAGTTTAGGACAGTTAGGGCCCCCCTTTAGTCCTAGGGGCAGTGCAGGAGGCAAGTTTCCTCATCTCTTGTTTTCCCGTGACATACCCGTGACATATAGTTTCCCATAGAAATCAAACTATCCCATCTGGCAGCGATAAACGTGACATAGTCAAAGTCACAAAGATCACACTTGTTCCACGTTATATGTGCGTTCACAGTGGTTGATTTGAGCAACAACTAAAGCTCCTGAGCATACAGTATTTGCATGATTTCATGCATTTAGTTGCTGCCGTACAACTGGCTGATTAGATGCGTGCTTATTAAAACAAATATATATGCATATACCTAGTAGGAAGCATGTTTTATTACTTGAGCAAGATATATTAACCCCTTCATGACCAAACCTATTTTGACCCTAATGACCAGGCCATTTTTTGCAATTCTGACCAGTGTCCATTTATGAGGTAATAACTTTGGAACGCTTCAATGGATCCTAGCGATTCTGAGATTGTTTTTTCGTGACATATTGTACTTCATGTTAGTGATAAATTTAGGTTAATAATTTTTGTGTTTATTTGTGAAAAAAAGGAAATTTGGCAAAAATGTTGAAAATTTTCAAATTTTAAATTTTAATTCTGTTAAACCAGAGTTATGTGACACAAAATAGTTAATTAGTTAATAAATAACATTTTCCACATGTCTACTTTACATCAGCACAATTTTGGAAACAAATTTTTTTTTTTTGTTAGGAAGTTATAAGGGATCAAATTTGAATAGCGATTTCTCATTTTTACAACAAAATTTACAAAACCATTTTTTTCAGAGACCACCTCACATTTGAAGTCACTTTGAGGGGTCTATATGGCAGAAAATACCCAAAAGTGACACCATTCAAAAACTGCACCCCTCAAGCTACTCAAAACTACATTCAAGAAGATTATTAACCCTTCAGGTGCTTCACAGGAACTAAAGCAACGTGAAAGGAAAAAATGGACATTTTAATTTTTCCAACAAAAATTTTTTTAGCATCAATTTTTTCATTTTCACATGGGCAACATGATAAAATGGATCCTAAAATTTGTTTGGCATTTTCTCCTGAGTACACCAATACCTCATATGTGGTCATAAACCACTGTTTGGATGCACGGCAGGGCCCGGAAGTGAAGGAGCGCCATTTGACTTTTTGAATGGAAAATTAGCTCCAATCGTTAGCGGACACCATGTCGCATTTGGAGAGCCCCTGTGTGCCTAAACATAGGAGCACCCCCACAAGTGACCCCATTTTGGGAACTAGACCCCCCAGGAACTTATCTAGATGCATAGCAAGCACTTTGAAACCCCCCAGGTGCTTCACAAATTGATCCATAAAAACGAAAAAGTACTTTTTTTCACAAAAATTTTCTCTTAGCCTCAATTTTTTCATTTTCACATGGGCAACAGGATAAAATGGACCCTAAAATTTGTTGGGCAATTTCTCCTGAGTTCACTGAAACCTCATATGTAGTCATAAACCACTGTTTGGGCACACTGCAGGGCTCGGAAGGGAAGGAGCGCCATTTGACTTTTTGAATGGAAAATTAGCTCTAATTTTAGCGGACACCATGTCGCGTATGGAGAGCCCCTGTGTTCTTAAACATTGTAGCACCCCTACAAGTGACCCCATTTTGGAAACTAGACCCCACCAAGGAACTTATCTAGATGTGTGGTAACCCCCAAGTGATTCACAGAATTTTATAACGCAGAGCTGTGAAAATAAAAAATCTTTTTTTTCCTCAAAAAATGTTTTTAGACCGCAATTTTTTATTTTCACAAGGGTAACAGGAAAAATTGGACCCCAAAAGTTGTTGTCCTGAGTATGCTGGTATATGTGGGGGGAACCATTGTTTGGGCACATGTCGGGGCTCAGAATGGAAGTAGTGACTTTTTGAAATGAAGACTTTGATGGAATGGTCTACGGGCGTCATGTTACGTTTGCCGAGCCCCTAATGTGCCTAAACAGTAGAAACCCCCACAAGTGACCCCATTTTGGAAACTAGACCTCCAAGGAACTTATCTAGAAGTGTCGTGAGCATTTTGAACCCCCAAGTGCTTCCCAGAAGTTTATAACGCAGAGCTGTGAAAATAAAAAATCTTTTTTTTTCCACAAAAATAATTTTTGAGACCCCAATTTTTTTATTTTCCCAAGGGTAACAGGAGAAATTAGACCCCCAAAGTTGTGCAATTTTCCTGAGTACGCTGATACCCCATGTGTTGGGGTAAACCGCTGTTTGGACACACATCGGGGCTTGGAAGGGAGAGTTCACCATTTGACTTTTTGAACGCAAAATTGGCTGGAATCAATGGTGGCGCCATGTTGACTTTGGAGACTGCCTGAAGGGCCTAAACAGTGGAAACCCCCCAATTCTAACTCCAGCCCTAACCCCAACACACCCCTAACCCTAATCTTAACCCTAATTCCAACCCTAACCCTAATTCTAACCCTAACCCTAATTACAACCCTAACCCTAATTCTAACCCTAATGGAGAAATAAAAATATTTTGTTTATTTTATTTGTTCCTACCTATGGGGGTGATAAAGGGCGGGGCTATTTACTATATTTTTATTTTGATCACTGTGATAGGGTCTATCACAGTGATCAAAATGTCCCTGAATGAATGAATCTGCCAACCGGCAGATTCAATGGGCGCACTGCGCATGCGCTTACCATTTGGGAAGATGGCGGAGCATATGCAGGAGGGAGGAGTTAGACCAGTAGGGACACTGGGACTCGGAAGGTATCGGGGGATCAGAAGGAGGGGGGAGCGTAGGGAAGGGGAGGGCGAGTAGATGCTGACGGCGGCGGCAGATCGCTGCCGTCAGTCGGTGGTGGGGGAAGATCACCCCTGTCAGTCAGTGTGGGGGGGTCAGATTACTGTCTCCAGCCATGGCCGATGATATTTCAGCATCGGCTATGGATGGATTGTAATATTTCACCAAGTTTCATTGGTGAAATATTACAATCGTTCTGATTGACTCTTGAAAGTGAAACAGCCAATCAGAGCAATCGTAGCCACGGGGGGGAAAGCCACCCTCCCTGGGGTGAAGCACAAGTGTTCCTGTATCTGCAGGTCGGGTGACTTTTCAGTGACCCCGGTCACCCGACCAGCAGGAATGCGATTTATACCATGACGCCTACGTAGGCATCATTGGTCATATTGGCATGAGTTTTCATGATGCCTATGTAGGCCGTTATGAATGGGTCACCGAGGAGGAAAACAAGACCAAGCAAGTTACAGAAAACCAGAGATGTTGGTAACTACGAGGATTGCAGACCCCTGATCCTAGCCACACAACTAACAGCAGCCGTGGAGCATACCTATGATGATTCTAGATGCCTCGTCACAGCTGGAGGACTAAATAAGCCTAAAGCCAGAAAAGGGGAAATCTAAAACTGCCCCAGAGAAGACCCCAAAGGAATAGACAGCCCCCACACATGTATTGACGGTGAGACAAGATGAAAACACGAACACAGGTAACAGGAAGGAAAATAGGCTGAGCAAACGATGGGGCCAACACTAGCTAGAAAGGACAGGAAAGGAAAGATACTGTCTGCAATCACGCAAAAAACCCTGCAAAAATATCCAACACTTCAGATAGCAAAAAATACCCTGAAGTCACTAGACTTCTCCCACTTTATCAGCTCTCTGGCATATTCTGAGAACAGAGCAAAAAGAGGCCAATCTAATAAGTGACAAAAAGCAAACTGGCACATACAGTGACATAAGAGTGGAAATTCAGCACAGCCCCAGTCGGGGCTGGCTGACCACACAAAAAACTGAATAGACCAAACCAAATCAAATGTGAACATTAGCAAAGACAACTTAGCTTGAGAAGACAGGAACTGAGCTGGAAACTAAGATCTCAGGAGGCAGGAAAAAAAATCACCAGCATGGGAATAGGGAGTTGGCTGTCTTAAATCCAGTCTGAGACTCCAGATGTCCACTCCTCTTCCTCATTATCAGGTGGCAGGTCTCTGTTAATTAGATCAGCTTCACTACCTCCTGCCACCACCAGAGGGAGCCCGGAAAGAGAACTCCCAACTCCTCTGTCAGCACAACCAGCTCCCTCACCAGAAACCAGAGGCAGACCTGAAAATGAGTTCACAACAGTAGGCATCATTGGTTGGGAAGGGGTTAATGCTGTACACAGATTAGTCAATTTCTGTTCCCATCTCCCCGAAAAATTAAATAAAAACGTATTTACTAACAAAAGAGATTTAAGTGCATTTAGAAGTAAATTTGGTTAAAAATTACATAAATTCTATTTTGTATTTAATACAAAATGTTTATTTTATACAAGCTCTTACCTCAGTTGGAAAACCTGTCTTCACTGGATACAGATTTTACCTGTGAATCAGAGAGAAAGATCAGTCAAGAAAGTGGAAGAAGTGGATTTCTCTGATAAGATATATTACAAAGTTGCTAATTTTCATGTGTATTATTGAATTATGAAATAAAAAATTAAATGACAGTTACTCTCTTACCTTTATTTACAGTTGTGATCAAAAGTTTATGTCTTTGCTTTCTTGGACTTTTTACAGAGAATATGAATAATAACACCATACTTTTTCTCCACTCATGGTTAGTGGTTGGGTGAAGCCATTTATTGTCAAACTACTGTGTTTTCTCTTTCTAAATCATAGTGACAACCCAAAACATCCATATGACCCTGATCAAAAGTTTATATACTCTGCTAAATTTGGCCTGATAACATGCACAGAAGTTGACACAAATGGGTTTGAATGGCTACTAAAGGTAACATCCTCATCTGTGACCTGTGAGAAATGCCAGGAAAATTGTTTGAGATGCAAAGAAAATCCCACAAATAACATCAGCTGAAATACTGGACTCTCTGAAAACTAGCGATGTGGCTGTTTCAAGATGCACAATAAGTAGGCTCTTGAAGAAAAATAAAATGGGCAGCATGGTAGAGTCGCCAGAAGAAAGCCATTACTGTGGAAATGCCAAAGTATCTCCCAAGATCTTGGTGCCGAGATCTCCACCTGCGCATGCGCCGCCCTTAGCAGCCATTTTCCCGGAGTTCACAGCACAGTAAACTATGTGAGTGCGGGGGCTCTGGGCTTTCACAAAATGTCAGCAGAGCCCCCACACCACCAAATACTCACAGCGGCACACATCGGAATACCCCCTCATCCCGGCCTGTGGTCTGCAGCAATGCTCCACTCTTGCCTCCTTCAGCAGTGACCCTGGGACCCGCTTCACGACAGCCACCACCCCCAGTAAGCAATAAGACGCATGAATTATAAGAAGCACCACCATTTTATTAAAAAAAGTATTTTTTCCTACTTTTCTCCTCAAAATTTGGGGTGTGTTACAATCCGGTGCGTCTTATAATCCACAAAATATGGTATTTACATCAATAATTCTGGCTAACATGGTTCCACGATATAATATTTTATTGTACCTCATGCTATTCAACATAAAACTGTAGTGAATTAATTTCTAATTTTTAGAGCATGCCATAAGCTGAATCAAGGTATAGGTTGCTGGCACCTCTCGATGTTTTAAATTGTACTCCATGATTTTGTGTGTTTATAATACACTGTAATCATTTATCTGTAAACTCAATGTCATGGGAGATTTCAACTATCCAGACATTTGTTGGGAATCTCTCTCAGGCAGAACTATCAGGTCAAGGAAATTCTTATCCTCTCTTGCTGACAACTTTATCTTCCAAAAGGTAGGGGAGAAAACAAGGGGATCTGCTACCTTGGATCTAATCCTCATAAACAGGGAGGAAATGGTTGAGGAAGTAAAAGTGGCTGGGACCCTAGGAGGTAGCGACCATGCTATTTTAGAATTTTAGATAGAGGAGGAAGTCCTGTGAAGACTCAGACGTCAAGGTTAGATTTCAGAAAGGCAGATTTTAAGGGACTCAGAAAGAGAATTGGAGGGATCCAATGGCTGAATATCCTTAAGGACAAAAATGTCCAGGAAAGATGGGAAATCTTGAAAAATGAAATTCTCAAAGCACAATTGTTAACAATTCTGAAAAGAGGGAAGAATAGGAAGCTTTTAAGGAAACCAGGATGGATGAACACAGAACTTAAGCACATGCTAAAAAGGAAGAAAGAAATGTTTATAAAATGGAAAGAGGGAGGCATATCTAAAGAAGAATATAATGCTGTCTGCAGAACCTGCAGGGCACAAATCAGATTATCTAAAGCTGACAATGAATCGAGGCTTGCAAGAGACGTCAAATGCAATAATAAAGGATTTTGGGGATATGTCAAAAGTAAAAGAAAAGTCAAAGATGCTATAGGATTTTTACAGGATGAAAATGATGAAATGGTAAGACAGGATGTTGAGAAGGACGAACTTTTAAATTCCTATTTTGCATCTGTTTTCTCTCAGAAAGTAAATGTACCATCAACTGTTCTTCACTATCCTATTAAGGGAATAGAAGAATCCAGGGTATCTATAGACAGAAAGATAGTGAGGAAGCACTTAGCTAAACTAAACTAAAGGAATTCAAGTCTCCAGGTCCAAATGAATTACACCCCAGAGTACTGAAGGAGATAGCAGAAGAAATTTTTGAACCCCCCTCCATAATCTTTGAAAATTCTTGGAGAACAGGAGAAGTCCCAGAAGACAGGAGAAGAGCAAATGTTGCTCCTATCTTCAAAAAGGGGAAGAAGATGGACCCAGGCAACTATAGGCCGGTCAGTCTGACTTCTATACCAGGAAAGATCTTTGAACAAATTATTAAACAACATGTTTGTAAGTACCTGGATAAGAATGAAGTGATTAAACAGAGTCAGCATGGGTTTGTAACTAAAAAGTCATGTCAGACTAAGTTAATTACCTTCTATGACAGAATCACTGATTGGGTGGATCAGGGAAATGCTGTAGATATAGTATATCTTGACTTCAGCAAAGCATTTGACAAAGTATCTCACACAATCCTTATTGAAAAAATGACTAAGTATGCAATGGACAAGTCAACTGTTAGGTGGATTCATAACTGGCTTAGTGATCGGACCCAAAGAGTGGTCGTAAATGGCTGCACATCCAGTTGGAAGAATGTCTCAAGTGGGGTACCACAGGGCTCTGTCCTGGGCCCTGTATTGTTCAACATCTTTATCAACGATTTAGATGAAGGAATTGAGGGTAAACTGATTAAATTTGCAGATGACACAAAGCTAGGAGGGATAGCTAATACTAGAGAAGAGAGAGAATGGATTCAAAAAGATATAAATAAATTGGAGCAGTGGGCAGCAACTAACAGAATGGTTATTACTAGGGAAAAATGCAAAGTACTACATCTGGGCAATAAAAATGAAAACAGCATATACAGAATCGGAGGAATAGGGCTAAGCAACAGATCATGTGAAAAAGACTTGGGTATACTAATAGATCACAGACTGAATATGAATCAAAAGTGTGATGCAGCAGCAAAAAAAGCAAAGGCAATTCTAGGATGTATTAGCAGAAGCATACAGTCTAGATCACGTGAAGTCATTATTGCCCTCTACTCCTCATTGGTCAGACCTCATCTGGAATACTGTGTCCAGTTTTGGGTGCCACATTTTAAAAAAGACATCAACAAACTGGAGCAAGTTCAGAAAAGAGCGACCAGAATGGTGACCGGTCTGCAAACCCTGTCTTATGAGGAAAGGTTGCAGGATTTGGGAATGTTTAGCTTGCAAAAGAGAAGACTGAGAGGAGACTTAATAGCTGTCTACAAATATCTCAAGGGCTGTCACATTGTAGAAGGATCATCTTTATTCTCATTTGCACAAGGAAACACTAGAAGCAATGGGATGAAACTGAATGGGAGGAGACACAGATTAGATATTTAGAAAAAACTGTTTGACAGTTAGAGTGATCAATGAGTGGAACAGGCTGCCACGAGAGGTAGTGAGTTCTCCTTCAATGGAAGTCTTCAAACAGAAGCTGGACAGACATCTGTCTGGGATGATTTAGGGAATCCTGCTTTGAGCAGGGGGTTGGACTAGATGGCCCAGGAGGTCCCTTCCAACTCTACGATTCTATGATTCAATAATGCAGATTCAATGCAAACAATTTGTAGTCTAAAGTGCTTTTTTTCTGTATGTTTTGCTCCTGAGTAAAAGCATTTTTGATGAACAATCCAGTAATGCAGAATACATTTCAGAGCTTTTTGCATTTTTACTATGATTTCATTTGTTCATGTGTCAAAACCGTGTCATTTTGTAAGACACTCGTAGTTACATAACTGCAACTTTTCTAGCAGAAATATAACAGTGTTATGAGCACATCTATGATCAGTGACTCGTGACACTTGAAAGGGACATTTGAAGTTTGAATTGGCTTGGACCCTTCCCATAAGCACAGTGTAGATTGTAAGTAGTAATACTGTTTTTTGTTTGTTTGTTTTTTTTACTTTATTGAGAATCAAATAATAAAGGCATTTTCATGATATTTAATTGACACAATTTTAGAAAAAAAAACTTCTTATAAACATTTTTTACCTGTGTCCTAAAGAAAAGAGAGCAAAAAATCCCCATCAAATAACCTTTAAACAGTATAATAAGGTATGCTCATCTTACCGATCTCCCACTGCTCCTCCGCCAATATTTCCCATGTGCTCTGCGGATCTCCATTTCATCAGGCAAATTATCCTCAGTGGCTCTGCACTCCTCTCTGGTAGTAATACCTTACATTTTATGAGCAAGATCCCAAAAGTATCAAGCTGAAAAGTCTGAGATCATTGAGCACAAGTGATACATGATTAATTTCTTTTATCAGAAGTGTAGTATGCAAGGATAGTACCAGGTATGTTTCACTGAATTGGTGGCTTGAGTAGAGTCAGAAACAAGAGTCACAAACTGCATAAGACTTCTGAGCCATACTGTGGTATGCTGTGATATATGATGTGCATGTTCCATAGATCCAACATAGATCAAATAAGCTTATGTCATGAGTGTATCACATCCTCTTGGGAAATCTGGTGTTAGAATATCACTACATACTGTGGATCGCAGATCTTCCATTTAACCTGTGTGTTTGTGTTCCATATAAAATGGATTTAATTTTCTCTGGAGCTGAAGATGTTAACAACCCTTTCTGTGCTAGTCAGAAACTTGCAGCTCAATTTCAGCTGCTTCTGATGTGGTAAGTACCTCTCCCTATAAAACCTGGCCAGACCCCCACTGCCTTGCAGGGAAACCTTTGCTTCCTAGCTCCTTGGAGACACTGTGCTGAAAAGGAGATGATTGTTGTGTGCTGCTTTTGGGTGTATGCATTCCTCGCTGTCCTATTCCCATTTGATTTGTATATTCTTATATTTCCCTATATATTCCCCTACCTTTGATGAGTGTTTGTATGCTTGTTGCTTTCTGTAATCCCTGTTTTGTCTTTGTGTCTTGTTTACTTTACATTTATGTTCCATACCTCATGGGGTGGGGAAGGAACAAATCAGGGTTTAACAGGAGCATACTAAGGTAAGAGATTTGGACCTCTCTACCTTCAAGAGTACCCCCCCGGGACAGGGATAGTTAGGGTCCCAGTTCCAGGGACAGTATGATGTCCCCTCCCTTACCAAAAACCATCATAGCTTATTCTACTTAGTTCTACAAACAAATAGCTTCTCTTTTAGGTATTAATATGAAGTTCATTTTGAACATCATAATTTGAGAACATGCCAAGGCCAAATTACATTATGTAGTAACACTGCCATTGATTGATAATTTTATAAAACGCAGAAATAACTTCTAGCATCAACATCATTTTATATTTTATCTGAAAAGTAAGTAAACAAATTCCTGCTGTGTACGTTTTATTTCACAATGTTCTTACCGAAGCCTTGCCAAAAGTTTCTTAGCTGTTCATGTACAGAGAGTACATGGGTGAAGTTAATGCTTATATGTGAGGTGATATAAGCACATATTACTACAATATACAATATCGAGACAATCGATAGCTAAGATTTCCTTAATCCACATTGCAGTTCTGTGACGCAGTTTATAAAGTCTTGAAGAATTATTTTAGTAATGGTATAAATATGTGGCATCAGTAGTTTTTTATCTATTGTTCCCTTCTTCCAAGACTTGCTAATACACTATCTTAACCATAAAGCATCTATTCAGGTTTCCTGTTTCAACCTGTCATTGTACCCCCACCCCGACATATATAAGAGGATGTTGCCTTAAAAAGAATTACAAAGCTTTAAGGAAAACATGGCTTTTGATTTAGGTGAATCCAGCTTTTACAACAATTGCATGAGGTTTGTATGTTCTTTACGCGTTGGTAATGCTTACATTTTAGTTACATAATTGCATAGTTAGTATGACATATATCTATTCTAAACTATAGATGAAAACCTCAAATGATCGTGGAAAAGTTGAAGAAACAATGTTGAAGATTAAAACAACACAAAATCCCTAGAATAAAAATTAAAAATTAAATCTCAACTTTCTACATTTTTTAATATTTTATATTTAGTAAGAAAAGATGTCCAAATTTTAATTTACCTTCAAGGTTATGAAACATAGAAAAATTAAAGATTTTACGACACGAATTGCATACAATATAACTTACAAAGTTAAGGCCAGAAGCTACAGAGCCTGAGTTAGAAGCGCATACATTACTAAATAGTAGAGATGAGCAGATTGATTTGTGGTGCACCTGTCCAGTGTTCAGGTCAGTGGTACAAAGTAGCTAGATGGGAGTCCTGCAAATCTCTCACCTTCCGGTGTACCTAATATGACTTTTGATTAGTCTGTGTTAGTGCGACTTCATCTCTGTGTCACCTCACAAAGATGAGATTGCATCAACTTAACAAATCATATGCTGAACCGGGCATGTAAGAAATTCGTAGTACTCCCTTCTAACTCCAAGGTACTACTGAACTTGATGCTGGACCGGAGTACCGCAAATTGATCCACTCATCTCTATTAAATAAATCTCTTAGACCTCAAAAGGCCAGTGTATTTATTTTGTAGATCAACATCAGAATGGCTGTTTAATTCTTTTTAAAAACTTACCTGCCTGATAATAAAATTATCATTTTATAAAACCAGCAAGAGTGAGAAAGCTCATGCGTCCAGTGTATTCCTGAGCTAAACATAATCTTTGTATGGATGACCTCTGTGTCTCCTTTCTCATTGTTGATGCACTGAAATTTCACACTGCAAAGTTTGATTCAGCCTGTCAATCAGACTGGGAAATCAGATATTGCTCTTAACCCTTGGATTCTTCTTGGACTCTTCTATGCTCAATCAGTCATTTGCTGGATAACATAGCCATTCTAGCATTGATTTTCAAAGTAAGTGTACCAGCCTTGTCAGGTCTAAGAGGTCTATTATTAACGGCCTTCAGCTCGATCTCGAGCCATGGCAAATTGATGGATCGATCTCTTGCAAACCTAGACACGTCCACCAGGGTCTTCTCCGCTAATATCTTTATTGCATCAAACTATCAAATTGCGTTCTTCCTCTTCGCCTTGTTCCTTCTATTCTTCTGACTATGATATCCTTCTCCAGTGATTGCTCCTTCATATGATGTGTCCAAAGTAGGCAAGCCGTAGCTTGGTGATCCCTGCTTCAAGTGACATGTCTGGCTTGATTTGTTACAAAATTGATTTGTTTGTTCTTGCCATTCATGGTATTGATAGCATTCTTCTCCAGCACAACATTTCAAAGTGTTGATTCTTCTTCTGATTTGATTCTTTATTGTCCAGGTATCGCATCCAGAGTTTATACAAAAAAAAACAAACTAACTCTAACTAGCAGTATATTCAATTTGCGTTGTAAAATTTAGTGACAGATCACCTTTAAATTTGGACACACTGGTCATATCTGACAATTAGCAGGAGTATTTAAGTGCAATATCCCATTCAAATTAAAGTCAAAGGTTGCCCATAATAAGGCATTGTAGCCATTTGTATCTCTTGGGTCTGTTTTAGAGTGGCTCCTATGTTAGTCTAAGCATATGTATTCAGATATAGCTGTGTATGGTAAATTTGAATTGGGACATCTTGTGTTCTGATACATCCAAGATTGAGGCCCCTGAAAGAGAGCTATTCATTTTGTGATCCTTAAAAATTTAATCTGGCATCTCACTAGTTCAAAAGCCAAATCGGGTATAGTTTGATAGATTGTAATGGTGTTTAAGTCAAACGCAAACCGATGTTCATGCTGACTGGCTCCCATCAGCCTCACCTTGGTGCACTGATGGGTTACCATGCCCGCTAGAGTAATCCACAAACCCATAGTGGATGCATAGGAGGTATATGTGGGTTGCTTACCAGATGGTGCACAGGTGGCCAGGTCCAGAAGGCGACCCCGGCCACCCCGGTGACCCTGGAAGTTTGGGCACCCTTGGTCAAAATGACCATTATTGTGAACAGTTAAACAAGTTGAAGATGAAATGATCTAGAAATGAGGCATTTCCTTCGTATTTTAGGCAAAAAAAATATAAATAGTGATATTTTCATTTTAAAAATTACATAAAGGGTAATGGGCATTTGCAAACGTTTAGGAACCCTTGGAGATTTGTGCGCTTAGATAAATTTGAGCAAGGTTTCAGACCTTAATTAGCCTCATAGGGTTATGGCTTGTTCACTATCATCATAAAGTCAAAATTATGCAAAAGAACACCAAAACAGGTGTGATGAATTTTGAAAACAAATCCTGTGGACCAATGAGGTTAAAATAGAACCCTTTGGTCACAATAATCAAAGATATGTGTGGAGAAAAAAAGGGCACTAGATTTCAGAAAAAACATTTCACAAAACATTAAGCATGGATGTGGATCAATCATGCTTTGGGGCTTTGTTGCAGCTGTAAGGAGAAGAGCCCAGCTAAGTGTGCTTCCTCCGTGATGGGTCCGGAGCCATTGGGGCTATCACCTATGTTGCAAGGGGGGCTTAGGGCCCCGGACCGTTCCCTGCACTTAAGGAAATTGGGCGTGGTTAAGCTGAGGGAACTGCAGTGCACGAGTGATCAGACAATTTGGGAGGGAACGTTGAACGAGCGAGACACCTGTGGGAAGGCTGGAGCTCTGAGGCAGCACGGAGGATTAGGTCCAAACCTGGGACGTCACAAAGACACCTCTAGAAACTGTTGACTGAGTGCTGTACTGACCTCGCTGACACCGCTGTCGCAGCTGACTCCGCCAACATCACTGACTGTGAGGGATAAGGTCTGTGAGTGGGATATAGGAGCACATCTATACGGTACTACGAACCGGGCTGCCATTTGTGAATTGTGCTTTGAAAGTGCTGCACGCCTCCGTCGGCTGGGACAATCACAGTTGGTGATAAGGACGTTTTCTTCTCAGCCTCCATGACTTCTGTGCCCAAGACCCATGTCAGGACCACAAGGAAACACCGCCAATGTCAAGACCAAGAGGAAACACTGCCATCGTCAAAATCGTCAGCAGGGCGAATTTCTATGACACCCATGACCCTGGATACACCGCCTCCAGCAGGGCGAATTTAAACAATGAAATGTGCAGCCGGATTCACTGCCTCCAGCAGGTGAATTTCAATAGTTACACGTGTATCTGGATACACCACCTCCAGCATTGCGAGTTTTCAGAGATAAGGGAAACACCAGGGAAACCGATACAATGGAGGGCCCTGCAATAGGGGACGTGGAGACCTCCTGCACTCCCCTGAGTCAGTGTCTTTACACTCCTGACGGTCCCTAGGCAGGTTCTGCACCTGTTGACGAGCAGGATACCTAAAAACCCTAGCTCGCCCTGCACCTATCCCTTTCTAATGAATTGGATGGTGCAGAAACTAATCCCACCATTGCACTAAAACACCCATAAGGAAAGTTACAAACAGGGAAAAAACACTTAGCTTTGCTCTGTTGCTATTGCTCCCAGCAACAGAGTCCAGCACCTGAGTGCAGCTTTCCTCCTGAATAGCTGCTACTTCACCAAAGCTTTGTCAGAGCTGCAAGGAACTCCTCACTGAAGCTCCTTCACCACCAGGAATCTGACTGAGCTTCAAGGAACTCTTCTCTAGCTCCTTCTTCCACCAAGGATGGTTGGAAATGACCAATATCACCAACCGTGAGTGAGACCACCTGACTCTCCTTTATAGGCAAGAGCCAGAGCAATCACACCTGCTAGTGATTCCCGTGTAATAATACTAGCCACCTCCGTGGGCAAAACTAGAACTAAAGACACCACTGTGTAATGACCCTAATGGCCACCGAGGGCAAAATTAACTTTAAGCAAACAGCTTAAAGGAAAAAAAAAAGGTTACCTGTGCTTTTATCTGTCACAATCCAGCATGGATCGTGGCTTCAAATCGCTTGGAAAGTGCTTGAATATCGCACACGAAAATCGCGGCAAAATCGCGATCATAATCGCGGTGAAATTGCACGGAAAAAACCACGCAATTTCTGGGAAGGAGTCCGGTTTTTGGTGTGCGTTTTAACACGCACCGTGGGCACATAGCCTTAGAGAGATTAAAACTAGATTGTTTTTGTTCTCTCAACATATGAAGTTCAGACTCAGCCAAATACTGGAAATCATCCATACTGGGGGTCCGTGATTGTGTAGGATAGAACTGAGGGTTAGGAACTCTAGTAGAAAAAAAAAAAAATTTCGTCCACCTTAAGCTCATTTTCTATACATGACTCCAAATTCATGACACTGATCTGTTCAGAAAAAGTAAGCAAATCATTAGAAAAAAACTTAGTCCCATTACAGCTAGGAGACTTGTTAAGACTTTCTTCATTATAATAATGTTTTTTAACAGTGATCTTATGGACAAATTTGTTAATATCCATCATGGTATGCAAAAGGTCAAAGTCCTTTTTAGGCACAAAATTCAGTCCTTTTTTTAAAAGTCTTATATCAGACTCCAGCAGAATGGTAGCCGAGAGATTCAAAACAGTATGTTCTTGTGAACAGTTATTTGTTTTTCCGAGTCGGATATCCGTGAGTACATTTTCTTATGTTTGCGTCCTGCCCGTCTGGTTCTTTTGGACTTCTTTGTGGCAGTCCGTTTTTTGTAGATTGATTAATAGAAACCACCTCTACCTCCCTTTCTGACTCTGAGGTGTCAGAAAATCCTGCAGAGGAGATTGGTTCTATAGAACTGAAACTCACACGTCGTTCAGCCGGCACAGTTGTAGGAATAGATTTAAGAATCGATTTCGGTGATTTATTTCTTTTTTCTCTTTTATTCTCATGCCAGTTATAAATTTTATTATTTTCATAATCACGAATATCCCTTTTAAATTTTTTCTGTTTCAACTGGGTGATTGAATCCTCAAGTTTACTCAAATTCTCTTTGATGTTCTTTTTAAAAAGGCGATAATTCTCCGTATCTTTATGATCTTGTCTTGATATCTCCAGTTCTTTAATAGACTTTTCAAGTGACTGCATTTTCTTGGTTTCATATTTTACAATCAATTCCATAAGTCTATTTGAGCATTGACTCAAGATAGAATCCCATTGTTCAAGAAAAGAATCATCCAGGTTCTGTGTAGGTCTTTCCCTAAGACGCAGACCCCTTGGAATCATGTTCTTTTCTAGATAATGTTGGAGAGTATGACTATCCCACCAAAGGTTAAGGCGTATGACCATATATTTTTCCAACTCCCTCATATTGTTCTTAAGGTTAGAGGTATCATCTGGGATGAGAATTTCCTTATTGAAAAGTGCAGTCATTTTGCTGAGTCTGGTTGCATTGTTCACATTGAAAAAATCATCTGGTTCCACATTAGTAATAGTAGAAGCTGACTCTGCCCCAACATTAGTATCCATGTTATATTATAATAGAAAACACAGTTCTCTTAAAAGGGAGCACGAAAAAAAGCTTGCAAAGTCCAAAAATGAATATATTCAGCTCACCTTTTTACTTGTCACATTGGAGGCAGTTCTTTGATGAAGGTGCTAGGAAATGTCACAAGCTGACATAAATGCAAAGATCCAAATATTCCAGCACATCTTCTTACTTAAAAATAGAATCTTTATTGAGAAATCTTCATTAAAAATCCAAAAGCAGGATACAGGTTAAAAAACCATAGCAAAGAAAGGCATTTACGTGTTTCAACTCAACAGAGTCTTACTCATAATGACCACATGCTAAAAATTCCCAACCATATATCCTGCGCTAGGAACTGAAGACAAATTGTAAACGCATGAGACTCATGCGGGTTTTTTTGTTTGTTTTTTTTGTGTGTTTTTGTGTGTTTTTTTTTTTTTTGTTTTTTTGTGGGGTTTTTTTGTGTTTTTTGTGTGTCTCATGCGTTTTCAGTTCTATGATATATACTGGGTTGGTTGCCTTTACATGTAGATGGTTTGACGGTACTCTTTGCAATCATATGATCCTTCGAGTTTATTTGCGGTTCACATTGAGTTAATTCATCGGGTGCATACTAATTTGTCTTCAGTTCCTAGCGCAGGATATATGGTTGTGAATTTTTAGTATGTGGTCATTATGAGTAAGACTCTGTTGAGTTGAAACGCGTAAATGCCTGTCTTTACCATGGTTTTTTAACCTGTATCCTGCTTTTGGATTTTTAATGAAGATTTCTCAATAAAGATTCTATTTTTAAGTAAGAAGATGTGCTGGAATATTTGGATCCTCCCATTATTACCCCTTCTATGGTTCCCAACCTAATAAAAACTCCAGAATTCTTTCCCACCTCAAATCTGTGCCCTTGACACCCACCATCCTGCTCCCACTCTCTGGATCACTCTGGAATGCCCGCTCCATCTGCAATAAACTCCATGTGATTCACGACCTCTTTACCTCTCGTAATTTTTCCTTCCTTGGCCTCATTGAAACATGGCTGACACCCTCCGACACCACCTCCCCTGTTGCGCTATGTTACGGCGGCCTCCACTTCACCCACACTCCTCACCCTGGCAACAGACATGATGGAGGAGTGGGCCTTCTCCTTTCTTCAAACTGCACCTTCAACCCAATCCCACCTCTTCCCTCCCTAATCCTCCCCTCTTTTGAAGTCCACTCTGTACGCATCTACTCTCCCTTCAACCTCGAAGTGGCTGTCATATACCGACCTCCGGGCTTGACCACTGTCTTTTTTGACCAATTCTCCACCTGGCTCCTTCACTTTCTCTCTGCTGACATTCCCACCATCATCATGGGTGACTTCAACATCCCCATTGACACCCACCAGTCGGCAGCATCCAAACTCCTGTCCCTTACATCATCTTTTGGACTTACTCAGTGGTCCTCCTCAGCCACCCACACAGACAGACACACATTAGACCTGGTCTTCACCCGTCCCTGCTCTCTATCTAACTTTGCAACCTCCACTCTCCCTCTATCTGACCTGTTATGAATGGGTCACCGAGGAGGATAGCAGGACCAGGCTAAGCCACCAGAAAACCAGAGAGGTTGGTAACTAAGTGGATTGCAGACCCCTGATTCTATCCACACAACTAGCAGTAGACGCGGAGCGTAACCTTCAATGTCTCGACACAGCGGGAGAACTAACTCAGCCTAAACCAAGAAAGGTGAAATATAAACTGCCCCGGAGCAGACCCCAAAGGAATAGACAGCCCCCAAACATATACTGTTGGTGCGACAAGATGAAAACACAAACACAGGCAGTAAAATAGACTGAGCAAATGATGGGGCCCAAACTGACTAGACAGGACAGGAAAGGAAAGACACTGTCAGCAATCACGCAAAAACCCTGAAAAATCCAACACATCTGATGCACAAAAAACACTGAAGTCACACGACTTCGTCCACACTATATCAGCACTCTGGTATGTACTGAAAGCAAAGCAAAAAGAGACCAATATAACAGGGGACAGAACAAACTGACACAAGCAGTAACATATGGGCAGTGATCCAGCACATCCCCTGCAGGAGCAAGCTGATCCGCACAAAGCAGAGATAGACAAAGCCAGATCAAATGCAAAAAGATTAGCAAATGAACCACTTAGCTGAACCATGCAGAAACAGAGCAGGAGACATCAGACCTCAGAAGGTACAGGAAGAAAATCACCAGCAGGGATTGAAGGAAGTCAGCTGTCTTAAATACACTAGTCAGAAACCCAGATCTACAATCGTCATCATCATTATCAGGTGGCAAGCCTCTGTCAATCTGACCAGCTCCACTACCTCCAGTAACCACCAGAGGGAGCCCAGAAAGAGAAATCGCAACACCTTTGTCAATCTGACCAGCTCCACTACCTTCAGTAACCACCAGAGGGAGCCCAGAAAGAGAATTCATAACACTGACCACCATCTACTTATTTTCTCATCCCTGTCCTCCTCACCTGTCACCCATGTCCAGCAACACGTGCACCCCGCAGAAACCTCGCACCCCTAAACACTCGCACACTCTCTGACTCTATTCTACCACTGTCCTCCATATCTTCACTCCAAGACACTGCCACTGCCACTAGTTTCTACAATGCCACTCTTGCATCAGCCATCGACTCAGTCACCCCTGTCATGCATAACAGAGTGTGATAAATCAATAGACAACCCTGGCACAATAACATCACTAAAAAGCTTCGGCTTCGGCAAGCATCCAGAATTGCAGAGTGGCGCTGGAATAAAAAACATTCTCAAGACGACTTCACTACACTCAAACAAGCAAAACTTGCATTAAAATCTGCCCTCACCTCTGCTAAACAGGCCTACTTTACATCCTTTGTATCTTCCTCATCCAACAACCCCAAACAGTTGTTCAATACTTTTAACTCCCTCCGCCGCCCACCACTGCCCCTTCGACTTCCCTAATCTCTGCTGAGGACTTTGCCGCACACTTCAAAAGCAAGATAGACCAAACATGGCAAGTCTTTATTGCTCAACCACCACAACCCCTTTGCACATCAGACCAATGCCCAAACCCCATAACCTCCCTATCTAACATCACTGAAGGGAAACTTTCTCATCTCCTCTCCAAATCACACCTCACCACTTGTCCCTACCCCATCCCTCCTCCTCCCCAACATCACCACCACTCTTATCCCATCCCTAACCCACCACTTCAACCTATCACTAACTTCTGGTACCTTCCCTTCTGCTTTCAAACATGTCACAATCACGCCTATCCTTAAAAAGCCAACCCTCGACCCAACAGCCACATCCAGCTATCGCCCAATATTGCTGCTCCCATTCACTTCTTAACTCCTGGAGCAGCATGTCCTCGCTGAACTTTCCTCCCACCTCTCATCTAACTTGCTCTTTGACAATCTACAATCTGGTTTCCATCCCCATCATTTCACTGAGACAGCCCTGACCAAAATTACCAACGACCTACTTACAGCCAAAGCTAACGGACAATACTCTATACTCCTCCTTCTTGACCTGTCCTCTGCTTTCGACACAGCTGACCACTGCCTCCTACTACAGATCCTCTCCTCCTTTGGCATCAAAGACCTCACCCTATCCTGGATCTCCTCATACCTTTCCAACCGCACATTCAGCATCTCCAACTGCCACACTACCTCCTCATCCCACCCTCTCTCTGTTGGAGTCCCCCAAAGCTCTGTTCTAGGACCCTTACTCTTCTCAATCTGTACACTTGGCCTGGGGCAGCTCATAAAGTCCCATGGATTCCAGTACCACCTTTATGCCGATGATACTCAGATCTACGTCTCTGGCCCAGACATCACCTCTCTGCTGTCCAGAATCCCGGAGTGTCTATCAGCCATATCCTCTTTCTTCTCTCGCTTCCTCAAACTCAGTGGACAAATCTGAACTGATCATCTTTCCCCCATATCACAGATGTTCCTTACCCGACCTATCTATAACAATTGACGACATCATGCTTTCCCCTGTACTGGAGGTCCGCTGCCTCAGAGTGACCCGTGACTCTGCCCTGTTGTTCAAACAGCACATCCAAACTCTCTCCACCTCCTGTTGCCTCCAACTCAAAATTATTTCCAGAAACCGTCTCTTCATAGAATCATAGAATCGTAGATTTGGAAGGGAACTCCTGGGCCATCTGGTCCAACCCCCTGCTCAAAGCAGGATTCGCTAAATCATCCCAGACAGATATCTGTCCAGCCTCTGTTTGAAGACTTCTATTGAAGGAGAACTCACCACCTCTCGTGGCAGCCTGTTCCACTCATATGATCACTCTAACTGCCAAAAAGTTTTTTCTAGTATCTAATCTGTGTCTCCTCCCATTCAATTTCATCCCATTGCTTCTAGTGTTTCCTTGTGCAAATGAGAATAAAGATGATCCTTCTGCAATGTGACAGCCCTTGAGAAATTTGTAGACAGCTATTAAGTCTCCTCTCAGTCTTCTCTTTTGCAACCTAAACATTCCCAAATCCTGCAACCTTTCCTCATAAGACACGGTTTGCAGTCCGGTCACCGTTCTGGTCGCTCTTTTCTGAACTTGCTCCAGTTTGTTGATGTCTTTTTTAAAATGTGACACCCAAAACTGGACACAGTATTCCAGATGAGGTCTGACCAAAGAGGAGTAGAGGGCAATAATGACTTCACGTGATCTAGACTGTATGCTTCTGTTAATACATCCAGGAATTGCATTTGCCTTTTTTGCTGCTGCATCACACTGTTGACTCATATTCAGTCTGTGATCTATTAGTATACCCAAGTCTTTTTCACATGTGCAGTTGCTTAGCCCTATTTCTCCCATTCTCTATATGCTTTTTTCATTTTTATTGCCCAGATGTAGTGCTTTGCATTTTTCCCTGTTAAAAACCATTCTGTTAGTTGCTGCCCACTGCTCCAGTTTATTTATATCTTTTTGAATCTTCTCTCTCTCTTCTCTAATATTAGCTATCCCTCCTGGCTTTGTATCATCAGCAAATTTAATCAGTTTACCCTCAATTCCTTCATCTAAATCGTTGATAAAGATGATGAACAATACAGGGCCCAGGACAGAGCCCTGTGGTACCCCACTTGAGACATTCTTCCAACCGGATGTACAGCCATTTACGACCACTCTTTTGGTCCAATCACTAAGCCAGTTATGAATCCACCTAATAGTTGCCTTGTCCATTCCATACTTAGTCATTTTTTCAATAAGGATTGTGTGAGATACTTTGTCAAATGCTTTGCTGAAGTCAAGATATACTATATCTACAGCATTTCTCTGATCCACCCAATCAGTGATTCTGTCATAGAAGGAAATTAAGTTAGTCTGAAATGACTTTTTAGTTACAAACCCATGCTGACTCTGTTTAACCCCTTCACCCCCAAGGGTGGTTTGCACGTTCATGACCGGGCCAATTTTTACAATTCTGACCACTGTACCTTTATGAGGTCATAACTCTGGAACGCTTCCATGGATTCCGGTGATTCTGACATTGTTTTCTCGTGACATATTGTACTTCATGATAGTGCTAAAATTGCATTCAAATAACTTGCGTTTATTTGTGAGAAAAACGGAAACTTGGCAAAAATTTTGAAAATTTTGCAATTTTCCAACTTTGAATTTGTATGCCCTTAAATCACAGAGATACGGCACACAAAAAACTTGATAACTAACATTTCCCACATGTTTACTTTACATCAGCACAATTTTGGAACCAAAATTTTTTTTTGTTAGGAAGTTATAAGGGTTAAAAGTTGACCAGCGATTTCTCATTTTTGCAACACCATTTTATTTTTAGGACCACATCACATTTGAAGCCACTTTGAGGGGTCTATAGGATAGAAAATACCCAAAAGTGACACCATTCTAAAAACTGCACCCCTTAAGGTGCTCAAAACCACATTCAAGAAGTTTATTAACCCTTTAGGTGCGTCACAGGAATTTTTTTGAATATTTAAGAAAAAATGAACATCTAACTTTTTTTCACAAAAAAAATACTTCAGGTTCAATTTTTTTTATTTTACCAAGGGTAACGAGAAATTGGACTGCAAAAGTTATTGTGCAATTTGTCCTGAGTACGCTGATACCTGATTTGTGGGGGGGAACGACTGTTTTGGCGCATGGCAGAGCTCAGAATGGAAGGAGCGCCGTTTGACTTTTTCAATGCAAAATTGTCTGGAATTCAGATCGGACGCTATGTCACGTTTGGAGAGTCCCTGATGTACCTAAACAGTGGAAACCCCCTACAAGTGACCCCATTTTGGAAACTAGACCCCCCAAGGAACTTATCTAGATATGTGGTGAGAACTTTGAACCCACAAGGGCTTTACAGAAGTTTATAACATACAGCGGTACAATTAAAAAATCATATTTTTTCCACAAAAATGATCTTTTCACCCTCAATTCTTATTTTTCCAAGGGTAACAGCACCCTAAAAGTTATTGTGCAATTTGTTCTGAGTACGCTGATACCCCACATGTGGGGGTAAACCACTATTTGGGCGCATGGCAGAGCTCGGAAGGGAAGCAGCGCCATTTGACGTTTTTGGCTGGAATTGAGATCGGACACCATGTCGCGATTGGAAAACCCCTGATGTACCTAAACAGTGGAAACCCCCCACAAATGACACCATTTTGGAAACTAGACCCCCTAAGGAACTTATCTAGATGTGTGGTGAGAACTTTGAACCCCCAAGGGCTTCACAGAAGTTTATAACATAAAGCCGTACAATTAAAAAATCATATTTTTTCCACAAAAATGATCTTTTCACCCTCAATTCTTATTTTTCCAAGGGTAACAGCACCCTAAAAGTTATTGTGCAATTTGTCCTGAGTACGCTGATACCCCACATGTGGGGGTAAACCACTATTTGGGCGCATGGCAGAGCTCGGAAGGGAAGCAGCGCCATTTGACGTTTTTGGCTGGAATTGAGATCGGACACCATGTCGCGATTGGAAAACCCCTGATGTACCTAAACAGTGGAAACCCCCCACAAATGACACCATTTTGGAAACTAGACCCCCTAAGGAACTTATCTAGATGTGTGGTGAGAACTTTGAACCCCCAAGGGCTTCACAGAAGTTTATAACATAAAGCCGTACAATTAAAAAAATCATATTTTTTCCACAAAAATGATCTTTTCACCCTCAATTCTTATTTTTCCAAGGGTAACAGCACCCTAAAAGTTATTGTGCAATTTGTCCTGAGTACGCTGATACCCCACATGTGGGGGTAAACCACTATTTGGGCGCATGGCAGAGCTCGGAAGGGAAGCAGCGCCATTTGACGTTTTTGGCTGGAATTGAGATCGGACACCATGTCGCGATTGGAAAACCCCTGATGTGCCAAAACAGTCGAAACCCCCCACAAATGACACCATTTTGTAAACTAGACCCCCCCAAGGAACTTATCTAGATGTGTGGTGAGCACTTTGAACCCCCCAGTGCTTCACAGAAGTTTATAACGCCTGGGCGTGAAAATAAAAAATTCGTATTTTTTCCACAAACATGATCTTTTAGTCACCATTTTTTTATTTTCCCAAGGGTAACAGGAGAAATTAGACCCCAAAAGTTGTTGTCCAATTTGTCCTGAGTACACTGATACCCCATATGTGGGAGAAAACTACTGTATGGGCACACATCAGGGCTCGGAAGGGAAGTAGTGACGTTTTGGAATGCAGACATTGATGGAATGGTCTGCGGGTGTCATGTTGCCTTTGGAGAGCCCCTAATGTACCTAAACAGTGGAAACCCCCCACAAATGACCCCATTTTGAAAACTAGACCCCCTAAGGAACTTATCTAGATGTGAGGTGAGCACTTTGAACCCCCAAAGGCTTCACAGAAGTTTATAATGCCAGGGCATGAAAATAAAAAAATCGTATTTTTTTACACAAACATGATCAATTAGTCCCCAATTTTTTTATTTTCCCAAGGGTAACAGGAGAAATTGAACCCCAAAAGTTGTTGTCCAATTTGTCCTGAGTAAGCTGACACCCCATATGTGGGAGAAAACTACTGTATGGACACACGTCAGGGCTCGGAAGGGAAGTAGTGACGTTTTGGAATGCAGACATTGATGGAATGGTCTGCGGGTGTCATGTTGCCTTTGGAGAGCCCCTAATGTACCTAAACAGTGGAAACCCCCCACAAATGACCCCATTTTGAAAACTAGACCCCCTAAGGAACTTATTTAGATGTGAGGTGAGCACTTTGAACCCCCAAGGGCTTCACAGAAGTTTATAATGCCCGGGCATGAAAATAAAAAAATCGTATTTTTTTCCACAAACATGATCAATTAGTCCCCAATTTTTTCATTTTCCCAAGGGTAACAGGAGAAATTGGATCCCAAAAGTTGTTGTCCAATTTGTCATGAGTACGCTGACACCCCATATGTGGGAGAAAACTACTGTATGGACACACGTCGGGGCTCGGAAGGGAAGCAGTGCCATTTTGGAATGCAGACTTTGATGGAATGGTCTGCCGGTGTCATGTGCGTTTGGAGAGCCCCTAATGTACCTAAACTATTGAAACTCCCCAAAAGTGACCCCATTTTGGACACTAGACCCCCCCACGGAACTTATCTAGATGTGTGGTGAGCACTTTGAACCCCCAAGTGCTTCACAGAAGTTTATAACGCTCGGACGTGAAAATAAAAAAATCATTTTTTTCCACAAAAATGATATTTTTGACCCCAATTTTTTATTTTCCTAAGGGTAACAGGAGAAATTGGACCCCAAAAATTGTTTTGCAATTTGTCCTGAGAAGGCTGATACCCTACATGTGGGGGTAAAACACTGTTTGGGCGCATGGCAGAGCTTGGAAGGGAAGGAGCACCATATGACTTTTTCAACTCAGAATTGGCTGGAATTGAGATCAGACGCAATGTTGCATTTGGAGAGCCCTTGATGTGCCCAAACAGTGGAAACCCCCAATTCTAACTCCAACCCGAACCCCAACACACCCCTAACCCTAATCTCAGCCCTAACCCTAGCCCTAACCCTAACCCTAACCCTAGCTCTAGCCCTAGCCCTAACCCTAGCCCTAGCCCTAGCCCTAGCCCTAACCCTAACCCTAGCCCTAGCCCTAACCCTAACCCTAATGGAAAAATGGAAATAAATACATTTTTTTAATTTTATTATTTTTCCCTAACTAAGGGGGTGATAACGGGGGGTTTGATTTACTATTTATGGCGGTTTTTATATTTGGCAGCTGTCGCACGCTGAAAGACGCTTTTTATTGTAAAAATAGTTTTTGCATCACCACATATTGAGAGCTATAATTTTTCCGTATTTTGACACACCGAGTCATGTGAGGTCTTATTTTTTGCGGGACGAGTTGACGTTTTTATTGGTACCATTTTCGGGCACGTGACATTTTTTGATCGCTTTTTATTCCGATTTTTAGGACGCAGAATGAACAAAAACCAGCGTTTCATGAATTTCTTTTGGGGGAGTGCGTTTACACCGTTCCGCGTGCGGTAAAATTGATAAAGCGCTTTTATTCTTCGGGTCAGTACGGTTACAGTGATACCTCATTTAGGTCGTTTTTTTATGTTTTGTCGGTTTTATGCAATGAAAACTATTTTATATAAAAAATAATTATTTTTGCATCGCTTTATTCTGCGAGCTATAACTTTTTTATTTTTTCGCTGATGATGCTGTGTGGCAGCTCGTTTTTTGCGGGACAAGATGAAGTTTTCAGCGGTACCATGGATATTTATATGCATCTTTTTGATCGCGCGTTATTACACTTTTTGTTTGGCGGTATGATAATAAATCATTATTTTTTGCTTTGTTTTTTATTTTTATTTTTTAAGGGGTTCGCTAAAGGGGTTAACTAATGGGACAGTTTTATAGGGCGGGTTGTTACGGACGCGGCGATACCTAATATGTGTACTTTTATTGTTTTGGGGTTTTTTTATTTTCAAAAAATGAATTTATTGGGGAATATTTTTTTTTTTTTTTACTATTTTATTTGGCGATTTTTTTTAAATTATTTTTACACTTTTTTTAATTTTTTTTTACTTTATTACATAGTTCCAGGTGGGACATCACTGTCCTGTGACAGATCGCTGATCTGTCACATCACAGATCACTGTGACAGATCAGCAATCTTTCACAGGCATTGAAGAAGACTTCCTCTTGCCTGCGCTTTGCAGGCACTGAGGAAGCCAGCTTCCTGCAGGCCCCCGAAGGCCCCCGTCGCCATCTTGGATTCGGGGGCCTGGAGGAAAGGAGCCCCCCGCAGCAGCGCTGCACATTGCGCTGCCGTGGGGGGCTCAGGGAAGCACGGAGGGAGCCCCCTCCCTGCCGATGCTTCCCTTTAACTCCCGGTACACCGCGATCGTGTTTGATCGCGGTGTGCAAGGGGTTAACGTGTCGGGGGCGGTCCGTGACCGCCCTTGACACATTGTGCCGGGTGTCAGCTGTGATAATCAGCTGACACCTGGCCGCGATCAGCGGCGCTCACAACGTGGGCGCCGCTGATCGCGGTAGACGTACTATCCCGTCCATGGGCATAGGGGCCCGGGTCCCATGGACGGGATAGTACGTCTCATGTCAGGAAGGGGTTAATCACTTCATTCTTATCAAAGTTCTGACAAACATGTTGTTTAATAATTTGTTCAAAGATCTTTCCTGGTATAGAAGTCAGACTCACCGGCCTATAGTTGCCTGGGTACACCTTCTTCCCCTTTTTGAAGATAGGAACAACATTTTCTCTTTTCCAGTCTTCTGGGACTTCTCCTGTTCTCCACCAATTTTCAAAGATTATGGAGAGGGGTTCAAAATATTCTGCTGTCTCCTTCAGTACTCTGGGGTGTAATTCATCTGGACCTGGAGACTTGAATACATTTAGTTAAGCTAAGTGTTTCCTCACTATATTTCTGTATATAGATATCCAGGATTCTTCTATTCCCTTAATAGGACAGTGAAGAATAGTTGATGTTAAATTTCCTTTCTGAGAGAAAACAGATGCAAAATAGGAATTTAAAAGTTCAGCCTTCTCAACACCCTGTCTTACCATTTCATCATTTACATCCTGTAAAAATGCTATAGCATCTTTGACTTTTCTTTTACTTTTGACATATCCCCAAAATCCTTTATTATTGCTTTTGACGTCTCTTGCACGCCTCGATTCATTGTCAGCTTTAGTAATCTGATTCATGCCCTGCAGGTTCTGCCGACAGCATTATATTCTTCTTTAGATAAGCCTCCCTCTTTCCATTTTATAAACATTTTTTTCTTCCTTTTTAGCATGTGCTTAAGTTCTGTGTTCATCCATCCTGGTTTCCTTAAATGCTTCCTATTCTTCCCTCATTTCGGAATTGTTAACAATTTTGCTTTGAGAATTTCATTTTTCAAGATTTCCCATCCTTCCTGGACATTTTTGTCCTTAAGGATATCCAGCCATTGGATCCCTCCAATTCTCTTTCTGAATCCTTCCTCAACCCTCAATCTACTAAAATGCTTGTGCAAGCCCTCATCATCTCCCGCCTTGGCTATTGCAACATCCTTTTCTGTGGCCTCCCTGCTAACACCCTCACACCTCTCCAGTCCATCCTTAACTCTGCCGCCTGACTAATTCATCTCTTTCCTCACTACTCCTCCCCTTCTCCCCTCTGCAAATCTCTTCACTGGTTCCCATTCCCTCAGTGTATCCAATTCAAATTACTAATACAACAAGGCCATCTTTAACCTGTCTCTCCATATGTCTCTGAACTAATCTATTATTTTCCCTCACGTAATCTCTGGTCTTCTCAAGACCTCCTTCTCTCCTCCACCCTTATTTGCTCCTCACCCATCTGCCTCCAAGACTTCTCCAGAATGTCCCCCATCCTCTGGAATTCTTTGCCACAACACTATCAACCACATTTGGATCCTTCAGACGGAACCTGAAAATCCCATCTCTTCAGGAAAGCTTACAGCCTTCAATGATCCCCGCTGCCTCCCCACCACTACTGGAGCTACCTCCTCACCATCACTGGAGCTGCTGCAAGCCCCTAACCTACTGTCTCCTTCCCCACCATCCTGTAGAATGTAAGCCCGAAAGGGCAGGGTCCTCTCTCCCCTCTACATCAGTCTGTGATTGCTAGTTTGTTTACTGTAACTGATATCTGTAATTTGTATGTAAACCCTTCTCATGTACAGCACCATGGAATCAATGGTGCTATATAAATAAATAAATATAACAAAAATACAAAAATAAAATAGAATAGGCTATAGCAAAAGTATATACACCGCAAAGTTAATGGTCATATATGCATAAGTGATTCAATAAAGAGGGTAATCACTAGATACATTGCACAATCCTAAATGAAGCTGAATGATTGGAAGATGGAAAAATGAAGTGCTCAGAGGGGTTGTGAAACATACCATGTTGCACTCATGGAGCTCTCCCACAGGGCCTTAGGTTACTCGGTACTGGGCTGGTCAGGTTCTTTAAAGGGGGATGTGTCATGGTGGCAGCGACCCGGACCGTGGACCTGGGCGTCCAGTAGAGATGGATATTTAATGAAGGATGTTGGATGACAATGGGGAGAAGACTATGGGAAAATGGGAAGGAAAATGGAATTGTAACGCCACCTGTGGTTTCCGGTCAGGGGTGACCAGCACTGCAGAACAGATCCTCCGGGGCCGATTATGATGCAGCCGATTTGTTACCGCTCTCCACAGGCTGAGCTTCTGTCCCAGGGCAGCTAAGGCTGGTTTCACATTAGCATTTTTTTGCAGACACACACATCACACGCACGCTTTGAGCAGGGGGTTGGACCAGATGGCCCAGGAGGTCCCTTCCAACTCTACGATTCTATGATTCTATGATTCTATGATTCTATCACAGCGGCCACACTCACCGCTCTGCGCGCCGGCAGCTTCCTCGGCTCTCACTTCTTCTCACACATTGAGAGGCGCGGCCGCAGCTGGATGACATCATCATTCAGCTCTGCGGCCACGCCGCTCAATGTGTGAGAGACAGGAAGCTGCAGCTCCGGAACAGTGAAGCGAGGCCGCGTGCCAGCTGAGAGGGTTCTGCGTGCCCTCTGTGGCACGCGTGACATAGGTTCGCCATCACTGATATAGAGTCATTACAAACAGAGTGATCTATTCTAAGTGTTTATTTCTGTTAATGTTGATGATTATGGCTTACAGCCTATGAAAACCCAAAAGTCATTATCTCAGTAAAGTAGAATACTTTATAACACCAGCTTGAAAAATGATTTTAAAACCCAAAATGTTGGCCTGCTGAAATGTATGTTCAGTAAATGCACTCAATACTTGGTCGGGGCTTCTTTTGCATCAATTACTGCATTAGTGTGGGGTGACATGGAGGCGATCAGCCTCTGGCACTGCTGAGCTGTTATGGAAGCACAGGTTGCTTTGATAGCAGCCTTCAGCTTGTCTGCAGTGTTGGGTTTGGTGTCTCTCATCTTCCTTTTGACAATTCCCCATAGATTCTGTATCAAAAAACACCTGCAAAAACCTAAACGTTTAAAAAGGTCTCTTAGTCTGTTTCCAGATACTTTTCGCCCCATCAATGAAGATCATAATCCTATTCCCCTGAATCATTTTCCTTCTTGAGAACAGCTAATTAATTTTAATCTTTTTCCTTCAAATCTCGTTAGCTTTAATTATATTTATTCATACTTTTCTAGCATTTCACTTTGGATTTTTTCTTCCTCATTAATTTTCCCTGGGTGGTTTATATTTTTATAGATTTTTTAACATAACTGTTTTACCATATCCAGAAAAAATTGTAGGATAAAGATTTTGATTTGTAAATTTTTATTGAAAAAAAAAACTCATTCTTTTGAATAATATTCTGATGCTAAATTATTTACCTTATTTAAACAAATCAATAAATTACATTTTTGGTTATTACTAATGACCAGCACATAGCATGACCAAAGTTATCACATAACTGATTAGGGTATTAAATGACAAGTTCAAATATTCCTTCGTAGTGTTCCTTACCAGTTCTGGCTACAGTGCCTGCTTTTGCTTCCTTCTCGTATAGCTAGCTCTCTTTGTGCTAGTCAGCAAAGTTTTATTTATGTTATTCTCCCAGGTATTTTAAGGATGCCTGAGTATTTGGAATTGGAGATGAGCAATCCCTAACTGTCAAATTCGGGGTCTTGTTCTTGTTTTACCAGACACCTAGTGTCCTGTGCAGAACTCCGAACACGGACTACTCCCCTACGTCCGTTGAACTGTTCAGGTTTGGATGACGAATACAGTTTGTTGAAAGGCTGCAGAGCAGTCAATCAACAAGCTTTTGGGCTGTGGGCACTTCCGGAGCCATCACAGCTATGTCAAGTATTGGCATGGCTGTGATTGCCCAGCACACCACATGACCCTGCCTGTATAAATGCAGAGTGCCCTAACAGCCTGGTGCAGAGTGCCCTAACAGCCTGGTGCAGAGTGCCATAACAGGCTGGTGCAGAGTGCCATAACAGACTGGTGCAGTGTACCCTAACAGCCTGGTGCAGAGTGCCCTAACAACCTGGTGTAGAGTTCCCTAACAGCCTGGTGTAGAGTGCCCTAACAGCCTGGTGTAGGAGTACCCTAATAGCCTGGTGCAGAGTGCCTAAACAACCTGGTGCAGAGTGCCCTAACAACCTGGTACACAGTGGCCTAAAGCCCCCGTTACACATAGCGATATCGCTAGCAATATCGCTGTGACGTCACCGATTTTGTGACGTAGTAGCGATATTGCTAGCGATATCGCTATGTCTGATACTTACCTCCGACCGGCTCCCCCGCTGCTCATCGCTGGTCGTGCGAGAATATCCTGGATCATTTCTCATCAGGCGCTTCCTGCTGGGCTTCCTATGGCGCCGACAAGCAACGCGTGGACGCGGGCGGGAGGATGTCAGGATCGCCGCATCTGACAGGTAAGTAATGACCTCCGACCCCTGCTATGTCGCTGGTGAGATCTGCCTGAGTGGCAGCTCACTAGCGACCACTTAGCGTTGCACCAGCGATCCATATCGTCAGGATCGCTGGTGTATCGCTAAGTGTAACGGTACCCTAACAGCCTGGTGCAGAGTGCCCTAACAGCCTGGTGTTAATACAGTGGTGTAGAGTGACAAAACAGCTGGGTGCACAATGCTCAAACAGCCTGGTGCATAGTGCACTAACAGCCTGGGGTAAAATGCCTAAACAGCCTGTGCGCAGGCAACAGGATGTTCTCTATGATTTCTTAGGCCCGAGTACCGCTGGATGAATAGTGAGGACAGAACATGCTTGTCACGCCGCGCTCCCCGACGTCATCTCTTTCTGAGCCGTGGTCGCTCTGGGGGTCCCGTCGGGTACGCACACGCACCTCTCGTACCTAGGTTCCTGCCTCCTCCATGTTATGTGTGCGCTTGTGCGCTCCTCTCAGTTCGGCCTCCAGGTCCGTCCTTTCTATGGTACTGGAGGACTTGACCCGGAAGCTCTAGCGATCATGTGCTATATCAGGCTACCTCTTCCTAGGGGAGGTGCCTGATTATTGTTGTGCTTCCTGGCTTGGTCTGCCGTGTCCCTGCCTGGCTGTGCGCTGTATTCGGGTCCTCTACCTTGCACTCTTGTGCCTTTTGGCACACGCTCTGAACCTGCACTCTGCCTTGTATTCAGTTGTGACTCCTGGCACAAACTCTGATCCTGTGCTCTGTCTTACACTCAGCTGTGCCTCCTGGCACATACTCTGATCCCATGCTCTGTCTTGTACTCAGTTGTGCCTCCTGGCACACACTCTGATCCTGTGTTCTGTCTTATGCTCAGTTGTGCCTCCTGGCACACACTCTGATCCTGCGCTCTGTCTTATACTCAGCTGTGCCTCCTGGCACACACTCGGACCCTGTGCTTTGTCTTATACTCAGTTGTGCCTCCTGGCACACGCTCTGATCCTGTACTCTGTCTCTTACTCAGTTGTGCCTCCTGGCACACGTTCCAATCCTGTAGTCTGTCTTATGCTCAGTTGTGCCCTCTGGCACACACCCTGCTCCTATACTCTGTTACACCTCCTGGCACACATGCTGCCTGACTCAGTGCTCTGACGTGCTTCTTTGCACGCATCCTGCTTTGCTCACACCCGGATGTACTAAGTCGCTGTACGCCATACGTGCTCTCGTGTACACGCCTTGTGTTCCCGAGTACACCCAGCACCGTCCTGTATACCACGTGTTCCCGTGCCCACGCTTTACACGTTCCTGCAGACACTCTCACTCGTGTCTCCTGTGAGCCGGCCGCCTGGTGCCAGCAGTCGTGGTACCTCACACCCTGGGGCTTGCCTCTGACACTCCCTGTATAGCGGGTGGTCTTCACTAGGTCAGCTCGCCCTGGGAGGGTTGGTGCCATGACCCAGAGGGTCCACTCCAGGAGTTGTCACAATGTTTAGGCGGTGTTAGATTAAGTGGATGAAAGTGCCTCCAGTTCCTTTCCATTGTCTTCCACCCGGTCCATTGCTGAAAGTGCAGAGTTAGCACCTATGGAACTTGATCATCTGTCTTCCATCTCACCCTCTTGCAAATCAGCCAAACATTCTGAGCTCCAAGTCAGGCACCAGTCACTTATGAACTTTTAGTGATTCTGCTGGCTTTGTTTCCATTGGCGAGTCAACGGTCCCTGCCCCCCAAATGGAAGAGATTGAGTGCACTGATGCCTAACCATTTGTTCAGTTTGAGGACGAGTACGTGGGCGGGATAGTGCATATGGTCACCGGACCTCCACAGCCCATCTCTGATGATGATGACAAAACACAAACTGACAAGGAGGGCAGGGGTGAGGAGTGAGTGGAAGATGATTCGGGGGATGATGCCCAAAGGGGCAGTTCTTCCGCATTAGGAGGAATTGCTCTGATGTGGGTACCTTCCGGAGGCAGGCTAATTATCTTTATGATAGGTTTAGGTCAAGGGGGTATCCATGTAGAGTACTGGATGGTCCATTCAATGAGGGTCTATCAACTGATAGGCAGAGGAAGGGAGTCTTGGAGCTGCCACAAACTCAGTCCATATAATCACATTAGTTGAGCCACATGATAACAGCAGGTGGGTGCACGTCCAAACTAGTAACCAGAGGAAAAAAGAAAAGGTGACGGCACACCAAAAAAGATAAAAATAAAAAACTTTTATTGCGGCAAATCAAGCCACGATTAAAAAAACAGAGAACCTGACGCGTTTCGGGTGCATTTATTACACCCTTAGTCACAGGATACATAACATGGAATAAAGGAACATTATATACAGACAAAGAACAAATCAAAACATGTCAATCATTAATTAAACATGAACATGGTGTGATTGCAAAATTCTAAGTAAGCAGCCCAACATTAGTAAATATAGAACAAATAATTTCTGGAATTCATTCCTTGAGGAAATTTGATGTCCAGTTTTAAAATCTAGAATGCTTCATGTGTGAACAGCATTTATTGTTTGTTGACACCTCGTATTGCCAGAAAAAAATTTTCAAAAGCAAAAATCATAAAAGTTGAGGTGTTTCCCTGATGTACATTAAGAAAATGTTTTGCTGCACCTGAATAGCTAGCATTTTTATTTGATATATTTGTTAAATGTTCTGCAACGCGTTTGTTTATTTTTCTAGTTGTGAAACCATTATATTGTTTTTGTCATGCTGTACAAAAAATACAATAAACAACAGATTGCAAGATGCAGTACATAAATGAAGAAATTTTGAAGGTGAGAGTAGGAACAGAAAAAGAAAAAACCTCTTTGGTTTTATCCATTGCAAAGGCACATGCAGAGCATTTATAAAAACCTTCAGTGGATAACCAAGATTTGGATGTAGAAATGTCTTTCCATAAATTTGGTGAAAGTGATAGTATGTTTGTCATGTGAAGATGAAGACAAAAGAAGTGTGTTGCCTGAAACATTTTTTCTATATACAGAGGTGTGGATTTTTTGAGTAGAAAAATCACCTACTAACCAAATTTTCAGAAAAGGCACTTTGTCTCCAACATTGCTAATCGTGAAAGATAAATTTAAATTATTTAAATTCAAAAATGCATGAAACAAATTCAACTCTGTACGTGGACCCTTCCATATAAAGATCAGATTGTCCACATACCTGGCAAACCAATGAATAGACTGGGAAAAATTATTCAAATCAGGAAAAAGAAATTTTTCTTCCCACCATGCCATGTAAAGAATGGCTAGCGACGGGGAAAATTTTAAACCCATTGGGGTACCAAGGATTTGTAAAAAAAAAAAAATTTTGTTGAACATAAAAAAATTATGCCCTAACAAGTATGTGAGCTATCTGATAAGGAAGGGTCTCAAATTACTTGAAAAATTGCTATAATTATCCAAGTGATGTTTGATAGCATTGATGGCTAAATCATGGGGAATGGAAGAATAAAGATTAACTACATCGCAGGTAAAAAAAACAAAAATCCGAAGACCACTGTACATTATCCAATGCAGTCAAAACTGACATAGAATCCTTTAACACCCTGGTACTCTTGAAACCAAAGGATGCAAATGGCTGTCCACCCAGGAGCTCAAGTTTTCATTTAAGGACCCTATACTAGAAACGATTGGTCTGAGAGGTGGAGGAAAAACCTCTTTATGTACTTTACGCAACCCATGAAAAATGGAAATAATTGGAAAATCTGGTAACAGCCTTTTAAGCAACCTTAGAATCAAGTATCCCAGACATCAATCCATCTTGAATTAGTTTTGATAATTCTAATTTGAAACCATATGTAGAGTCAGATGGAAGTGGCAAATAAGTAGAACAATCATACAGAACACTATTCACAGACTGTACATATAGACCACCATCCAACATCACCGTGCAACCCCCTTTATCTGATTGTCTGATGACAATATTCGGATTACTATGTAATTCATGAACAGCTTTAGATTGTTTTAAATACAGATTACTGTGAAAAGACCTTTGGTTTGTGGATTGCTCTAGCTTTCTAAGATCTCTTTCCACTGCATGTGCCTTTGCAGTGGATAGAACCAAAGAAGTTTTTTCCTTTTCTGTTCCTACTCTTACCTTCAAAATTTCTTCATTTATGAACTGCAACTCGCAATTTGTTGTTTATTGTATTTTTTGTACAGCATGTCAAAAACAATATATTGGTTGCACAACTAGAAAAATAAAAAAATATCAGCCAATACGAGGCGGCAACAAACAAAAAATGCTGTTCACATGTGAAGCATTCTGGATTTTAAAACTGGACACCAAATTTCCTCAAGGAATGAATTCCAGAAATGATTTGTTCTATATTTACTAATGTTGGGCTGCTTACATAGAGTTTTGCAATCACACCATGTGCATGTTTAATTAATGATTGACATGTTTTGATTGGTTCTTTGTCTGTATATAATGTTTCTTTATTCCATGTTATGTATCCTGTGACTAAGGGTGCAATAGACGCACCCGAAACGTTTCAGGTTCTCTGTTTTTTAATCATGGCTTGATTTGCCACAATAAAAGTTTTTTAATTTTATCTTTTTTGGTGTGCCATCACCTTTTCTATTTTCAACTGATAGGCAGTCTCTTCTAAGAACGAATGCCCGAAATGATACTGATAACACAGTTAGGATGATTGGGACTTTTGATGGGCAATCTGAGAGGGTGTACCAGATCTTTAAGAAACATTGGGGGATTCTGCTTGCAGACCATAATTTGAAAACCCTAATATCTCAAAAACCAAGTATTACTTATAGAAGGGGTAGCTCTATTGGAGATCGATTGGTACACAGCCTATATCAAAGACCCACAAAGACGGGTACATAGCTGGACAGGAAGCCCCATGGTTTTTTCAAATGCGGTAATTGTTCTACATGTGGCATGATGTCACAATGCAAGACTTTCTGTAGTGCGGCAAGTGGCAAAGTTTATTATATCAGTGACATTGGCAATTGTAGGTCAATGGGATCGGTGTATAAGGCTACATGTACCTGCCCCTTGGATTATGTTGGCAAGACCATAAGAGAGCTGAGAGTGAGGGTGGGCGAGCATCTGGGCGACGTAAAAAATAAAAGGGACACGCCAGTTGCTCAACACATGAATGATGTACATGGCGGATGCCTGAGAGACATCACTTTCAGCATGACTGAATTGATCAGGCCAAAAATAAGAGGGGGAGATTTAGATAAGATCATAGAGTCTCTGAATATATATTTCTTCCTGGTTGTCGTCTTGACCCTGATTTTTCTAGGGACTTATGGAATAGCTGCATATTACTGCATGTTTGTACATGTACCTTATTATAGCGTCATATTGTTTTATTTGTATTCTTTCCTATTTCTATTTTTTGCTAAGTTTTGCTTTATCGGTCTGTATTCAATGTCAGGTGTAATGGTAGACAGGCCACATTTTTGCGGGAATTTGAATATGTGGTCTATCATAAAGGGGACTACATGAGTTGACATCATAAGGTATTATGAATAGGATAGAGCTGTATCTTGGCGAATGCGGTTCACAGCGTGGAACACAAATAAATCTTGGAGTTTCAATTAGTGATGTCAACTTCCTGTCATGCGCTGAACGCTAAAACTCAAGCCGTATATCATATCAAACGTCGTTTCCAGAGGTTTTGCGTTCCACTAGGTGGAATGCATAGGGACATGGATTAACTTTTACTTCCGGGCATGCACAAACAACTGTTCCAGAGGTCCAGGGACATGGATTAACAGGAAATTAGGTAACTGTTACTTCCGGGCATGCACAGTAGGCTGGAACTCACACTGGAATATCATCCTGACCTGGTTGTTTACATGTGAGTTAAGGTTATCGATTGACCCAATTTACTCCATCAATTAATATATAGGCAGGGCCTATTATGGCTTTAGCATCTATGGGGGGTTATTTAAGTCCACCTGTTTTGACTGCCGGTTATGCTATCCATCCATAATGGCATTCGGCATTTTCATCCTCCACCATCGCTAAGGCCTCCTGATGAACCGTGACTGCGGGGAAACGCATTGGGGCGCATCCTAAACATGATAAGTGACTTCCATGACTGGTATGCATTAACTAGACTCTATCTGGCTTGGTTTTAAAGCTTGTTCATTATGTTATCTGCTGGAGAAGCTGTGTAGGATATTTTTTCTTGGAGCGCATTCTATACATGATAAGTGAATTTCTTTTTTAACTAATGGTTTAGGCATACCATAAAGGCCGCTAAAACAAAAAGGGGATTTCATGCTCAGTGATTGCTATCGCCTATTTTTGCTCTAGATACCTGTTGGAGCAGAGGTTTGGGATGTCATCTATTGGTCCTGAATTACTGAGAATTTTTGAATATTTAATTTTTACTCATTAGTAATGACCAGTTTATTTGCTTTCTTCTTTTATGCTCTCAATATATTATTTTTCCACCTGCATTTATAGGGTGAGGTAAGGGAGTGAGGGACAGTCTTCGTTGAGTGGGGGCACCAAAAAAATAATTTATTTTAGGGTGTCAACCTCCACAACAAAGTAGGCTTACAGATAAACCTATTGCAGGGTATGCCTAGATTTTTTTCTGGTCGATATTTTTTCTATTTTGGGTATTTGCCTATTTTTCACTGGGAAGGTTTTTTAGTATGATAATTAAAAAATGCTTTTTAGGCTGTGTGCCCATGTAGCGATTTTTTAGCGTTTTTGCCGCAATTTTCGGCGTGAAAACGCTTAAAATTCGTGTACAGAACGCCCCCGCATGCATTCCTATGGCATTCCGCACATGCTGTGCTAATGCTGCGCTTTTTTCCACGGCGGAATCGCATCGCGGAAAAAATCGCAGCATGCTCATTTTTTGCGCGTAATCGCAAAGAATTGCCGCGATTCCGCACCCATAGGAATGCATGAGAATCGCTTACTTCCCGCATGTGGCTATGCCCACCATGCGGGAAGTTAAGCGTCTCATGTGCGGTTGGTACCCACGGTGTGGAGGAGAGGAGACTGTCCTCCAGGCCCTGGGTACCATACCCCTGTAAAAAAAAAGAATAAAAAATAAAAAATCGGGGTATATTTACCTTCCGGCATCCCGCGCTGCATTCCCGGCCTAAACGTTCCCAGTAATGCCTTGCGGCAAGGCCCTGTAATGACGTAGTCTCGCGTGACTCTAGCGGTCTCGCGAAATCGCTATAGCAACGCAAGACTACGTCATCACAGGTCTCGCAAGGCATTACTGGGAACGCTGAGGCCCGGGATGGCAGCGCGGGACGCCGGAAGGTAAATATACCCCGATTTTTTTATTTTTTTTAGCATTTTAACATTCTATCTTTTACTATTGATGCCGCATAGGCAGCCTCAATAGTAAAAACCTGGTCACACTTGTCAAACACTATGTTTGACGAGTGTGACCAATCTGTCAATCACTTTCCTAGCGATGCTTCAAATCGCTTGGAAAGTGCTTGAATATCGCACGCGAAAATCGCGGCAAAATCACGATCATAATCGCGGTAAACTCTCGCGGAAAAAAATGCGCGATTTCTGTGGAGGAGTCCGGTTTTTAGTGAGCGTTTTAAAACGCTACGTGGGCACATAGCCTTACGGAATTTATGTTCACTTTTTATTTAATTCCTGGGATAATATAATTTGGTTCAAGTTTTTGAAACCAAACTTCCCATTCTTATTTATTTGTTAATGCCATACTGTTAGCCTATGCATTGAATGCAAGGCCTGCCCTGCCCAAAAGTTACACACACCCCAATAACCCTTTGCACCAACGTACTGGATGTCCACATGAAACCAAAGTTCCCAGTTTTCTTAATTAGCTACTCCCATGATGTTAGCCTATGCATTGAATGCAAGGTCTGCCCTGCTTCAAAGTTACACGCACCCCAATAACCCTTTGCACCAACATACTGGATGTCCACATGAAACCTGTTCCCATTATTCATTTGGTAGTCCCATAATGTTTGCCCATGAGTGAATGCAAGGCCTGCTCCAAATTTGGATGCACCCCAATAAGCCTTTGAACAGACGTCCTGGATGGCCACAAGAAACCAAAGTTCCCATTATTCATTTGGTACTCCCATAATATTAGCCCATGCATTGACTGCAAGGCCTGCCCTGCTCCAAAGTTACATGCCATGCACCCCAATAACCCTTTGCACCAACGTACTGGATGTCCACATGAAACCAAAGTTCCCATTTTTCTTAACTAGCTACTCCCATAATGTTAGCCTATGCATTGACTGCAAGGCCTGCCCTGCCCCAAAGTTACACACACCCCAATAACCCTTTGAACCAGCGTACTGGATGGCCACATGAAATCAAAGTTCCCATTTTTCTTAATTGGCTACTCCCATAATGTTAGATTATGCATTGAATGCAAGGCCTGCCCTGCCCCAAAGTTACACGCACCCCAATAACCCTTTGTACCAACGTACAGGATGGCCACATGAGATCAAAGTTCCCATTATTCATTTAGCACTCCCATAATGTTTGCCCATGAAGTGAATGCAAGGCCTGCCCTGCCCTAAAGTTACACCACGCACCCCAATAACCCTTTGAACCGACGTACTGGATGTCCACATGAAACCAAAGTTCCCATTATTCATTTGGTACTCCCATAATGTTTGCCCATGACATGAGTGCAAGTGTTAAGGCTAAAGAACCTGCATTGTAGCATTGCAGTGTTAAGGCTGAAGACACTGCAGTGGAGCATTTCAGTGTTGAGCCTGAAGAACCTGTATTGGAGAATTGCAGTGGTGAGCCTGAAGAACCTGCAGTGGACAATTGCAGTGTTGAGGCTGAAGACCCGGCAGTGGAGCATTGCAGTATTGAGTCTGAAGAACCAGCAGTGGAGCAGTGCAGTGTTGAGACTGAAGAAACTGCAGTGGAGAATTGCACTGTTGAGCCTAAAGAACCAGCAGTGGAGCGTTGCAATGTTGAGGCTGAACACTCGGCAGTGGAGCATTGCAGTGTTGAGCCTAAAGAACCAGCAGTGGAGAATTTCAGTGCTGAGGCTGAAGAACTGGCAGTGGAGAATTGCATTGTTGAAGCTGACTAAACAACAAAGTTTACATTATTATGAAGTGGGTCTCCCATACTGTTTTCCTATGCAGTGAATGCAAGGCCTGCCACAAATTTGGACGCACCCCAATACCCCTTGGAAGACATGTGGAGGAGGGCCTCCTAAAAATCTACTCCCATTACAAAGGAGCGGGTCTCCTATACTTGTAATACCTATACAGTATGTGTATAGGCTGACAAACATTTCCCCCTGGGGGGGTACACATCAAACCTGGTTGTTGCATCATGGAACACGTTCACACTGGTGATCTAGTGGTGGTGTCAGAAGAGACGTGGAGGATGGTGTACTAAAAATCTTTTCCCAATTTAAAGGAGCGGGTCTCCTATGGTTGTACTGCCCATACACTAAGTGTATGACAAACATTTCTCCCTGGTGGGTACACAACAACAACATACAAGAGCAGGTTAATTATAAGGCACATAGGAATCACGAAGGACGTTGGTATGGTCAGCAAGGTACTCCCTCAGCATCTTCCAAAACTTTGAGCCGGAAGCTGCAAATGCTGCTGAAGCATGGCAAGGATGGCGTAAGCTGTAGTTGACTTTCTAAAATTGGCACATAGGCAGCGTACTTTGACAAGCAGATCCGGCAGTTCCGGGTAGGTTTTAAGAAACCACTGAACCACGAGGTTAAGCACATGGGCCAGGAATAGTACGTGTGTGAGCTCACCTCGCCTCAGAGCCAACACCAGGTTCTGGCCATTGTCACACACGACCATGCCTGGCTGTAGGTTCAGCGGTGTCACAGATCTGCCTGCTCTTCCAGAGCTGTCCACAACAGCATTATGCAGTTTGCCACCTAAGTATTGTTAGGGACGGCAGAACGCACTAAATATTAAATAATAGAAAGTGCGTTCGCCGCCCGGGGTCCACCCTGCAGGTGGTGTAAAAACCGCTGCTAGACAATGGCAGATGCGCTATATGGCGGTATAATGCGCACGGGTTCAACGTCACCCGATGTGCGCAGAGCAGACTCACAGAGGCGCTGTAACATAAACATAAACACCGAGCTTGTTAGACTCACAGGTCTCAGCGAAATTGCACGCACGGTATCAGGTCACAGGACTCGGGTCCAAGACAGGGAATGGTGTCTGTCTAGACGTACCGTGAGTGCGGCATCGCTACTGCGGACGCCACTAAGTGCTGCTGAATGCAACGCGGCGGCAGACACAGCCGCTATGCGATAGTGCAGTGAGAGACGTGACACCACCGGACGCTAGTGTAGAGGTGCGGTGTGCACAGTGGCCTAAGGTTTGTCACTGACTGGTGCTGACTCTTTCTATAGTTCCCTATCCACATGCGTAATATCAGAGGGAGGGGAATCTTAATAAGTCAGTCACCAGAATCATACATCCATCACCATTCACACATCTAGCAAGAAGAGTCTATACTAGCGCATGGCCGAGCGGCCATGCGGGCCTTTTATAGCCGTGCGCTGCCGGGACCTTCCAGATCTCTGAGATGGACCAATCAGATCAGGAGAAGGACCTGAGCATGTGACTACCGATCTCCAATGGGGGATCGTCTCGTGAGAATGCCCAGTAGCGGGACGAGACAGTCTGCGCTGCTATTGCTGACCCAGAGGTGGCAGCAACAACCAATCCTACAGAGCTGATCTGAGCAGAGCGTCTGGGATGCCGAGATTGCTGTTCAGGCTCCTGAGTGGTCGGTGGAGAATGGGAGACCACTGGATGCAAGGCTCTGGATTCCCGCTGTGCAGCTGCAGGAACCCGACGCCTAACAAGTATATTAGCTTCAGCACAGCCTGGAGACAGCACAGAGACTGAAGAGGAGGAGGAGAATGAGGTGCAAGAGCTGTAGACTGCGGGGGGCAACCCTGATTGACCTAGGGCCCGCAATCCTCTGCATCTGTTGGACTTGTTCCATCCCAAGGTCCGACTGGGTTCTGGCTTCCACTATGTTAACCCAGTGTGCCAACAGCGAGATGTACCATCTCTGCCCACAAGCACTTGTCCGTGTGTCCGTGGTTAGGTGTACTTTCCCAGTAACTGCATTGAGGAGGGCACAGCAAATGTTGTGGGACACGTGCTTGGGTAATGAGGGGACAGCACACAGGGAGATATAGTGGCGGCCGGGAACTGAGGGACAGCTGCTGCCATCAGGTTGTGGAAAGATTCAGTCTCAAAGAGCTGAAAAGGCAACATTTCGAGCACAAGCAGTTGCAAAATGAGTGAATTTAGTACTGTTGCCTGTGGGGCGTTGACGGCGTATTTGCGCTTGCGTTCTAAGGACTGGGATATGGACAACTGAATGCTATGCTGGGACAAGGATGTGCTTGATTATGGTGCTAGTTGAGTGTATGCAATGACAGGTCCAGGGCAGTAGGCATCTTCGCATGCACTATTGACAGGGGACTGGCATCAATAGTGGAAGAAGCAGTGGTGTCACCTGCAGACACTGTTCCTTGACCCTGGGGTTCGGTCCACAAAGTCAAGTGCTTTGTTGTCATGTACCTGATTATGCTGGTGGTGGGCAGGCTGGTAGTTTTGCTACCCTTGCTGATGTTGGCCTGGCAGGTGGCGCAAATTGCCTTTTTGGGGTTATTGGCAGTCTTTAAAAAACAATCAGACTTGGGAAAACCTAATAGTTGGACTGGCAACTTCTGTCATGTTGGTGTTATGGGGAACGGTTGACCGCCTTCTGTCTGTGGCCACCATACTACTTCTTCCTGCCTGTTGTGGTGCTACACCTCTGTCCCCCTGTGTGTCTTCACTCTGCATGTCCTCCTGCCAGCTTGGGTCAGTTACTATATCATCCACAAACCTCGTCTTCTACTTCTGCATCCTGGTCCTCCTCCTGACTTTCTGGAAATTGTGTCTCATCATCATCCACCTCTTGTGACACTTTCCCACCATCGCCCTTCATGTGACAGTGGCTGCTCAAATATTTGGGCATTGCTACATGCAATCTCCATTTGCCCCACTTCAAGTGGACCGGGCGAAAGGCTCGAATCTATAAATGGAAAAGTGAACAGCTCTTTTGGAGTGTCCAAGTGTGGGATCAGTTGTCTCTGGGCACTCGGCATGGTGGGAGGAAGGAGGATTAGGGTGAGGAATATGCGGTCCAGACTCACAGCTGCTGAGACTTGACCGTGTTGAAGACAGGATGGAGATGGTGGTGCCAAGCAGACTGGAAGCATTATCCGCTGTCCAACCAACAACCTTTTGACACTGCTCTGGGTTCAATAGTGGTGTGCTGCGGTCCCCTAGTAATTGAGACAGGAACGTCGGGCGAGAAGATGTGGGTGTTTGTTGTGGCACAATTTCAGCTTGCCCACAGCCTCTTCCTCGGCCTCTGCCTTGGCCTCTGCATCTACCATCACCATTATGTCCAGTTCCCTATCTATTGCCACGCGCCTTGTCCATTTTAAATGGAGGACAATATTTTCAACGTTCACTACAAATGGCTGAATTTGGAGCAAACTTATATGTGATCCGTGTGACGACAAACCACAGTTTGAAATATCTGGCCTGTAGGGAACTATTTATTTTTTCAGAAAACTGGTGTCAATAACTTGGCTAAGACACTGCAACAAAAATTAAATTAAGGCCTGAAATGGCACAATTTTGAATGCACTATGTGATCCGTTTGACAGACAAACCACAGTTTGAAATATCTGGCCTGTAGGTAACTATTTGTTTTTTCAGAAAACTGGTCTCAAACACTTCAAAAAAATTAAATTGAATCCTGAAATGGCACAATTTTTAGCGCACTGAGATGTGATCCGTGTGATGCACAAACCCCTGTTTAAAATAGCTGGATTTTTACACTGTAATATGGAAAGGATCTGGCTGTATTCTGCAGTGCCAAAAAGCAAATGGAGCAGAAAAACGGTGTTCTTTGGACAAAAAATTATTCCTGGCTCCTGATACCTGTGGCTATGTCTATAAATATCTGTAATAGGCAGCAGACAGGACTGGAATGAACCCTCTTGCTATATGGAATGAAGTCTGCCTCATACACTGCCTGCCTGCCTAGCACTGATATCTATGCACCTTTAATAGCCCTCAGAAGGACTGTTCGTTGAGATGGATTTGTGTATTGGAGATGGTATACCCAAACTAACTAATAAACAACCAAATCTCTCCCTATCTCAGCAGCAACTCTCGATACACTGCCTGAGTCCGGAGCAGACTGTGACGAGCATGGCGGCGCCCGGACTGCTATAGACCTGGAGATGCTGTGCGGCCAGCCAATCACTATAATGCCACAACCAACATGGCTGCGGCATTACAGTGTGTGGCAGACAATCCCTGCATGTTCATTGGCTCTCTAAAGAGTGCAGGGCGGGGACCTGAGCTTCCAGTGAGCAACCCCGGAAATACTCGGTGAGCGCCAAGCATCTCAAGCAGTGAGATGCTCGAGCAAGCACCGAGTGCTTGCTCATCACTAATAAGTATATCACAAAAAGAACACAGCACAGAAAACATGAAAATCTGGGCTGGAAGCATAGCCCATCTACAGGTGCTTCTCAGAAAATTACAAAATCAGAATATCATCGAAAAGTTAATTTATTTCAGTTCTTCAATACAAAAAATGAAACTCATATACTGTATTATTTAGAGTCATTACAAACAGAGTGATCTATTTCAAGTGTTTATTTCTGTTAGTGTTGGTGATTATGGCTTACCACCAATCTGGGCTGGAAGCATAGCCCATCTACAGGTGCTTCTCAGAAAATTACAAAATCAGAATATCATCGAAAAGTTAATTTATTTCAGTTCTTCAATACAAAAAATGAAACTCATATACTGTATTATTTAGAGTCATTACAAACAGAGTGATCTATTTCAAGTGTTTATTTCTGTTAGTGTTGGTGATTATGGCTTACCACCAATGAAAACCCAAAAGTCATTATCTCAGTAAATTAGAATAATTAACAAAAACACCTGCAAAGGCATCCTAAGCAAGTCCCTTAGTCTGTTTCATTGGCTCCATAATCATGTGTAAGACTGCTGACTTGACAGGTTTCCAGAAGGCAGTCATTGACACATTCCACAGGGAGGGAAAACAACAAAAGGTCTTTGCTAAAGAAGCTCACTGTTCACAGAGTGCTTAATCCAAGCATATTAATGGAAAGTTGAGTGGAAGGAAAAAAGTGTGGTAGAAAAAGGTGCAGAAGCAACCGGGATAACTGCAGCCTTGAAAGGATTGTTAAGAAAAGGCCATTCAAAAATTTGGGGGAGATTCAAAAGGAGTGGACTGTTGCTGGAGTCATTGCTTCCAGATCCACCACACACAGACATATCCGGGACATGGGCTACAAGTGTCGCATTCCTTGTGTCAAGCCAATCATGACCAATAGACAATGCCAGAAGCTTTCTATCTGGTCCAAGGAGAAAAAAAAATTGGACTGTTGCTCAGTGGTCCAAGTTGTTGTTTTCAGATGAAAGTAAATTTTGTATTTAATTTGGAAATCAAGGTCCCAGAGACTGGAGGAAGAATGGAGAGGCACACAAGCCAAGCTGCTTGAGGTCTAGTGTGAAGGTGTGAAGTTTCCACAATCAGTGATGATTTGGGGAACCATGTCACCTGCTGGTGTAGGTCGACTGTGTTTTATCAAGACCAAAGTGAGCACAGCCATCTATAAGGAAATTATAGAGCTCTTCATGCTTCCCTCTGCCGACAAGCTTTTTGGAGATGGAAATTTCATTCTCCAGCAGGACTTGACATCTGTCCGCAATGCCAAAAGTGCCAATACCTAGTTTAAAAACAACAGTATCACTGTGCTTGATTGGCCAGTAAACTCGCTTGACCTTAACCCCATAGAGAATCTGGGGAATTGTCAAAAGGAAGATGAGAGACACCAAACCCAACACTGCAGACAAGCTGAAGGCTGCTATCAAAGCAACCTGGGCTTCCATAATACCTCAGCAGTGCCAGAGGCTGATTGCCTCCATGCCACCCCACACTAATGTAGTAATTGGAGGAAAAGGGGCCCCAACCAAGTATTGAGTGCATTTACTGAACATACATTTCAGTAGGCCAATATTTCGGATTTTAAAATCATTTTTCAAGCTGGTGTTATAAAGTATTCTAATTTACTGAGATAATGACTTTTGGGATTTCATTGGCTGTAAGGCCTCTTTCACACTTCAGTTTTTTGCATCAGTCAAAATCCGCCAAAAGGACGGATGGCGGATCCGTTTTAGTACTGATGACAACAGATGCCACCCGTCCGTTTTTTTGACGGATCCGACAGATGAAGAATTTTAAAGGAATCGCAGCCTGGAAAAGGAGAGAGAGAGAGAATTTTTTTTTTTGTCCGGCACCCAGAAAGAATTTCGGGTTAAACAAGTGTCTGGAGGATCCGCCAGAGAAGAAAACGTTGCAAGCTCCGTTTTGAAATCTTTGAGGATGGTGACAGACAGCAACTTTTGGCGGATCCGCAAAAAAAACGGATGCAACTGACGGCAATCCGTCACAATCTGCCAATAATGGAAGTCAATGGGGAAAAAAACGGATCCTCAAAAGAAAATTGCGGATCCGTTTTTTTCAAAACCTGGCGTATTGTGACTGATTGTAAAAAACTGAAGTGTGAAAGAGGCCTAAGCCACAATCATCAACATTAACAGAAATAAACACTTGAAATAGACCACTTTGTAATGACTCTATATAATATGAGTTTCATTTCTTGTACTGAAGAACTGAAATAAATTAACTTTTTGATGATATTCTTACTTAATGGGAAGCACTTGTGCTTTTCGTGCAGGGAATACCCAACAATTGAAATTGAAATCTTGAGCTAAGCTTTAGCTGACAGTAAAACGTAAAAGGTGTTGATTAATGGCATTTAAGCTTATTTATAATTTTTTTTATTGCAAACTCTGTTTTTCAGAATGGTTTCCAGGAAATACATTCTAAAAAGACTCTAAATAATTTATGAGATTTTGGGTGGATCCACATTGTTCTGTAATGTCGATTAATTTTAATTAATTACATTATATTCTATACCTGTAAATTGCCTAAGGATTAGATTGACCTTAATTGTATATTTTTCTCACTTTTGGTTTATTTCATGTGATGTGCAATAACAAGTCCTGGACAGAAGTGATGGAATTTTTAAAGTGGAATCATAATTACTTGTGTCTGCAAGCACATGAATCTTCTTGTTGTTTGCTTTGTCTGACTATGCAATTGAACATTCTGAGCATTTTGTTAGTTAGGCTGGAGTCACACTAACCAGCGCAAAATACGGTCCATAGTTTACATGCGTAATACGGATGAATGACCCCTAAATATTGCTCCGTAGGTCATCCGTAAGCCAGGTGCGGTCGCGTATTTTGCGCATGTCTGTATCCGTATGTAATCCGTATGGCATCCGTATGCAATCTGTATGGCGAGATTTTCTCGCAGCCTTGCAAAATGGACATTTAACGGTTTTGAGGCCTGCTAACAATTTAAATCATTAGCCTGCACCCTATTTATACACTCAGAAACAGGTGGCTGCCTCCATTCTGTCCATTTGTGAGCTTGCTTTCACGAGGTGTGTTGGTGTTCTTTGTGCAACATGGCAGAGGGTCTGAGATTCAATACAACTGAGCAGGTTCTGTTTAACTGGCTTTTGTCACGGCGCTTTGGGCAACCATACCCAGTGATAGTGGATCCGCGGAGGAGGAGACGCATGTGGGTCCATCCACTTTTGAGGCAACGACTCACAAGAGGTCATTTTCACCGCCTCTATTCTACTCTGCGGGAGCATCCTGAGAAATTTTACCAGTACTGTCGCATGAGCATTTCCACATTTGATCGACTCTTGGAGACAGTGCGCCCTGGGATAACCTTTCAGGACACAAGGATGCGCAAAGCTATATCTGCAGAGGAGCGACTTCTACTCACAATACGGTATGTACCACACAACCACATTCTCTATGTTGATAATGTGTGTGCTAAAGTCTGTTTTTTTGCCTTCTTGGACAAAGTTTAATGCCCTCATCTTACACCAAATATGTTTCAACTTACACACCAGAATGTTAGCTCTAATATGTCCTGCATATCACTTAGTCATTGTGCAACCAAATATGTGTGTGTTATTCTATCTCAATTCCTACCAAGTTTGGTTGGCATGTAACTGATGTTTTTGGACTTTATGCATTCTAAACTTATCAATTTATGTTGTTCTACAGCTTCCTGTCCACTGGCCTGTCTTATGCCGCCCTCCACCATGAGTTTCTCATTGGAAGATCAACCATTTCAGGCATAGTGAGGTCTACATGTACAGAAATCTGGACAAGACTCCATCAAGTGGTCATGCCCGAGCCCAGGATGGAAGACTGGTTGAGGATTTCAAGGGACTTTGAGGAGGACTGCCAGTTTCCAAATTGTATTGGGGCCCTGGATGGCAAACATATTCGGGTGCGTAAGCCGCCGAACTCTGGCCCCCAATTCTTCAATTATAAAAAATACTTTTCTGTTGTATTGTTGGCTCTGGTAGACCCTCAATACAAGTTTATAATTGTTGACATTGGGGCCTATGGAAGGACGGGAGACTCTAGAGTCTTCAATACTTCCATAATGGCTCGGCGGCTACGCACCAACCAGTTGGATCTACCACCACCACGCCAGCTACCAGGCTCCCCTGAAGAATCAGTCCCTTATGTCCTTGTGGCAGATGAGGCCTTTCAGTTATCGCGCAATGTCATGAGGCCATATCCCCGGCGCAACCTTGACCACAGGCGCAGAATTTTTAACTTGCGCCTATCACGTGCTAGGCGACTGGTGGAGTGTTCCTTTGGGATTCTTTGTGCCAAATGGCGGGTACTCCAGTCTGCCATTCAGTTGAGTGAACAAAATGTGAATGAAGTTGTGAAAGCCTGTGTTGTTCTGCATAACTTCACCAGGATACATGATTGTTCCTCCTCTGATGGTGTTGTGCGTAGGCCGGACAATGTGCGCAGGGTGAGACCACCTATGAACCCTCAACGTAGACCGCTCTCTGGCCTCAAAGTGCGTGATATTTTCACTAATTACGTTATCTCACCTGAGGGGGCAACTTCTTGGCAAGAGCATGCTGTGTCTATGTTATAATTTTTTTTTTTAAGTGTGTCTAAATATATATTACTCAACCCCTTATGATTGTATGACTGTTTCATTGCATTGGTTAGTGTATGTTAGTATGTTGACAGGGTTTTTGAAAAATCACACAGAGACGTTAACTATAGTAGACAAATTTTTAGTTTTGCCTTTTTTTTTGGTTCTTAAAGGCAAACATAATATTGCCATATGAACATTTTGGCAATGGGCAAAATGGCCCTTTGTGCCTTCTTAAACTTTTTTGAAAAGTAACATTACATAACATAACCCAAAAAAACATTAGGCAATAACAACATTGCTGCATGAGAACATATACTGGAAAGGATGAAAACACAAAACTCACTTGTTAAGACATAGAGAGAGCGTGATATTCGGAAGGCTGGTCGCCTTGATTTGTTACTATAGATTGCTAGCAAAAAGGTGACTACTTCACTAAGGCCAGCACGCCTTTCCTAGGCATTAGCAAGTGAGTAGTGTATTTTCATCCTTTGACTTTACAGTATAGCGCGTTTAAATATTCTCTTTTGTACACACATGTAATATCTGTCTGAAAGGCGTGAGGTAGCCTTGCCTGTCATGATGTATTCTTTAATATGATTGGAAAAAATTGTTAAAAAATTAGAATGTTAAATTAGGTAACAAAGTTTGGTGATGGAGAACACCTGTTTTTTCCTTTGTATTTGGAGCACCAGTTAAACCGCACTGGACATCTGCGGCCATCAGACTTATAAATCCTCATAGGTTGGGGAAGGGGAACGTGGAAGAGCAGCCTGTGGGTGCTGCTGGACACTGTGGCCAACATCGCCCTGTGTGGGGCCATACTGTTGCCCATGATGTTGGAATTGTCCTACCTCCTGGGACTGTTGGGGATACTGGCCAGAGTAATGATGATGGTGAGGGGCATCTTGTTGGCTGTGGTAGGCACGTGGCTCATACCCACCAAGATATCCAGATCGTCCCCAACCAGGTTGGGACCAGCCTCCAACACTGGGTGGGTACAAGTGGCCATATTGGTGGGGTTGGCTAGAGGCTGACATTTGTGGCTGCTGAATAGAAGGTTGGGTAGTGGGAGGAAGGGGTTGAGGTGTAGGCCCACGTATTAGAGGATGTTCGGACCCTGCTTGAGCAAGCATCTGTGTGGATGGTCTCATGCGCATTAGATTTCGGGGGGAGAGCTGCCACCTCTCCAGATATTCGAATAGCTCATATGGGGTATTGGGGGGGGTGCTTGCATCAAGCAGGATCTGAAAACATCCCCTAATATGGAGCCTGACCTCACGGGTAAGGGCACAGAGATAAAGGGTGAGGCTACGTGAGTAGGCCTCCTCCCCATCATCTGTAGTTACTCTTGATAAATAATTGAGCACCCCTGTGTCCACATTGGTCCTGCTCTCTTGAATAGTGACCTGGCGCCTTCTTCGTGTTCGCCGTGATGTAAGAGCAGCCTGTGGGGATGCCCTGATCTGGCCAGTTGGGCTGCTGCTCAAGTTGCCCGGCTCTTCCAGGATGGGTGATGGGGCAGCAGAAGACCGTCCTGGTGGTGTTGTGTGTTGGGCAGCCAATGGGTTGTCCTGTGATGCCTCATCTTCTGCCATCCTTCTTGTAGGGGGAGAAGATGGGCCAGCCACCTCATCCCCTACAGGATCTATTATGGGCTCTGCCTCTGAGGCCGTTCCTCGATCCGTAAGGTTGGATTGAGTTCTGTTATGAAATAGAACAGAGGCAAAAATACATCAATATTTTTGGCCCTGTAAAGTATTTGTGTAATGTGGTGTGAGGTATGTACTTACGGTCTCAGATCCAGAATTGGGGAGAGGAAGGAGAGCGGGTCATAATAGATGTACTTCCTTTTTACATATCCAGCATCCCCACTCCTGGACCGCTGATGGCGTTCCCGGCGGTACTGGTCCCGGATGCTTCGCCAGCGTTTCATCACATCTTCCACTGCAATGTGACAATAAATATTGTCAAATTCACATATTTGAGAGGTCACATTTGCTACCAGTAGTCTAGGCATGGGGCCTTCTGGGGTATGCTTTCTACCCATGGTAGCATATGTAATTGGGCAGATACACAGGGTCTCTTTAGCTACACTTAATAATTGTTTTGTCTAGGAGGATGAGGAGCTTGTGGCCTAACCCCAAATTATGGCTATGTGAATCCACGTGTCACATCCAAATCTAACGGCCTCATGAGGCAAAAAGTACATGCACAGGAAGGGGGGGTGCTGATTCTATATTCCTTTTTTGTTGCGCGCTAAGGTTACTCATGTTTTGCGTTGTACTTACAAATTTTATGCTGCTCCTCATGTGGTCGGTCACCAAAGTCATGGTACATCTGGCGACAGATGCGCCTCCATGACGCCTCCTTTCTTGCCCGGTTTGCATAATTTGCATCACGTTGGTCCCAGATTTCGGGACGCTCCTGCACCAGTACAATGAGCAGCTCAACATTTATGTAAGTGGACGCCATGCTGCTGCTGTACTCCGTGGAGGCGTACTTCCGGGATGTCTGGAGCGCTTTTTGAGCTCATTTGCATGTCTAGGCTTCCTGATGATGGATTGGCCCATTTCCTGTCACAGCCAAAAGACCTGCGTATTTCTCGCAGGTCACACGTCTGGTCCGTGTGTAATCCGCAATTGGCATGCTGCGATTGGCACGGAGCGTAGGATACGGATGAGAAATATACGCCTGGTGCGAGTGACCCCATAGAGAATCATTTGTCCGTGTCTAATGCGTGCTTTTAGCTCCTCTCACTCGCCCGTATTCCTCGCCAGTGTGACCCCGGCCTTACTCTTTTTCTGGTCACTTAAATCACTTGTGATGTGTAATTGCATAAAAAGGGCAAACAAAAATAAAAATGTGGAATAGATCTGTTACTATGATAGTAGTTTACATACAGATAAATAGATACATTGCCGGAAATGCCACTAAAAGAAACAGTTCATTTATAATTAGATATTCATAAATCTCTCTCTTTTTAAGGCTGAATATATACACATTTTTTTTCTCTGCATTTTAGTTGCTTTTTACATTTTTTGTGACCAGATGTCACTTGAAAGTTTACAGTGAAATAGAAAATGCATTGCAATGTATTTTGGTTTTAGCACTATTTGGGACTCATGGAGCAAATTCTGAATAACGTAGACCCCTCTATCCACCTGACAGTATAAAATAATGTATTTTTTTGTGTCCTTCAAGGTTGTATCTGTGGTATTCTTTTTCATTCTTGTATAGGAAAGCACACCAGATTGCACTTTTTATATAGGGTGCCATCACAAATAAATCACATGTTTTTGTGGAGTTTACTTTTTACATTTTGCTCAATGAATAAACAGGTTGTGAGCAGAGCCTTGAATACGAACTGGTAGGAAAATCATCTGCATTACCAGGTACTTATATTTTAAAGATTAATGATATTTTGAAGATTAATTATAAAGTGGATCTGCATAGTTTCTAGACAAATATAGCTTTCATGCGCAAGCTTTGAGGTAGCTACTCTGTCAGGTCCTAGGAGAGCCATGGCTTTCACCCTTTAACTCTGCACAGGCATGTGTACTTCCACAGGGACCCTGGGTTGAGTCATCAGAGTGGCTGCTTTACTGGTGAAGTGGAGTGGGCTGGCGGGAATAGTCAGGTCACTGGGTTAGAACCAGCAGGTACAAACAAAGGGAAAATTGAAGAAAAATAGTCAATAAAGGGGTCGATGTCAGTAACAGGACAAAGCAATAGAACTACCATGGCTGAGCGCATAGGTATAGACCAGATAAGTACTTATAGCTGGCAAGGAGACAGGGACTGATTCCAATGTTTTTGCTTTTTTGATTTTCTTTAATATTTTTAAAACATTTTTTAACTTTATTTTTGGTCCCCTTAGGGGAATTTAATTCCTTAGTGACAGAGCCAATTTTAACCAGAATGAACAGGCCAATTTTTTTTAAATCTGACCAGTGACACTTCATATGGTAATAACTCTGAAAACCTTCAACATATCCCCCCCCCAGTGATTTTGTGATTGCTTTTTTGTGACACATGGTATGTTATATTAGTTGTAAATTTAAGAATTAATACAGCAAAGATTTGGCAGCAGTGGTCTCAGCACTAATGCACTCTCAGGATGCAACAAATCCATGTAGTAAAGATGGCTTCAACACAGGTGCAAAATACAACCACTCACAACCTACCAATTCATGGAGGGGGTGATTGCTTAGTAAACGTTATACAAAAGTGGCTTGTATAAGGCTCTGGTCAAATAAAGGTATTGCACAGTGTCTGGCTTGCAGCCTATTACTGACGCCCATAGATTAGGTGGTCTGCCCAGCATGCCATGAGAACAGATATCCTTGTTTACAAGGCCAAAAATGCTGGGTTTAGTTGCACCCTGAAAAAATCAAGTGGAAAAATAATATACATAATACATGAAGTCTTGGTCAATATTTTTGCCAAAATATGCAAGTTCGCAACCTGCGTCAAGGGTCCTCACACTTGAGAGTTCTAACACCAAACTTAAAAGCAAAAACGTAAATGCGTTTAGTGTTAGGACTCGCAAAATAACTAATAAATAACATTTCTCATATGTCACTTTACATCTGCCTTATTTTTCAAACATCATTTTATTTGGTTAGAATATTAGAAGGGTCAAAAGTTTAGCAACTATATCTCATTTTTTAAAGAAATTTAGAAAACCTGTGTCTTTAAGGACTCATTTAGGGATGTCAAAAATGTCAGCGCTGCTGTCAAGAAATATTTTTGCCCTTTAGGTACTACATTGGAATAATTGAAAAGTGGAATAAAAAAAAGTTATTTTTCATGTAAAATGTTGCTTTAGCCCCAATTTTTTCACTTTTACAAGGAATAGCACGAGAAAGCGTGCTGATACCCCATATATGGTCAGAAACTTCTACAGTAATTGGATAAACAACTAGGCTTGGAAGAGAAGGAGCACCATTTGAATTTTGGAACACAAAATGGTTGAAATAGATTGCAGGCGTCATGTCACGTATGCAGGGCCCCTTAGGTGCCTAAACAACAGAAACCCCCCACAAGTGACCCCATTTTGGAAACTACACCCCTCAACTGTTTTATCAAGGGGTATAGTAAACATTTTGGACTCACAAGTACTACAAAGAATTGGATAACTTTAGTCATATTGAAAATTTCCATTTTTTTCACAAAAATGTTGCTTTAGCCCCCAAATTTTCACTGTTAAGGTAAGATGAAAAAGTGGACCCCACAGTCTGCTTCCTATTTTGTCCTGGCCATGGCAATACCCCACATATTTTGTTTGGGCACACGGCAGGGTTCAGAAGGGAAGAAGCAACATTTGGTGTTTGTAATGTAAATTTGGCTGGAATAGATTAGAGACACCATGTCTCATTTGCAGAGCACCTGAGGTACCAAAATAACAGAAACTCCCACAAGTGATCCTATTTTGGAAAATAGACTCATAAAGGAATTCATCTAGGTGTGTTGAGGTTGTTGAACCATAGATACATCACAGAACTTTTAAAAATGTTGATGAGAAAACTAAAATTGTTTTTCTGCAGGGTTCCTTCTGCCTCTGCCTTCCCGTACTTGTGTTTGACCTGTCCCCTGTACCTGACAGTCACGATCCATTTCTTGGACCTGTGTCAGATCTGGATTTCCTCACACTTAAACCTTTTTTCCTTTTCAGCCATCGGGGGTTAATATGAGTTTTTGCCCCTGGTGGCCGCTGGTGTTACTACAACTGTAGTTGGTCTGCTGATGGGTTTTCCCACCGCTGGCTGCTGGTGTTACTGCATGGTGATCCCCAATCCTGGGCCTTCTTCGTGCCGACCGATTCACCATCGCTACGGTGGGTGGATGGGTTTTTGCAGCTCTGGCGCTGGTGTATGGCGATCCAGATGGCGTCTCTCTAGCAGAAACTCGACTCCGTAAAATCAAGCAGGGGGGGCCGGCCGGCTGAGGAGTACTGCTCTTAGTTTAGGAGGTAGGCTACAAATACGCAGTAGAATGATCCTGCCCTTAGGAGTCATTTTGTGCAGGGTCTGTCCCCCGGTTGCAGGATACTCTAGTGCAGAATGCCGCCCCCACGTCGCTGGAAACCGCCATGTCCCTTGCCATCTGGATGGATAGACACCTCAGGGAGAGACATACACCATATGTGCCCCCTATAGTCCTTGCTAGGGAGGACACACCTGAACATTTGGAGGAACCCATGCAGTTCGGAGCAGTGGTTTCCAAAAAGCGTCTGCCTGTGGTTCGCTTTGGTGTGGGGGCATGTTTTTACTGTGGGCAGACTGGCCATTTTATAGGAGTCTGCCCAGTGCGCACCTAATCTTCCATACCACCGAAGAAGCTGCCTCCCCCTGGTCGTGTGGAGGGAGACGACCAGGGAGTGTATATTTCCTCCATTTCATCCCCTCAGTGTACTCTGTTATGATTGGGTCACCGAGGAGAAAAGCAAGACCAAAATAAGCCACAGAAAATCAGAGAGGTTGGTAACTAAGCGGATTGCAGACCCCTGATCCTATCCACACAACTAGCAGTAGTTGTGGAGCGTACCTACGATGATTCTAGACGCCTCGACACAGCCAGAGAACTAAATAAGCCTAAAGCAAGAAAGGGGAAATCTAAACTGCCCCAGAGAAGATCCCAAAGGAATAGATAGCCCCCAAACATATATTGTTGGTGAGACAAGATGAAAACACAAATGCAGGTAGGAAAATAGGCTGAGCAAACGATGGGGCCCACACTAACTAGACAGGACAGGAAAGGAAAGACACTGTCTGCAATCACGCAAAAAACCCTGCAAAAAATGTCCAACACGTCTGATAGAAAAATACTGAAGTCACTCAAATTCGCCCACTATATCAGCACTCTGGCATATTCTGAAAGCAGAGCAAAAAGAGGCCAATCTAATAAGGGACAAAAACTGGCACAAGCAGTAACATAAGGATGGAAATTCAGCACAGCCCGAGCCAGGGCTGGCTGACCACACCAAACTGAAGACAAAACCAAATCAAATGTGAACAATAGCAAAAGAACACTTAGCTTGAGCATGCAGGGACTGAGCTGGAAACTAAGACCTCAGGAGGCAGGAAAAAATCACCAGCAGGGATAGAGGGAGTCAGCTGTCTTAAATCCATTCAGAAACTCCAGCTGTCCAATCGTCGTCCTCATTATCAGGTGGCAGGCTTCTGTTAATTAGATCAGCTCCATTACCTCCTGTAACCACCAGAGGGAGCCCGGAAAGAGAAAGCGCAACCCCTCTGTCAATACAACCAGCTCCACCACCTTCACTAGTAACCAGAGGCAGGCCAGAAAATGAATTCACAACAGTACCCTGTCGGCGGAGGTTACGATGGCTGGGGAAACTGAGGATCTTCTGGTATTTGTGGACAGTGGAGCTGGAGTCAACCTGGTGGATGCCCACTTTGTCTAGACCCATGGCCTCAGGTGTAGGATGCTAGCCAAACCCTTAAGTGTCCAGGCCATTGACTCTGTCCCACTAAGCCAAGGGAGCCTTACCCAAGTCGTGGACAATATACATCTTCGTATAGGGACTCATCATGAGGAGTCCCTGTCATGCTACGTCTTGGGGGGAATACCATCACCCATCATTTTAGGCCTCCCTTTGTTAAAGAAACACAACCCGTTGATAGATTGGTGGTCTAGGGAAGTTGCCAGCTGGGGGCAGTCGTGTGAGGGCTGCTGCCCGGGGCCTACTGTCTCCACCGTCTTGCTACAATTCCCTTCTTCCCCAGTGGGGGCAGCGGAGGTGCTGCCCAGGAGTAGGGACCAGTCTCAACCATCACCATTAGCTAACCCTGATAGTCAGAGTCCTTTTAGGAGGAAGGGTCAGCGGAGGGTGGTGGTCTTCTCTGAAAATTGTGGGGATGTGAGTATGGTGACACAGGGGGATGCCTCTGTTGTCAGTCCTTCGAAGAGTTCACCATTTTGTGGCAAACGCATGAGTGGTAATAAATAGAGTTGAGCAAAACGGGTCGAAAAATTTCAAAAGTCGCCGACTTTTGGCAAAGTCGGGTTTCATGAAACGAAACCCGACCCTAGGATGAGGTCGGCCACGAGGTCGGCGACTTACGCGCCAAAGTCGCGTTTCAAAAGTTTGTTTTGCGCTCTTTTTCAGCCAATCAGGATCCACGGACACTGTGGGCAACGTGATGACATAGGCAGGGGTCACCACCATCTTTCAGAAGGGCATGCAAGTGATTGGCTTGCTTTGGTGGGCGTCACAGGGGGTATAAAAGGGCGTGCACGCCGACCGCCATCTTACTTCTGCCGATCTCAGTATAGGGAGAGGTTGCTGCTGATTCTGTAGGGAGAGCGTTAGGCAGGGAAGAAGACAAAAAAACTGCTTCTGCTGCTAGCGATTTGGCCTGCACAACACACCAGTCACTGTGTGTGCAGTGCAAGGGGAGGCTATATAGTGGTGTATCAGTGGTGTTGGTTGTTGGGCTGCCTTCTAAGGCTTCCTGACATTCCTGCATTGCTGTTTACCCACTGCTCCGCAAACTGCTTTTTTAAAAGCAATCCCAATTTTTTTTTTTTGTCCTGCTGAGAAGAAAAAAAAACTGCTTCTGCTGCTAGCGATTTGGCCTGTACAACACACCAGTCACTGTGTGTGCAGTGCAAGGGGAGGCAATATAGTGGTGTATCAGTGGTGTTGGTTGTTGGGCTGCCTTCTAAGGCTTCCTGACATTCCTGCATTGCTGTTTACCCACTGCTCCGCAAACTGCTTTTTTAAAAGCAATCCCAATTTTTTTTTTTTGTCCTGCTGAGAAGAAAAAAAAACTGCTTCTGCTGCTAGCGATTTGGCCTGCACAACACACCAGTCACTGTGTGTGCAGTGCAAGGGGAGGCTATATTGTGGTGTATCAGTGGTGTTGGTTGTTGGGCTGCCTTTTAAGGCTTCCTGACAGGCTGGTATTGCTGTTTACCCACTGCTCTGCAAACTGCTTTTTTAAAAGCAATCCAATCTCCCTTATCCTCTAGTCACTTTTGTCACAGCTGTGCCATCGAGTCTGTGACATAGCGCTCAGATATCAGTGGGCCTCACACAATCCAAAAGTGTCCAGTGTCCACAAGTGTCTGCAGAAATTCAAAATCTCCCTTATCCTCTCGTCACTTTTGTCACAGCTGTGCCATCGAGCCTGTGACATAGCGCTCAGATATCAGTGGCCCTCACACAATCCAAAAGTGTCCAGTGTCCACAAGTGTCTGCAGAAATTCAAAATCTCCCTTATCCTCTCGTCACTTTGGTCACAGCTGTGCCATCGAGCCTGTCACATAGCGCTCAGATATTCATTGGGCCTCACACAATCCAAAAGTGTCCAGTGTCCACAAGTGTGTGCAGAAATTCAAAATCTCCCTTATCCTCTAGTCACTTTGGTCACAGCTGTGCCATCGAGCCTGTCACATAGCACTCAGATATTCATTGGGCCTCACACAATCCAAAGGTGTCCAGTGTCCACAAGTGTGTGCAGAAATTCAAAATCTCCCTTATCGTCTAGTCACTTTGGTCACAGCTGTGCCATCGAGCCTGTCACATAGCGCTCAGATATTCATTGGGTCTCACACAATCCAAAAGTGTCCAGTGTCCACAAGTGTGTGCAGAAATTCAAAATCTCCCTTATCCTCTCGTCACTTTTGTCACAGCTGTGCCATCGAGCCTGTGACATAGCGCTCAGATATCAGTGGCCCTCACACAATCCAAAAGTGTCCAGTGTCCACAAGTGTCTGCAGAAATTCAAAATCTCCCTTATCCTCTCGTCACTTCTGTCACAGCTGTGCCATCGAGCCTGTGACATAGCGCTCAGATATCAGTGGCCCTCACACAATCCAAAAGTGTCCAGTGTCCACAAGTGTCTGCAGAAATTCAAAATCTCCCTTATCCTCTCGTCACTTTTGTCACAGCTGTGCCATCGAGCCTGTGACATAGCGCTCAGATATCAGTGGGCCTCACACAATCCAAAAGTGTCCAGTGTCCACAAGTGTCTGCAGAAATTCAAAATCTCCCCTGTCCTATAGACACCTTGTACCTTGTTTTACATTACTATATAGTTTGTTGGATTTTGTCTACATTTCTACCAAAAATGAGGAAGGCTGGTGGAAGAGGCCGTGGAATTGGGCGGGGGTTGGCAGCTGGTAATGATGGTGTTGGTGGTGGATCTGATGGTAGTGGCAAGAGCAAAATAGGACCGAATGCAGGAGGTGTTGAGCCTGCGTCATCGTCTGGCTACATAAGGCCTCGAACGCTTAGTTTTCTAGGAGTTGGCAAACCGCTTTTAAAGCCAGAGCATCAGGAAAAAGTTTTGTCTTACATTGCTTACTCAGCCTCCAGCTCTATCGCCTCCTCTTCTTCAGTTGTAAAAAGTAAAAGCACTGAGTCGTCATTGGAGGCTCATGTTCATGAACCACACCTTTCCTTGTGTCCTTCACCCCAACCAAGATTGAAGGATGATGCAGGCCATACTACTGATTACTCCATGGAGCTGTTTTCACATACCATGCCTGGATTATCAAGTGAAATGGTGAATTACCCAGGCCAAGATGAATCTGACATGGAGTGCACTGATGCACAGCCGCTGATGGATGATTCTGCTGGTACATTCACTCAGAGCACTACATTGTCCTCGCAGTGTACAGAGCCAGATTCTGACCCTGATGAGACTCAGGTGCCCCTTCCCGCACACTATACCACCATACACGGTGACACAGAGGAAGGTGCACATGACATAGAAGAGGAGGTGATGGATGACCCAGTTGTTGACCCAGATTGGCATCCATTGGGGGAAGAGGGTGCTGCTTCCAATAGCTCAGATGAGGAGCATCCACAGCAGACATCGACATCGCAACAGCTGTTATCTGGCAGGCCCGGAGCACTCCAAAGACAGGTTCCAAACATCAAAAGAGTTGCTGGACAGCTTGTCCAGAGGGTCAAAAGATCACAGCGTGCTAGGCCGCAAAATGTCTGCCAAAGTAGGAAGAGTGCAGTGTGGCACTTTTTTGACCAAAATCCTCATGATCAGGCCAAGGTTATCTGTAAGAAGTGCGCAAAGACATTTAGCCGAGGGAAAAATCTGAAAAATTTGAATACCAGTTGCATGCTTAGACATTTAACCAGCATGCACTTGCAAGCGTGGACACAACACCAAACCTCAAGTGCCACATGTGCAACTGATCACAACGAAGGTAGTCAGCAACGCTACATTGTTTCCCCCACTGTAAGCCCACCGGTTAGCACAGCAGCAAATGTTGAGGTGTCGTTGCAAGGCCACAGCAGTCAGGGAATCCCACTGTTATATCAACGAAAGACTGATTCTAGGCCATCAGAAAGAACACCAACTCCATCACCATCATCAACCCTCTCTCAGTCCGCCCTGTCCACCGCTACTTCCACCATATGCAGCTCTCAAGTCCAGCTCACCCTCCCAGACACTATGAGTAGGTCAAGAAAGTACTCAGTCTCTCATCCGCGTACACTGGGTTTGAACGCCCACATTGCCAAACTAATCTCGTCTGAGATGATGCCCTTTCGGTTGGTGGAAAGCACAGCTTTCCGCGAACTCATGGCCTATGCAGTACCACGCTATGACCTACCCAGTCGCCACTTCTTCTCTCGCAAAGCCATCCCAGCCCTCCACCATCATGTGAAAGACCGCATTGTCCATGCACTCAAGCAGTCAGTGAGCGGAAAGGTGCACCTCACAACTGATGCATGGTCCAGTCGGCATGGCCAGGGCCGTTACGTGTCCATCACTGCGCACTGGGTTAATGTGGTGGATGCAGGGTCCACAGGGGACAGCGGTGGTGGGACAGTGCTGCCTGGCCCACGGTATAGGAAACAGTTGGCTGTAGGCGTTCGACCCTCCTCCTCCTCCTCCTCCAGAAGCGAAAGCTCGTCCACAGAGCGCAGTCGTACGAGCACTCCATCTGCAGCTGCCACTGTTGCACACGATGTGTCCCCCTATCGAGCAGCTAGTGGAAAGCGTCAGCAGGCTGTGTTGCAGATGATGTGTTTGGGCAACAGACACACCGCCGAGGTGCTGGCCGAGTACTTGAAGCGACAAACTGAGTCATGGCTGGGCAGTGTACATCTTGAGGCAGGCAAAGTAGTTAGTGATAACGGCCGTAATTTTGTGGCAGCCATAGCCCTTTCAAAACTCAGCCATATACCTTGCTTGGCTCACACCTTGAACCTGGTGGTGCAGTGCTTCCTCAAAAATTATCCGGAGTTAACAGCCCTGCTCCAGAAGGTGCGAAGACTGTGCGCGCACATCCGCCGGTCGCCTGTACACTCCGTTCGTATGCAGAAGCTGCAGCGATTGCTCCACCTTCCCAACCACCGCCTCATTATCGACATTGCAACAAGGTGGAACTCCACCCTGCACATGGTGGAGCGGCTGTGCGAGCAGAGGCAGGCCATAATGCATTTGTGGGAGGATACACGGCCAGGCACTTTGAGAGCAGACATGGAGTTGACAGGTGTGCAGTGGTCGAAGCTGAAAGACCTCTGTAAAGTCCTTCAGTGTTTTGAGGAATGCACACGGCTGGTAAGCGCAGACGACGCCATCCTAAGCATGAGCATCCCACTTATGCGTCTGCTCATGCAAACTTTGACGCACCTTAAGGAGCAGGCATCTGCAGCCAATGTTGATGAGGAGGAAGAGGAGGAGGGAATCCTTGATGACATTCAGCCATTGTCTGCTCAGGGACCTCTCCTGGACGAGGTGGAGGAAGAAGAGGAGGAGGAGGATGATGGGGATGATTACTTAGGGGAGGAGGATGCATCTCGTGGGGCAAGTGAAAATGTTGGCATGGCAATGTCTGGTACAGGGTTTGTGCGTGACTGGAGGGATGTGGATTTGCCAGAAAGTGCTCCTCCAACCAGCACTCGCAGTGCATCATTGACACCGGGAACATTGGCCCACATGTCAGATTATGCCTTGCAGATCCTAAAAAGGGACCCCCGCATTGCCAAAATGATGAACGATGACGACTACTGGTTGGCCAGCATCCTGGATCCACGCTATAAAGGCAAATTACAAAACATCATGCCACAGGAGAACCTTGACCTAATATTGGCTAATAAACAAGCAACTCTGGTAAATCGGTTGCTTGAGGCATTCCCAGCACACAGCAACGGTGATGGTTCTCACACGAGCCGTACGGGCCGGGGGCAGCTTGGCAGAGGTGTTCGTGGTGCACACAGCAGAAGTGGCGTTGGAGACAGGGGTTTCATGACAATGTTGTGGACTGATTTTTCAAGTACCGCTCACACAACTGGTAATACTGCATCGATGGAAAGTGACAGGAGACAGCAGTTGTCAACTATGGTTACAAACTACTTTTCCTCCCATATCGATGTTCTCCCACACAGGTCATTCCCCTTTGACTATTGGGCCGCTAAACTGGACACCTGGCCTGAATTGGCACAATATGCCTTACAGGAGCTCGCTTGCCCAGCTGCAAGTGTGCTATCGGAAAGAGTCTTCAGTGCAGCTGGATCAATCCTGACAGAAAAAAGGACCCGTCTGTCAACCCAAAATGTGGATGATCTAACCTTCATTAAAATGAACCACGCATGGGTTTCCAAGGATTTTGTCCCACCTTCCCCTGATGACACATAGGGTGACAGAAAAATGGCTTGCTTTGGTCCACCTCTTCCTGGGACTTGACCTATTTCACCTTTTGCATCAGCTGAATATCCAACATCAACATATGCCACTTTCTAAAACTCCCTAACTGTGCTGCCTCCCCCCCCATGGCCGGGGTCACCACCTAGCGCACGACACCGTGCGAGTGCCGTTGCCCTGGACAGGTGGGTAGGCCGACTCTTGGGCGCGGGCACTGGCACAGGGTCCTTCATAGTGCAATCAAGTGTCTCTGACGGTGGTGGTGCACACCCGCCGTCAGACACACCGCCGTACTATGAGGGGCCCAGTGCCAGTACCGACGCCCACGAGTGGGCCCCCCTTGCTTGGGCAGGGCCCCAGCATTTGCAATCTTTACCTCTCCCTGCTCCTCCGCTGTGTAGTCTGGGCCGTCAAATCCATACTGTGCCTGACACCGTCTGAGCCTGCCTCCTGATGTATAGACATATATTTTGAATGTGTACGCTATCCATACATGTTATCTGGGGATACGGTACCCTTTCTAACCTTTGTGCAATCACGTGCAATCCATACTGGGCCTAACACCGTCTGAGCCTGCCTCCTGATGTATAGACATATATTTTGAATGTGTACGCTATCCATACATGTTATCCGGGGAATCGGTACCCTTTCTAACCTTTGTGCAATCACGTGCAAGCCATACTGGGCCTTACACCGTCTGAGCCTGCCTCCTGATGTATAGACATATATATTGAATGTGTACGCTATCCATACATGTTATCCGGGGATACGGTACCCTTTCTAACCTTTGTGCAATCACGTGCAATCCATACAGGGCCTAACACCGTCTGAGCCTGCCTCCTGATGTATAGACATATATTTTGAATGTGTACGCTATCCATACATGTTATCTGGGGATACGGTACCCTTTCTCACCTTTGTGCAATCACGTGTAATCCATACTGGGTGTGAGAACGGCTGGCGAGCTGTTAAGCAAGCTACAGCACCTGTGGTTTGCACACGTAAGTTTTTCATTTTTTCAGGAATGACGGTTAGGCCTAATTCCGGAACTGCGGTTGACCTGCACTTACTGGGAAATCATTGTTCGTGGGTAATAATTGTAATCAGTGATCCCCATCACTAACGTTGTTCAGCGGGTTATCTGCACCTGTAAGCGACAAACGCTGGCCTTTTCAGTGTAGCGCACATGCAGCCACGGACATGTAAGGGCATGACACACCAGTTATTGGCCAATCTCATGTGCCAGAGCCTCACGTGTCGCTCTAGTAAGCCGGACTCGGACCGCGGGGCATGACGGAGTCTCGTTCGTTAACGGAATTAAGCTTGCAATGTGTGCATCTGTTCTGTAGCTGGCATGGTTGAGGTTTCCCAGGTGGAGTCGAATTTAACCGTAGGCTCCACTCCTGGTGGTGCCCTTCTGGACATTCCTTTAAGGTTCAGCTTTGCAACCATACTGCCCACGTAAAACAAACACTTTGCCTTCATGAACGCTGTTTGGAGGGTCATGACTCGTGGGAATAACGCCGCCCAATCAGTTAACCTGCTAGAGAGATCGTTCGTTGCTCCCAAGCATGACATCACACTCCCTAGGAAGAAGGTAATGCCACTGTGGCGACCGTACTCCTGGGGGGCGACACAAGTGCACTGATGCCCAGCCACTGCTCGATGAATCTGCTGGTACATTGACCCAGACCACTACATTCCCCTCGCACGCTACACGACCTGAATCTGACCCTGATGAAACTCAGGTTACCCTTCCCATATACAGTTCCATCTTACACGGTGACAAAGAGGAAGCTGCAGATGAAAGTGCAGGTTCGGCCCACCCGCCATCAGACACACCACCGTACTATCAGGGGCCCTGTGCCAGTGCCGTCGCCAACGAGTGGGCCCCCCCTGCTTGCTCAGGATCACAGCACTTGCAAAGTTGAAATACTGTGCAGTGAGATGGAAGATGGGGACGACGAGGAGTCCAGACAAGTACAGGGATTCCCTAGCGAGGAGACTTATTTGATTGTTTTCAATGTTGGGACAGCAATTTTTGGGGAGCACTATACTCTGGAGAATGATAGATGGGGCCCACCATACACTGGAACATTCCAAAGGTGGACATCAGACACTGGAGCAGCATTTACAGGGCCCATTATACACTAGAGCATTAGAAATGGGGCCCATTATGTTTGGAGCATTATTTGGGCCCATAAGACAGTGGTGCTTCATCCATGGGGACCAACATATACTGTAGCATTATGTGGAGCTCATCATATACTGTTTCAAACATTATATGGGACCAATGATTTTGTATGGAGAAATAGATGGGCCTCGTCATGAGATGTAAAAAGTGAGGTATTTTTCATTGTACTATACCGCTATTTCTCTGCCGTATCGGAGCATGATGAGTTGTGGTATGTGTTAAAGGGGCGCTCTTTCACCCAGGGCACATGAAAACCTGCAGCCAGCCCTCCCCCCCACAAATTTAGCCAAATAACCCCCATTTTTCAGTGCGTAACTTGTATTATGAAGTTAATTAAGGTTGACAAGCTTAAGTAAGAAGAATTGATGCTTTTGGCATTCAAATGGGCACTGTAGGTGTGTTTCCTGTCCTCCTCTCACTGCCGACTTTTATTCCCCATTGACTTACATTGGGTTTCGTGTTTCGGGACGACCCCGACTTTTCCCTATAATCGGACGATCTTGCTCGACCCGACTTTTGGAAAAGTCGGGTTTCACGAAACGAAACGCGACCCTAAAAAACCAAAAGTCGCTCAACTCTAGTAATAAACATTCAGGTCCGGACCTGTGTGTGAACGAGTTTGTATGGGTGTCCACCAATCACATCCGGTGGAAGTGTGCTGCTGGATTCTGGAACTCTCGAGTTATCGTTCCTTATCGGGTGTCTGCCATTCTCAACCCAGTGACCAACCAGCTGGAGTTACCCTCTGTAATGCCCATACACAATTCGTTCCCCAGATCGGCGCTCTGGAGATGTGTGCCGCCTCCGTAACATATATATAACCACATTTGCCATAAACCTGTGAGTCAGGTGTTTATCTAGGTGAACTCAACTGTGTCCAGGCATCCTCATCATAGGTTTTTTGGGGTGAGGTGCTTTGTTGAGGGTCTGGAGGCCCCTCTTTGAGGGAGGGTAACTGTCACGATCCATTTCTTGGATCTGTGTCAGATCTGGATTTCCTCACATTTAAACATTTTTTCCTTTTCGGCCATCGGGGGTTAATATGAGTTTTTGCCCCCGGTGGCCACTGGTGTTACAACTGTAGTTGGTCTGCTGATGGGTTTTCCCCCCGCTGGCTGCTGGTGTTACTGCATGGTTACTGCATGGTGATTAATTATCTATGCAGGTGGTGACTACTCCCCCTCCTTCCTATAAAAGGTCATCAGGTGCTGTAGATCACTGTTGGTTATACACTTGCTTTTGGGAAACCAACCAAGCTGGAGTTCAGGAGCTGACAGAGTTCAGTGGCGCTTCAGTTGTTTGCTGTTGTCAAGTGGCTATCTCTGCTTTCCAGGAGCATTGCAGCAGAGCAAGCTAAGTTTTGTTTTATTTTACCCTGTCTGTTGTATTTTTCCTTTGGGTTTTTTGTGTTGTACACTTCTTCCCTGTCTCACCTCCTGGGGAGGAGGTTGGGGCCTTTTGGCTTAGGGCTAAACAGGAGACAGGGACAGGTTGGGGACTTGTGCCCCACTACCATTAAGTGTACCCCCAAGTTAAGGAAAGACAGGGCACCCCCTTAGCCTGAGGGGAAGTTCAGGGGCCCTGGTTCCACATCATCTATTTTAGCCTTACTGCCCCGTGACATTGACTTAGTGTTACTCTGGTGTGTATTCCCCTCTGTGTATGACTTGGCTTGAACTCTGACATCGCTCTAAGTCTCACGTCTCTGGTACTTCTGCTCCCGTCTGGTTCAGACCCTCAGCTTGTATTTTGACCACGAGTTCTGTTTTCCCCTTTAAACATTACGCTTACTGACCGTTACTGACTTGGCTCGTATTGACCACTCTCTATTGCCACCAAGTGGCTCTGTGCAGCTGCGCTGCAGGTGCGACCTCTCTTCTCTCACCCCCTAGTGGAGTCTGCACATACCTGCAAAGCAGCTGCATTACATTAACACTGACCCTAACATTTAAACGAGTTTGCACTTTTTTATTCTCTGGTCATGGATTCGCTGCATACCTTGGCTGACCAAATGACTAACCTGACACAGATGATGCAGGCATTATCCCTGGAGCATAGGACCTTGGCTACCTCTCAGAAGCAGCTGCAGAGGGAGCCTGCAAAGACAGTCAAGATTGTTCGGGGGGATAGCACATGAGGTAGACAAGTCAAAGAAGAGAGCACAGACGGGAGAAGTCATCACATGGGGAAAGAGAGAGTGGCTAGGTGGGTAAGCACATGGGGGAGAGATTCTCAACGCTGCAAAGCCTGCCCCCATGGTGACATTACCGCCCTCCCGATGTGATAGCATTGGGACTCCATCTAGTTACTTAATAATTGGTATTTAGAAATGAATGCAATTTATTATTGCGTAAAAAGGAAGAGTGAAATTATTAAATTATTTTGTGAATGTGAATCATGATAAAACTTTTGTAATGGTCGCCATCATTCCATGAAAATTGATTAAAAAAAAATCCCTCCATAGCTATGCTATAGAAAATTTAGTCTACAGCCCTTGAAATATCCCAAATAAAGCACCCATTCTCTTTCCTCATACCCTCTAGATTAACTGTTGCATGTTCAGTCATCCATAAAATACTTGGAAATAAAATGAACTGCGTTCCATGTGTACTTGTTGCCTCAAGTAACCCAGTGCAATATTTTACCATTCTAATCCTCACATGATTGTCGGCGTCTGTAGCAGTAAATTACTTCCACTGTCTCTTGCTACAGGTTTTGTCTTGCTATGTCTAAACTTTGAATGTACATTTGTAGAAAGAAAAAGATGGAAAAAAGCTTGTAATGAAACACTGAAAATAATACAGCAAGATGTTTTATGAATTACTCATTCTAAGAATTATTAATTACTTACCTCCAAGAAATGTACAGTATATCTGCTGTCTTCCTAAAGATTATCTACCTATCCATGATTAAAAAGGTACCTTACATAATTCAGCGTCCTTGATTCTTATAACATCCTGCACAAGGTGATTAATTTTGTCTTTACTTAAAAGGCAGTAAACTTCATAAATTATACTGGAAAAGCACTGTGGCCTTGAAAACAATTACAAACATAATTAGAATCCCCTGTGAATACGGGAACACAATGTGAATAGCAACAGTTACCAGACTACAGGATTGCATAAGAGGTCCTTTACACTCACTTTTTTTCCCAGCGTGTCATAACACATGTAAAAATGTATATTTCAAGTGTTTTTAATTTTTCTTTTGCCAGCTTTCAGATCTTCTATAGAGACACTTAAAGTGTAACTGTCACTATAGAAAAGTTTTCATATATGACAGGTGCTGCACAGTGCTACTGATTGGTGGGGTCTAGGTCCTGAGACCCACACCAATCAGTGAAAACACTGCTCTGAAGTCTGCAGCTTCTGCATGAGCTGTGTGTACAGAGTTGTCTAAAGGTTCAAGAGCAAATCTATGGGTCCGATGAACGCTGTGTGAGAGCGAATGTACAGACTTATAGACTGTATGTACAAGATGTGTTCTTACAATACATCACTGTCATTGAGACATATATCTCGGGAGCTGTTTCTTCAGACTGCAGCCCCACCTGACATGTGACTACAATGGGCTGCTGTTTGAATAATTACGTGACAGTGGCCATTTTATTATATTTTTGGATAACCAATTTAACCCCTTTACCCCCCAAAGGTGGTTTGCACGTTCATGACCCGGCCAATTTTTACAATTCTGACCACTGTCCCTTTGTGAGGTAATAACTCTGAAACGCTTCCATGGATCCCACTGATTCTGACAAAGTTTTCTCGTGACACATTGTACTTCATGTTAGTGGTAACATTTCATTCAAATAACTTGCGTTTATTTGTGAAAAAATGGAAATTTGGCGAAAATTTTGAAAATTTCGCAATTTTCCAACTATGAATTTTTATGCCCTTAAAGGAGTTGTCTGGGCTTTTCACATAATCTCAGTGCATATCTGGGCTGCGGAATGGTGACAACAAGTAATTTACCTTCTGTCACCATTTTGCAGGGTTTTTTAGATATCACTCTCTTGCTTCTGATCGGAACGTCCAAGGGGGGGTGTTCTGGCATTGAAATGAGAACTGGTTGTTTCCTCCTACTCTACTAAAAACCTGCCCTCTATAGCAACAACCCCACCCTCCATAGCAACAGGCCCTCCCCATCCACATGAACAAGCCCTCCTCACACAGTAACAAATCATCCCCCTCTAGCAGCCTCAGTGCAGAGAGCAGAACCACCCAGCTGCTCCTCCCCCAGACACACTCTGAACAGTGATCTATGGAAAGTGAAACTCTAGTGCGGAGGGAAAATCATCCTGCATTCTTTGCCACTCCATGATTACAATACATAAGTCACTCATTATCAGTGATTACTTCGCTCAGTGTCCCAGGCTGCTGGCAGTGATGGGGCTTGGGCTGGCAGTAATGGGGCTTGGCTGCTGGCAGCAGTGAGAACAGACTGTGTGATGGCCAGTGATGGGGGTCTGCAGTTTCTAATCTGCACAGGGGATGGCAGTCACTGATGTAATCAGTGGGCGGCACGGTGGCTCAGTGGTTAGCGCTGCAGCCTTGCAGCGCTGAGGTCCTGGGTTCGAATCCCACCAAGGACAACATCTGCAAGGAGTTTGTATGTTCTCCCTGTGTTTGCGTGGGTTTCCTCCGGGTACTCCGGTTTCCTCCCACATTCTAAAGACATACTGATAGGGAATTTAGATTGTGAGCCCCATCGGGGACAGTGATGAAAATATGTGCAAACTGTAAAGCGCTGCGGAATATGTTAGCACTTTATAAAAATAAAGATTATTATAAAAATAAAGATTATTATTATTAATCTGTTCTGTGACAAAGCCTCTGCTGTGTGAATGAGACAGCTCTGTGTCACTGATGTATTCACAGAGACATGGCACACAAAAAACTTATTAAGTAACATTTCACATATGTTTACTTTACATCAGCACAATTTTGGAAACAATATTTTCTTTGTTAGGAAGTTATAAGGGTTAAATTTGACAAGCGATTTCTCATTTTTGCAACACCATTTTATTTTTATGGACCACGTCACATTTGAAGTCACTTTGAGGGGTGTATATGATAGAAAATACCCAAAAGTGACACCATTCTAAAAACTGCACCCCTCAAGGTGCTCAAAACCACATTCAGGAAGTTTACTAACCCTTCAGGTGCTTCACGGGAATTTTTTGAATGCTAAAAAAATTAACATTTAACTTTTTTTCACAAAAAATTACTTCAGATCCAATTTTTTTTATTTTACCAAGGGTAGCAGGAGAAATTGGACTGCAAAAATTATTGTGCAATTTCTCCTGAGTACGCTGATACCTGATATGTGGGGGGGAACCACTGTTTCGGCGCATGGCGGAGCTCAGAAGGGAAGGAGCGTCGTTTGACTTTTTCAATGCAAAATTGGCTGGAATTCACATCGGACGCCATGTCACGTTTGGAGAGCCCCTGATGTGCCTAAACAGTGGAAAACCCCCACAAATGACACCAATTTGGAAACTAGACCCCCCAAGGAACTTATCTAGATGTGTGGTGAGAACCTTGAACCTCCCAGGGCTTCATAGAAATAAAAAAATCATATTTTTTCCACAAACATGATCTTTTAGTCCCCAATTTCTTTATTTTCCCAAGGGTGACAGGAGAAATTGGACCCCAAAAGTTGTTGTCCAATTTGTCCTGAGTACAATGATACCCCATATGTGGGAGAAAACTACTGTATGGGCACAAGTCGGGGCTCGGAAGGGAAGTAGGGACGTTTTGGAATGCAGACTTTGATGGAATGGTCTGCGGGTGTCATGTCGCGTTTGGAGAGCCTCTGATGTGCCTAAACTGAAGTTTATAACGCCCAGGCGTGAAAATAAAAAAAATCATATTTTTTTCCCCAAAACTGATATTTTTGCCCCCAATTTTTTATTTTCCTAAGGGCAACAGGAGAAATTGGACCCCAAAAGTTGTTTTGCAATTTGTCCTGAGTAGGCAGATACCCCATATGTCGGGGTAAAACACTGTTTGGGCGCATGGCAGAGCTTGGAAGGGAAGGAGCACCATTTGACTTTTTCAACGCAGAATTGGCTGGAATTAAGATCAGACGCCATGTTGCATTTGGAGAGCACCTGATGTGCCCAAACAGTGGAAACCCCTCAATTCTAACTCCAACCCTTACCCCAACACACCCCTCACCTTAATCTCAACCTTAACCCTAATGGGAAAATGGAAATAAATACATTTTTTAATTTTATTATTTTTCCCTAACTAAGGGGGTGGTAAAGGGGGGTTTCATTTACTATTTATGGCGAGTTTTTATGTTTGGCAGCTGTCATACGCTAAAAGTCGATTTTTATTGTAAAAATAGTTTTTGCATCACATTTTAAGAGCTATAATTTTTCCATATTTTGACCCACCGAGTCATGTGAGGTCTTATTTTTTGCGGGACGAGTTGACGTTTTTATTGGTACCATTTTCAGGCACGTGACATTTTTGATCGCTTTTTATTCTGATTTTTGGGATGCAGAATGAACAAAAAACAGCATTTCATGAATTTCTATTGGGGGGTGCGTTTACACCGTTCTGCGTGTAGTAAAATTGATAAAGCAGTTTTATTCTTCGGGTCAGTACGATTACAGCAATACCTCATTTATGTCTTTTTTTATGTTTTGGCGCTTTTAGGCACTGTAAACAATTTTATTTAAAAAATAATTATTTTTGCATCGCTTTATTCTGCGAGCTATAACTTTTTTATTTTTTCGCTGATGACGCTGTGTGGTAGCTCGTTTTTTGCGGGACAAAATTACGTTTCTAGCTGTACCATGGTCATTTATATCCGTCTCTTTGATCGCGTGTTATTGCACTTTTTGTTCGGTGGTATGATAATAATGCATTAGTTTTTGCTTTGTTTTTTATTTAAGGGGTTCGCGAAAGGGGTTAACTAATGGGATAGTTATATAGGGCGGGTCATTACGGACGCGGCGATACTAAATATGTTTACTTTTATTGTTTTGTTTTTTTTTTCATTTCCAAAAAATGAATTTATTAGGGAATATTCTTTTTTGTAAATTTATTTAGCGATTTATTTTTACACTTTTTTTTTAACTTTATTATACTGTCCCAGGGTGATAGATTGCTGATCTGTCACATCACAGATCGCTGTGACAGATCAGCGATCTGTCACAGGCACTGCTGGAGGCTTCCTCATGCTGGCGCTTTGCAGGCATGAGGAAGCCAGCTCCCTGCAGGCCCCCGAAGGTCCCCGTCGCCATTTTGGATCCGGGGACCTGTGGGGAAGGAGGTCCCCGCAGCAGCACTGCACATCGCGCTGCTGCGGGGGTCTCCGGGATGCACGGAGGGAGCCCCCTCCCTGACGATGCTTCCCTAAACCCGGTACACTGTGATCGTGTTTGATCGCAGTGTGCCAGGGGTTAATGTGTCGGGGGCGGTCCTGTGATAATCAGCTGACACCCGACTGCGATCAGCGGTGCTCACCCCGTGAGCGCCGCTGATCATGCTAGATGTACTATCCCGTCCATGGGCATAGGGACATGGGTCCCATGGACGGGATAGTTCGTCTCATGTCAGAAAGGGGTTAAAGTCAGTCCAATCTAACCCTTCTCCTCAGGGAGTTCATCAATATCACATTGCTAGGGGTCTGGCACCCAGCATATGATGACACAGTATTTATTCTTAATTATCCAGATGTAGTAATTCCAAATGTTGACTCTTATTAGAGTAAGCTCAAACAGAACCCATGACTTTCCCAACCCACTGCACTGTTACGCGTGCGGGCACCTTTGACACATGGCAAAAGGTTGTCTACAGGGACGAGGCCCGATGCCTGGATGTTGTCTGCCAACCCATCCAGTCGTTTGTCAAGACGAGACATCAGTGTCTGAGAGGCTCTACCCCTGGGATACATCAACAAAGGATGAAGTGATATATCCTGTTCACACTATATGGCAGATTGATTACCAAGTACCAGCCAACCTAAATAGATACCTCCAGCAGGTCAAGGTCAGTGATATCAAGGTCTAGGGACTTCGGAACACTGGGTCTTCCATCACCCTGTCCCACTAGAAAATCATTTACCAGGCCGCCAAGTGGCTTTCTCCCAGGCTGGGGAGCAGCACTTGGGGAATGGGTGCATTTATGTGGGCAATTTACTGGCCAATGTGTGGGAGAAGAAGCTGGAGGAGTTGCTCCATTAGTTTGGGAGGATCCGTACTATCAAGCTGAAGAATCATTGGAGAGGCAGTTCCATACCATTTGAATTCATCTGCTTCCATGATATGTGGTATGCACATGACACCGTGAGTGGAAGCAATGAATATGAGTTCAGTTCTCATTGATTATCAGTGGAGTTTCCCAGGTCAAGCCTGAGACTAGGGGGAAGTTATGAAGGGCTCTGCTGGAGAGACAGATCACCTTCCTGGTGAACTAAATGCAGAGTCCTTGTCTCAGAACTCCCCCCCCCCTCAGGAAGTTGGCAGGATCTAAAAGATCATGAGAAGGTGAAGATGTCTGTTATGCTGACGTGCACAAGCATGGTATGGGGATTGAGGTTATTCACAAGAAAGACATGGAAAAGGTTTGAGAAAACTGGATGTTACAAAGTTTTGCTCTCATGAAGGTGAAACTGTCATGATCCAGACTGGGGTTGGAGTCCTGTTTTCCCTTTTTTTCCGGTCTGGTCATGAAGGGGATAACCTTTCTCAGCCTCAGTCTGGGTTCAGGTTTGCTTTTTATCACCGCTGCTTCATGCAGGCTATGTCAGTTATAGTTTTGCCTAGGGCTGCTGTAGCTAACTCTGATTGCTCTGATTGGTCCTCCTGCTTTTGCTGTCTGAACCCGTGTCTCTGTTTTCCCCCATTCCCGTATTGACTCTGTGTTCCCCTTTAGTGTATTGACCTCCTGGTTCTGACTTGGCTTGCATACTGACCTGCTTTTGTCTTTGGTCTTATCCGCTCCTGACCTGCTCGGCTTGCTTCTGACCCTGAGTTTGTTTATACCGCTTTGTACTGCGCTACAATGTGTTGCTTGATTCTGCCTTTTTGACTAAACTGCTGCCACCTGTGGTAGCCTGGCTGCTGCATTGCAAGCCTGCTCTCTTTGGGTGCCGTTCTGCATCCACTCTACTGCTATCTAGTGGAAACTGCACCTATCTGCATTGCAGCAGCCTGACAGAAACCTCTTTCATTCTTGTCTGTGCTTAAAGACCTGCTAATGGACTGTCCCCGACAAGTGAAGGATGAGCGTAAGCCTAAGCCTATCACGTCTAGCTAATTAAGCTGGACAAGGTATTTGACAACACAGAATTTAATTTTAAATATCCAGACATAGTATTTCTGAAGGCCCAGGGACATGAGCTAGAGTTCATGTGAGAATGAATGTTGACTCTTGTTATCAATAGAATTAATTTTCAATGGCTGCCATTTGTTGAATGGCTGCTGATTAGCTATTGTTATCTGTCCTAGTATTGCAGTTATAGTATTGTTCTACTAACTTTGGGAAACAAAGGCACATGGTAAGTGAACAATGTTTGGTAATATGTTGATGACTCATTGGTGATCTGCAAACATAAAAGCCAATCTATGCATCTTCTTTGAACACTCCAGCAGTGAGGGAGTCCCATGAGGGAAGGAGAAGTTGTGAACTATAAAAGGGAGGATATGACAGCATTTAGAGAGACCCTACATTACAGTAGCCATGGCAGCATGGCTAAAACTGAAGAAATACAGAGCTGCTTCATTGATCATCACTGAACCCTCAAAGATGTTTAAAGAATCCAGGTTGGGACAATCAGGTCACCTGGCCTCTTACATCAATGTACTGTCATCATCTTAAGCTTGTTATTACCTCCTCTCTGTGGGTGCCCGACAAAAGTGGGGTGCCGCTGCTGGTCGATGCCGGCCCTAGAAACCCCAAAATTGCAGATGCTATAATCCCAGCGAGCCAGCGGAAGGGTGAAACACTGTAATGTGCACCATCTTGAGTGATTGCTGGGACTGTTCTATATGTTATTGCTTGTGGGTGGTTCAATAAATTATTGCCACACTGTTTTACCCTCACCCTGTGTTGCCTGAGTAGTGTTATTCCCACATTAACAGGAGAGCTTGGGTTCGGTGGAATGTTCCCTGAACTATGCGGTTTTGGCTAGCGGACCAGGGCACCCGTTGAACCCCCCATGTCTTCACACAGCACCTCCACTGAACAGCTATTATCAGCTCCAAAAGCATGTAAATAATATAAGAAGCCATAAGAGCTATTTAGCTGTTCTTCACGACTACTGTAGCTCAGCTCATATGCTATTCAAAAGCAGTTGAGCTGCAGTATTCATTAATGTATGCAAACTGTATGGAGCTTTGCTGGTGACTCCTTACATTGAGCCACCAGCAAAGCTGATAACAGCTGAGACCTTAAACTATTAGATATAAATGACATATCCTAAGGTGGCTACAACCAAACCGTTTTTATTAATGACCTGTCCTCATGTAACCACAACTGATATGGTATTGATGGGCAATCTAAGTTATACGTCATCAATATCGTAGGAGTGAACAACCTCTTTAAATGAATCCATAGATCTCCATTTAGTCACTTCGGCCACCATTCAAGTTTAAAACAGCAGGGTTTCTGTCCTTTCTGCTGTATGAAATTTCATATACTGGCATCCAGGAGAAATATGTCTACTGAACGTTATCCTAAGAATGAACGACACCACCATATGGCATTTGTTGAAGGCTTCCGATAAATACAGCACTCGGCATAAATATTTAAATCCCCATTGGAAAGTAATATTTTAATCAATATCTCACTGAACACAAGAACAGTTTCCAAAACTTTGTCAAGACTGAGTTTCATAGAACATTTTTAACCACTAACAAGAACATAAGATTAATAACATTTATTTTAAAATCTTCAATTTTACTTAAATTACTTCATGCAAAAATGAATACAACTAACAAAAAACTATTGTATCACATATTTTTATGACTTCCATGTTTTTTAAGAACAGCACCAAGTCTTCGAGGTATGGAATGAACAAGTTGACATGTTGCAACATCTTTGACTTTTCTTCAAGAACGACATATTTTAGGGCCTGTATACTGATGGCGAGTGATGGTCAATTGTCTCTTCATACCCTTAGGTATTTGATTGTGTTTAGATAGACATACTTGGCCACTGAATCACTTTCACCATTTTTTCTTCAGAAATACAACAGTGACCTTACATGTGTGTTTTGGATGAATCTCGTGGCTTACACCAAGTGCACAGAGTGATGGTAGCATCTTCTCTTTCAGTATATCTGTAAATTTATGACACCATGAATGAAATGTAGCTCCCCGACACCCTCAGCCCCACATAAGGACATTGCTGCCACAATGTTTCAGTGTAGGCACCATGCATTTTACTTTGTACTCCTCACCTTTGCTACACCATACAGTTTTGATGCCACCAGTTCCCAAAATATTTATTTTTCATATTTTTCATCATGGGGCATGCAAATTATGGATAAACTTTTATTTGCATGGATTTTAAGAGAGGCTTGCTATGTGAATAATACCCCTGCATACCACTCAACTGCAGTGAATGACATTGTGTCACAGCAAACAATGACCCCAGTGACTGGATTTTTACTTCCTTAGCTATCTGCAGTGAACTTCAATGTTGATTTTCTTCATCTTCTTATCAGAAGATGTTTCTGTTTAGGTGATTATTTCTGTGGTCAACATGGACATCTGCGAGATAGTTGCAGTTGCATCTTTATAAAATTTTTGTATGACTTTTCCTACAGTATTCTGACTGATAAGGCTTTGTAGACCTTCGTGTAGCCTAAACCTTTTGTGTGTAACTAAATTATAGGTCTTATGACTTCTTTTCTATATGGTACCATTGCTAATAGCTTGAAACAGGAAGGGCTTTTCTTTGCAAACTAATACACTTTTATAGTCAACTAGCTGAAGAGCCCGGCGCTGCCCGGGCATAGTAACTAACTGTGGTAATAGAAAATTATAATTATCCTCCATCCCATAGTCCCGTGCCCATATACCCATCAAACATATCCACGATCCCATAGGCCCGTGCCCATATACCCATCATACATATCCTCCATCCCATAGTCGAGTGCCCACATACCAATCATACATCCTCCATCTCATAGTCCCATGTCCATATACCCATCATACATATTCTCCATCTCATAGTCCCATGCCCATATACCCATCATACATATCCTCCATCCCATAGTCCCGTGCCCATATACCCATCATACATCATCCATCCCATAGTCGAGTGCCAATATACCCATCATACATATTCTCCATCCCATAGTCCCATGCCCATATACCCATCATACATATTCTCCATCCCATAGTCCCGTGCCCATATACCCATCATACATACTCACCATCCCATAGTCGAGTGCCCATATACCCATCACACATCCTTCATCTCATAGTCCCGTGCCCATATACCCATCATACATATCCTCCATCCCATAGTCCCGTGCCCATATACCCATCATACATATCCGCTATCTCATAGTCCCGTGCCCATATACCGTCATACATATCCTCCATCCCATAGTCCAGTGCCCATATACCCATCACACATCCTCCACCCCATAGTCCCGTGCCCATATACCCATCACACATCCTCCATCCCATAGTCCTGTGCCCATATACATATCTGCCATCCCATAGTCCCGTGCCCATATACCCGTCATACATATCCTCCATCCCATAGTCCAGTGCCCATATACCCATCACACATCCTCCATCCCATAGTCCCGTGCCCATATACCCATCACACATCCTCCATCTCATAGTCCCGTGCCCATATACATATCCGCCATCCCATAGTCCAGTGCCCATATACCCATCACACATCCCCCATCCCATAGTCCCGTTCCCATATACCCATCATACATATCCTCCATCCCATAGTCCGGTGCCCATATACCCATCACACATCCTTCATTCCATAGTCAACCATTATGACATCATAATGAGCGGCGGCAGGGCTTGCAACCTATGATGACATCAGCGTCGCCATGGCAACCATTGTGACATCATAATGAGGGGCGGGGCTTGATACGCACACACTGCTTCCCCAGTATGCAAATAGGGGCATTATGACATCATAATGAGGGGCGGGGCTTGACACGCACACACTTTTTCCCCCAGTATGTAGATAGGGGCAAAATTGTTTGGTGAATTGGAACGTGCGGGGTTAAAATTTCACCTCACAACATAGCTTAGGACGCTCTCGGGGTCCAGACGTGTGACTGTGCCAAGTTTTGTGGCTGTAGCTGCGACGGTGCGGATGCCTATCCCGGACATACACACATACACACACACATACATACATACACACATAAATACACACTTTGAGCTTTATATATTAGATATACAGTAGTTTCAATGTGATATATATATATATATTCAGCAGTTGCGGTGTCTCCTATATGATATATATACTGTATGTGTATCTCCTATGTGATGTATGCATCATAATATAGTATAATACTGTCTTAATTATAAGAGTTGAGTGTGTATATAGTGTAGAGCTGTTCATATAGTATATTTCTGTGTATATAGTATAGAATCCACACTATATACACTGGCCCATCTCTGCACTATATAGTATATACACAGCTCCACTCTATATTCCTTACCACGGTATATATTGTGGAGCTGCGTACACTGTGTATACTCATCCTGTCCTGTATACATTTTGTAAATATAAGTATCTGCTCTAAGTGTGTGTATCTATGAAAGTAAAAAGCGCTCCGATGAATTGTGGAAAGTGGCGGAATCTTTATTAGCCCATGTGGCAACGCTTCAGATCCATAACAGAATATTTCTCTGCTATGGAATAGAAATATTACCACATGAGCTAATAAAGAGTACTCCACTTTTCTCTTAATTAATCGGTGTGCTCATTATTTTCTTTTTATAAATCCCTTTGATTTAAGGGTGTGTGTCCTAAAAGCATTTCACCCACTGGTTAATATTTGGTGGTGCTCAGTTATGACACATATCAAGGCTGACATCACCACCCGATGCAAGCGGGTAAGTGCCGGGGTCCACAAGCCGTCGGGGACATGGCATGCTGTGGGGCTGGTAAGTCGTGGGGCCCCAGTGCCAACACCGACACAGTTGAAAACAATGATGAGTGAGGGAGCCATCCGCAGATGCTCCAACTCCCATCATTCCCTATCTGTGTTTGAGCTCTGTGAGTCTTAGCTTAGAAGGAGCAATTACATCACTACAGCGCATCCTTTGTGCCGTGCAGTGCAAAGGGTCAGAATACACTGAGGAGACAAGAGCAGTGGGGTACAGGGAGAAGTGAGTATTTGATTTTTTATGTATGGAGTATTATATAGGGCCCATTATACTGTATGAAGTAATATTTGGGGCCCATGATAGTGTATGGAGTAAGATATGGGGACATTATACTGTATGGATCAATATATGGGGCACATAATACTGTATGGAGCATTATGTGGGCCCATTATACTGTATGGAGGGTTATATGGTGCTCATAATACTGTATGGAGGGTTATATGGTGCCCATAACACTGTATGGAGCACTGTGTGGTGCCCATAACACTGTATGGAGCACTGTGTGGTGCCCATAATACTGTATGGAGCACTATGTGGTGCTAATAATACTACTATATGGAGGACTATGGGGTGCCAATAATGCAGTATGGAGGATTATGTGGTGCCCATAATACTGTATGGAGGATTATGTGGTGCTCATAATACTGTATGGAGGACTATGTGGTGCCCATAATTCTGCATGGAGGGATATGTGGTGCCCATAATTCTGCATGGAGGGATATATGGTGCCCATAATTCTGTATGGAGGACTACATGGTGCCCATAATTTTGCATGGAGGGATATGCGGTGCCCATAATTCTGCATGGAGGACTATGCGGTGCCATAATACTGTATGGAGGACTATGTGGTGCCCATAATACTGTATGGAGGACTATGCGGTGCCCATAATACTGTATGGAGGACTATGTGGTGCCCATAATACTGTATGGAGGAATACGTGGTGCCGATAATGCAGTACTGTATGGAGGACTATGCGGTGCCCATAATTCTGTATGGAGGACTATGCAGTGCCCATAATACTGTATGGAGGACTATGTGGTGTCCATATTTCCGTATGGATGACTACGTGGTGCCCAATAATTCTGTATGGAGGAATATGTGGTGCCCATAATTCTATATAGAGGAATATGTGGTGCCCATAATTTTGTACAGAGAGGTACGTGGTGCCCATAATTCTGTATGGAGGAATATGTTGTGCCCATAATTCTGTATGGAGGACTATGCTGTGCCCATAATTCTGTATGGAGGACTATGTGGTACCCATAATACTGTATGGAGGAATATGCGGTGCCCATAATGCAGTACTGTATGGAAGACTATGTGGTGCCCATAATTCTGTATGGAGGACTATGCAGTGCCCATAATACTGTATGGAGGACTATGCAGTGTCCATATTTCTGTATGGAGGACTACGTGGTGGCCCATAATTCTGTATGGAGGAATATGTGGTGCCCATAATTCTGTATGGAGAAATACATTGTGCCCATAATTCTGTATGGAGAGATACGTGGTGCCCATAATTCTATATGGAGAAATACGTTGTGCCCATAATTCTGTATGGAGGACTATGCGGTGCCCATAATTCTGTATGGAGGACTATGAGATGCCCATAATTCTGTATGGAGGACTATGCGGTGCACATAATACTGTATGTATGGATATGTGGTGTACTGTATGCTGTGCCAGGCCTGCCATTGCCATTAATGATCCCTCTTCTGGATTCTTCCATGTGGTTCTTGTATGTGCGGTGATGGCGCTGACATCCTTGTGTTCAGACATCTTTTTTCTATTTCTCTAAATTAAAATGTCCACTATTGTACAAATTTTTACAGGATAGATATAAATCTGTATGAACCAGATTAATTTCTACCGATTTTAAAAATTTACTAGGGGGGCACCGTTTTGCAGTTTGCCTCAGGCGGCAGAGAGGCTAGGTTCACCCCTGGCCCCATGGCACAGTAGGTCCACAAACATGTGCCACCTGTTTTTGTGAAAGTTTGCTCAGTCCATGAACCCGTTGAACCCCATGGCCTTTTAAACTAGGAGCTATAATAACAGTTGTTTTGCAAGCGTGAGCAATAGGAAAACATTTTGTTCCTCCTAGAAATGCTGGATGCCCAATTGGAAGCCCTGAGTTTTGCTGCACTAGCCCAAGTTGCAGTCCATGCGGCTGCATCTGCTCGACCTGCAACCTACACTCTAGAAAAGGAGCCCATCCTGTCCCATCCTCTATGGTACTATGAGGATTTAAAGCAGTGCATGCAGCACTTTGAATTTTCACTCCTATCGGGTCAAGGTGGGTTTCCTTATGCCCTACCTAGCAAAGAGATGTGCTAGCATGGCTCAACCCCTTGTGGGGGAGAAGGGGCCCTATGACCTCAGACCTTCAGGTCTTTCTGATGGCCTTCCGAAAGTTTTCTGATAAGCCAAGTCTCAAATTTTCAGCAAAGTCATCCCTTTCCTGCTTCCAGGAGCAGACCAGAGAGGTGATATGTGTGAGAAGGTCATCACGTCTAGCTTTGTCTTTTCAGAGACCACCTGTTTCCCAGCCTGTTGACACAGCTGTCCTTACAGAATCCATGAAGGTCAACAGTGTTAGGCATGATGAGCAGCAGACGCAACTCTGTTGTGTGAGAGGATTACAGTATTGCTGTGGCTGTGTAGAATATCCTGGCTGTATTTGGAGAAGTCTGAAAACTCCAAAACCTTGGGTCAGTAGGAGAGGCTACCCTTGGCAAGAGTATTTCCTCTCTACCTATGAATGTGACTGTATCAATGGCAAGTGGAAGCTTTGGTTTGGCAGGAAAGCTCTTGCTGCAAGCTTTAGAGAATCGGTGTGAGATTCCCATCTGAGAGCTCCAAAATCTGTTTGGGTTGTCTGATTTTGTGTAGGGCTTGGCCTTCACCCAACAATCAAGTCATTTTAGATCAACTGGAGCTCCAGATAGGATTATTGTATAGGGAGATCGTCTTCTATGTGCTCTCTGGCTTATTCTATCCACTTTCTTTTGTCTAGAGCTAAGAACTCGCATGCCTGTTCTAGTCTGCCGATCCCGAGTTCTTCATTGAGGACAGTGGAGTCATAAGAAATGTGTGGTCCCTAAATGTCCAGTTCAGTCACCAGTATCGCCATTTTCTCCACAAGGTCTGCTAGTCGCTGACTCGCTGTGTGCTGGCATGTCTGAAGGGGAGGCGATGACCCCACACAGTCTTGACAATTGTTACAATGATCTGCTCACAGGCCTCGAGGTTGTGTCATCTTGGAGTCCAGGCTACAGATGGACCCAGAGGGGATTTCTCAGTTTCTAGGTGGTCGGTTGAAGAGAACGTCAAGGAAGTGGCATCTTTCAAGTCTCTGCAATCTACCAACCATGGAGAGGAACTCCAGTTGGTCCTTGAATCCTCCAGGGTGATAGCTTACCTCATTGGCTGGAGAAAGTCTACACAATGCAAAGTTCCTGGTACTATGTCCACTTTGTCCTACACTGAGGACGGCTTGATGGAGAGAAGCATTGCAGTCGAGAAGATGTTGAGGCAAGTATACTTTCTTCTACTGGACTGGAGAAAATGTTGCTCTAAAGAGATGTTGTGGGAGCCCTTGAAGATGAGTCGGGTCCCAGTTTCTCTGGAGAGTCCTTTGGGCTTGAGGAAGAGGAGGCATACGGGTGGGTACTGTAACGCTATTGCCAGTGCCCTTGCATGGTTCCCCTTACACATCCATGTTGGGGTGTATTCATTTAGCACTGTATATAAACTGGAAGCTAGCCCAGTGTACTCATTTAATGGAAGTCAAAAACAACCCCATGGAAAAGAACCTTAGCCAGTTATAAACCGATTGCAACCAAAGTTACATTTTCAAGGTACCTAACAAAATGGACAGTCTTTGTTCAGAATGCAATAGAAAATATTTCTAGGAGGTTGAATTTACTGAGATGTGCTTTTTAAAAATGGAAAAATCTAAACTTGCATACTGGATATGTATTCCATGTAAACTGTTTTATTGACTATTTGAACAACAGAGCATTATAATATGTCAATTTATTATAATAATTGCTTATTATAGTAATTGTATTAAGTCATTATTTTCAGAACAAAATTATCTGGTTGTTCTGCCATTGTTTTGCTTGATACATTATCACTGTATATGCTCAAAATCATGTTTGCAGCACCCACACAGATAAGAGAGAAAGACTGGTAATATAAACAGAGATGCTATCCAAATATCTGTTATTTGAGAATGGATTTGCCATTCAGCGCTTAAGCTTTGATAAAACTCTGCTTGTTGAATCTGTCTGGACTTTGTCTGGATTCAACAAAAGATCTTAACACCTTTCTCACTGACACCAGTCTAGATGCACGCGTTGTGGCTAATCTGAGTAGACACAGCTTGCTGATGGCATAGTTTTAAGCCATTGATAAAAAAAATATTGCTTCATCTTGTAATATGAGAAAGTACATGGGGTGAATTGTCAAAATAAAACTTAATCATTATTTGCGCTTTATACTGATGCTCCAAATTAGTGTTATCTATGTTAAAAAAAAAGTTTCAAATGAGAAATATAAAGTTGCATCTCTACCCAGGCTTTGAATTAATGCAGTGATGTTTAATGTCAAACTTGAGAAGGTTGAAAAATAACACAGATCCATAGCATTCAACCTATAATCTGATAATAGAAAGGTAGATGCTAATTGCTCAATAGTTCCCTAAATGTATATTATTAGATCTAAAAAGGCATTCAGGTCCCCCATGAACTTATCAAATTAATCAGCCACTACATTATGTGGCAGAGCGTTCCATAGTCTCACTGCTTTTACAGTAAAGAATCGGAGCCTGTGATTTTGAGTAACCCCTTAATGACAAGCATTAAACAGCGGTTCAAAGTGAGCAAAAAGTATTATGTACCCAAAAAAAGGCCCCCCAAAAAATCTGCAACTCGTCCAGCAGAAAATAAGGCCTCACACAGATCCATTCAACAAAAAATAAAGAAAAGTTATAGCTTTCAGAATAGGGTGACACAAAAACTACTTTTTATAAAGCATTTTTACTGAGTGATAGCAGCATAACCTAAAAAATCCCCGATATAAATCTGGTATAGCTGTAATAGCATCAAGCCAAGGAATATGGTAAATCTACCTTATCACTTATACCGCATGGTAAACCGGCGCAAAAAATAAAAATAAGAGCTATTCTTGTACTGCTTTCTATTTGTTCATTCTGCCTCCCAAAAATCAGAATAAGGCTCACATTTATCCTGTGCTCTCCAATGAGCACTTGCGTCGAGGTTACAGTGTAAATTCCCCAAAAACGCGATTCAGACAAAACCCCCAACGGAACCACTCACTTATGATACAGATGCAGGTACTTTGAAATAGTCTGTGTTCCGGCAGTGTCCTATCATTTTAGGCGTCCTTTTAGTGCACAAGTGTGGGTGACCACAGATCCGTGCACACCTAAATATATGGATACCACTTGAGCAGACGCCAAATGGCATGTCAATCTGCCTCATTATGGTGGGTGGTTCCATTGGGGGTTTAATCTGAATCACATTTTTGTGAGATTTACATCAAACACAAGAATGTGATCCCAGCCTTATACTGGAAGCGATTGAAAAATATTATGTACCTCAAAATGTTACCAATAAAAACCTTAATTTATCCCACATAAAACCATAAAAACCATACCCCACTCATGTCCATCATCTGTCACTGGTTCCCACGTTACAGGTAGAAAAAGATTCTGGAAGTGCAACATTATTTTCAGCCCTTCAAATAAAATCCAGTGAATTCTGTGCTCCAAAATCCAAAGGCCCCCGTGTTGTGAGTTCATTTTCCCCTTCACCATTGAGGTCTGATGAACTCCCTCTTCTGGTGAAGGAAGGTAGTGAGGCTGATTACCAAGCACCTGTGCAGGATGATGATGACTGGGTGACTGGAATTGCTGACTGGATATAAGGCGGCTGACGCCCTTCTGCCTTGCGGGTGATTTCTCTGAGGGATTCTAGGAGACCAGTCAGATTCCTGCTCCTCAAAAGCTAAGTTTTCTGCTCTGCTTTTTGCATTTGTGTTTTGGTTTTGTTTTGCCTTGTTTTTCTGGATTTCTGCCATTCCCTGCTGTGGTGAGCTGAATTCCTTTTTGCTCTGTCTTCAGAAAATACCTGAGTACTGATATAGTCTTTTTGAAGCCTAGCGTCTTCAGGGCTTTTTTCCCTATTAGTCTGTTGGCTCTTGTTTTGATAGGGTTTTGGGCAGATTGCAGACAGCAGCTTTTCTATCCTGTCCTATTTAGTTAGCTTGGACCCCATTATTTGCTCAGCCTATCTTTCTATCTGTGTGAGTGTTTTTTCATCTTGCTTCACCGTCATTATATGTTGGGGGCTGCATATTGCTTTGGGGTCTGCTCTGGGGCAGTTTAGATTTCCCTTTCTGTCTTTAGGCTATTTAGTTCTCCGGCTGTGATCGAGGGGTCTAGGGCACCATAGGAACCCCCCACGGCTACTGCTAGTTGTTGTTGATAGGTTCAGGGGTCTGCTATCCGATAGTTGCCAACTTCTCTGGTTTTCTGGACTTAGCTAGTATTTCTGTTTTTGCCTCCTACGGTGACTCATTCATAACAGAATCACCCGCCATACCGCAGATCCTATGGTACTCAATAGCAGGAAAGAATTGTAAAAAAAAAAAAAGTGGGTATATTTTTTCCTCTATATCTCTGAGGCCGTAGGGGGAATTTTTTTTTTCTCTCAATGGAGATAAAGCAATTGTCTGATCGTGTGGAGCAGCTCGCTGCGGAAGTGCGGGGAATTTCCGCCTACCTTGCTCATTCACATGCTGCTGAACCAAAGATCCCTACTCCTGATGTGTTTTTTGGGGATCGGTCTAAATTTTTGAATTTCAAAAATAATTGTAAATTATTTTTTGCCTTGAAGCCTAACTCGTCAGGGAGCTCCGCACAGCAGGTTAAAATAGTCATCTCTTTGCTGTGTGGCGATCCCCAGGATTGGGCATTTTCTTTGAAACCAGATGATCCTATTCTGACTAATGTGAATGCATTTTTTCAAGCCTTGGGGTTGTTGTATGACGAACCTAATGCTATTGATCAGGCTGAAAAGACCCTGTTGGCATTGAGCCAGGGTCGAGATTCTGCAGAATTGTACTGTCAAAAATTCCAAAAGTGGGCGGTCCTTACTACCTGGAATGATAATGCCTTGGCAGCTCTCTTTCGGAAGGGTTTGTCAGAAGCCGTAAAAGATACCATGGTGGGATTTCCTGTTCCCTCTGGTCTTGATGATTCTATGTCATTAGCCATTCAGGTTGATCGGCGTTTACGTGAACGCAGGATTGCACGAGAGGTGTTGCCACCTGTTGAACAAGTGTCTGAACCTATGCAATGTGATAGAGTTTTGTCTAGGGCGCAACGTCAGGAGTTTAGAAGGCGTAATAAGCTGTGTTTTTTTTGTGGAGATGCCTTGCATATTATTTCTGTCTGTCCTAAACGAGAGAAACGTTTTGCACACACATTTTCTGTGGGTGGTGTTCAACCTAAGTTTCTTCTGGCAATTACTCTGATCTGCTCCCTATCCACATTTTCCGCCAAGGCTTTTGTGGATTCGGGAGCAGCCCTGAACCTAATGGACTTGGATTTTGCTAAACGTTGTGGATTTCCGATGACGCCTCTGCGGACGCCTATCCCTTTGAGGGGGATTGATGCTACTCCTTTGGCGAAAAATAAGCCTCAGTTTTGGACCCAGGTGGTAATGCGGGTCGCCCCAGACCATCAAGAAAATTGCAGATTTTTGGTGTTGCATAATTTGCATGATACCATTGTTCTGGGGTTTCCCTGGTTGCAAATTCATAATCCAGTTTTGGATTGGAAATCTGTGTCTGTGATGAGTTGGGGTTGTCGGTGTGCCCTTAGTGAGGCTCCGGTTTTTTCCACCTCCCCTCAGTCGCATGATGTTCCTGACTATTTGGCGGACTTTTATGATGTATTTAGTGAGAATGAGTCTGCGTCTTTGCCTCCTCATAGGAGTTATGACTGTGCAATTGAACTAAGCCCGGGGGTGTAAATTTCCCAAGGGTCGGCTCTTCAATTTATCTGTACCCGAGCATGAGGCTATGCAATCCTATATTAAGGAGGCATTGGAGAAGGGTCATATTAGACCATCCTCTTCACCCTTAGGTGCTGGGTTTTTTTTCGTGGCCAAAAAGGATGGTTCATTAAGGCCTTGTATTGATTATCGTGCCCTCAACAAAATTACTATTAAATATCAGTATCCGTTACCCCGGATCTCGGATCTATTCTCCAGAGTTAAAGGTGCTTGCTGGTTTACCAAGCTCGACCTCAGGGGGGCGGGTAATCTTATCCACATTAAGCATGGGGATGAATGGAAGATGGCGTTTAATACTCCGGAGGGACATTTTGAGTACCTGGTGATGCCTTTTGGGCTCACTAATGCCCCTTCTGTCTTCCAGTGCTTCATGAACGACATTTTCCAAGACTTTGTGGATACATTTTTGATTATCTATCTGGATGATATTTTGATCTTCTCCAAGGATTGGGATTCTCATGTGGAACATGTTCGGACTGTGTTCCGGAACTTGAGGGAGAATTCCCTGTATGTCAAAGGATCGAAATGCCTTTTTGGGGTACAGAGGATTTCATTTTTGGGATTTATTTTGTCTCCGTCAACTATTGAAATGGACCCAGCCAAGGTACAGGCCATTTATGATTGGGTTCAGCCCACTTCTTTGAAGGCCCTCCAGAAGTTTTTGGGTTTTGCTAATTTTTATCGGAAATTTATAGCAAAATTTTCTAGTATTGCCAAGCCATTGACTGATCTTACTAAGAAGGGTGCTGATGTGTTGAATTGGTCTCCGGAGGCTGTTTCTTCCTTTCAGGAGCTGAAGCGACAATTCACTTCTGCCCCGGTTTTGCGGCAACCTGATGTCTCACTCCCATTCCAGGTAGAGGTGGACGCTTCTGAGATTGGTGCAGGAGCTGTTTTGTCCCAAAAGGATCCTGTAACATCTAAAATGAATCCCTGTGCTTTCTTTTCCCGAAAGTTCTCTCCATCTGAACGTAACTATGATGTGGGGAATTGGGAACTGTTAGCCATGAAATGGGCATTTGAGGAGTGGAGACATTGGTTGGAGGGAGCTAAACATCAAGTCGTGGTCCTCACTGACCACAAGAATTTGATTGAACCCTAGACAGGCTAGGTGGGCCTTGTTTTTTACATGTTTTGATTTTGTGGTCTCTTTTCTTCCTGGCTCTAAGAATGTCAAGGCTGATGCTCTCTCTAGGAGCTTCTTTGCTGATTCTCCTGTGGTGACCAAGCCTGCTACCATCGTAGGCGAAGGGGTAGTTCTTTCTGCCATCTCGCCCGATTTGAGACGTGCTCTGGAAGAGTTCCAGGAGGACAAACCTGAGCGTTGTCCCAGTGGAAAGTTGTATGTTCCTGACCAGTGGAAGAAGAGAGTGATGTCTGAAGTTCATTGCTCTGCATTGGCTGGTCATCCAGGTATTTTTGGTACTAGAGATCTGGTGAGTCGGTCTTTTTGGTGGCCCGCCTTGTCTCGTGATGTCAGGAATTTTGTACAGTCCTGTGGGACTTGCTCCCGGTCTAAACCTTGTTCTCGCTCTAGTGGGTTGTTGATGCCTTTGCCAGTACCCAGGAGGCCATGGACCCATATTTCAATGGATTTCATCTCTGATATGCCTGTCTCTCAGAGAATGACTGTTATTTGGGTGATTTGTGATAGGTTCTCTAAAATGGTTCATCTTGTACCATTCCCTAAGTTGCCATCTTCCTCTGAGTTGGTGCCCCTGTTTTTGCAACAGGTGGTTCGCTTGCACGGGATTCCTGAGAACATTGTGTCTGACAGAGGAGTTCAGTTTGTGTCTAGATTTTGGAGGACTTTCTGTTCCAAGCTGGGAATTCAGTTGTCCTTCTCCTCTGCTTTTCACCCTCAGACCAATGGGCAGACGCAGAGAACAAACCAGACCTTGGAGTTGTATTTGAGATGTTTTATTTCCGCTGATCAGGATGATTGGGTTTTATTTTTGCCCTTGGCCGAATTTGCTTTAAATAATAGAGCTAGTTCTGCCACTTTGATGTCACCTTTTTTTTGTAACTTTGGGTTTCAGCCTCGATTTTCTTCAGGGCAGGTGGAGCCTTCTGCCTGCCCAGGTGTTGACACTGTGGTGGAGAGAATGCACCAGATCTGGGACCAAGTGGTGGATAAGTTATCTCTCTCCCAGGAAAAGTCCCAGTGGTTTTCCAACCGACATAGGACCATTGGTCCCCAGTTTAAGGTTGGTGATATGGTTTGGTTATCATCAAAAAATATCACTATGAAGGTGGCTTCTCCTAAGTTTAAGCCTAGATTTATTGGACCTTACAAGATTTTGGAGATTATTAATCCGGTCTCTTTTCGTTTGGCTCTTCCTGTCACATTTATAATCCATAATGTGTTTCATAAGTCCTTGTTGAAGAGGTTTGTTGAACCAGTTGTTCCTGGGGTGGCACCTCCGGACCCTGTATTGGTTGAAGGTAACATGGAACATGAGGTAGAGAAGATACTGGATTCCCGTCTGGCTAGACGGAGACTCCAGTATTTGGTTAAGTGAAAGGGTTATGGTCAGGAGGATAATTCCTGGGTCTCTGCCTCTGATATTCATGCCCAAAGGTTGGTGCATGCCTTTCATCGGGCTCACCCTGATCGCCCTGGTGCAGGATGATGATGACTGGGTGACTGGAATTGCTGACTGGATATAAGGCAGCCAACGCCTTTCTGCCATGCGGGTGATTTCTCTGAGGGATTCTAGGAGACCAGTCTGATTCCAGCTCCTCAAAAGCTAAGTTTTCTGCTCTGCTTTTTGCATTTGTGTTTTGGTTTTGTTTTGCCTTGTTTTTCTGGATTTCTGCCATTCCCTGCTGGGGTGAGCGGAATTCCTTTTTGCTCTGTCTTCAGAAAATACCTGAGTACTGATATAGTCTTTTTGAAGCCTAGCATCTTCAGGGCTTTTTTCCCTATCAGTCTGTTGGCTCTTGTTTTGATAGGGTTTTGGGCGGATTGCAGACAGCAGCTTTCCTATCCTGTCCTATTTGCTTAGCTTGGGCCCCATCATTTGCTCAGCCTATCTTTCTATCTGTGTGAGTGTTTTTTCATCTTGCTTCACCGTCATTATATGTTGGGGGCTGCCTATTGCTTTGGGGTCTGTTCTGGGGCAGTTTAGATTTCCCTTTCTGTCATTAGGCTATTTAGTTCTCCGGCTGTGATCGAGGGGTCTAGGGCACCGTAGGAACCCCCCACGGCTACTGCTAGTTGTTGTTGATAGGTTCAGGGGTCTGCAATCCGATAGCTGCCAACTTCTCTGGTTTTCTGGACTTAGGTAGTATTTCTGTTTTTGCCTCCTACGGTGACTCATTCATAACACCCCCTTCCTTCTGAGCCACATTGTGCCACGGTACAGGGTAAACCACGGTAAGTGGCCACATGTTTGACATTATTGTAATGGAGAAAAAGCACTTAATTTATAGGTGCATATCGCCAGAAGCACAAGCTGGGCACAATATTTTGGCACTTAGAAAAGGGTGGGGGAAGAGAACCTCCAGTGATTAACCCCTTCACCCCCAAGGGTGGTTTGCACGTTCATGACCGGGCCAATTTTTACAATTCTGACCACTGTACCTTTATGAGGTCATAACTCTGGAACACTTCCATTGATCCCAGTGATTCTGACATTGTTTTCTCGTGACATATTGTACTTCATGTTAGTGGTAAAATTTCATTCAAATAACTTGCGTTTATTTGTGAAAAAAATGGAAATTTGGCAAAAATTTTGAAAATTTCGCAATTTTCCAACTTTGAATTTTTATGCCCTTAAATCACAGAGATACGGCACACAAAAAACTTGATAAGTAACATTTCCCACATGTTTACTTTACATCAGCACAATTTTGGAACCAAAATTTTTTTTTGTTTGGAAGTTATAAGGGTTAAAAGTTGACCAGCGATTTCTCATTTTTACAACACCATTTTATTTTTAGGACCACATCACATTTGAAGCCACTTTGAGGGGTCTATATGATAGAAAATACCCAAAAGTGACACCATTCTAAAAACTGAACCCCTTAAGGTGCTCAAAACCACATTCAAGAAGTTTATTAACCCATTAGGTGCGTCACAGGAATTTTTTTGAATATTTAAAAAGAAATGAACATCTAACTTTTTTTCACAAAAAAAATACTTCAGGTTCAATTTTTTTTATTTTACCAAGGGTAACAGGAGAAATTAGACTGCAAAAGTTATTGTGCAATTTGTCCTGAGTACGCTGATACCTGATTTGTGGGGGGACTGTTTCGGCGCATGGCAGAGCTCAGAATGGAAGGAGCGCCGTTTGACTTTTTCAATGCAAAATTGGCTGGAATTCAGATCGGACGCCATGTCACGTTTGGAGAGTCCCTGATGTACCTAAACAGTGGAAACCCCCTACAAGTGACCCCATTTTGGAAACTAGACCCCCCAAGGAACTTATCTAGATATGTGGTGAGAACTTTGAACCCACAAGGGCTTTACAGAAGTTTATAACGTACAGCGGTACAATTAAAAAATCATATTTTTTCCACAAAAATGATCTTTTCACCCCAATTTTTATTTTCCCAAGGGTAACAGGACCCTAAAAGTTATTGTGCAATTTGTCCTGAGTACGCTGATACCCCACATGTGGGGGTAAACCACTATTTGGGCGCATGGCAGAGCTCGGAAGGGAAGCAATGCCATTTGACGTTTTTGGCTGGAATTGAGATCGGACACCATGTCGCATTTGGAAAACCCCTGATGTACCAAAACAGTGGAAACCCCCCACAAATGACACCATTTTGGAAACTAGGCCCCCTAAGGAACTTATCTAGATGTGTGGTGAGAACTTTGAACCCCCATGGGCTTCACAGAAGTTTATAACATACAGCCATACAATTAAAAAATCATATTTTTTCCACAAAAATGATCTTTTCACCCTCAATTCTTATTTTTCCAAGGGTAACAGGACCCTAAAAGTTATTGTGCAATTTGTCCTGAGTACGCTGATACCCCACATGTGGGGGTAAACCACTATTTGGGCGCATGGCAGAGCTCGGAAGGGAAGCAGCGCCATTTGACGTTTTTGGCTGGAATTGAGATCGGACACCATGTCGCATTTGGAAAACCCCTGATGTACCAAAACAGTGGAAATCCCCCACAAATGACACCATTTTGGAAACTAGACCCCCTAAGGAACTTATCTAGATGTGTGGTGAGAACTTTGAACCCCCATGGGCTTCACAGAAGTTTATAACATAAAGCCATAGTTAAAAAAATCATATTTTTTCCACAAAAATGATCTTTTCACCCTCAATTCTTATTTTTCCAAGGGTAACAGGACCGTAAAAGTTATTGTGCAATTTGTTCTGAGTACGCTGACACCCCTCATGTGGGGGTAAACCACTATTTGGGCGCATGGCAGAGCTCGGAAGGGAAGCAGCGCCATTTGATGTTTTTGGCTGGAATTGAGATCAGACGCCATGTTGCATTTGGAGAGCCCCTGATGTGCCCAAACAGTGGAAACCCCCAATTATAACTCCAACCCTAACCCCAACACACCCCTAACCCTAATCTGAGCCCTAACCCTAGCCCTAGCCCTAACCCTAGCCCTAACCCTAGCCCTAACCCTAGCCCTAACCCTAAGGCTGTGTGCACACGCTGCGGATTTTGCTGCGGTTCCGCAGCGGTTTTGGCTGCTGCGGACCCCAGTACCATGATTCCCTATGGGAATCAAAAACCGCAGTGCAGACGGTGCGGAATTTTCCGCGCGGATTATCTGCGGTTTTCAATCCGCAGAAAGAATTGACATGTCAATTCTTTCTGCGGATTCTCCTGCGGTTTGCCATCTCCTCTATTGAGGAGATGAAAAACCGCAGGACAAAACCGCAGAGCAATCTGCAGGTAAAACCGCAGGTCTTTTGACCTGCGGATTTTACAAAATCCGCGCGGATGAATCCGCACCTAATCCGCAGCGTGTGCACACAGCCTTACCCTAACGGGAAAATGGAGATAAATACTTTTTTTTAGTTTTATTATTTTTCCCTAACTAAGGGGGTGATAACGGGGGGTTTGATTTACTATTTATGGCGGTTTTTATGTTTGGCGGCTGTCACACGCTAAAAGACGCTTTTTATTGTAAAAATAGTTTTTGCATCACCACATTTTGAGAGCTATAATTTTTCCGTATTTTGACCCACTGAGTCATGTGAGGTCTTATTTTTTGCGGGACGAGTTGACGTTTTTATTGGTACCATTTTCGGGCACGTGACATTTTTTGATCGCTTTTTATTCCTATTTTTGGGACGCAGAATGAACAAAAACCAGCGTTTCATGAATTTCTTTTGGGGGGGTGCGTTTACACCGTTCCGCGTGCGGTAAAATTGATAAGGCGGTTTTATTCTTCGGGTCAGTACGGTTACAGCGATACCTCATTTAGGTCGTTTTTTTATGTTTTTGTCGGTTTTATGCAATGAAAACTATTTTATATAAAAAATAATTATTTTTGCATCGCTTTATTCTGTGAGCTATAACTTTTTTATTTTTTCGCTGATGATGCTGTGTGGTGGCTCGTTTTTTGCGGGACAAGATGACGTTTTCAGCGGTACCATGGATATTTATATGCGTCTTTTTGATCGCGCGTTATTACACTTTTTGTTTGGCGGTATGATAATAAATCATTATTTTTTGCTTCGTTTTTTATTTTTATTTTTTAAGGGGTTCGCTAAAAGGGTTAACTAATGGGACAGTTTTATAGGGCGGGTCATTACGGACGCGGCGATACCTAATATGTGTACTTTTATTGGTTTTTTTTTTATTATTTTCAAAAAATGAATTTATTGGGGAATATTTTTTTTTTTTTTACTAATTTATTTGGCGATTTTTTTAAATTTATTTTTACATTTTTTTTTAATTTTTTTTTTTACTTTATTACATAGTCCCAGGTGGGACATCACTGTCCTGTGACAGATCGCTGATCTGTCACATCACAGATCACTGTGACAGATCAGCAATCTGTCACAGGCATTGAAGCAGACTTCCTCTTGCCTGCGCTTTGCAGGCACTGAGGAAGCCAGCTTCCTCAGGTCCCCGAAGGCCCCCGTCGCCATCTTGGATTCGGGGGCCTGGAGGATAGGAGCCCCCCGCAGCAGCGCTGCACATTGCGCTGCCGTGGGGGGCTCAGGGAAGCATGGAGGGAGCCCCCTCCCTGCCGATGCTTCCCTTTAACTCCCGGTACACCGCGATCATGTTGGATCGCGGTGTGCAAGGGGTTAACGTGTCGGGGGCGGTCCGTGACCGCCCCTGACACATTGTGCCGGGTGTCAGCTGGGATAATCAGCTGACACCCGGCCGCGATCAGCGGCGCTCACCACGTGGGCGCCGCTGATCGCGGTAGACGTACTATCCCGTCCACGGTCATACGGGCCCGGGTACCGTGGATGGGATAGTACGTCGGATGTCAGGAAGGGGTTAAATAAAAAAGGTAATCTTTTTGTAAAAAAATTAAAAAAGGTTTATTCAGTACAATAGTACATTAAAAAAGACATGGATCCTGGTCATCACAACCTGGGATGATCAACCAACACGTTTCAGTTAAGAGTCTTAATCATATAATCAATATATTGACACTAAACTGGCAGATTTGCAATTCTACAGGAAAAAATATAAACACAATGTAAAGTGCAACCACCAATTCAAATGAAGAGTCGATTTTTAAGAGATCCATATTAACATTTAATTTGATTGATACAAGTAATTAAAAACATAATTGTAAGCAGAGATTGTCATGTAGGGGATGCTGTTCAGATAAAAGGGTAAATTGGGAGGTGGAGAAATTAGTATAAAGTAATAAACTTGTTCAGTAATATCGTACTATTCAAAAGATCTCCATTTCCTGATTCAATTGTAATTTCCAAGCAAATGGCAACAAACCATGGAATACGCAATGTGCACTCTGATGGTCAGGAATGCATAAAATAGGCAAAATGACTATGATTCTACAGTATGTGAATATGGTAAATCTGGGAGGTATGGTGGAGATAGATGGGAAGCACACCAATCTTAATTATGTTCAGTGTGTTACCCCCCAATTCATGAGATTACTGTATAAGATCACACAAAGAGAAAGTATAGGTAAAGTCATACATTAATAATGCCTGGAGTATCAATAACATGTTCTGTGCCAAAATTACCTTGGAGAGGCTGTCAGTAGTTTCCAAATAGGAAGTAATAGCCATAGCGTCCCCTCACCCCGATGCACATTTCGCCGCCAGGTTCTTCTTGTGGGGTCGTGTCGAGGTGAGGCTAAGCCACATTCTTATATTCCATTCTTACCTATCAGAGTGCGTTGAAGGCCAGCATGTGTCTGTGATGTCAGCGGCACATGCCACAGCTGCCCTACTCAGATGACAGAAACTTCCTGGAGATGCTCGTTGACACACAAGCATGGCAAGGGGTGACCGTCACCAAAAGTCCATGAGGTTGGGAAAGCCACGCATGTGCACCATCGGGACTGGGAAAAAAAGTGTGGGGGAATGAGTGAACATCTATGTATATGTCTGGACAGTGTAAGTGTCCAGCCGTACGGATGGAAAGTGAAGCGTGTGAGTGAAAGTCGGGGGACCCGTGATTTGGTGAGAGGAAATATAATGGATGAGCAAAAAGGAATGCTGGAATAATTCAGTGTGTAGAATCAAAACTTCCATGGGGTAGTGTATAGATCCACCAATAGACATAAATAGAATCAAATTAAATATAGGGGGATATGTGAGCACAAGATTTCTTTTAAAATATATGTCTATACGTCCATAATGTGATCCGAAAATTTTAAGGGTAAAGAGTGTGATTTGTGATCCAACCCACACTGAGTGCATTTACTGAACATACATTTCAGTAGGCCAATATTTCGGATTTTAAAATCATTATTCAAGCTGGTGTTACAAAGTATTCTAATTTACTGCGATAATGACTTTTGGATTTTCATTGGCTGTAAATCACAATCATCAGCATTAACAGAAATAAACACTTGAAATAGATCACTCTGTTTGTAATGACTCTATATAATATGAGTTTCACTTTTTGTATTGAAGAACTGAAATAAATTAACTTTTTGATAATATTCTAATTTTGTGAGAAGCACTTGTATGTGAGGTTCTTCAAAACTTAGAGTACTGCACCAAGATGGTGAGCACTGATGACGCTATTATCAGCTTAACCATCCCACTGCTCGGTCTATTAAAATATTCCTGGCATATCTGAAAGAGGAAGCTTTGATTGCCGAGCATGTGGCTATGGAGCAAGATTGTACAGTGGCTAATACCACACGGCCCACCCTCACACAGTATTCTTAGGCCACATGTGTGATGACAAGGAACAGGAGGACGATGAGGATGACGAGGATTTTTTGGCATGCGCTACAGAGGTGACTCCCACTCCCAGCTTCATGCCTGTCCAGCATGGATGGCCTGAAGAGTAGGAGGCTATGCAAATTGTATTGCAATGTCCCCATTACAGCATCTTTCAGTGTGTATGATACAGACCCCTTGGTTAGTTTTTGAAAAAATTTGCACATTGTGCAATGGTGAAACTTGTACTCTCTAGCTCTACCTATTATAATAACTGCAAAATGTATTTTGAGGTCTCCATCACAGACCCATTGGGGTAATTTTTGGAAACCTTTGAACATTGTGCAATGGTCAAATTTGGACTCTCAATCTCTATATAATCTATTATTTTTTTTATTGTGTTTCCCTTCTCTTGGTCTCTTTAAGCGTGTATCTGGTAGCTTGATTTTTTTGTGTCTGCACGTGGACATTTTGAAACATAAATGTATTAGTATGCTCCATACAATTCTTCATATTTCAGCCTTACACAGAATAATGAGTAATGAAGCATGCTCTATATATATATGCTGCTAGTCCTAAAATCTTACCCACACATCCCTTTGCAAAGGGAAATTTGACATACCTCTGCTAGCATACGCCATACAGCCATACATGCGTACTGCTCATACACGCAGCATCCCAGTAGGTGGGCAGAACACCTGGGCACCAAACCTGTGTCTGAGGGTGAAACCACTAACCCTTCCCCTGTGTTACATCATTCCCACTCTGCTGTCCAGGAAGGAGGCATTGAGGCCTCCTGTCCTCAACCGACAGTTGTACAAACACAACAGTCAGCAACCACGTCCAATTCATTGTCCCAGCGCAGCGTTCAGTTGTCACTTGTCAGCATATATGTCTGTTCAAATTGTTACTTAGATAAGGCATACATATTCATTAGCAATTTACATTGTCCGTTGCTGGACAGAACATTGCTGATTATTCCAGACTCCTAAATGAGACTTGTGTCTCTTTATTAAATGGTTGCTTACCTTAGATTTTCTAAATTAGGGTCCTTACAAGAAAATGGTGGTGGGGTATTGGCCAGTTTCTGTACATTTTAAGTACGTCTAAGAGACTGGGTTAATACGCTCCACAGACCTATTCAGGTCGCAGCCTTACACATATTGGAACATGGTCATTGCCACACTAACTCCTTTACCTGAGCTCTGTAGCACTGCATGTCACCTGAGTAATACACTCCACAGACCTCAAAACTCTCTGGGACATATTCTGTAATTACTCCATTGTTGCTGAAAACCATGCAAAAAATACATTGTGCCTGGTTGGGTAGTTTCCAGAAGAAGTGCATAGGTTTGTGCAGATTGGTCAATGGCACTCTTGTCTCTTTCCCTTGAGGAGGCTGCTTCCAAGTAAAGTGAGGCTTGTGCATGTTCATGACATGGGATTCAGGCCTGACAGACTGAGTACAGGCGTTGGCTTGCATACACTGTATTCAGAATTGAATTCTAATGCTATTGGTATCTGGTAGAATGCAATTTACTGACATTGATCATACAGCTCAACCAACTCCTGTATTCTATTCACCTTACAGCAGTTTCACCCGCTATGACACTGGCTCCATTGGGATCCGATGGCCAAAATGAACTATAGAGCTCACAAAAGTCAGGTTTCATGGCACCTACTGGCCCTCTGAAAATGTGAAGCGAGGGATGCATAATGACATGGCGGTGGACATGGTGGTGGTGGCGGGTGATGCACAAAATTCAAATGGACATGTTTGAAATGGCATTGTAAAGGGATGGAGAATATGTATTCCACTATTTTGCTATTTGGCATGAGAGAGGGTCCCCTCAAATGCAGGAGTGAGAGCCCTTACAAATGTTAAAGTAAAAAATAAAGCCAAAACGCTCTGTGTGAACATATGCTAAAGGGGAGGTATATATATTTTTTTCTTTTGCATTATATACATGTAATTATGAAGGAAATAATGTTTTTCCCTTTAAAAAAAAATTAGGTTTAGTTGTAAATCCATGAAACCAGCGAAATAGTCTGACAACAATATTCCCAGATACCATATGTGAGTCAGAAAGGCATGCAGGCATCTTCTCCATGCTGTTTCCATTTAGTTTTAGCACTTTCCCATCCATTTCAGCTTTTTTCCCAAGCCCCCAGACCTGTTTGTTGGGTCCAGCAGAAAAATATTTGGCTTTCCCATTGACTTGCATTGTATTCGTTATGAATACACGGATATTAGAAACTATTCGTACTGATTTTCCTGAATCCGAATATTTCACTATTCGCTCATCACTAATAACGAACTGTCCTTACTTGGTCCATTATTTAGTGGCATTTACATATATCTTCTGATACAATTTTGCACACACTTCTAATATAACTATGCCAATTTTTTCAACAAGCTACTGGTATTACCATATGAAATATGGAATATAAAGACAAATTAACATCTCAGGAACCTATAAATACATAATAGTCAATATTGTAACAAAATGGGATGTGTTAAACCAGTGTGGTTGCCCACTATAAGATTAAAAGTCCAATGGAAGTCCATCCAAAGAAGTTCGATAAAGGTTGATCCTGAAATGTATGACCAAGAAGAACATCAGTGATTTTCAATGCCAATAAATTGGAGGCTTAACTCTCGAAGGCGGTAAGGGATGGTATGCCTGCCGGGCACAGAACTGAATTCTTCAAATGTTGTCAGTAGGAAATAATGCTATTTGTAACGTAAAGATAATTAAAATCCAAACTTATGAAAATTGTTCTCATACATTAAACAAAAAAATCTGACCTACCACCCAAACAAAAATACCTATTCTTAATGGGGTTTAATAAAATTAAAGAAATGCTGTGAAGCCCATATTTTCATTCAGCCCTTGAGATTTTAATGTACCCAACGGTTTATCCACTGGCTTTCTTTTGAGCTAGGATTCTTCTCAGGTCCTCACTCCTAGGTCCCATAAACACCTGGTTGATGCCTATAATGTGTAGACCTCTAGAATTGCAATTGTGAAATCTCTTGAAGTGGCGTGGAAGCATCTTTAGGAGGGAGTCATCATCTATTGAGGGTGCCTTGTCGATGTCACAAACATGTACCCGGACCCTAACTTTTAGATCACGTGTGGTTAGTCCGATATATACCTTACCGCCGGGACAATGTGCATGATAGACTGTCCCTGTAGAGAAGCAGTTAATGTTTTTGCAGATTTGGTAGGTACAAGAGCCATCAAAGTTATTAAATGTTTTGGATTTAATCATGTTCAGGCAAGCTTTACATAGGTCCCAAGGAAAGAAGCCGTTCAGGCTTGTAGACTCACTCCTCTTTCTTCTTGATGGTTCATAATGGCTATAAACTAGTAGGTCTTTTAAATTGGCCTATCTTTTGGCTACAAATTAAGGTGAGGATGGTCGAATCTATTTGAGGATGAGGTCTGTTAAGATATTCCAGGCTTTCTTAAAGATTCCAGTTAGCTGTTGCCAGTGATTACTAAATGTTGAAATAAATCATATCTGAGCATTATCCTTCAATGACTCTCTTTGTTGATTGCTGTAAAGTAATTCATTCCTCGCTGTTTTCAATGCTCTGTGGTATCCCTTCCTTATGAGTCTTCTGCTAAAGCCACATTCTTCAAATCTAGTGGCTAAGTCTTTAGATTGGGCTTGGAAGGCCAAATCATCAGAGCAGATTCCCTTTATTTTAAGAACCTGGCCTTTAGGTATACCTCTCACTGTAGATTGAAGATGTGATGAGTCACCCATAAGCAGGGAATTGGTGGCTGTGGGTTTTCGATAGACATCAGTGTGTAGGGTACCATCTTCAGATGCTTGGATTAAGAATTCCAGAAATTCCACTTTCCTGCTGGACTTGAAGGTAAAGGGCCTGTCACACTAAGTGATATCGCTAGCAATATCGCTATAACGTCACTGGTTTTTGTGACATTATAGCAATATTGCTAGCGATATCGCTATGTCTGATACTTACCTCCGACCGCTCCCCCGCTGGTTATTGCTGATCGCGCGAGAACGTCCTGGACCGTTTCTCGTCGTCAGCTTCCTGTTGGGGCTTCCTGCTGTGGAGACGAGCAACGCGTGGACGCGGGCGGGAGGACGTCAGGATCGCCTCGTCTGAAAGGTAAGTAGCGACCCCCGACCCCTGCGATGTCGCTGGTGAGATCCGCCTGTGTGGCAGCTCACTAGCGACCACTTAGCGATGTACCAGCGATCCTGACTGCGTCATATCGCTGGTCGGGATCGCAGGTACATCGCTAAGTGTGACAGTACCTTAAGTTTTATGTTACTTTCCTTGCAATTCAGTGTTTACAACAGATTAAACAGTTCACCCTCCGTTCCTTCCCAAAACAACAGTATGTCGTCAATATATGGGATCCAGTTATGGACCTTGTTCTGTTATGATTGAGTCACCGAGGAGAAAAAAACAAAACACAAGCTCAGCCCAGAAAAACAGAGAGGTTGGAAACTAGCGGATTGCAGACCCCTAATCCTATCACACAACTAGCAGTAGCCGTTGAGTGTTCCTACGGTGATCCTAGACACCTCGTCACAGCCGGAGATCTACATAAGCCTAAAGAGAGAAAAGGGAAAAACTGACTGCCCCAGAGCAGACCCCAAAGCAATAGGCAGCCCCCAACATATAATGATGGTGAAGCAAGATGAAAACACTAACACAGATAGAAAGATAGGTTGAGCAAACGATGGGGCCCAAGCTAACTAAAAATTACAGGATAGAAAAGCTACTGTCTGCAATCCGAGAAAACCCTGCTAAAAAATATTACCAACACAACTGATAAGCAAAAAGGACCCTGAAGTCACTAGACTTCAAACCCTATATCAGCACTCAGAATATTCTGGAAGCAGAGCAAAAGAGAACACTGATCAAGGAAAAAGAATCCAGCACACCCCCGGCTGGGGATGGCTGAATTCCAAAAAACAAGGTAAACAAACCAAAACTAGTAAGTTCAATAGCAGAGCAAAAACTTATCTTTGGAAGCAGGAATCAGACTGGTCTCCAAGAATCCAGCAGAGAAATCACCAGCAACTCAGAAGGGCGTTGGCTGCCTTATATCGTCAGAAGTTCCCATTACCCAGTCACCATCTACCTGATCAGGTGTTTTGGTAATCAGCCTCACTACCTTCCTTCACCAGAAGAGGGAGATCCTCGGACACAAAAGATGAACAGATGAGCTCACAACATTGTTCATTTCTGGTATATCGTCCCACAAAAATAATTTCCTTTCTCAGAGCCCTAAAAGCACGTTCATGGCTGTACCTTGTATCTGGAGACAGATGTTGCTGTCAAAGATAAAGGCATTGTGGGTTAGCAGAAACTCAAGGAGGATCAGAATGAGCTCCACAAGATTGCGGTTTAGGTGGCTGGAATTTAGGAACTAAGAGCAGGCCTTGGGACCATCATGATGTCTAATTGAGGTATATAGGACCTCTAGGTCCACAGTTACCATCAGCATGTTCTTATTGAGGTGCAGTTAGTCAATCCTTTGTAGGGCCTGAGTAATGTCCCTGATGAAGGAGGGAAGTTAGATGTGAGAGGTTTTAAAAAATGATTAATATCACAAATCAATTCACATAATTATCCATTGCCCAAGACTATGGTAAAAATCTCCACCATGGGGCATAATACCAATGAGGGAAATTTGCCAGATTAGGTAAATAAATGGGGTGGAATGGTACTGACCTCAGTAGACATGTTTTCCTCTTCCAAATATTCTAAGATTTGGAGAGCCTCCTTTTCCTCCTTAGTTGTAAACTTACAGTGCATTGCGAAAGTATTCGGTTCCCTGGAACTTTTCAACCTTTTCCCACATATCATGCTTCAAACATAGATACCAAATGTAAATTTTTGAAGAATCAACAACAAGTGGAACACAATTGTGAAATTGAAAGAAATTTATTGGTTATTTTAAATGTTTGTGTCAATTCAAAAACTGAAAAGTCTGCAAGTCTCTTGGGATATGTCTCTATCAGTTTTGTACATTGAGAGACAAATTCTTGCCCATTCTTCCCTGGCAAACAGCTCAAGCTCAGTGAGGTTTGATGGAGATAGTTTGTGAACAGCAGTTTTTAACTCTTTCCACAGATTCTCGATTGGATTCAGGTCTGGACTTTGATTTGGCCATTCTAACACCTGGATACGTTTATTTGTGAACCATTCCATTGTAGACTTTGCTTTATGTTTGGGATCATTGTCCTGTTGGAAGACAAATCTCTGTCCCAGTCTCAGGTCTTTTGCAGACTCCAACAGGTTTTCTTCAAGAATGGTCCTGTATTTCGCTCCATCCAACCTCCCATCAATTTTAACTATCTTCCCTGTCCCTGCTGAAGAAAAGCAGCCACAAACTATGATGCTGCCACCACCATGTATGACAGAGGAGGATGGTGTGTTCAGGGTGATGAGCTGTGTTGCCTTTACGCCAAACATATCATCTTGCATTCTTGCCAAAAAGTTCGATTTTGGTCTCATCTGACCAGAGCACCTTCTTCCACACGTTTGGTGTGTCTCCCAGGTGGCTTGTTGCAAACTTTAAACACTTTTTATGGATATCTTTGAGAAATGGCTTTCTTCTTGCAATGCTTCCATAAAGCTCTTTGATTTTTTCTTGGTCTTTGTGCCTTGTTAAAAATATCAGGAAATTTGCAACAGCTTCCACTTCTTAAATATTAGTCTGTAGAATATTTGAAATCGCTAATAAAGGCACTACTTTTGTTTCCAGAAACACTGGAAGTATCAGTCCTTTCTTTGGGGAGGTTTTTGAAAAATCTATCTTCTTTGGTTGTTGCCAGCGGTATACTTTGTGGGTTTCATAATCCTTTAAATCCTGTATTTTTTGGATTTGCCCTGGCTGATATCTTCTTACCACTTGCTGCTTTACTTAATTCCTTAAACCAGTTGTCAAGATGTTTGCCTGTCATATCTTTATGCACGGTTTTGTGCAAAGACTCTAATTCATTGCCTGGTTCATTCAGCGAATAAATAATTAGATTAGCGTGCACACTGTGTGAAATTCTGAGGTGCCGGGGTAATGGACTCAAGGTTCCAAATCAATAGGATTAATATTCACCGCACACTCAAGTGGAATGACTTGCATAAAGAGTAAATTTTATTGTGATACTAAACAATAGGCCAGGAAGCAGATTTACATATGCGATTATAGGTGACGTTTCGACCCTGCCAGGGTCTTAATCATATATCGCCGCAAGAAAAATAAATACAAAAATTAATTAAGCACAAAAAATAAAAGATCATCCCAAGTACATAGTGGAGAAAAATAGAAGTACACAAGGAAATATGCACAATATATACAATAAGCACAGCTAAAAATTGGAGATAAAATTATGGCATAGCATAGATTCTTCTGTAGAGAACAAAACAGAGACATGAAAAAAGAGGTAATCATTACCTGAAGTTTCAGTGCATATACAAAAAGAGAGCACAATGGTGCAGAAAGGGTAAAGAGCGGTCCCATAGGCTGCAATGAATTATAGCATGGTAAGAATATAAATTGGAATACGGTAGTGTTAACAAATAATAAAATGTATAAGCTGGATACCTAGTGTAATTAGGAAGGTGCCAAAGAAGCGCTGTTACAGCGCAATGTTGCTTCTTGGACTGCAGTATAGGACCTAGAGTCATGGATATAGTCAATGTTATTACCTAAGTGGCAGCTCATAATAGAGCAGAAGGTAGTGTGCAGCAGAGGTATTTACCTTGTACCACTGTGTTGCACAGCGGCGCTCCCGGGCCTGGCTGTGGCAGTGTGCATCTGTGGGGAAAGTCCCACTATTTATGTCATGTGAGCGGTTTATTCAGCGATACGGAATTTCTGTCTTTGATGATCTTGATGAACTCCAGCGAACACATGGAAGCAGTATCTATCCACCTGTTCATCAGAGTTTCATCGCCTAGATTAAAAGTTGGGTAAAACTAAACTCGTAGTCCTCTAGAGACTATTTTTTGGCTTAAATAATTCTCTAGTGTGGCTTTTGTTCCACCAGATTCAATTTTTTTTTATGAAAGGCATTCTTATAACTTAACATTGTTTCTTTGTTATTAGTAGAGGTATCTTGAAAACCAACCATGGCATTATGCTTAAACATGTCAACTGCCTTAGATCGCCAAGTGTTCTCCTTGGCTTTGAAATCCATGGTAACGGAAAGAATCTGTTATCAAAACAGTAAAGAAACTCATTAACCATAAGATATCTGTTCAAAGTGATAATGGTACTTCAAGAAGCTATATAAACACAATGTAAACTGCAGCTACAAATTAAGATGAACAGTTGAGTTCTAAGAAGAGATCTATATTAAAATTACATTTTATTGATACAAAAAATTAAAAACATAGTTGTAAGCATAGATTGTCATGTAGAGGATGCTGTTCAGAAAAAAAGGGTAGCTAGAGAGGAAGAGAAATTAGTAAAAAGTAATACAATTTTTCGGTAATATTGTACTATTCAATGCATGTTTCCTGATTCAATTGTAATTTCCAAGTAAATGGCAACAAACCATGCAATACACAATGTGCAGTGTGATGGTCAGGAATTAATAAAACAGTCGTTTTACCTATGATTCTACAATACGGGGATAAGGTAAGTCTGGGAGGTATGGTGGAAATAGAAGGGAGACACACCAATCTAAATTTTGTTCATCGTTGTGCTAGTATGCTGCAAGTGCAGAGCGACAATATAGATATAGATCAGTGTATTACCCCCAAATCATGAGATTATAAGAACACACAAAGAGAATACGTAAGGTAAAGAGTCATAAATTAATAATGCCTGGAGTATCGATAAAGTGCTCTCCAAAAAAAAAAGCCTGGCTTTGATGTTATGAAATAGTCACTGCAGCCGTATATGAATTCATTGAGAGGTACAGTTTCTAAAAAGGTCTCGCTTTTGGGGGGTATCTGCTGTTCTAGCACCTTTGGGCCTCTGCAAATGTTGCCTGTTCTAGCAAAATCTGTGCTCCAAATGCCTGACAAAATTTTCAGCAATACAAATACAAAAATTACATTGTTACCTCTGCAAAATGTCTCTTCAGAGAGGAAGAGGACTAGAACTCTAATGCCACCTATTGGAAATAGCAATCCGAAAAGTCAATGTCGACCCTTTAACAAGCCTTGTCACATGACTTAGGATAAAAGCCAAGGCTCGTTAAAGGGTCGACATTGAATTTTAGGATTGCTACTTCCAATAGGTGGCACTAGAGTTCTAGTTTTTTTCCTCTCTGAAGAAACAATTTGCATATTTCCCAGAGGAGCATTGCGGCTTTAAGTCTCCTCATCTCGACATGCTTAGCATGTCACTCTCCACAAGGAGAAATGATACTTCTTGGAAATCGGTCAGACGCCTCTCCCACAGCCAAACCAGATCTCACACTTTGTACTGACGAGGGGCCGTACCCCGAAACACAGTGTCTTCAAACTGAGATTCTGGTTTGGTTTTTATCCTAGGTCATGTGACAAGGCTCGTTAAAGGGTCGACATTGACTTTTAGGATTGATACTTCCAATAGGTGGCACTAGAGTTCTAGAACTACTCTTCTCTGAAGAGACAATTTGCATATTTCCCAGAGGAGCATTGGGGCTTTATGTCTCCTCATCTCGGCAAGCTTAGAATGTCAATCCCTACAAGGAGAAACAATACTACTTGGATATTGTTACCTCTGAAATGTCATATTTCCATGTCTCAATGTTATAAAATTCTGAGAGGCATCTAAGGGTTTAAAATACTCACTACACTCCTAGATGAATACCTTGAGGGGTCTAATTTCCAAAATGGGGTCACTTATAGGGAGATTCTGCTGTTTTCATATGTCATGGGCTCTTCAAATGTGACACGGCATTCACAAGCCATTCTAGGCAAAAATCGCTCTTTCCTTTCCAAGCCTTGCCAAGTGCCCAAGCAGAAGTTTTTGACCATATATGGTATGGTATGGTCTTGTTAGGGTCAAATTGCACAACAAATTAATGGGTCCGTTTTCTCCTATTATCCATTGTGAAAATTACAAATTTGGGGCTAAAACATTTTTATGAAAAAAATGAAAATTTTTAATATGACAACCTAATGTTATCAAATTCTGTGTAGTACCTGTGGGTTCAAATTGCTCACTATACCCCTAGATAAAATCCTTAAAGAGGTTTAGTTTCCAAAATGGGGTAACCTGTGGAGGTTTTTACTGTTTAGGCACATCAGAGGCTCTCCAAATGCTGCGACATGACACCCGCAGACCATTCTATCAAGTCTGTGTTCCAAAATGTCACTCCGTTTCTGAGCCCTGCTGTGCGCCCAAACAGTAGTTTTCCTCCACATATAGGGTATGGCATACTCAGGAGAAATTTGACAGCAAATGTCGGGGTCCATTTTCTCCTGTTACCCTTATAAAAGTAAAAATTGGGGCTAAAAGTATATTTTTGGGGTAAAATGTGATTTTTTTTTCCACAGCTCTACGTTATAAACTTCTGTGAAGCACCTGGGGTTCAAGGTGCTCACCACATATCTAGATACATTCCTTGAGGGGTCTAGTTTCCAAAATATGGTCACTTATGGGTGATTTCTATTTTTTAGGCACATCAGGCGCTCTCCAAATGCGACATGGTGTTTGCTATTGATCCCAGACATAATTGTGTTCAAAAGTCAAATGGCGCACCTTCCCTTCCGAGCCCTACTGCACGCCCAAACAGTGGATTTCCCCCACATATGGGGTATTGACATACTCAGGAGAAATTGAACAACAAATTTTATGATCCATTTTCTCCAGAGGAAACAATTTTGGAGCTAAAGTAAAATTTATGTGAAAAAAAATTAAGTGTTAATTTTTTCCTTCCACATTGCTTTAGTTCCTGTAAAGCATCTGAAGGGTTAATAAACTTCTTTAATTTGGTTTTGAGTACTTTGCAGTGTGCAGTTTTTAGAATGGTGTCACATTTGGGTATTTTCTGTCATATTGGCCACCCAAAGTCTCTTCAAATGTGATGTGGTCCCTAAAAAATGGTTTTGTAAATTTTGTTGGAAAAATTAAAAATTGCTGATCAACTTTTAACTCTTCTAAATTTCTAACAAACAAGAAATATGCTTAAAAAATGATGCAGATGTAAAGTAGACATATGCAAAATGTTATTTATTAACTACTTTGTGTAACATAACTTTCTGATTTAAGGGCATACAAATTAAAAGTTTGAAAATTGCAAAATTTTTGCCAAATTTCCAATATTTTCACAAATAAACGTAAGTCATATCGAACAAATTTTACCACTATTACGAAGTACAGTATATCACAAAAAAATAAAATAATCAGTGGGATCCATTAAAGCGTTCCAGAGTTATTACCACATACAATCATAGAATCGTAGAGTTGGAAGGGACCTCCTGGGCCATCTGGTCCAACCCACTGCTCAAAGCAGGATTCGCTAAATCATCCCAGACAGATGTCTGACCAGCCTCTGTTTGAAGACTTCTCTTGAAGGAGAACTCACCACCTCTCGTGGCAGCCTGTTCCACTCATTGATCACTCTGTCAAAAAGTTTTTTCTAATATCTAATCTATGTCTCCTCCCATTCAGTTTCATCCCATTGCTTCTAGTCTTTCCTTGTGCAAATGAGAATAAAGATGATCCTTCTACAATGTGACACCCCTTGAGATATTTGTAGACAGCTATTAAGTTTCCTCTCAGTCTTCTCTTCTGCAAGCTAAAGATTCCCAAATCCTGCAACCTTTCCTCATAAGACAGGGTTTGCAGACCGGTCACCATTCTGGTCGCTCTTTTCTGAACTTGCTCCAGTTTGTTGATGTCTTTTTTAAAATGTGGCGCCCAAAACTGGACACAGTATTCCAGATGAGGTCTGACCATAAGTGACATTGGTCAGAATTGTCAAATTTGGCCTGGTAATTAAGGTCAAAATTGGCTCGTGACTAAGGGTATGCTTCCACGGTCAGGATTGCATCAGGATTTGACGCAGGTAAAATCTGCACCAAAACTGCACCTGAGATCATTGGCAGGTCACATGTGTTTTTACATGTGTTTTTTATGCAGATTTGCATGCTCTTTTTGTAAGCTAAATAAAGATATATTATTTAACAAAAAAAAAGATTTGTGATGTCATTTCTGGTCCAACCTCCTCTTTAACATTTGTCCAACCTATACTCCATTACACACACAGATAGAGAGTTAGATATGCGATAGATAAATGGATAGATATGGGATAGATAGATAGATATATCTATCTATAGATATATCTATCTGGCTATTAAAATTGGTGGGCCCCCCCATAAAAATGACGTGGGGTCCCCCAATAATTTATAGCCAGAAAGGCTATGCAGACAGCTGTGGGCTGATATTCACAGCCTAGAGAGGGTCCATGGATATTGGACCCCCCGGCCACAAACACCAACCCGCAGCCACCACAGAAATGGCGCATCCTCTTGAACCCATTGCTTACACTGGCCATTGAATCATAACGGGACCTAATAGGCTCTATGTCATATTTCATTGTGGTGACACTACTTACCTGGTTTTCCCATGATGCTTTTTTGAAAGGGCAACTATATGATAAAGGTCATTAATTGGCTGTTTAAATTGTCGCTTCACCTATCAGCATCAAATAAATACTCACCTGAAGCATTATTTTTCTTGTACGTGTGCAGTGATTTTCTCTGAACTTATGCTTATGGGACCTCGGGTTCCTTTCACTAGCACTGTTTCGCAAAAAGTCGAGTGCTAACCATTTTGCTCTTCCTTTGTCTCATAGAGAATCTATGGAGTATTGTCAAGAGGAAGATGAGACACCAGACCCAACAATGAAGATGAGCTGAAGGCTGCTATTAAAGCAAACTGGGCTTTCATAACACTTCAGCAGTGCCACAGGCTGAGCCACAACCTAGTATTGAGTGCATTTACTGAAAATACATTTCAGTAGGCCAACATTTTGGGTTTTAAAATAATTTTTAGACGGTAGACTGAGCCCTCAGGGGCAGGGTCCTCTCTCCTTCTGTACTTGTGTGTGCCTTGTTAGGCTCATGTTTATTGTACTTGTCTATATTTGCCCCTTTTCTCATGTAAAGCGCCATGGAATAAATGGCGCTATAAAAATGTATAATAATGATAATTTTTCAAGCTGGTGTTATACAGTATTCTAATTTACTGAGAAATTGACTTTTGGGTTTTCATTGTCTATAAGCTATAATCATCAACATTAACAGAAATAAACACTTGAAATAAATTACTCTGTTTGTAATGATTCTATATAATATAAATATAATACAAGTTTCACTTTTTGTATTGAGTAACTGAAATAAATTAACTTTTTGATGATATTCTAAAATTGTGAGAAGCACCTGAGGCTGCATGAGAGCTTATTTTCTTGCAAGACAACTTGTACTATCGAAAGACACTATTCATTTTATTATGTGATGCACTGGATTGGGAAAAAAATTCTGGGTGCTTTGAGATTGCAAAAAATGTGAAATTCCACAATTGTTTTTGGGGTTTTATTTACCAGGTTCACTATATGGTAAAACTGAGCTGGCGATATGATTTTCCAAGTCAGTATGATTACGCAGATACCAAACATGTATAGGTTTATTTTTTACTTAAGTGGTAAAAATTCGGAAATTTGGAAAACAGAAAAAAAATTGCTTGTGTCGTTGTTTTTTCCGAGACTTGCAACTTTTTACATTTTTACAATATGGGGCTGTGTGATGGCATATTTTTTAAACCCCGAAGAGATATTTAAATTACAAACTTTTGCGGTAGATACAATGTTTTGATTGCCTGTTACTGCATTTTATTGCAATTTTGCGGTAATTCTGGCATTTCGATTTATTTTTCTCACTACACAATTTACCGATTTGGATTCATTTATTTTATATTGTTATAGATCGGACTTTTACAAAACAGCAATCTGAAATATGCATTTTTTAACTCCCAATGTAACGACATACAAAGTGTGTGTGTATGTGTGGGGGAAAGGTAGAGATAAAAAGTATTAAGTATCCCAAATCTGAATGCGACCTAACAGTATCATGAGATGAAGAGAACTGATGATATATTTTATAGGCAACCGAAATCTGTGGCCAATCTTTACACAAGGTATTGGCTGCTGTCTCGAGTTTTCCTTCCCATTTCTCTCTTCAATCTACGTTAAATATTTTTCGTCAAAGTCTATTGTGATACATGACATGATTACCAACCAAAATATTTCTACTTTCATTCAACTTTGTGTTATTTAAGTATTGATCATTTTAGATTCACCTAGTTCCATATTGATAGGTGTATCTTATCTCATGATCAAAGGATACTAAGGCTCGAGAGGACAGAAATGTTAACCTTGGTATTTTCCAGTACTCTAGCTGATTTTGCTTCTGTAATAATTCACTAAATACCAGAACACATATGTTATTGCAGGAATAACTAATAACTTATGAATTAAGAAATTTCACTACACGTGCCATGGTTTAGTAGTTGGGAACTCTGCACTGATTATCCTTTGACCTGGGGTTCAGGACATAATCTCCTGGACAAATTCATAGTTTCAGGAATAACTAATTTTAAAATTGTAATAGCATTGCGGGTTACCATAACATTGCGGGTTATCGTTAATGTAGTGACAAAATAAATAATTGGTGAAGAAAGTTTGAACTTGATGGACCTAGGTCTTTTTTCAACCTATGTAACAAGTTTTCTATATTGACATAGCTTTTGTAAATCAGTGAATCGTAACACTGCCACCTGGTGGCAGATGCTTTAGGTACAGAAGTATGAACATTTAGCGACAAAAATAGACAAAAATAGTGGGTCAGATTCATTAAAAGTGTTTGAAAAGACAATGTACTTCTTGAAGAATCTTCAGGTATCTTGCTTATTTATTCGCCACTTTTCTACTGTTGATAAATGAGTAGCACTTAACAAGTATGCCCTCAAAAGTATAATGTGGCATCGGTTCAAAGCAAAACTGTTTAACACATAAGTGGCATCTACATTTTTTTTTTACTGCAGGAGCTACTACCTTTCTTGTAGGTTTCATTAAATTTTATTTCAAATTCACTCTTCTGATTCTGGATTCCTCACTTCAGGATTTGTTCTGAATTTGTCAGAGAACTTAACTCTTGGTACATCGACACATGATGAAGGTGGCTAACTTTTCTAAGTTCAGTAGCAAAGCTTCCTTCTCCAACATACCAGATACAAAGACACAGAAGGGACCTCTGCAGCAATAACAACAAACTCCACTGCTAAACCCTTGGATGCCTCTGTCATTGACTGTGGTATAAAAATGATGATGGCTAAGAGAAAAGTCTACCCTTGTCCTTGGATTGACGATCACCAAACTGGAAAGCAAAGGGTAAGAAGTAGAGATGGGTGAGCCCGAAGAGTTAAGTTTGGCATCCATACCAAACACCTACTGTTTGGGTACGGACACTGAACATGCACTTCACCTGAAAGTCATTGTTACAGTTTGGGTTTGGGTCCCAGAAGACCAGGTGTTTGAGCTATCGTGTGCATGACAGCGTGGCAAACACTGCTTCTGACTGGTGGTAAAATAATCACCGCCGTTCAGACAGCCACAGTTCCCACGCTGTCAAATGAAAGCATGAGTCTGCAGCTTTGATCGGAGGTATAAAGTTTACCTCCAGTGATTTGTGTCGGCTAGTGATGAGCGAGTATGCGGTACTCGGGTGGTCTCTGAGTATTTGGAAGTGCTCAGAGATTTAGTTTCTGTTGCCGCAGCTGCATGATTTGCGGCTACTTGACAGCCTACTCGCTCGCCACTAGTGTCAGCTGATGGGACTACTGCTCCCATCACCCAACGCCTGCTGCCGCTAATAACAGTGAGAGCAGGAGTGGTTTATGGGAGTAATCATCAGCCGGCGCCTGCACTGTAAATATATAATTTAAAAAAAACGGTGTGGGTTCCCGTGCATTTTGATAACCAGCCAGGCAAAACTCACAGCTGGGGGTTGCTTCAGCAAGGCAGTTAATTAAGAATAAAGGGGTCCACACCCTGATTTTTTTACATTATTTAAATAAATAAACGGCATGGGGTCCCCACCATTTTTGACAACCAGCAAAGCTAAAGCAGACAGCTGGGAGCTGAAATTCTCAGGCTAGTAAAGGGCGATGGATATTGGTCCTCCAGCCTAAAATTAGCAGTCCGCAGCCACCCAGAAAAGGTGCATCTATTAGATAAGCCAATTCCAGCACTTTGCCTAGCTCTTCCCACTTGCCCTGTAGCACTGGCAAGCGGCGTTCATATTTGTGGGGTTGATGTCACCTTTGTATTGTCAGGTGACTTCAAGCCCTCAGGTTAGTAATGGGGAGGTGTCTCCATTACTAAGACACATCTCCATTACTAATACAAATGGTGCATAGATGAGTTCATCGCAGTTCAAATTTACTGCAGTAAAATTCTCCAGGTGAATTTCGGTGAACTCGCCTTTGCACCATGAGACTTTTTCTCACTGTGTTAACGGGGATCTCACCGATGTCATTGCAGTTCATTTGCCAGGCTGGAAATGCAGCCACAGTAACTGGCAGTAACTTTGATAATGTCATTGCTAATCACTAATGTTGTGCTCAGAGCAGCTCATTCCCCAGTGGTTCTCAGCCTGGACGATCGCATTTTGGCACCTTCCAGGTTGAAAACTGTTGATCCCCCAGACATTTATTTATTTTACTCATTTATATAGCACCATTAATTCCACAGCGCTTTACAGACATTATTGGCACTGTCCACGATCGGGTTCACTATCTAAATTCCGTATCAGTATGTCTTTGGAATGTGGGAGGAAACTGAAGTACCCAGCGGAAACCCACGCAAACACGGGGAGAACATACAAATTCTTTGCAGATGTTGTCCTTGGTGGGATTTTAACCCAGGAGACACCATGCATTAGTAATGAATAGGTGTCTTATAGCCACCTCTCCATTATTAATCCGTGGGCTTGATGTCACCAGACAATACAAAGGTGACATCAACCCCACAAATATGAACCCCACTTGCCACTGCCACAGGGCAAGTTGGAAGAGATGGGCAAAGCACTGGAATTGGTGCATCTGATAGATGCGAATTTTCTGGTGACTGTGGGCTGCTATTTTTAGGCTGGGGGGGGCAATATCCATGGCCCCTTACTAGCCTAAGAATACCAGCCTCCAGCTGTCTGCTTTAGCTTGTCTGGTTGTCAAAAATGCAGTTTTTTAATTATTTAAATAATTTAAAAAAATTGGAGTGGGGATACCTCTAGTCTTCATAACCAGCCATGCTGAAGCTGAAAGCTGAGGGTTCCCACACCAGCTGTGAGTTTTGCCTTGCTGGTTATCAAAAAATAACCACGGCTTTTTTTTTTAATTATCTACAGCGCAGGGGCCGGCTGATGAATACTTCCATGAGCCACTCCTGCTCTCACTGTTATTAGTGGCAGCAGGCATCAGTTGATGGGAGCAGAAGTCCCTTCAGCTGACACTAGAGGTAAACTTTATACCTCCGATCACAGCTGCTCACTCACACTGTCTTTTGACAGCATGGGAACTGCAATTATCTCACTGGTGGAGATGATTTTACCACCAATCAGAAATAGGCCTTCACATTGAACATATAGGGAAGTGAGAAAAACTAATACATAGGAAACTCAAGCTTCAAGTTCCTTTTGTAGTGGCCCCTGCAGTGTTCAGGTAATTAAACAGGAAAAATCTTTTCTGAGAACCAGATATCAAAATGAGATCTGTGTACAGATGTAACTTTTGTTATCATCAAAGCATCTTTCGTAGATACTCTGTACTGGGGTCCGGATAGGAATATTGAGGTTTGCATCAATCTGATATTTTTGGGATAAAGATTTTCAGTGTCTTAACAAAGGGATGGACATGTCGCAATGACTCACATTGGTGTTGGCCACTAGAATTTTTTCCACTAAAATACTGTATTAGCAACAAATTTATAATTTACATGAGGGGTAATAGGAGAAAATAGACCCAATAATTTGTTATGCAATTTTTAACAAATGTGGCGGTATCCCATATGTGATTGTATACTACTGCTTGAGGTCATGGCAGGGATCAGATAAGAAATAGTGCTACTTGGCTTTTAAAATGCATATTCCGTTTGAAAGATTGTAGGTGTCATTAGTAGAGCCCCTGAGGTGTCAGATCTCCACAAATTAACCCATTTTGGAAAATTCACTGCTTAAGGATTTCACCTGGTGGTGTAGTCAGTACTTTGAACCCACAGGTGCCTCACAGAATTTTATAACATTGGGGTGTGGCAATATAACATTTTAGTGGTAAAAAAAATTGTATTTATTCGTATCTGCTGCAAATTTGTCAGTTACACAATGGTTAGTAGGTGAAACTAGACCCCACAATTTATTGCACAATTTCTCATGAACGTGTTGATGCCCTATTGCCCGATATGTCATCAGAAAGTACTGTTAAACCACATGTCAGGGTTGAGAAAGCATTTGGATTTTGAAGAACAGAATTTGCTACAATAGTTGGCAGGCAACATTTGGGGAGTGCCAGAACAATAGAAAAACTCCAAAAGTGAACCCATTGAAGAAAATGCACAGCTCAATTAATTAATCTATTGCTGTAGTGATAATTTTGTAATATCCACACTGTGCTTTTTTCTGGAGAATTGCAAATCTGCCAGTTTTTGTGCCCATATATTGTGACCCTATACAGTGTAGTACCCCCATACATTGTGCCCAACTTGTGTTTCTGCAGCGACGCACCTCGAAAATTGTTAAGTGCTCTCTCTTCACCACAATAATGTCAAATGTGGCCACTTACTGCAGTTTAGACACAGTGGAGTTCGGAGTGAAGGGGATTTGGTAGTCCAGATATTATTCAATGGATAATAATTGAGGGGGTGTGATCTGTTGCTTTTCCAAAGTCAGTTCTACCAGTAACATGGGGCCCATTATATTTCCAGTGACAGATGATGGACATGAGTGGGGGCTAGTTTTGCGTGGGATAACTTATGGTTTTTATTGACAACTTTTTGGGGTACATAACATATTTTGATCACTTTCAGTATGAGGCTGGATAACATTCTTGTGTTCTACGCTGAGCAATTATGTTGCGGTTTCTGTCTAAATCTCACAAAAATGTGATTCAGATGAAACCCCCAACAGAACCACCGACCATAGTGAGGCAGATGGAGGCACTTTGGAGTCCGTTGGCATCTGTTCCGGTGGTATCCATCTTTTTATGTGTTCACACTTGTCCGCTAAAAAGACGCCTAAATGATGGGACACCACTGGAACATAGACAGATCCAAAGTGACTCCACCTGCCTCATAAGCGAGTGGTTCCGTAAGGAGTTTGTCTGAATAGCATTTTTTCAGATTTACATGGAAAACATAAGTGCTCAGCGGAGAGCACAGGATAAATGTGAGCGGAGCCTTGCGCAGATGTTTTGAAGAGGCAGAATGAACATATAGACAGGAGTACAAGAAAAGCTACTATTTTTGCGCTGTTCACCGTGCAGTATAAGTGATAAGACTGTATTCTTTAGGTCGGTGCAATTACTGAGATACCAAATGTATGAGTTTTTTTATCCTTTGCTGCTATCGCACAGTAAAAATGCTTTTTTTATTAAAAAAAAATTGTTTGCTCGTCGCCATATTCTGAGAGCTGTAACATTTTTACTTTTTGGCAAACAGAGTTGAATAAGGGACTATTTTTTGCGAGACGAGAAGGAAATTTTTTTGGTACTATTTTAGGGCACAAAACAGATTTTTCAGATGCAGAGTTAACAAAAAAACATCAATTCAGCTATTGTTTTATTTTTTGCGCTGTTCACAATGTGGTAAAAGTGATAAGACCAGTTTGTTTGTCGGGTCAGTACGATTACAGTGATTTCAGATTTGTTTTTATGCTTTGCTTTTACAGATTAAAAATATTTTACAAAAATGAATTTTGTTTTTTCATGGTCATATTCTGAAAACTGTAACATTTTTATTTTTTTGCCAAATGGGCCATATTAGGGTTTGTTTTTTACAGGATGGTGCTATGAATGGGCACCGAGGAGGATAGCAGGCCCAAGCTAAGCCACAGAAAACCAGAGAGGTTGGTAACTGAGCAGATGTAGATCCCTGATCCTGTCCAAACAACTAGCAGTAGCCGTGGAGCGTGCCTACGATGATCCTAGATGCCTCGGCACAGCCGGAGAGCTAACTAAGCCTAAAGCAAGAAAAGGCAAATCTAAACTGCCCCGGAGCAGACCACAAAGGAATAGACAGCCCCCAAACATATATTGTCGGTGAGACAAGATGAAAACACAAATGCAGGCAGAAAAATAGATTGAGCAAATGATGGGGCCCACACTGACTAGACAGAACAGGAAAGGAAAGACACTGTCTGCAATCACGCAAAAACCCTGCAAAAAGTCCAACACGACTGATGCACAAAAACACTGAAGTTGCACGACTTTGCACCCACTATATCAGCACTCTGGTATATTCTGAAAGCAAAGCAAAAAGAGACCAATATAAAAGGGGACAAAACAAACTGGCACATGCAGTAACATATGGGCAGTGATTCAGCACAGCCCCAGCCGGAGCTGGCTGACTGGCACAAAGCAGAGATAAACAAAACCAGATCAAATGCAAACAGAATAACACATAAACCACTTAACTGAACCATGCAGGGAAAGAGCAGGAGACATCAGACCTCAGAAGGCACAGGAAAAAAATCACCAGCAGGGATAGAGGGAGGCAGCTGTCTTAAATCCCAATCAGAAACCCCAGATCTCCAATCGTCTTCCTCATTATCAGGTGGCAAGCCTCTGCCAATCAGATCAGCTCCACTACCTCCAGTAACCACCAGAGGGAGTCCAGAAAGAGAACTCACAACCCCTCTGTCAATCTGACCAGCTCCATTACCTTCAGTAATCACCAGAGGGAAGCCAGCGAGAGAATTCACAATAGTACCCCCCTTGAGGAGGGGTCACCGAACCCTCATCCACGCCACCAGGCCGGTCAGGATGGGCCCAGTGAAAAGCACGAACCAATCTCTAGGCATGAATGTCAGGAGCAGAGACCCAAGAATTATCCTCCTGGCCATAACCCCTCCATTTGACAAAGTACTGGAGTCTCCATCTAGCCAAACGAGAATCCAATTTTTTCTCTACCCCATATTCCACATTGCCTTTAATCAATACAGGGTCAGGAGGCACCGCCATGGGAACTACTGGCTCTACAAACCTCTTCATCAAGGATTTATGGAACACGTTATGAATCTTAAATGTAACTGGAAGAGCCAAACGGAAAGAAACGGGATTAAGGATTTCCAAAATCTTATAAGGTCCAATGAATCTTGGCTTGAATTTTGGAGACACAACCTTCATAGGAATATTCTTTGAAGAAAACAAAACCATATCACCCATTTTAAACCGGGGTCCAATGGTCCTATGCCGGTTTGGAAACCGTAGGGCTTTTTCCTGAGAGTGGGACAACTTATCCACCACTTGGTCCTAAATCTGCTGCATTCTCTCTACCACAGACTCCACACTTGGGCAAGCCGAAGATTCCACCTGCCCTGAAGAAAATCGAAGATGAAACCCAAAGTTACAGAAAAAGGGCGACATCAAAGTGGCAGAACTAGCTCTATTGTTTAGTGCAAATTCGGCTAAGGGCAAAAATGAGACCCAGTCATCCTGATCAGCAGATATGAAACATCTCAAATAGGATTCCAAAGTCTGTGTTATGCGGGCCTTAGGTCAAAGGAGGCTGAAATACCCGGGGCCCCTGCGGAGTCCCTCAAACTAGGGAAAACCCTGTCCGACCCTCAACCCAGGGTTTTTGCTAATGGTGCAAATGCCTGAGCCTCCAACATCTCCTTATCTCCTGCTCAGCCCTAAGCTGAACCCTCCACCCTCCACCCAGTGAGTTGTCAAACCACCAAAGCCCACACAGTAATGACAGACAGGGAGAACTTAAACCACACCGCGCCGCAAACACACAGGGCAATACTGTAATGTGAACAGGTCAAAACAAAGCACAAATATAGGAAGGCGAAAAGGTAACAACGGATCATACGCCACCAGATATGAATTTCTCTCTCCAACACCTCCTCTCCAGACTGGAACCACTTGGCATAAAACACAAGCTATAATCGGCGACGCCCACAGGCCAGCACGACTATTTAAAGACCGTGGGCGTGACCAAACATCCCACCTGATTTCCAGCTAGATTAACCCCAGATAACCTGAGTAAAATCAAGCCAGCGCCACTGAGGCTATAGTGGACGGAGATGGAACTACCGCTGCCTGCCGGACGCTGTGGTGTGAATAGCGTCCGACATGACAGTACCCCATCTTCTACGAGGGACCCAGGGCCCTCAAGACTCATAGGACCCGGCTTGTCCGGATGATGGCGGTGAAAGGAACTGACCAGTCGATCCGCATGTATGTCCGAGGCTGGTACCCAAGACCTCTCCTCCGGACCATACCCCCGCCAGTGTACCAAATACTGAAGAGAACAGCGCAGTACTCGAGAGTCCACCACCTTGGAGACTTCAAACTCTAAATCGCCATCCACCATGACTGGAGGTGGCATCGGCATCGTGTCCACAGAGTCTACCACCTTTTTCAATAAAGCCCTGTGAAACACGTTGTGTATCCTGTATACCGCAGGAAGTTCCAACCGATAAGCAACCGGGTTAATGATGGCAGCAATCTTAAAAGGGCCAATAAACCTTGGACCCAATTTCAATGATGGAATTTTGAGGTTTATGTTTTTAGTAGCTAACCACACCCAATCACCCACACGCAGGTCCGGACCTGGCACGCGTCTAGTGTCAGCCACACGTTTGTACCTTGAACTCATGCTCAGCAATCGCTGTTTCACACTCCTCCAGACCGATGATAGTTGAACTCCTAACCGGTCCTCCTCTGGGACGCCCCCAGAGCCCCCCTGACGCAAGGTACAAAATTGAGGATGGTGCCCATAAACACAAAAGAACGGAGACTCTCCCGATGATTCTTGGTGGTGATTATTTAATGCGAATTCGGCCAAGGGAAGGAACGTCGACCACTCCTCTTGGTTGTCAGACACAAAACATCGCAAATACTTCTCCAGATTTTGGTTCATGCGCTCAGTTTGACCATTTGACTGCGGATGAAACGCTGACGAATGAGACAACTTGATCCCCAATCGTGAGCAAAAAGCTTTCCAAAACTTCGCCACAAACTGGGTACCCCTATCAGACACTATGTCTGACGGAACTCCGTGCAGTCTGACCACCTCCTGCACAAAGACCTGAGCCAACGTCTTCGTGTTGGGCAAGGAAGGCAATGACACAAAATGCGCCATCTTCGAAAATCGATCAACCACCACCAGGATGACCGTGTTCCCCGCCGAGGCAGGCAAGTCCGTGATAAAGTCCATGGAGATTTCTGTCCATGGCCTACTAGGTATCCCCAGAGGCTGTAGAGTGCCAGCAGGACGGGTTCTGGGTGACTTGGCCCTGGCGCACGTGATGCAAGCTGTCACGTACGAGACCACGTCCTGCCGGATTTTTGGCCACCAGAAGCGGCGCGATACCAGTTCCAAGGTGCCCCTAACCCCTGGATGACCGGCCAGGACAGAGTCGTGGTGTTCCCCCAACACTTTAAGATGAAGATGAAGGGGTACGACCGACTTATTAGCGGGAAGTCCTGGCGGTACCTCCTCCTGGGCCTCGGCAATCTCCGACCTCTACCTCAGTCGTGAAAGCCGAAACCACTACACCTTCCTGGAGGATGGGTACCGGATCTTCCTGAGGTTCTCCCCCCAGAAAACACCTGAACAAGGCATCCGCCTTGGTGTTTTTAGCCCCAGGACGGTAAGTCACCAGAAAGTTAAAACGTGTAAAAAACAATGCCCAGCGAGCTTGCCTGGGAGACAGACGCTTGGCCGACTCCAGATAGAGCAGGTTTTTATGGTCGGTGATGACTGTGACCTGGTGGGCTGCCACCTCCAGGAAGTGTCGCCATTCCTCAAAAGCCAATTTGATGGCCAACAACTCCCTGTTGCCGATGTCGTAATTCCGTTCGGCAGGCGACAGCTTCTTGGAGAAGTAGGCGCATGGACGCATATTGCTCAAGGACGAGCTCTGTGACAGTACTGCCCCCACTCCCACCTCAGACGCATTGACCTCCACCGTAAAAGGTTTAGATACGTCTGGTTGCACCAGAATGGGGGCTGAAGCAAAACGGTTCTTCAGAAGCTCAAATGCACGCACCGCATCCTCAGACCAGATAGCGAGATTGGTACCTTTTTTCGTCATGTCCGTGAGTGGTTTGGCTATAGTAGAGAAATTCTTAATAAACTTCCTATAATAGTTGGCAAACCCAAGGAACCGCTGGAGCACTTTTAGATTATCAGGCCGTTCCCATCGCAGCACCGCTTGCACCTTCGCGGCGTCCATTTTAAACCCTGCGGCGGATACAATATATTCCAAAAAAGGCAACTCCTGAACAAAAAATACGCATTTTTCAAGCTTAGCATAGAGCTTATTCTCACGGAGCAACTGTAACACCTGCCTGACATGCTCTAAATGAGTGTCCTGGTCGCTCGAATAAATGAGGATATCATCCAGGTACACAATCACAAATTTCCCCAGCACATGAGCGAATACATCATTTATGAAATGTTGGAAAACAGCAGGCGCGGTTGTCAACCCAAATGGCATAACTAGGCTTTCAAAATGACCCTCAGGGGTATTAAATGCCGTCTTCCACTCATCCCCCTGACGGATCCTTATGAGGTTATATGCCCCCCTGAGGTCAAGTTTGGAAAACCACTTCACACCAGCCACCTGGTTGAACAAATCAGGCATCAGAGGCATCGGGTAGGGATCACGGACCGTAATCTGGTTTATCTCCCGGAAATCCAGACACGGGCGTAACCCCCCATCTTTTTTCTTAATGAAGAAAAACCCCGCTGCTACAGGTGAGGATGAAGGCCGGATGTGACCTTTACTTAAACTCTCCGCGATGTAGTCTTTAAGAGCTTGTCTCTCCGGACCAGAAATACTAAACATCCTCGCCTTTGGCAATTTAGCCCCGGGTTTTAACCTAATCTCACAGTCATAGGCTCGATGTGGAGGTAGTTCTGAGCAACCCCTCTCAGAGAATACGTCCGCAAAATCCAGCAATGCCTCCGGAAGGCTGGACTTCACGGCGGACACACATGTGGCCAAGCAATTTTCCTGGCAGAAACTGCTCCACTGGACTATGTCCTGGGTTCTCCAATCACCGGGTTGTGCTTGGACAACCATGGGAAACCCAGGACCATTTGTGCTGAGAGATTATTGAGTACCCTACATGTAACCCACTCAAAATGTAGGACCCCAATGTGGAGTTTAACCTCAGCTACAAACTCCATAATCTCCCCCTGTGGGAGGGGAGCGGCATTAATGGTAACCACGCGAATAGGATGAGGGAGTTTTTTGATCTTAAAACCTGCCATGCGTGCAAACTCCTCATCCATGAGATTGGTGGTGGAACCGCTATCCACAAACACTGATATGGGTAGCTCTCTGCCCGCAATAATAACCCTGCCAGGGAGCATACATTGAGATACCATCATGGAGGATATGCATACGCTCAGTTGGGCCTCCTCCATACCCTCTGAGCTTACCAGTTTTCCGCCGGTGCGACTTTCTTTGGTAGCACAGGACAAGCATTTACATAATGATCTCTTTTACCACAGTAAAAACATGCTCCATGCTTCCTGAACCCAGGAACGCGACGCTGCACATGTGATACCCCAGCGATTTGCATAGGTTCCGTGGGCTCATCTGCAGCAACCACACTTGCACCCCTGCTTTCCCCCAGGGGCAGCGTCTCCTGCGCCCCTTGACGCAAACGGCGATCAATACGAATAACCAAACTCATGGCAGACTCTAACGATGCAGGAGTCTCATACATCAGGAGGGCCTGTTTAACTCTTTCTGAAACCCCATGAATAAACTGACTCCGCAGCGCTGGGTCGTTCCACTGTGTGTCTACTGCCCAACGGCGAAATTCTGAACAATAGTCTTCCGCCATACGTTCCCCCTGACGGAGGGCGTGGATTTTAGATTCCGCCAAAGCCAATCTGTCGGGATCATCATAAATGAGCCCGAGTGCTGAAAAAACATTCTCAACCGAATGAAACGTAGCAGAGTCGGCTGGTAAGGAAAACGCCCATGCTTGAGGGTCCCCACTCAGTAATGATAACACCAGACCCACCCGCTGAGCATCATTACCTGTGGAGACCGGGCGCATGCGAAAGTATAACTTGCAGGCCTCCCGAAAGATGACAAATTTGCTGCGTTCCCCAGAAAATCGTTCAGGCAGCGGAATCTTAGGCTCTGCACCTGCACCAGCAGAAGCCGCTTCCACATTAGCTACAACCAGGCCCTGCTGCTGAACTGCCCCCTTCAACTCGGTGACCTGTAAGGACAGCGCCGCCAACTGGCGGTTTATGGAAGTCATGGAATCCATGGAAAAATGTTGGGCCGATTATAATGTTATGCGGGGCTTAGGTCAAAGGAGGCTGAAATACCCGGGGCCCCTGAGGAGTCCCTCAAACTAGGGAAAACCCTGTCTGACCCTCAACCCAGGGTTTTTGCTAATGGTGCAAATGCCTGAGCCTCCAACCTTTCCTTATCTCCTGCTCAGCCCTAAGCTGAACCCTCCACCCAGTGAGTTGTCAAACCACCAAAGCCCACACAGTAATGACAGACAGGGAGAACTTAAACCACACCGCGCCGCAAACACACAGGGCAATACTGTAATGTGAACAGGGCAAAACAAAGCACAAATATAGGAAGGCGAAAAGGTAACAACGGATCATACGCCACCAGATATGAATTTCTCTCTCCAACACCTCCTCTCCAGACCGGAACCACTTGGCATAAAACACAAGCTATAATCGGCGACGCCCACAGGCCAGCACGACTATTTAAAGACCGTGGGCGTGACCAAACATCCCACCTGATTTCCAGCTAGATTAACCCCAGATAACCTGAGTAAAATCAAGCCGGCGCCACTGAGGCTATAGTGGACGGAGATGGAACTACCGCTGCCTGCCGGACGCTGTGGTGTGAATAGCGTCCGACATGACAGTCTGGTTTGTTCTTTCAGTCTGCCCATTGGCCTGAGGATGAAATGCAGAGGAGAAAGATTTCTGAATTCCCAGTTTGGAACAAAAAGCTCTTGAAAATCTGGAAACAAACTGGACTCCTCTGTCCGACACAATGTTCTCCGCAGGGCTGTGAAGTCGGTAAGCCAAACCTGCGACTCCGACTCCTCAATTTCCCTTACACCGACTCCAACTCCCACATATATTGCTTATATTTAAGTGAAAAATTGATTGTAGTACAATGTGAACATCAGACATTTAATCATTTCTATGATCCAATAATCAAGATATTTAGACAGAACATAATATCTATTTATTGGAATACAACTTTAGAACACAAAAAACTGTAATAAATTGTAAATATGTAATACACTGTATACATGTACATGTATACGGTACAGACCAAAGTTTGGACACACCTTCTCATTCAAAGAGTTTTCTTTATTTTCATGACTATGAAAATTGTAGATTCATTCTGAAGGCATCAAAACAATGAATTAACACATGTGGAATTATATAATTAAAGTGTGAAACAACTGAAAATATGTCTTATATTCAAGATTCTTCAAAGTAGCCACCTTTTGCTTTGATTACTGCTTTGCACACTCTTGGCAATCTCTTGATGAGCTTCAAGTGGTAGTCACCAGAAATGGTCTTCCAACAGTCTTGAAGGAGTTCCCAGAGATGCTTAGCACTTGTTGGCCCTTTTGCCTTCACTCTGCGGTCCAGCTCACCCCAAACCATCTCGATTGGGTTCAGGTCTGGTGACTGTGGAGGCCAGGTCATCTGGCATAGCACCCCATCACTCTCCTTCTTGGTCAAATAGCCCTTACACAGCCTGGAGGTGTGTTTGAGGCCATTGTCCTGTTGAAAAATAAATGATGGTCCAACTAAACACAAACCGGATGGAATAGCATGCCGCTGCAAGATGCTGTGGTAGCCATGCTGGTTCAGTATGCCTTCAATTTTGAATAAATCCCCAACAGTGTCACCAGCAAAGCACCCCCACACCATCACACCTCCTCCTCCATGCTTCACGGTGGGAACCAGGCATGTAGAGTCCATCCGTTCACCTTTTCTGCGTCGCACAAAGACATGGTGGTTGGAACCAAAGATCTCAAATTTGGACTCATCAGACCAAAGCACAGATTTCCACTGGTCTAATGTCCATTCCTTGTGTTCTCTAGCCCAAACAAGTCTCTTCTGCTTGTTGCCTGTCCTTAGCAGTGGTTTCCTAGCAGCTATTTTACCATGAAGGCCTGCTGCACAAAGTCTCCTCTTAACAGTTGTTGTAGAGATGTGTCTGCTGCTAGAACTCTGTGTGGCATTGACCTGTTCTCTATTCTGAGCTGCTGTTAACCTGCGATTTCTGAGGCTGGTGACTAGGATGAACTTATCCTCCGCAGCAGGGATGAGTCTTGGTCTTCCTTTCCTGGGGCGGTCCTCATGTGAGCCAGTTTCTTTGTAGCGCTGGATGGTTTTTGCCAATGCACTTGGGGGACACTTTCAAAGTTTTCCCAATTTTTCGGACTGACTAACCTTCATTTCTTAAAGTAATGATGGCCACTCGTTTTTCTTTACTCAGCTGCTTTTTTCTTGCCATAATACAAATTCTAACAGTCTATTCAGTAGGACTATCACCTGTGCATCCACCAGACTTCTGCACAACACAACTGATGGTCCCAACCTCATTTATAAGGCAAGAAATCCCACTTATTAAACCTGACAGGGCACATCTGTGAAGTGAAAAATATTTCCGGTGACTACCTCTTAAAGCTCATCAAGAGAATGCCAAGAGTGTGCAAAGCAGAAATCAAAGCAAAAGGTGGCTACTTTGAAGAACCTAGAATATAAGACATACAGTATTTTCAGTTGTTTCACACTTTTTTGTTAATTATATAATTCCACGTGTTAATTCATAGTTTTGATGCTTTCAGAGTGAATCTACAATTTTCATAATCAAAACGCTTTGATTGAGGTGTGTCCAAACTTTTGGTCTGTACTGTGTATATATATATAATATATATATATATATATATATATATACACACACACACACACACACACACACACACACACACTATGACTTACCTCGGCTAAGATAAAGCCTAGATCCTCAGGCTACATTCACACTATGGGTGTAGCCAGGATCAAACCTAGGGGGGGAGGCAGAATCTCATACTGTTCCGCAGAATTTCATACTGCACACCTCAGCTGCTGCAGAGCCTCATACTTCACACCCCTACACTTGAAAATAAAGCCTGCACCTTAAGAAGATGTGGTGATGAATGCAGTCTATTTATTCCAACTATCAGTTGATGTTACTGAAGACGAGCAATGCCTGTCCTGGGCGTCCTTTTGGGCAGCTATGAGGTGTACCTGACTGGTGCTAAAAAAGAGGAGTGTTAGTCTGTGTGCTATCTGGCTTCCATTCTTTTTGGTACAGATATGATATGGATAGATAGATATGGAAAAATGGATATATAGATAGAGCAGATTTCTAATCTGCTTTTGCTATTGAAAACATTATATATGAGCTCAAAAACCTTTCAGGTGATGCGGTTTTTTAAAAAGCTGATCTGCTTTTGCAACTGAAAAACGTATCCTCAAAAAACGCAGGAAAAACGCTGTGCGTGAATGTAGCCTTAGATCAGGAATAGAACAGTCATTTATAGGACATTTCATAACTTTCCCAAATTCCTATGAAAAAATATTCAGCATATTCTGCATTGAACTACTGTACCCAATTTATTACATATTTTAGGAGTCGGAGTCGGTCCATTTTATACCGACTCCAACTCCGACTCCACTAAAATGAGCACCGACTCCGACTCCACGACTCCGACTCCACAGCCCTGGTTCTCCGGAATCCTGTGCAACCGAACCACCTGTTGTAAAACAAGGGCCCCAACTCAGAAGAAGATAGTAACTTTGGGAGTGGTACAAGAAGGACCATCTTAGAAAATCAATCACAGATCACCCAGATAACAGTCATTCTCTGAGAGACAGGAAGATCAGAAATAAAATCCATTGAGATATGAGTCCATGGCCTCCTGGGCACCGGTAGGGGCATTAACAGCCCACTAGAACGAGAACAGGGCTTGGACCGAGAACAAGTCCCACAAGACTGCACAAAATTCCTGACATCACGAGATAAGGCAGGCCACCAAAAAGACCGACTCACCAAATCTCTGGTACCAAAAATACCTGGATGACCAGCCAATGTGGAGCAATGAATTTCAGATATTACTCTTTTCCTCCACTGGTCAGGGACATACAATTTTCCCATAGGGCAATGTTCAGATTTGTCCTGAAATTCCTCCAGGGCACGTCTCAAATTGGGTGAGATGGCGGAAAGAACTACACCCTCATTTAGAATGGTAGTAGGCTTGGTCACATCAAGAGAATCCGCAAAGAAACTCCTAGAAAGGGTGTCCGCCTTAACATTCTTAGTGCCCGGAAGAAGAGACCACAAAATTAAGACGCGTGAAAAACAAGGCCCACCTATCCTGTCTAGGATACAAGTGTTTGTCTGATTCAAGATAAATCAAATTTTTGTGGTTGGTGAGGCCCACAACTTGATGTCTAGCTCCCTCCAACCAATGTCTCCACTCTTCAAATGCCCATTTCATGGTCAACAATTCCCGATTCCCGTCATAGTTACGTTCAGATGGGGAGAATTTTCGAGAAAAGAAGGCACAGGGATTCAGCTTAGAAATCACTGGATCTCTTTGGGACAAAACGGCTCCTGCACCAATCTCAGAAGCATCTACCTCCACCTGAAATGGGAGGCATGAGGTTGCCGTAGAACCGGAGCAGAAGTGAATCTCCGCTTAAGCTCCTGAAATGCAGAAACTGCCTCTGGAGACCAATTCACCACATCAGCTCCTTTTTGGTCAAATCAGTCAGTGGTTTAACAATACCAGAAAAATTACTTATAAATTTATGGTAGAAATTAGCAAAACCCAAAAACTTCTGGAGAGCCTTCAAAGAAGTGGGCTGAACCCAATCATAAATGGCCTGTATCTTGGCCAGGTCCATTTCAATAGCAGACGGGGACAAAATGAATCCCAAAAATGAAATCCTCTGTACACCAAAGAGGCACTTCGATCCCTTAACATACAGAGAATTTTCCCTCATTATCTGGAACACAGTCCGGACATGTTCCACATGTGAATCCCAATCACTGGAAAAGATCAAAATATTATCCAAATAAATGATCAAAAACTTATCCACAAAGTCCCAGAAAATATCGTTCATAAAAGACAGAAAGACAGAAGGGGCATTAGTGAGCCCAAAAGGCATCACCAGGTACTCAAAATGTCCCTCCGGAGTATTAAACGCCGTCTTCCATTCATCCCCTTGCTTGATGCGAATAAGATTATACGCCCCCTGAGGTCAAGCTTGGTAAACCAACAGGCACTTTTAACTCTGAAAAATAAATCAGAAATCAGGGGTAACGGGTACTGATATTTAACCGTGATTTTGTTAAGGGAATGATAGTCAATACATGGCCTTAATGAACCATCTTTCTTGGCCACAAAAAAAAACAGCGCCTAAAGGTGAAGAGGATGGTCTAATATGACCCTTCTCCAACGACTCCTTGATATAAGATCGCATAGCATCATGTTCGGGTACCGATAAGTTGAAAAGCCGACCCTTGGGAAATTTACACCCGGGCATTAACTCAATTGCACAATCATAACTCCTATGAGGAGGCAAAGACGCAGACTTACTCTCACTAAATACATCAGAAAAATCAGCCAAATAGTCAGGAATATCATGAGACTGGGGAGAGGTGGAGAAAACAAGAGTGTTACTAAGAACACGTTGATAACCCCAACTCACCACAGACACAGATTTAAAATCTAAAACAGGATTATGAGTTTGCAACCAAGGGAAACCCAGAACAATAGTATAATGCAAACTGTGCAACACCAAAAATTTACAATTTTCTTGGTGGTCTGGGGCGACCCGCTTATCACCTGGGTCCAAAACTGGGGTTTATTCTCCACCAAAGAAGTAGCATCAATACCCCTCAAAGGGATAGGAGTCCGCAGGGGGTATCATGGGAAAACCACAATGTTTAGCAAAGTCCAAATCCATCAGATTCAAAGCTGCTCCTGAATCAACAAAAGTCTTAGTGGAAAATGTAGACAAGGAGCAGTTCAGGGTAATCGCCAAAAGGAACTTAGGCTGTTTACTGGCCACCGCAAATGTGTTAGCAAAACTCTTTTCTTGTTTAAGGCAGACAGCAATAGTATGAGAGGCATCCCCGCAGAAAAAACACAACTTATTACGTCTTCTAAACTCCTGACGTTGCGCCCTAGACAAAACCCTATCACATTGCATGGGTTCAGAAGTTCATTTGAAAGGCGGCAACGCCTCTCGTGTAGTTTTACGTTCACGTAAACGCCGATCAATTTGAATGGCCAATGACAGAGTCGTCAAGACCAGAGGGAACAGGAAATCCCACCATAACATCTTTTATGGTTTCTGCCAAACCCTTCCGAAAGAGAGCAGCTATGGCATCATCATTCCATTAAGTAAGGATAGCCCACTTTTGGAATTTTTGACAATATAACTCTGCAGAATCCTGACCCTGGTTCAATGCCAATAAAGTTTTCTCAGCTTGATCAATAGCATTAGGTTCATCACACAACAACCCCAAGGCTTGAAAAAACGCATCCACATTAGCCAGAATAGGATCTCCGGGTGTCAAAGAAAAGGCCAAATCCTGGGGATCGCAGCGTAGCAGGGAGATGACAATTTTAACCTGCTGCACAGAGCTCCCCGATGAGTTAGGTTTCAAAGCAAAAAATAGTTTACAATTATTCTTAAAATTCAAAAATTTTGACCAATCCCCAGAAAACACATCAGGAGTAGGGATTTTTGGTTCAACAGCAGATGATTGAGCGAGATAGGCAGAAATTCCCCGCACTTCAGCAGCGAGCTGCTCAACACGATCAGACAATTGCTTAGTCTCCATTTAGACAAAAAATATCCTCATACAGCCCCAGAAAAAAAAAGAGGAAAAAATATATAAAAAAAAATTCTGACACTTTTTTTTTAAAATTCTTTCCTTCTTTAGAGTGCCCTAGAGTCTACAGTTAGGCTGGTGATTCTGTTATGAATGGGCACCAAGGAGGATAGCATGCCCAAGCTAAGCCACAGAAAACCAGAGAGGTTGGTAACTAAGCGGATGCAGACCCCTGATCCTGTCCACACAACTAGCAGTAGCCGTGGAGCTTGCCTACGATGATCCTAGATGCCTCGGCACAGCTGGAGAGCTAACTAAGCCTAAAGCAAGAAAGTGGAAATCTAAACTGCCCCGGAGCAGACCCCAAAGGAACAGATAGCCCCCAAACATATATTGTCGGTGACACAAGAGGAAAACACAAACACAGGCAGAAAAATAGATTGAGCAAACGATGGGGCCCACACTGACTAGACAGGATAGGAAAGGAAAGACACTGTCTGCAATCACGCAAAAAACCCTGCAAAAAGTCCAACACGTCTGATGCACAAAAACACTGAAGTCGCATGACTTCGCCCCCACTATATCAGCACTGGTATATTCTGAAAGCAAAGCAAAAAGAGACCAATATAACAGGGGACAAAACAAACTGGCACATGCAGTAACATATGGGCGGTGATTCAGCACAGCCCCAGCCGGAGCTGGCTGACCCGCACAAAGCAGAGATAAACAAAACCAGATAAAATGCAAACAGAATAACAAATAAACCACTTAGCTGAACCATGCAGGGAAAGAGCAGGAGACAGAAGGCACAGGAAAAAAATCACCAGCAGGGATAGAGGGAGACAGCTGTCTTAAATCCCAATCAGAAACCCCAGATCTCCAATCGTCTTCCTCATTATCAGGTGGCAAGCCTCTGTCAATCAGATCAGCTCCACTACCTCCAGTAACCACCAGAGGGAGTCGAGAAAGAGAACTTGCAACCCCTCTGTCAATTAGACCAGCTCCACTACCTTCAGTAATCACCAGAGGGAAGCCAGAGAGAATTCACAACAGATGGTTTGTTATTTTCATTTGTACCATTTTTTTTTTTGCATATGATTTTATCGCTTTTTAATCAATTTTTTTCTGTGCCTGTATTGTGAAAAGGCAACATTTTCATGCACCTCGTAGATTTAACCGTAATTTTAAGAGATGAAGTCCATTGAGGGATATATATCTGTCTCTGCAGAGTGGTTTCCCATTTCTCAAAGCATCCCTCATTAGTGAAGGTGTCCTTGCCAGTCAAGCTGTTATACAGAGGTCTGAGATAGCTCCCATGTCTGGGGGACGTGCTAAATAAAAAATTATAAATAGTGTGGTTAATCAAAACCACTCTGCAGAAGTATTTCTTATATTTATTGTATTCCTCCTTGAGCAAAAGATATTTCATGTATTCCGTATTAGGAATTCCAAATCTGGTCTTAACCAGCTCAAAGGGCATGACTCTGTTGTTATCCAACAAGTCATCCACAAAAGTGATTGGAAACTTTGCCCAACTGTCGAACATAGGTCTTAAGGAAGTCCTGACAGGAGACAAAAAGGGGAGTCTCAATTTTTCAGTTGAAAAAGGGGAAACATTAGATTTTCCTTTACACAAGTGTGACCAACACAACATAGAGGCTCTGAGTATTGGATTATCTATATTCACAATCTCTTTTCTGTGCAAAAGAAAGTATGATATAAACAAAATTGGTTCCCTGTTGGGCATCATATCCCTTTAAATTTTTGGCCATTCCAGTTCAGTCTGTTCCGTGAACCAACTTTTTGTTAATTCAGTCACAGTGGCAAAATAGTATGCCTCCAGATCTGGAAGAGCTATTCCCCCATTTTCTTTAGATTTGAGTAATGTACGTTTCTTCACTCTAGGTTTCCGGTTATTCCAAATAAACTTATTCATCTGGTGGGTTAATTTTTGTATGGATTGTATGGATATGGGCAGAGGGACATTCCTATATAGGAACAGGACTTTAGGAAGGCAGAACATTTTGTATAACACTATTTTACCCATCCATGTGACCGGGGTTTTTGACAGTTCTCTCAACTTAAGGTCGAGAGACTGCAAAAGATGATCTATATTTGTCTCACTAATATGTGTGGGGTTACCTGTAAGCCAAATTCCTAAATATGGGATCTTAGCACTGTCCCAGTTAAAGGGATACTTGTCTCTTAATTGCTGTTTAATGGAAGCTGAAATAAAAAGTGATAAGACGTTAGTTTTCTTTGCATTAAGTTTGTAGTATGAGACAGAGCCAAACAAATCTATAATGTCCCAGATCTTTTTCAGTGAGTCAACTGGATTTGTTAGTGTAAGTATGATGTCATCTGCATAAAGATTTATCTTATGCTCTGAGCCTCTCAGCTGTACACCGTGTACCTCATCAGAGTCCCTTATCAATTGAGCCAAAGGCTCCAGACTCAGGATAAAAATAATTGGGGACAGAGGACATCCCTGTCTTGTCCCATTTGTTATGGAGAATTTTTCTGACATCGTGCTGTTGACCAGTACAGAGGCAGACGGCCGAGAGTACAAAGCTCGAATACTCCTCAACATCTCCTCACCAAAGCCCATCCTCTCTAATACTGTGAATGCATAGGCCCAATTAATACGGTCAAAGGCCTTCTCAGCATCAAGAGCCACAAACAAGCTGGGAATTTTATTTTTGTTACATGAATGTATATGGTGCAGAACACTTCTAGAACTATCTGAAGTTTGTCTAGATTTTACAAAACCGACTTGATCGGGATGTATGAGGTATGGAATAACATCCTGCACTCTTTCTGCCAGTATTTTTGCATAAACCTTGATGTCTGCATTTAGGAGGGAAATGGGCCTATAATTTTCAATTTTGGTCGGGTCCTTGTCTGGCTTGGGAATCACCACTATTGTGGCTCTCAGCATGTCTGCATTGCACGTTCCTTTTGATTTTATAAAATTTTATACTTGAAACACACTACAAGTTAGTTCACAGATATTACCTCACCCCAAATAGGCTCAGGCATTTTGGAGGGGGGGTTCTGGAACGTGTTGGCGTGGTTGTGGATCTCAAGCAGATTTACTTCATGTCTTTTGGGGATGTCCTATATTGAAGCTATATTGGCTTAAAGTTTTTGACTTACTTTCACTCATATGTAATTGGCGTATTCAGCCACAGCCTGCTTTAGCTTTGCTACTCATAGACATACACAGACTTAAAAAGGAAAAGTTCCTGGCCGCTCACATTCTTATGTCCGCAGCTTTCCTCATAGCGAAAGGCTGGAACAGTAAGCAACCTCCAGATATTGTCACGCTTATTATGCTGGTAGATAAACACTGTGTTTATGAGAGGATTCACTACATTAACAATATATCAATAAAGTTATTTGATGAAAGGTGGTATAGATGGGTGGAACTCAAGCCCAAAATAGAAGATTTCATATCCTGAACTTTTCTTTTCTTTTTTTTTTTTGATTCATGATGTGCCAAAATTTCATATATCTAGGTGCCTAGTGTACTTTTGTAAAGGTTCTTTTTTTTTCTTTCTTTTTTTTTTTTTTTTTGTATTATTATGTTTATGGTTTACCGCACTTATTTCAAGTGTTGATAAGATTGTAATGTCATTACACTGTGATGTATTGCTTTACATCACTCAAAATTCATTTGGATGTGATTGTATAAATGTATGCCTTACATTTTTGCTTATTACTCTGAAAACCTCAATAAAAATATTGTTTAAGAAAAGGCAACATTTTTGCAGTGGTTTTTATTATTTTTTAAAGTGTTTACCATACAGAGAAAAAAAAATGACAATTTTATAGTTCAGGTCATTCTGGATGTGTCAATGCCAATGATGTGTATTTTTTTGTTTATTATTGTTTTAACGCAAACACTGCAATTCTAGTGGTGAAACAGCTTTTTGTGATTTGGGTGTGCTTTTTTGTGGGTTTTTTTTTTTTTTTTTTTACACATTTTAATTTCATTTTACTTTTTCACTTAGTCCCACTGTGAGATATGTACAAGTGCTTCTCACTAAATTAGAATATCATCAAAAAGTTAAATTTCAGTTCTTCAATGCAAAAAGTGAAACTCATATATTATATAGTCATTACAAACAGCGTGATCTATTTATTATTATTATGCATTTATATAGCGCCATTTATTCCATGGCGCTTTACATGTGAAAAGGGGAAATATAGACAAGTATAATAAACATGTGTAATACAAGGGACACACAAGTACAGAAGGAGAGAGGACCCTGCCCACGAGGGCTCACAGTCTACAGGGATGGGTGAGGATACAGTAGGAGAGGGTAGAGCAGGTCGTGCGGTGGTTCAGTAAACCGAGGATCATTGCAGGCTGTAGGCTTGTCGGAACAGGTGGGTCTTCAGGTTCTTCTTGAAGGTTTCCGTTGATGGTGAGAGTCTGATGTGTTGCGGTAGAGAGTTCCAGAGTATGGGGGAAGCACGGGAGAAGTCTTGTATGCGGTTGTGGGAAGAAGAGATAAGGGGGGAGTAGAGAAGGAGATCTTGAGATGATCGAAGGTTGCGTGCGGGTAGGTACCTAGAGACCATGTCACAGATGTATGGAGGAGACAGGTTGTGGATAGCTTTGTATGTCATGGTTAGGGTTTTGAATTTCAAGTGTTTATTTCAAGTGTTTATTTCTGTTAATGTTGATGACTATGGCTTACAGCCAATGAAAACCCAAAAATCATTATCTCAGTCAATTAGAATACTTTGTAACACCAGCTTGAAAAATTATTTTAAAATACAAAATGTTGGCCTACTGAAATGTATGTTTAGTAAATGCACTCAATACATGGTCGGGGCTTCTTTTGTGGCGTTGCATGGATGCGATAGGCCTGTGGCACTGTTGAGGTTTTATGGAAGTCCAGCTTTCATCTTGTTTGCATTGTTGGGTCTGATGTTTTTCATCTAAGTGTTGACCCTACCCCTTAGATTCTCTATGGGGTTAAGGTCAGGCAAGTTTGCTGGCCAATCAAGCAGTGGACCCGTTGAAGCGATCACACATGAAACGGCCGTAGTCCATCTCTTCTTTCCCCACATGCCTCCTTGACCTGCATGTCCATTTTATTGTCTATGCCACTAAAAGTGAAATCAAGGACTTTGAAAAAGCAGATTCATTGTGGTGAGTGCCGCATCTTCTTCTTTGGACATCAATCAAGCACATTGATAGTGTTGTTTTTAAACCAGGTATTCGTACTTTTGGTAGTGTGGACAGGTGCCAAGTCCTGCTGAAGAATTAAATTTCCATCTCCAAAAAGCTTGTCGGCAGAGGGAAGCATGAAGTGCTCTAAAATTTCCTGATAGACGGCGTGCTGACTTTGGTCTTGATAAAACACAATGGACCTACACCAGAATATAACATGGCTCCCAAACCATCACTGATTGTGGAAACTTCACACTAGACCTCAAGCAGCTTGGATTGTGTGCCTCTCTACTCTTCCTCCAGACTCTGGGACTTTGATTTCCAAATGAAATGCAAAATTTACTTTAATTTGAAAAAAACACCTTGGACCACTGAGCAACAATCCAGTTCTTTTTCTCCTTAGCCCAGGTAAGACGCTTCTGGCGTTGTCTATTGGTCATGAGTGGCTTGACACATGAATTGCGACACTTGCAGCCCATGTCCTGGATACGTCTATGTGTGGTGGCTCTTGAAGCAATGACTCCAGCAGCAGTCCAATCCTTGTGAATCTTCCCAAAATTTTTGAATGGACTTTTCTTAACAATCCTTTCAAGGCTGCGGTTATCCTGGCTGCTTGTGCACCTTTTCTACCACACTTTTTCCTTCCACTCAACTTTCCATTAATATGCTTGGAAACAGCACTCTGAACAGCCAGCTTATTTAGAAATGACCTTTGTGGCTTACACTCCTTGTGGAGTGAGTCAATGACTGCCTTCTGGACATCTGTCAAATCAGCAGTCTTCCCCATGATTGTGGAGCCTATTGAAACAGACTAAGGGACCTTTTTAAACTCTTGGGAAGCCTTTGCAGGTGTTTTTTGTTGATTATTCTAATCTACTGAGATAATAACTTTTGGATTTTCATTGGCTGTAAGCTATAATCATCAACATTAACAGTAGTAAACACGTGAAATAGATCACTGTTTGTAATGACTCAATATAATATATGAGTTTCATTTTCTGTATTGAAGAACTGAAGTAAATTAACTTTTTGATGATATTCTAATTTAGTGAGAAGCACCTGTATATTTTTTACTCTGTTATCATGCACTGCAGTACTCGTGTACTGCCGTGCCTGAGACCTGTTAGTGACTCACTGGCAGAGCCTGTAAGGCCCGGCTTATAGCAGGATCTTACAGGTCACCATATACTGGCATCATCAGATGATCTCAGGATACCATGGCAATGATCAGCACCCACAATTACGATTGCAGGAAGTTGATTCTGCTAAAGTGGGTCTTTTAACCTCCTTCAAACTACTTAGATACCACAGTCTTGATTGACATTGGTATTTAAAGGGTTGTCATAAAGGGGTTAAAAATGACTTGGTAATATGATTATCCAGGTCAGTATGATTACGGCAATTCCAAACTTTTTTTTTTAATATAGGGCAGGGTCCTCTTCCTTCTGTACAAGGCTATCATTGTTAGTATGTCTATTCTAAGCGATATATATGTATTTCGTATGTAACCCCTTCTCATGTACAGCACCATGGATTCAATGGTGCTCTGTAAATAAATATATATTTTAGTAGATTTAAAGAATCAAAAACATTTCTTTGTGTTGAGTTTCTGAGGCTAGTCATTTTTTTTCCCGCTGGGTGAGGACTTGTCTTTCACATGCTGAGCTGTGGTTTTCATTCACACCATTTTGAGGTACATACAGTACAATATTTATATAGCTTTTTATGGCATTACTGGGGGGGTGCAACAACTGTAAAATGGAAATTCTGCTATTCGACAAATAGTTTACTTCTATGTTCAACATACAGATTAAATAATTTTATATTGTGATAGATTGGAATTTTACGGATACATCGATACCAAAGACATTTTTTTACAATTCTTAATTTATTTTTGAATGGGTAAATGGGGAATGATTTAAACTCTTTTATTTTATTTAACATTTTCCATAATTATTTGCATTTCACTCCTAGAGTGGTTATCGATACTATAAGTTACCTTTCCCATGTATTATAATTACTGCATGGCGCTGTTCCAATCACATTCTACCATGTTGTGACTGCATCTCATTGGCAAAGTGAGAAATATGGTGTTTTATTAGTTTGGTCTTTTATAGGGGACATGGGCATCGATGGATGATAGGCGCAAAGGTGAGTATAACTTTTTTGTTTTTTTTCTGTTAATAAATATCTAAAAGAGGGTGTTGAGTTTTATTTCAAATAAAGGACTTTATTTTTCCTGTGTCTTTTTTTACAATATAACTATGGGGTTAGTAATGGTGATGTCTTATAGACGCCACTCCATTACTAACCCCTGGGCTTGATGTCAGCTGACAATACAAAGCTGACATGAATTCATATACCACAAGAAAAAAGTATAAATTGCCAAAAATTACAAATTTTGTTAAATGCAATAGCATACCATACAGTATTTAATGAAACAAGAAATGACAAGATCACTGCTATCCAAAACAGGGAGCCTATGTTGCACAATTGCCCAAATTAGCATACATTCATAAAGTATTATAAAAAATACTAAATAGTATATCATGGAGAGACATCATGCTATACTAAAATGTCTATAAACACATTGGGATTAAATCCATATAAACTTATCAGGACTATAGGAGCTTTCCATAATGGAAAAAGGCATAGCCTATCTAATATTTTATATAGAGCTTAAGTGCCCAAATTGTATCGCTACACTATTAGTAAATACCTCATAATCCCAAAAAGTGGTGTGTAACCAAAAAGACATTCCCCAAGAGGGCACTTACAAGATTAAAGTATATGGCGCTGGTTTCCCCGTCGCCCCAACGCGTGTTTCGCTTCTTCGTCAGGAGGCGTGTCTAAGGGCTTGGTAAGTAAGCATTATATACAGTGGACAGCCAATCACAAATGAGAAAGCCGCACACGTCACTAAATTGCCATGTGGCGCATCCTAAAAACGTGCCGCCGCTTCCTGCTTTTATGGCGCATGTGACGCTGACGTCACACTCCAAAGAAAATGACTACGGGCTCACAGACCTGGAGTAGAAGCGGCGACGCGTCGCTATAGCGACCGCGCAAGCGCACTCCTCTCCTACTGTCTACTCGCCAGAAAGTCGGAGCTGACAAAGCTAGACATGCGCACTAGGAGCAGCGGTTAAATCAAATTAGACTATATCATGCAAAGAACTATAATTTAATTTGATTTAACCGCTGCTCCTAGTGCGCATGTATAGCTTTGTCAGCTCCGCCGCGTTGCCGCTTCTACTCCAGGTCTATGAACACTGCATATGAACACCGAAAACAGTCGTGTGTAGGAAGCCTCACATTGAGTTGTGACCTCCAGCTCGCTCAGCAAACCCTGGAACGATCCGGCAGGTCACAATCTGCCGAGAAGACGACTGAAGTGGAGCAGAGAACAGAAGAAGAGGCCGGCTAGTAACTATATTACTAAGGGCAGGGAACTTACATTAGTGATACCACTCCAACGGTAAAATTAAAACAAGAAAACACCGGAGTGGTGATTTAATTTTTGGTACTCTTAAGAGTTGAAACTTCAATTGCTTGATACCAAATACTGCAGTCCTATAGCATTGGAGTATGTAGTGGCAATCTCAGTCTCCTATGGGGCTCAGGCGCAATGGTCTAGTATGATGGTCTTCTATGAACAGCCACATAGACCTTCAGCTGCTACTGTAACCCATGATAACCCACAACCGTGTCACTGAGAGTCGATGGGAGTCATTGCGCAAGTCATTGAACTGCTAACTGCCGCTGTCAGTGATTGACAGCAGTATATAAATGTCAGGAACACCGCACTGCACTTGCTCACTGAGCCAGTGTGCGTGCCCTGAGTACAAAAACAGTGCTCAAAGATACCTGTGGAGCGGGACAGCAGCGGTGACGATGCGTGCTTCAGACTATCAGGACCTGAAGTACGTGACTGCTGGGGGCGTGGCCTACGCTCCACAGTGCAGGGAAACGCCTAGAAAGGTAACTAAGGGACAAGTTACTAAGTGGCATAGACAGGGACGTAAACCAGATCAAGCCAGGTCAAAGCACGAGATAGCAGGACAGTACCAAAGGGTTAAACAGAGCGAATAGTCAGGGCATAGCAATAGATCAGAAAACCAGAACGGGCAATGGACGGTACAATAGGGACAAACTGTAACGGAGTAACAATAGCCAAGCCAGGAGGTCAGAACCGGAGAAGACAATAGTACCAAAACGAGAGACAGAGAACTGAGTGAGGGGACAGACCGGGTCATACATGGGAATCAAACAAGCAATGCAGTATCCACGCACACCAGGGGGGTCAGACACACAGCCAGAATAACAGTATAGCTGACAGGGAATCCTAGTCTGGAGTGAGTATAAATACCCCTCCCAGATCCAAAGAGAGGCCGGCAAAAGTTAACCCTGTGAGAACAGGACATTAACCATGTCCTAACCACGACAATAAATACCTAAACATCAGTGAATGGAGCTTGCTCTGGTCGCTGCTGGTATAAGAAGATGCCGGCTATGTAACACAGCCAGCATCTCCTCGGTATGGAGTGGACTCAGTCCCTGAGCTCACTCTACAGAACCTGCACACGACCCATGATGAAAATGTATGTCACAGGTTATGTTTCCGCAACAGAAATGGACATACTGCTGATATAAAAAACGCAATAAAATCCAATTTATATGTAGATTCAGCACTAATAAATAGAAAAGTAGTGGGTGGATGAGATGAAAGGGTTTTATGGGTTTAAAAATTCTTGCGACCAGCCTTTTTTTTTTAATACAAACTGTACAATATTCATCCCCAAATTCAAACACACCAAGTCTAGCTCTGCTGAGTCTCATGCAGGGTCTCCAGCGAAGAGCTCAGTTATTGACTGCAGCACTGTCGCAGTGACATCAGTGCTGCAGACAATAATAGACATTGGGAGCAGTGGCGGAGACTCAGTGCTGGACCTGAGGAGGGCGAGAAAAGAAAATACTGCAGCCATGGACAGTGGTTTTATGAAAGTGGAACTCTCCTTTGTCCACTTTACTGATATTGTTAAATAAATATCTGATAATTTGGGTGAAAACATTAAAACCAATAATTAAACTATCCTACAAAGAAAACTTAGGAAACTATTAAAAAATAGACAATTCCTTATTTGATATAATGACACATAATAAGACATACACATTAAAAATGGTACATGATTAGTACCAAACGTACCATTTTTAATTTGTATGTCTTATTATGTATCATTATATCAAATAAACAATTGATATTGATAAATTTTGTGCATTTTGATTATAAACTTCACACAAAATCTGAGTAAAATCCACACTATCTATAAAATAAAATAGAAAAAAATGTAACGCAAAATCAGCTCTATGGACACTGACTCCTGCTCACAGGGAATGACTACTAGGGTTCCAGTTACAGGCACTGACTCCTGGAACTCTGCTTACAGGCACTGACTCCTGGAACTCTGCTTACAGGCACTGACTCCTGGAACTCTGTTTACAGGCACTGACTCCTGGGGCCCTGCCTACAGGCACTGACTCCTAGGGCCCTGCTTACAGGCACTGACTCCTGGGGCCCTGCCTACAGGCACTGACTCCTGGGGCTCTGCTTACAGGCACTGACTTCTGGGGCTCTGCTTACAGGCACTGATTCCTGGGGCTCCGCTTACAGGCACTGACTCCTAGGGCCCTGCTTACAGGCACTGACTCCTGGGGCTCTGCTTACAGACACTGACTCCTGGGGCTCTGCTTACAGACACTGACTCCTGGGGCCCTGCTTACAGGCACTGACTCCTGGGGCCCTGCTTACAGGCACTGACTCCTGGGGCTCTGCTTACAGACACTGACTCCTGGGGCCCTGCTTACAGGCACTGACTCCTGGGGCCCTGCTTACAGGCACTGACTCCTAGGGCCCTGCTTACAGGCACTGACTCCTGGGGCTCTGCTTACAAGCACTGACTCCTAGGGCTCTGCTTACAGGCACTGACTCTTGGGGCCCAGCTTACAGGCACTGACTCCTGGGGCCCTGCTTACAGGCACTGACTCCTGGGGCTCTGCTTACAGACACTGACTCCTGGGGCCCTGCTTACAGGCACTGACTCCTGGGGCCTTGCTTACAGGCACTGACTCCTGGGGCTCTGCTTACAGACACTGACTCCTGGGGCCCTGCTTACAGGCACTGACTCCTGGGGCCCTGCTTACAGGTACTGACTCCTGGGGCTCCGCTTACAGGCACTGACTCCTAGGGCCCTGCTTACAGGCACTGACTCCTGGGGCTCTGCTTACAAGCACTGACTCCTAGGGCCCTGCTTACAGGCACTGACTCTTGGGGCCCAGCTTACAGGCACTGACTCCTGGGGCCCCTGCCTACAGGCACTGACTCCTAGGGCCCTGCTTACAGGCACTGACTCCTGGGGCCCTGCTTACAGGCACTGACTCCTGGGGCTCCGCTTACAGGCACTGAATCCTGGGGCTCTGCTTACAGGCACTGACTCCTAGGACCCTGCTTACAGGCACTGACTCCTAGGGCCCTGCTTACAGGCACTGACTCCTGGGACTCCGCTTACAGGCACTGACTCCTGGGGCTCTGCTTACAGGCACTGACTCCTAGGGCCCTGCTTACAGGCACTTAATTAAACAAAACCGTTGGCACAACCCTGTAGTATTAGTGGTGCTCAAGTAGGATCCCAATCCGTGACTCGTGATATACAAAAACTTGGCACACACTTGTGGATTCTGATGCAGAAAAGTGATTGATTTTAATAAAGTACAGTACATACAAATAGACGTTTCATCTCTTTCATAGATGACACTTTTCAGAACCTCAGGGGTGATATCAATAAGGGCAAGGTCCATTTCCCGTCAAACCTTACTACACTTGATCAACTAGCTCTCAAAACCCTACAAGATGATAAGGAGATTATCATCAAACCGGCTGACAAGGGGGGAGCCATTGTAATTCTAGACAAATCCATGTATTTAGATGAAGTTCATCGCCAACTTGGCGATACGTCGGTTTATAAACCACTTCCTCATGATCCTACCAATGAAGTCAGACTATTAATCCAGGACACTTTATCCAAATATAAAATTAGTGGAATGTTGGATGACAAAACTTGTGGTTATTTAACTAAACAATCTCCAATCACACCTGTCTTTTACATTCTCCCTAAAATACACAAAAACTTAAATAATCCACCAGGTAGACCGATTGTGGCCTCTACAGAGTCCATCTTCTCTCCCATCTCGAAATACTTGGAAAAAATTCTGACACCTCTCATAAAATCAACACCATCTTTCTTACTAGACACAGGAGCCTTCCTTGATATTATCCATAATCTAGGCCCAATTCCCCAGGATGCTATCCTGGTTACATTTGATGTCAAAGATTTATACACGTCTATTCCTCATATGGAGGGTATCCAGTCAGTACGTAGGCTACTTGAATTGTCTAAATTTCATCCACAACAGACTAACCTCTGCTGTGAACTCCTGTCTATAGTATTAACAAAAATTTTTTTTCTTTTTGAGGACAAATATTATTTACAGACTAGGGGGACCGCGATGGGCTTTAACACTGCACCCCCTTATGCAAATTGCTACGTAGCCCACCTTGAGGACTGTGTCATATATCAAGATGCTCTCTTCCGCACCTATTCTATAGTGTGGAAGAGATACATCGATGATATCTTCTGCATCTGGAGTGGATCACTTGACACCTTGGATGCCTTTTTCTCCATGTTACAAACATCCTGGCCAGGCCTCAGCTTTACAATGACACATCATAATGACCAGATCAATTTCCTGGACACACTAGTCATTAAAGACAACTTGGGCAACCTCTCCACCGATCTTTTTAGAAAACCAACTGATCGTAATAGCTTGCTTCATTACGAAAGCTTTCACCCGACAAAAATGAAGAATGCTATCCCCAAATCGCAATTGAAAAGAGTTCAGAGGATAGTCTCAGACACGGAGGTACAGAAAGTACGCATGAATGAGATGCGTACTAAATTTTTGGAGAGGGGTTATCCATCACATACATTGAATAGTTTAGATTTAAATTCCCCTCCCAAACCCAAGGTAACCAACCGGATTGCATTTGTACATGATTACCATCCCCTAGCCTATCGAATACATTCTAACATAAGACGCCACTGGCACCTTCTGACAACTGCCTATCCGAATATAGAGGCTTTCAAAAAACCTTTTCTCCCTTGTTTTAGGAGACCCAGAAATATACGTGACATTTTAATTAAAGCAGACATAGGCTCTCCTCGTCCCTATAGTCAACAACGCTTTCTTAAAAATCCTAAATATGGTACCTTCCCTTGCCTTCAGTGCACACAGTGCAACAACATTCAGAAAGGAAATACCTTTCATCACCCCCACACAGGCAGAAAATATGATATTAGAGAGTATTATACCTGTGACAGCTCTTTTGTGATATATATCATTAAATGCCCTTGTGGCTTATTATATGTGGGGGAAACCACACAGCACATAAGGGATCGGATATCCAAACATAAATCTACTATTAGATGTAAAAATATGCTCCTTCCGGTTCCTCATCATTTTATTACTGCTGGACACACTATTGCACAACTGAAGTTCCAAGTTATAGAACAAATTCATCCGTCACGCAGGGGGGGTAACCGGATTAATATATTAAAAAGACAGGCCTACTGGATTCATGAGCTCAATACCCTGGCGCCCAAGGGGTTAAATAAGGACTATGATATACAATCCTTCCTTCCATCGTAACCATATTTGCAATCTATGGGCTAATATATGGGCTATCATATGATATTATTATTGGGATACGAGGCGGTATGATCTATATGATAACATACTATGTATTTAAAATTTGCATACCGCATACTAATCTGTTTTCATCTCTATTTCAGAACCAACAATTGTGAATTGTCTTGAAATCACCGTCACCAGAGCACTGAACTTTCTCTGCCTTATTCCTTGGCACTTCCTGTAACTACGTTCTAGTGGTTACTATGGTAACCTAGTCACCACCTTGCACCTCCTCTCAATCCATCCCACTCATCAGTATTCATACATACACACTGGCGTCTCTTATCTACGCCCCCTCCCTGTCATTTTCCAGTGCCTGGAGCGCACGATGATGTTAGTGGAGCGCACGCCAGGCTCACTTCCGGTTGCGCACTTCCGGTCTGCGCTCCTTCACTCAGCCTCCACATTACTCAGGGATATAAACCCTGACGCTCCCCAATAGAATAGCGCTATTGACTTGCGGCGGATACCGCGTCCATTTACTATTTACAAGCAACGGTAAGCCCTTATGGATACTTAATTTATCTATATTTTGACATGGGACTTTTTTCATTAGCTCCATATGTTCTCTTTTGCAGAGAAACGGCCTTTTGTGCCTCCTCATTTATTGGTATGTAATCCGGGTATGTTATACTCCCACCACCCAGTGTACCTTAAGTCCTATAACAATACCCTTTTTCTCATAGCATTTCTAGATTTATGCCCAGTTATTTTTGAGCTCACAGTACAGTCTCACGGTATGTGTCTCTCTTACTCAGTAGACCTTGGTTTCCACCACTATTCCCTTTTCATATACACCTTACACATATGTGCATTAATGAATTTGATGTCTCTGCATATGCTTATGATCGATTCTGTTCGAGCGACCCAGTTTTTTGTATATACTTTCTTTGTATCTATGTTTATTGTTGTTTTTATTTTTGTTTCATGCCTACAGTACACTGATGAAGGTCATAGACCGAAACGTCTATTTGTATGTACTGTACTTTATTAAAATCAATCACTTTTCTGCATCAGAATCCACAAGTGTGTGCCAAGTTTTTGTATATCACGAGTCACGGATTGGGATCCTACTTGAGCACCACTAATACTACAGGGTTGTGCCAACGGTTTTGTTTAATTATAGTAACCCTTACGCTGAGCACACCCTCTCTGGGCTATGTCTTCATTGACTTTTTCGTATAATGCAGAGGAGACATCGAACATTATAGCACAGTCTACCTTGCCGAGTGATTTCCTTAGACTTCCTCCTAAAGAGACCAGAGGTCGTGATCTGGAGAAAACACTCAGGCGATGCACTAACCTTGAGTTACACTGTGTCACTCTAACGGAATACCTCAAAGTTCAGAGGATTCCTAGGGGGCTACGGGTCCCCTTACGTCCCACTCTTTTCAGTGATTCACATGATTTTTGCTCGCGGCTTGAGCAAATTATTAATAAATGTTCCTTTGACCTTATCACTCTAACGTTAGAGCATCTGCACCTGGGAATCACTAAGTGCAAGGAAGAGATTTCCAACATCGAAACACAGCTAGCATCTTCAACTACCACTGAGGAATTCAACAATTTGAAAACCAAGATTAACAGCGTCATTGAGCAACATCGACGGGACACCGAGACAAGGAAAAGGAATAAATTTGTTCGAGATACGGAGGACTACGAACAGAACAGAGTGTACAAATGGCGAGAATCCTACAGTTCCGGGAACTTCCACACTCACTCAAATTACAGGTCTACCACGGACATTTCTTCCTCAGGTTCAGACTACGAGAGACAGGCCCCATCAAGTCATTTTTTAGGACAGAGACGCAGACCTTCAAAAAGAAGAGGACCCGGAGGGGGAAGAGACCTACGCAGAAATACGGACTTTGGTCGCATAACCCGCTCGCAGGTAATGACCCACTTGTAGTTAACATTTCATCAAAAAATCTAGGTATAGCGGAACATCGTATGCTACAGAGGGGTCTCTCTTTTTGTCCTAGCTATAAATATAACACATTCAATCTTGATATGGACCTTCAAAGGTTCTATAGATCGTTAAGACTTAAATTACATTTCTCTAGTGTTATTGCTAACAGAAACGAATCTATACCGTCGCACTCACCATTGATATCATCCGACAGCCTGGGTCTTAGGAATAAGAGTAATTATAGACCACCTATGGGGTCTCATGCCCTAGAGACTTTCATCTCTTTCATAGATGACACTTTTCAGAACCTCAGGGGTGATATCAATAAGGGCAAGGTCCATTTCCCGTCAAACCTTACTACACTTGATCAACTAGCTCTCAAAACCCTACAAGATGATAAGGAGATTATCATCAAACCGGCTGACAAGGGGGGAGCCATTGTAATTCTAGACAAATCCATGTATTTAGATGAAGTTCATCGCCAACTTGGCGATACGTCGGTTTATAAACCACTTCCTCGTGATCCTACCAATGAAGTCAGACTATTAATCCAGGACACTTTATCCAAATATAAAATTAGTGGAATGTTGGATGACAAAACTTGTGGTTATTTAACTAAACAATCTCCAATAACACCTGTCTTTTACATTCTCCCTAAAATACACAAAAACTTAAATAATCCACCAGGTAGACCGATTGTGGCCTCTACAGAGTCCATCTTCTCTCCCATCTCGAAATACTTGGAAAAAATTCTGACACCTCTCATAAAATCAACACCATCTTTCTTACTAGACACAGGAGCCTTCCTTGATATTATCCATAATCTAGGCCCAATTCCCCAGGATGCTATCCTGGTTACATTTGATGTCAAAGATTTATACACGTCTATTCCTCATATGGAGGGTATCCAGTCAGTACGTAGGCTACTTGAATTGTCTAAATTTCATCCACAACAGACTAACCTCTGCTGTGAACTCCTGTCTATAGTATTAACAAAAATTTTTTTTCTTTTTGAGGACAAATATTATTTACAGACTAGGGGGACCGCGATGGGCTCTAACACTGCACCCCCTTATGCAAATTGCTACATAGCCCACCTTGAGGACTGTGTCATATATCAAGATGCTCTCTTCCGCACCTATTCTATAGTGTGGAAGAGATACATCGATGATATCTTCTGCATCTGGAGTGGATCACTTGACACCTTGGATGCCTTTTTCTCCATGTTACAAACATCCTGGCCAGGCCTCAGCTTTACAATGACACATCATAATGACCAGATCAATTTCCTGGACACACTAGTCATTAAAGACAACTTGGGCAACCTCTCCACCGATCTTTTTAGAAAACCAACTGATCGTAATAGCTTGCTTCATTACGAAAGCTTTCACCCGACAAAAATGAAGAATGCTATCCCCAAATCGCAATTGAAAAGAGTTCAGAGGATAGTCTCAGACACGGAGGTACAGAAAGTACGCATGAATGAGATGCGTACTAAATTTTTGGAGAGGGGTTATCCATCACATACCTTGAATAGTTTAGATTTAAATCCCCCTCCCAAACCCAAGGTAACCAACCGGATTGCATTTGTACATGACTACCATCCTCTAGCCTATCGAATACATTCTAACATAAGACGCCACTGGCACCTTCTGACAACTGCCTATCCGAATATAGAGGCTTTCAAAAAACCTTTTCTCCCTTGTTTTAGGAGACCCAGAAATATACGTGACATTTTAATTAAAGCAGACATAGGCTCTCCTCGTCCCTATAGTCAACAACGCTTTCTTAAAAATCCTAAATATGGTACCTTCCCTTGCCTTCAGTGCACACAGTGCAACAACATTCAGAAAGGAAATACCTTTCATCACCCCTACACAGGCAGAAAATATGATATTAGAGAGTATTATACCTGTGACAGCTCTTTTGTGATATATATCATTAAATGCCCTTGTGGCTTATTATATGTGGGGGAAACCACACAGCACATAAGGGATCGGATATCCAAACATAAATCTACTATTAGATGTAAAAATATGCTCCTTCCGGTTCCTCATCATTTTATTACTGCTGGACACACTATTGCACAACTGAAGTTCCAAGTTATAGAACAAATTCATCCGTCACGCAGGGGGGGTAACCGGATTAATATATTAAAAAGACAGGCCTACTGGATTCATGAGCTCAATACCCTGGCGCCCAAGGGGTTAAATAAGGACTATGATATACAATCCTTCCTTCCATCGTAACCATATTTGCAATCTATGGGCTAATATATGGGCTATCATATGATATTATTATTGGGATACGAGGCGGTATGATCTATATGATAACATACTATGTATTTAAAATTTGCATACCGCATACTAATCTGTTTTCATCTCTATTTCAGAACCAACAATTGTGAATTGTCTTGAAATCACCGTCACCAGAGCACTGAACTTTCTCTGCCTTATTCCTTGGCACTTCCTGTAACTACGTTCTAGCGGTTACTATGGTAACCTAGTCATCACCTTGCACCTCCTCCCAATCCATCCCACTCATTAGTATTCATACACACACACTGGCGTCTCTTATCTACGCCCCCTCCCTGTCATTTTCCAGTGCCTGGAGCGCACGATGATGTTAGTGGAGCGCACGCCAGGCTCACTTCCGGTTGCGCACTTCCGGTCTGCGCTCCTTCACTCAGCCTCCACATTACTCAGGGATATAAACCCTGACGCTCCCCAATAGAATAGCGCTATTGACTTGCGGCGGATACCGCGTCCATTTACTATTTACAAGCAACGGTAAGCCCTTATGGATACTTAATTTATCTATATTTTGACATGGGACTTTTTTCATTAGCTCCATATGTTCTCTTTTGCAGAGAAACGGCCTTTTGTGCCTCCTCATTTATTGGTATGTAATCCGGGTATGTTATACTCCCACCACCCAGTGTACCTTAAGTCCTATAACAATACCCTTTTTCTCATAGGATTTCTAGATTTATGCCCAGTTATTTTTGAGCTCACAGTACAGCCTCACGGTATGTGTCTCTCTTACTCAGTAGACCTTGGTTTCCACCACTATTCCCTTTTCATATACACCTTACACATATGTGCATTAATGAATTTGATGTCTCTGCATATGCTTATGATCGATTCTGTTCGAGCGACCCAGTTTTTTGTATATACTTTCTTTGTATCTATGTTTATTGTTGTTTTTATTTTTGTTTCATGCCTACAGTACACTGATCAAGGTCATAGACCGAAACGTCTGTATGTATGTACTGTACTTTATTAAAATCAATCACTTTTCTGCATCAGAATCCACAAGTGTGTGCCAAGTTTCTGCTTACAGGCACTGACTTCTGGGGCTCTGCTTACAGGCACTGACTCTTGGGGCCCTGCCTACAGGCACTGACTCCTGGGGCCCTGCCTACAGGCACTGACTCCTGGGGCCCTGCCTACAGGCACTGACTCCTGGGGCCCTGCCTACAGGCACTGACTCCTGGGGCCCTGCCTACAGGCACTGACTCCTGGGGCCCTGCCTACAGGCACTGACTCCTGGGGCCCTGCCTACAGGCACTGACTCCTGGGGCTCTGCTTACAGGCACTGACTCCTGGGGCTCTGCTTACAGGCACTGACTCCTGGGGCTCTGCTTACAGGCACTGACTCTTGGGGCCCTGCTTACAGGCACTGACTCCTAGGGCCCTGCTTACAGGCACTGACTCCTAGGGCCCTACTTACAGGCACTGACTCCTGGGGCCCTGCTTACAGACACTGACTCCTAGGGCCCTACTTACAGGCACTGACTCCTGGGGCTCTGCTTACAGGCACTGACTCCTGGGGCTCTGCTTACAGACACTGACTCCTAGGGCCCTGCTTACAGGCACTGACTCCTAGGGCCCTGCTTACAGGCACTGACTCCTGGGGCTCTGCTTACAGGCACTGACTCCTAGGGCCCTACTTACAGGCACTGACTCCTAGGGCCCTACTTACAGGCACTGACTCCTAGGGCCCTACTTACAGGCACTGACTCCTGGGGCCCTGCTTACAGACACTGACTCCTAGGGCCCTACTTACAGGCACTGACTCCTGGGGCTCTGCTTATAGGCACTGACTCCTGGGGCTCTGCTTACAGACACTGACTCCTAGGGCCCTACTTACAGGCACTGACTCCTGGGGCTCTGCTTACAGGCACTGACTCCTAGGGCCCTGCTTACAGGCACTGACTCCTAGGGCCCTACTTACAGGCACTGACTCCTGGGGCTCTGCTTACAGACACTGACTCCTGGGGCCCTACTAACAGGCACTGACTCCTGGGGTTCTGCTTACAGGCACTGACTCCTAGGGCCCTGCTTACAGGCACTGACTCCTAGGGCCCTACTTACAGGCACTGACTCCTAGGGCCCTACTTACAGGCACTGACTCCTGGGGCTCTGCTTACAGACACTGACTCCTAGGGCCCTACTTACAGGCACTGACTCCTGGGGTTCTGCTTACAGGCACTGACTCCTGGGGCCCTGCTTACAGGCATTGGCTCCTGGGGCTCTGCTTACAGGCACTGACTCCTGGGGCTCTGCTTACAGGCACTGACTCTTGGGGCCCTGCTTACAGGCACTGACTCCTGGGGCTCTGCTTACAGACACTGACTCCTAGGGCCCTACTTACAGGCACTGACTCCTGGGGCTCTGCTTACAGGCACTGACTCCTGGGGCCCTGCTTACAGGCACTGACTCCTAGGGCCCTACTTACAGGCACTGACTCCTGGGGCTCTGCTTACAGACACTGACTCCTAGGGCCCTACTTACAGGCACTGACTCCTGGGGCTCTGCTTACAGACACTGACTCCTAGGGCCCTACTTACAGGCACTGACTCCTGGGGTTCTGCTTACAGGCACTGACTCCTAGGGCCCTGCTTACAGGCACTGACTCCTGGGGTTCTGCTTACAGGCACTGACTCCTAGGGCCCTGCTTACAGGCACTGACTCCTAGGGCCCTACTTACAGGCACTGACTCCTGGGGCTCTGCTTACAGACACTGACTCCTAGGGCCCTACTTACAGGCACTGACTCCTGGGGTTCTGCTTACAGGCACTGACTCCTGGGGCCCTGCTTACAGGCATTGGCTCCTGGGGCTCTGCTTACAGGCACTGACTCCTGGGGCTCTGCTTACAGGCACTGACTCCTGGGGCTCTGCTTACGGGCACTGACTCTTGGGGCCCTGCTTACAGGCACTGACTCCTGGGGCTCTGCTTACAGACACTGACTCCTAGGGCCCTACTTACAGGCACTGACTCCTGGGGCTCTGCTTACAGGCACTGACTCCTAGGGCCCTGCTTACAGGCACTGACTCCTGGGGCTCTGCTTACAGACACTGACTCCTAGGGCCCTACTTACAGGCACTGACTCCTGGGGTTCTGCTTACAGTCACTGACTCCTGGGGCCCTGCTTACAGGCATTGGCTCCTGGGGCTCTGCTTACAGGCACTGACTCCTGGGGCTCTGCTTACAGGCACTGACTCTTGGGGCCCTGCTTACAGGCACTGACTCTTGGGGCCCTGCTTACAGGCACTGACTCTTGGGGCCCTGCTTACAGGCACTGACTCCTGGGGCCCTGCTTACAGGCATTGGCTCCTGGGGCTCTGCTTACAGGCACTGATTCCTGGGGCTCCGCTTACAGGCACTGGCTCCAAGGGTTCCAGTTATAGGTACCAACTCCAAGGGCTCTGCCTACAGACACTGGCTCCTGGGGCCCTGCTTACAAGCAATGAGTCCTGGAGCCCTGCGTACCGGCACTGACTCCTGGGGCCCTGCTTACAGGTAGTATCTCCTGAGGCTCTGCTTACAGGCACTGACTCCTGGGGCTCTGCTTATGGACACAGACTCCGCTTATTGGCTCTGATTTCTGGTGGTTTGCTTATGGCACATGAAGACAGCGTGGCACTATAGGTCACAGCAAGTCTCTGAGGTATTGAATCTGGAAAATGACCTATAACAGAATGCAATATTTCTGAGACTAGCCAAACACATAATCGTAATCGACATTCCTTCCCCCACATGCCCGTGCCCGGCAGTCACCTGTAGCAATCTGCGTTATTGAGCTATAAAGCATAGCTACCATGAATTACATATGGTGGGCATATTTAGTCTCTATGCGTAGATAAAATCCAGCGGAACCCAGTAGCAACGCCGCCAACCCATTCAGATCTTCAGGCGGAAAGTTATGGGCCATCCACAGTTCTGGACACAAAATCATATTCTTAGAAATGGGAGAAGAGAGGCTGCACAATAACAGGGGTGGGAGCAGAGTGTGGAAGGGAGCAGCCCAAGAGATATAAGGCAGGCCCTCATTTTGGACTGAGTTTTCTACTGGTAACAGGACCGTTATCTGACGCGGCCAAGGGAACCACGTAACTAAGATTTGGACCTGTGATCCATCAGTGCCTCCCTATGGTCACATGCTACATAACACGGTAATTGCAGCCTACCTGTACCCTATCCTTGTACTAGAGTCTTGACTGCATACTTGTATATTGTTCTGTATATATATGCAGCTCTGGCAAAAATTAAGATACCACTTTCAAATGTTCAGTTTGTCTGATTTTTCTCCTTATAGTATATTTTTGAGTAAAATGTAAATTGTTCTTTTAGTGTATAAACTTCTGACAACATGTCTCCGAATTTCCAAGCAATAAATTTTGGGGTTTTTTTTCTGACAAAGAAAAATGGTCAAAATTTAAAAAAAAAAAACAGTGCTTTCAAATAATGCAAAGAAAACAAGTTCCTAATCATTTAGAAACAACAATACTAATGTTTCAACTCAGGAAGAGTTCAGAAATCAATATTTTGTGGAATAACCATGATTCTTAATCACAGCTTTCATGCGTCTTGGCATGCTTTCCACCAGTCTTTCACCCTGCTTCTGGCACAGAAATTTAAGCAGTTCTTTTTTGTTTGATGGCTTGTGACTATCCATCATCCTCTTGATTATATTCCAGAGGTTTTCATTGGGGTTCAGGTCTGGAGATTGGGCTGCCCATGACAGGGTTTTGATGTGGTGGTCTCTTAATTTTTGCCAGAGCTGTATACCTGTATATTTTTAGTGTGCCTTTTTGGCGATTAAATATAAAATTAATCTTGGGATGCTCTTTTATCTCAATACACAAATCCCCACGTTCTGTTGGTTATTATACGCTACCCGGGTTGGTTTCTGACCTGATATAAAGGCCCTTTTACATTTAGCGATGCACCAGCGATCCGACCCGGTCAGGATCGCTGGTGCATCGCTAAATGATCGCTTTCACACAGAAAGATCTCACAGCGATGCAGCAGCGACGCAGCGCACGATACTCACCTTTCACACACAGCGATCCTGACGTCCTCCCGCCCGCCTCCACGCGTCGCTCGTCGTCACAGCAGGAAGTCCAGCAGGAAGCAGACGACGAGAAATGGAGCCGGACATTCTCTCGCGATCAGCGACAGACAGCGGGGGAGCCGGTCGGAGGTAGGTATCACACATAGCGATATCACTATGTCACAAAATCGGTGACGTTACAGCGATATCGCTATGTGTAAAGCCCCCTTTAGCCTGCTGTCAGACAGGGCTTATTTCGTACGAGGAACTGGTGGCAGCAAACTGTACTGTTTTAGTGAGGAACTCTGGCAGTGATGGCCAGGAGGTTTATATATATATCCCCACTCACTGGAAGCGCCTCATTAATTCGCACCTATAAGGGAAGCCTTTCTGGCGACTATTTGTCCTCAGTGCTGTTCCCTGACTGACCTGTGGCAAATGGTGGTGCCAGACAGCCGATCCTTGCTGGGTCCTTCTCTCCCCTCCCCCGAGGTGAGCGAAGTTGACAGCCTCCCTCCCCCTGTGCAACCGGCCACAGGTTCTGACTCCTGGGACTTTATTTATGGGCACTGACATCTGGGGGCTCTGTTTATGGAAACTGACTCTTAGCACTTTGTTCATGGGCACAGACTCCGCTTACAGGCAGACTCCTGGGGATCTGCCTATGAGTGCTGACTGCTTATGGACACAGACTTCCAGGGTTCTGCATATGGACACTATCTCCTTGGGTGCTGCTGGTTATGGGCCAAGGCTCCTGGGACTTTGCTTATAAATCCTGAGGCTTTACTTATGGACGCTAACTGCATGATACTCTGTTTATGGGCAGCACGGTGGCTCAGTGGTTAGCACTGCAGCCTTGTAGTGCTGGAATCCTGGGTTCAAATCCCACCAAGGACAACATCTGTAAGGAGTTTGTATGTTCTCCCCGTGTTTGTGTGGGTTTCTTCTGGGTTTTCCAGTTTCCTCCCATAGTCCAAAGACATACTGAGAAATTTAGATTGTGAGCCCCATCGGGGACAGTGATGATAATGTGTGCAAACTGTAAATGCTGCGGAATATGTTATCGCTATATAAAGATTATTAATATTATTATAGGTGCTGATTCCTGGGGCTCAGACTCCTGGGAACCTTTTTATGGACGCTGAATCCTAGGACTCTGCTTATAGTCACAAAATCCACATTTTGTCTGTACTGCTGATATAAAACTGACACGTCTGTGGGTCCATGTGAAAATTCTGACATGCGCGTACCATCATTGAATAAAATGGTTGTAAGTGCATCTGTATTTGCAGTCCTTAAAAACAGGACCTAGTACGAATTTGTGAAGGGGGCCTAAGGGTACTGACTCCTGCTACTCTGCATTTGGACGCTGACTCTTAAGACGCTCTGAATATGGGCCCTGACTCCTGGGACTCCCTAAGCATGGGCCCTGACTCCTGGGACTCCGTAAGCATGGATCCTGACTCCTGGGACTCCCTAAGCATGGGCCCTGACTCCTGGGACTCCGTAAGCATGGATCCTGACTCCTGGGACTCCCTAAGCATGGATCCTGACTCCTGGGACTCCCTAAGCATGGGCCCTGACTCCTGGGACTCCCTAAGCATGGGCCCTGACTCCTGGGACTCCCTAAGCATGGACCCTGACTCCTGGGACTCCCTAAGCATGGGCCCTGACTCCTGGGACTCCCTAAGCATGGGCCCTGACTCCTGGGACTCCCTAAGCATGGACACTGACACCTGGGACTCCATAAGCATGGACCCTGACTCCTGGGACTCCATAAGCATGGACCCTGACTCCTGGGACTCCCTAAGCATGGGCCCTGACTCCTGGGACTCCCTAAGCATGGGCCCTGACTCCTGGGACTCCCTAAGCATGGACCCTGACTCCTGGGACTCCATAAGCATGGACCCTGACTCCTGGGACTCCATAAGCATGGACCCTGACTCCTGGGACTCCATAAGCATGGACCCTGACTCCTGGGACTCCATAAGCATGGTCCCTGACTCTTGGGACTCTCTAAGCATGGACCCTGACTCCTGGGACTAAGCATGGACCCTGACTCCTGGGACTCCCTAAGCATGGGCCCTGACTCCTGGGACTAAGCATGGACCCTGACTCCTGGGACTCCCTAAGCATGGACCCTGACCCCTGGGACTCCATAAGCATGGGCCCTGACTCCTGGGACTAAGCATGGGCCCTGACTCCTGGGACTCCCTAAGCATGGACCCTGACTCCTGGGACTCCCTAAGCATGGACCCTGACTCCTGGGACTCCCTAAGCATGGGCCCTGACTCCTGGGACTCCCTAAGCATGGGCCCTGACTCCTGGGACTCCCTATGCATGGGCCCTGACTCCTGGGACTCCCTAAGCATGGGCCCTGACTCCTGGGACTCCCTAAGCATGGGCCCTGACTCCTGGGACCCCTAAGCATGGGCCCTGACTCCTGGGACTCCCTAAGCATGGGCCCTGACTCCTGGGAATCCCTAAGCATGGACCCTGACTCCTGGGACTCCCTAAGCATGGACCCTGACTCCTGGGACTCCCTAAGCATGGACCCTGACTCCTGGGACTCCCTAAGCATGGACCCTGACTCCTGGGACTCCCTAAGCATGGGCCCTGACTCCTGGGACTAAGCATGGGCCCTGATTCCTGGGACTCCCTAAGCATGGGCCCTGACTCCTGGGACTCCCTAAGCATGGACCCTGACTCCTGGGACTCCCTAAGCATGGACCCTGACTCCTGGGACTCCATAAGCATGGACCCTGACTCCTGGGACTCCATAAGCATGGACCCTGACTCCTGGGACTCCATAAGCATGGACCCTGACTCCTGGGACTCCATAAGCATGGACCCTGACTCCTGGGACTCCATAAGCATGGTCCCTGACTCCTGGGACTCTCTAAGCATGGACCCTGACTCCTGGGACTAAGCATGGACCCTGACTCCTGGGACTCCCTAAGCATGGGCCCTGACTCCTGGGACTAAGCATGGACCCTGACTCCTGGGACTCCCTAAGCATGGGCCCTGACTCCTGGGACTCCATAAGCATGGGCCCTGACTCCTGGGACTCCCTAAGCATGGACCCTGACTCCTGGGACTCCCTAAGCATGGACCCTGACTCCTGGGACTCCCTAAGCATGGGCCCTGACTCCTGGGACTAAGCATAGGCCCTGACTCCTGGGACTCCCTAAGCATGGGCCCTGACTCCTGGGACTCCCTAAGCATGGGCCCTGACTCCTGGGACTCCCTAAGCATGGGCCCTGACTCCTGGGACTCCCTAAGCATGGGCCCTGACTCCTGGGACTCCCTAAGCATGGAGCCTGACTCCTGGGACTCCCTAAGCATGGTCCCTGACTCCTGGGACTCTCTAAGCATGGACCCTGACTCCTGGGACTCTCTAAGCATGGACCCTGACTCCTGGGACTAAGCATGGACCCTGACTCCTGGGACTCCATAAGCATGGGCCCTGACTCCTGGGACTAAGCATGGACCCTGACTCCTGGGACTCCCTAAGCATGGACCCTGACTCCTGGGACTCCCTAAGCATGGGCCCTGACTCCTGGGACTCCCTAAGCATGGGCCCTGACTCCTGGGACTCCCTAAGCATGGGCCCTGACTCCTGGGACTCCCTAAGCATGGACCCTGACTCCTGGGACTCCCTAAGCATGGACCCTGACTCCTGGGACTCCCTAAGCATGGACCTTGACTCCTGGGACTCCCTAAGCATGGGCCCTGACTCCTGGGACTCCCTAAGCATGGGCCCTGACTCCTGGGACTCCCTAAGCATGGGCCCTGACTCCTGGGACTCCCTAAGCATGGACCCTGACTCCTGGGACTCCCTAAGCATGGACCCTGACTCCTGGGACTCCCTAAGCATGGACCCTGACTCCTGGGACTCCCTAAGCATGGGCCCTGACTCCTGGGACTCCCTAAGCATGGGCCCTGACTCCTGAGGCTCTGATTACAGGGGCACTGAGATGCTAGTTATTGGGGGACACCCCCTGCCTCCTCTTATAGGGAGACTCAGTGTTTGGGGGCTGCCTCTCCCTGGCTCTCCGCCATGGCCACTCTTGCTACACACCAACAAAGCACTTATTACAGGCTCTCACCTCCAAGAGACCTGACTGGCCATCAATGTCCCTGAGTCTGACAGTAAGTTCTGTCAGACGTCACCACGGTCCTTCCCCCTTTCCCCCTCCCTCACTAAACAGTGATCACGTGAGTAGGCAAACATGGAGGATGATATCGAGCTTGAACTTAGCCGGTTAGCCATGTCAGAGAATGCGGAGAGCGATTCACCGGAGGAGGACCCCGAGGAAGAATACGGCAGCGTTACAAAATCTGGCGAGGAAGAGGTGAGAATGTGCGGGCGGCGGGAGGGAAGGAAGCCGGTTACAGCGAGGCTGGAGATTGTTTCATCCGTTGCTAGGAAACCGTGGGCCGCACAGCTGCCATACCTGTCATATGTCAGAGCTCCACCAATCACAGGTCCGCTTTCATTTCTCCGCTCTGTAGAGCGCTGAGCCCTTATTGTTATGGGGACTATTGCATTGGTTTCTGCCTCATTATACCGCTGACTGAGCGCTGGATCTGCGTCGCGGTGCAATAGGCGAGCTGGGAAATGGCGTACATCATTAATAAAGCTGTTTTATTCTTATTTAGGCAGAGCTTCATGATTAATGTGCTTTATGTTTTCGTCAGCCGCCTATTCATGTATGTGGTGTACGGTGTAGGTATGGAGAGATAATGGAGCAGCGTGTGTGGGTTAAAGGGGTTCTCCCGTCATCCGTGTGTCCGTGTCCCTCCGTCACGTGCTTCCTCCCGTCATCCGTGTGTCAGTGTCCCTCCGTCACGTGCTTCCTCCCGTCACCCGTGTGTCCGTGTCCCTTCAAGTGCTTCCTCCCGTCATCCGCGTGTTCGTGTCCCTCGTCACGTGCTTCCTCCCGTCATCCGTGTGTCCGTGTCCCTCCGTCACGTGCTTCCTCCCGTCATCCGTGTGTTCGTGTCTCTCCGTCACGTGCTTCCTCCCGTCATCCGTGTGTTCGTGTCCCTCGTCACGTGCTTCCTTCCGTCATCCGTGTGTCCGTGTCCCTCGTCACGTGCTTCCTCCCGTCATCCGTGTGGCTGTGTCCCTCCGTCACGTGCTTCCTCCCGTCATCCGTTTGTCCGTGTCCCTCCATCAAGTGCTTCCTCCCATCATCCGTGTGTCCGTGTCCCTCCGTCACGTGCTTCCTCCCGTCATCCGTGTGTCAGTGTCCCTCCGTCACGTGCTTCCTCCCGTCACCCGTGTGTCCGTGTCCCTCCATCAAGTGCTTCCTCCCATCATCCGTGTGTCCGTGTCCCTCCGTCACGTGCTTCCTCCCGTCATCCGTGTGTCAGTGTCCCTCCGTCACGTGCTTCCTCCCGTCACCCGTGTGTCCGTGTCCCTTCAAGTGCTTCCTCCCGTCATCCGCGTGTTCGTGTCCCTCGTCACGTGCTTCCTCCCGTCATCCGTGTGTCCGTGTCCCTCCGTCACGTGCTTCCTCCCGTCATCCGTGTGTTCGTGTCTCTCCGTCACGTGCTTCCTCCCGTCATCCGTGTGTTCGTGTCCCTCGTCACGTGCTTCCTTCCGTCATCCGTGTGTCCGTGTCCCTCGTCACGTGCTTCCTCCCGTCATCCGTGTGGCTGTGTCCCTCCGTCACGTGCTTCCTCCCGTCATCCGTTTGTCCGTTTCCCTCCATCAAGTGCTTCCTCCCATCATCCGTGTGTCCGTGTCCCTCCGTCACGTGCTTCCTCCCGTCATCCGTGTGTCCGTGTCCCTCCATCACGTGCTTCCTCCCGTCATCCGTCTGACCGTGTCCCTCCATCACGTGCTTCCTCCCGTCATCCGTGTGACCATACCCCTCCATCACGTGCTTCCTTTTGTCATCCGTGTTACTGTATCCCTCCATCACGTGCTTCCTTTTGTCATCCGTGTGACCATATCCCTCCATCTCGTGCTTCCTCCCGTCATCCGTTTGTCCGTGTCCCTCCGTCACGTACTTCCTCCCGTCATCCGTGTGTCCATGTCCCTCCGTCAAGTGCTTTCTTCTGTCATCCGTGTGACCGTGTCCCTCCATCACGTGCTTCCTCCCGTCATCCGTGTGACCGTGTCCCTCCATCACGTGCTTCCTCCCGTCATCCGTGTGACCGTGTCCCTCCATCACGTGCTTCCTCCCGTCATCCGTGTGACCGTGTCCCTCCATCACGTGCTTCCTTCTGTCATCCGTGTGACTGTATCCCTCCATCAAGTGCTTCCTCCCGTCATCCGTGTGACCGTGTCCCTCCATCACGTGCTTCCTGCTGTCATCCGTGTGACCGTGTCCCTCCATCACGTGCTTCCTCCCGTCATCCGTGTGTCAGTGTCCCTCCGTCACGTGCTTCCTCCCGTCATCCGTGTGTCAGTGTCCCTCCGTCACGTGCTTCCTCCCGTCATCCGTGTGTCAGTGTCCATCCGTCACGTGCTTCCTCCCGTCATCCGTTTGTCCATGTCCCTCCATCACGTACTTCCTCCCAACATCCGTGTGTCCATGTCCCTCCGTCAAGTGCTTTCTTCTGTCATCCATGTGACCGTGTCCCTCCATCACGTGCTTCCTCCCTTCATCCGTCTGACCGTGTCCCTCCATCACGTGCTTTCTCCCGTCATCCGTGTGACCATACCCCTCCATCACGTGCTTCCTTTTGTCATCCGTGTGACTGTATCCCTCCATCACGTGCTTCCTCCCGTCATCTGTTTCCGTGTCCCTCCGTCACGTACTTCCTCCCGTCATCCGTGTGTCCATGTCACTCCGTCAAGTGCTTTCTTCTGTCATCCGTGTGTCCGTTTCCCTCCATCACGTGCTTCCTTTTGTCATCCGTGTGACCATATCCCTCCATCACGTGCTTCCTTTTGTCATCCGTGTGACGGTGTCCCGCCATCACGTGCTTCCTTGTGTTATCTGTGTCCTTCTTGATCGGCTCCACCAAACTTGTCCAAAAACTTCCATCACAAGTCACTCATAGAATTACAATTTATTGTTGATTTTGTTTATAAAATTGAGGTTAAAAAATGGTAAACTATAATATACCTAAGAATCGCCACTAAGGCGACATTCATTCCAACAATGAGCTTTTGGTGATTCTTTGATGTTGCAGATTTTCTGCACCCATTAACTATAACATGTTATTTTTTTCAAGAAGTAGAACTCCCGAAGGTAGAACTTTCACACTATCTAATCTTAATTAAGGATTCTCTCTTCAAGCTCATTGTTTGTTTATTGAAATGTCCATGTATCACACCATGCCTGGGCTTTATACTGTATATAAATAAGGTTTCTTCAAATATTTTGTTATATCAGCCTGATGAAGGGACGTAAGCAGTCCCGAAAGCTTGCTTTGTAACATTCACTATTATTTGTTAGCCATTAAAAGGTATCATACCCACAAGATTCCTATTTTGTTTCTCTCACTGAGAGCACTTTATATATTTTTTTCAAAAATATGCAGCACAAAAAAAACTCACCAAAAGCTCATTATGGGAATCTACGTAGCCCAAGGCAAAAACCTGCTACAAGCAAAGATGACAGAAAGCAATACCAGATCTAACTTGGAATTGTTCTTCTGCTACTCCAGGGAGATTGTGACACCGCTGCTATAGCCTGTACTGTGGTGTCATCCCTGCACTGTAGATTTTCCTATAAGCAACAGGTGTGTGCGTGTGTAGTGAAAGTATTCGGCCCCCTGGAACTTTTCAACCTTTTCCCACATATCATGCTTCAAACATAAAGATACAAAATGTAAATTTTTGGTGAAGAATCAACAACCAGTGGAACACAATTGTGAAGTTGAACGAAATTTATTGGTTATTTTAAATTTTTGTGGAAATTCCAAAACTGAAAAGTGGGGCGTGCAATATTATTCGGCCCTTTTACTTTCAGTGCAGCAAACTCGCACCAGAAGTTCATTGTGGATCTCTGAATGATCCAATGTTGTCCTAAATGACTAATGATGATAAATATAATCCACCTGAGTGTATTCAAGTCTCTGTATAAATGCACCTGCTCTGTGATAGTCGCAGGGTTCTGTTTGAAGCACAGAGAGCATCATGAGGACCAAGGAACACAACAGGAAGGTCCATGATACTGTTGTGGAGAAGTTTAAAGTCAGATTTGGATACAAAATGATTTCCAAAACTTTAAACATGCCAAGGAGCACTGTGCAAGTGATCATATTGAAATGGAAGGAGTATCATACCACTGCAAATCTACCAAGACCCGGCCATCCCTCTAAACTTTCATCTCAAACAAGGAGAAGACTGATCAGAGATGAAGCCAAGAGGCCCATGATCACTCTGAATGAACTGCAGACATCTACAGCTGAGGTGGAACAGTCTGTCCATAGGACAACAATCAGTCATACACTGAAGAAATCTGGCCTTTATGGAAGAGTGGCAAGAAGGAAGCCATTTCACAAAGATATCCATAAAAAGTGTCATTTAAAGTTTGCAACAAGCCACCTGGGAGACACACCAAACATGTGAAAGAAGGTGCTCTGGTCAGATGAAACAAAAATCGAACTTTTTGGCAGCAATGCCTAACGATATGTTTGGCGTAAAGACAATACAGCTCATCACCCTGAACACACCATCCCCACTGTCAAACATGGTGGTGGCAGCATCATGGTTTGGGCCTGATTTTCTTCAGCAGGGACAGGGAAGATGGTTAAAATTAATGGGAAGATGGAAGTAGCCAAATACAGGACCATTCTTGAAGAAAACCTGTTGGAGTCTGCAAAAGACCTGAGCCTGTGTCGGAGATTTGTCTTCCAACAAGACAATGATCCCAAACATAAAGCAAAATCTGCAATGGAATGGTTTACAAATAAACGTATCCAGGTGTTAGAATGGCCAAGTCAAAGTCCAGACCTGAATCCAATCGAGAATCTGTGGAAAGAGCTGAAAACTGCTGTTCACAAACGATCTCCATCAAACCTCACTGAGCTTGAGCTGTTTGCCAAGGAAGAATGGGCAAGAATTTCAGTCTCTCGATGTACAAAACTGATAGAGACATAACCCAAGCGACTTGCAGCTGTAATCGCAGCAAAAGGTGGCGCAACAAAGCATTAAGTTAAAAGGGCCGAATAATATTGCACGCCCCACTTTTCAGTTTTTGAATTTCCACAAAAATTTAAAATAACCAATAAATTTCATTCAACTTCACAATTGTGTTCCACTTGTTGTTGATTCTTCACCAAAAACTTACATTTGGTGTCTTTATGTTTGAAGCATATATACTTAGAGAAGCATACAGTTGTGGCCAAAAGTATTGACACCCCTGCAATTCTGTCAGATAATACTCAGTTTCTTCCTGAAAATGATTGCAAACACAAATTCTTTGGTATTATTATCTTCATTTAATTTGTCTTAAATGAAAAAACACAAAAGAGAATGAAGCAAAAAGCAAAACATTGATCATTTCACACAAAACTCCAAAAATGGGCCAGACAAAAGTATTGGCACCCTCAGCCTAATACTTGGTTGCACAACCTTTAGCCAAAATAACTGCGACCAACCGCTTCCGGTAACCATCAATGAGTTTCTTACAATGCTCTGCTGGAATTTTAGACCATTCTTCTTTGGCAAACTGCTCCAGGTCCCTGATATTAGAAGGGTGCCTTCTCCAAACTGCCATTTTTAGATCTCTCCACAGGTGTTCTATGGGATTCAGATCTGGACTCATTGCTGGCCACCTTAGAAGTCTCCAGTGCTTTCTCTCAAACCATTTTCTAGTGCTTTTTGAAGTGTGTTTTGGGTCATTGTCCTGCTGGAAGACCCATGACCTCTGAGGTAGACCCAGCTTTCTCACACTGGGCCCTACATTATGCTGCAAAATTTGTTGGTAGTCTTCAGACTTCATAATGCCATGTACACGGTCAAGCAGTCCAGTGCCAGAGTCAGCAACGCAACCCCAAAACATCAGGGAACCTCCGCCATGTTTGACTGTAGGACCGTGTTTTTTTCTTTGAATGTCTCTTTTTTTCTCCTGTAAACTCCATGTTGATGCCTTTGCCCAAAAAGCTCTACTTTTGTCTCATCTGACCAGAGAACATTCTTCCAAAACGTTTTAGGCTTTTTCAGGTAAGTTTTGGCAAACTCCAGCTTGGCTTTTTTATGTCCCGGGGTAAGAAGTGGGGTCTTCCTGGGTCTCCTACCATACAGTCCCTTTTCATTCAGACGCCGACGGATAGTACGAGTTGACACTGTTGTACCCTCAGACTCCAGGGCAGCTTGAACTTGTTTGGATGTTAGTCGAGGTTCTTTATCCAACATCCGCACAATCTTGATTTGAAATCTCTTGCCAATTTTTCTTTTCCGTCCACATCTAGGGAGGTTAACCACAGTGCCATGGGCTTTAAACTTCTTGATGACACTGCACACGGTAGACACAGGAACATTCAGGTCTTTGGAGATGGACTTGTAGCCTTGAGATTGCTCATGCTTCCTCACAATTTGGTTTCTCCAGTCCTCAGACAGTTCTTTGGTCTTCTTTCTTTTCTCCATGCTCAATGTGGTACACATAAGGACACAGGACAGAGGTTGAGTCAACTTTAATCCATGTCAACTGGCTGCAAGTGTGATTTAGTTATTGCCAACACCTGTTAGGTGCCACAGGTAAGTTACAGGTGCTGTTAATTACACAAATTAGAGAAGCATCACATGATTTTTCGAACAGTGCCAATACTTTTGTCCACCCTCTTTTTTATGTTTGGTGTGGAATTATATCCAATTTGGCTTTAGGACAATTCTTTTTGTGTTTTTTCATTTAAGACAAATTAAATGAAGATAATAATACCAAAGAATTTGTGTTTGCAATCATTTTCAGGAAGAAACTGAGTATTATGTGACAGAATTGCAGGGGTGTCAATACTTTTGGCCACAACTGTAAATTGCTAGTTCCTTTGTGTATTTTGTGTCTGCTTTATTAGATATAAATACCTTCATCCTCTGACCACTATGTAAAGATTAGAGGATGGTATATCCGCATTATTCCTTATTCAGACGCCCATGTTGCATGTACACATTGTATTCGCTTTATCCGTAGACAGAACACGTGTTTCTATTCACATATCAGTGTTTTTTCAGACTGTGATACATGAAAAACTCACGTGACGTGTCTGGTTTTTCTCCGGTATCACGGATGAAAAGGAACAATACAAGTCTGAGGTTCTGTGAAAGACACGGATGGCATCAGTGTACAGTCTGTGTGCTGTATGTGCTTAACATTGCAAAGGGTAGGAGACGTTTGTAATTTATTTATCCATCTGTGAAAAACACTGATAACACACTGATAGTAAAAATGGACACACAGGCCAAACACTGATGACACACTGATGGTGAAAACGGACACACGGGCCGTACACTGATGGTAAAAACGGACCGTACACTGATGACACACTAATAGTAAAAATGGACAAACAGACCGTACAATGATGACACATTGATGGTAAAACGGACACACAGACCGTACACTGATGACACACTGATGGTAAAAGCGGACAAACGGACCGTACACTGATGGTAAAAACGGACCGTACACTGATGAGACACTGATGGTAAAAACGGACCGTACACTGATGACACACTGATAGTAAAAATGGACAAACAGACCGTACAATGATGACACATTGATGGTAAAACGGACACACAGACCGTACACTGAAGACACACTGATAATTAATATTGGACAAATGGATCATACACTGATGACACACTGATGGTAAAAATGGACACACGGACCGTACACTGATGACACACTGAAGGTAAAAATGGACACACGGACCGTACACTGATGACACACTGAAGGTAAAAATGGACACACGGACCGTACACTGATGACACACTGAAGGTAAAAATGGACACACGGACCGTACACTGATGACACACTGAAGGTAAAAATGGACACACGGACCGTACACTGATGACACACTGATGGTAAAAATGGACACACGGACCGTACACTGATGACACACTGTTGGTAAAAATGGACACACGGACCGTACACTGATGACACACTGAAGGTAAAAATGGACACACGGACCGTACACTGATGACACACTGAAGGTAAAAATGGACACACGGACCGTACACTGATGACACACTGAAGGTAAAAATGGACACACGGACCGTACACTGATGACACACTGAAGGTAAAAATGGACACACGGACCGTACACTGATGACACACTGAAGGTAAAAATGGACACACGGACCGTACACTGATGACACACTGAAGGTAAAAATGGACACACGGACCGTACACTGATGACACACTGAAGGTAAAAATGGACACACGGACCGTACACTGATGACACACTGATGGTAAAAATGGACACACGGACCGTACACTGATGACACACTGATGATAAAATGGACACACTGACCGTACACTGATGACACACTGTTGGTAAAAATGGTCACGCGGACCGTACACTGATGACACACTGAAGGTAAAAATGGACACACGGACCGTACACTGATGACACACTGAAGGTAAAAATGGACACACGGACCGTACACTGATGACACACTGAAGGTAAAAATGGACACACGGACCGTACACTGATGACACACTGATGGTAAAAATGGACACACGGACCGTACACTGATGACACACTGTTGGTAAAAATGGACACACGGACCGTACACTGATGACACACTGATGATAAAATGGACACACTGACCGTACACTGATGACACACTGTTGGTAAAAATGGTCACGCGGACCGTACACTGATGACACACTGTTGGCATTTTCAACTTCACCCATAAACGAACACTGGAATAGCCCTATAATCGGGAGGCTGTCTGCTTGTGTCTGCGGTCACAGAGTGTTTTTTCTTTGCAGCCTGAGGAGGAATTTCCGGAATCTGTTCTTTCATTTTTACAATTTGTGAAGCAAAGGAGTGAAGATGCTGAGAAAGTGATTGCACAAGACTTGGACGGTACGGACCCCGGGCCCGGCGGAGATTTTCCAGGTATCTGGCTGATGGGTGTTCCTTTCTCCTCTTAGTCCTGAGGGTTATCTTTCTATGTACTATGTGTGGATTTTTCTGCAGATTGGGATCTATGTATGAGGGCCATTAGTAACCTGCACTCTTATGGGCCCATGTGGTCACTGCGGTTTTTTAAAAGACTGTGGTTGTCGTGATGGTATTGGCTGTCTCAGAAATTATGATGTCCTCATGAGCGCCACATCATTACGAGGACCTAAACAAGGTATATGTGGCAGGTGAGCTGCGGGTCACGTTCTAAACAGAGAGTATATTGTATTATTACCGTCGCAGTAGTGGGGTTTCCAAAATTTATCAGAGTCTCAGAATATTCTTTTTAAAGGGGTTATCTGGTCTTAACGGCTTAATGACAGGCAATACTTCTTTATACTGACCTGAGATATAGAGAATAGCATCCCCATACAGGTGACAATCCGGCAGCTGTCGGCTGTACACTGTAGCTGATAACTTGCTGCATCAGCCACGGTCAGTGTTGGCGCCTTCCATATCTGTATAGTGACTATATCATATAAATGGTTAACAGAGTGTGGGGGCTCAGTCTTTAACCCCATCGGCACCCTGAGATCTTGATTGTGGGGTCCTGATGTTTGCCATGGAAGTTCACCACCAAATGGCGGCCTTAGAGTCTGCCGTCTATAGTAATCTGCAGCATTTAGGTGGTAAAAATACACTTTTTTATTCCCGTCATGTACCTTTGTATTCATTCCTGAAAATTACCTGAAGGGTTAATAAACTATCTGACAGAAGTTTTCAATATGTCAGGGGGTGCTCTTTTTAAAATGGCATCACTTTGGGAGATTTCCCAATATATGGGATCCCCAAAGTCACCTCTTATGAATCCTGACATTGTACATACTGGGCACTGCAAGGTTTTTCCGGCACTGGGAAGGGCAATCATGAGATTGCAGGCATGTCATATGCATATTCCTGGCTATAAGTGTATTGAGCGAGGCCAGAAACAGTCTAGTCGGAATGTGGCCGGGAATATGCACATATATGGGACCCCCAAAGTCACCTCTTATGAATCCTGACATTGTACATACTGCGCACTGTGAGGTTTTTCCGGCACTGGGAAGGGCAATCATGAGATTGCAGGCATGTCATATGCATATTCCTGGCTATAATTGTATTGAGCGAGGCCAGAAACAGTCTAGTCGGAATGTGGTCGGGAATATGCACATATATGGGACCCCCAAAGTCACCTCTTATGAATCCTGACATTGTACATACTGCGCACTGTGAGGTTTTTCCGGCACTGGGAAGGGCAATCATGAGATTGCAGGCATGTCATATTCATATTCCTGGCTATAAGTGTATTGAGCGAGGCCAGAAACAGTCTAGTCGGAATGTGGCCGGGAATATGCACATATATGGGACCCCCAAAGTCACCTCTTATGAATCCTGACATTGTACATACTGCGCACTGTGAGGTTTTTCCGGCACTGGGAAGGGCAATCATGAGATTGCAGGCATGTCATATTCATATTCCTGGCTATAAGTGTATTGAGCGAGGCCAGAAACAGTCTAGTCGGAATGTGGCCGGGAATATGCATATCGCAGCCGTCCCTGGAGAAGCTTCCCAACGCATGCACAATGTGAGTATTCACAAGTAATTTAAGACTAGACAGCTCCATTAAGTAAGAGTAACTGCTATTTTAACTTTTATTTTATAAATCGATTATACTCATGAAAATTAGAAACTTTGTAATATATCTTTATCTGAGAAATTTGCATCCTCTTAATTAATCTTTTTCATATAGCGTCAACATATTCCGCAGCACTTCACAGTTTGCACACATTATCATCGCTGTCCCCATGTGGCCGGGAATATGCACATATATGGGACCCCCAAAGTCACCTCTTATGAATCCTGACATTGTACATACTGCGCACTGTGAGGTTTTTCCGGCACTGGGAAGGGCAATCATGAGATTGCAGGCATGTCATATTCATATTCCTGGCTATAAGTGTATTGAGCGAGGCCAGAAACAGTCTAGTCGGAATGTGGCCGGGAATATGCATATCGCAGCCGTCCCTGGAGAAGCTTCCCAACGCATGCACAATGTGAGTATTCACAAGTAATTTAAGACTAGACAGCTCCATTAAGTAAGAGTAATTGCTATTTTAACTTTTATTTTATAAATCGATTATACTCATGAAAATTAGAAACTTTGTAATATATCTTTATCTGAGAAATTTGCATCCTCTTAATTAATCTTTTTCATATAGCGTCAACATATTCCGCAGCACTTCACAGTTTGCACACATTATCATCGCTGTCCCCATTGGGGCTCACAATCTAAATTCCTTATCTGTGGGAGGAAACTGGAGACCCCAGAGAAAACCCATGCTGACACAGGGAGAACATATAAACTCCTTGCAGATGTTGTCCTTGGTGGGATTTGAACCCAGGACCCCAGTGCTGCAAGGCTGCAATGTTAACCACTGAGCCACTCTACTGCCCCTAATGAGTAAATTCTGCATTCAGTGAAGACAGACTTTCACATTACTGATATAGGAGATGACAGTTGGTGCTTTTAAGATTCTGTGGAGAGGGAGGAGGAGCTACAGTAGACACACAAATTCTACTGCAAGTCCTACTGAAATGACAGTTACAGTTCTCCATAGAACTTTATGAGCACCAACTGACCTATCTCAGTAATGGGAAAGTCTGTATTCACTGAAGGATGATTTTACTTGAGAACTGAGAAATTTGAGAATGATTGATCTCTGATAAGATACATTACATAGTTGCTGATTTTCATGTGTTCTCTTGATTTTTGAAATAAAAACAATAGTTATTCTTTAACCCCTTTCTGACATCGGGCGTAATAGTACGCTGATGTCGCACTCCCTCCCATTGATGTGGCCTATGGCGGTGAGCCTACATCTTTCCCGGGTCATGTCAGCTATTAACCCATTAAATGCCGCTGTCAAACTCAGGCAGCGGCATTTAACAAGCACTTCCGGCAATCGCGCCGGAAATATGCACGTCACGTGATCGCGGGTCACCGATGTGGTGGCATGGCAAAAAATAAGCCCTCACCCAACCCGAGATCACGAAAAATGGAGACGATGCAGGTCTCAGAAAATGGCGCAATTTTTAATTTTTTTTTTAATAAAGTTTGGAAATTTTTTTTCACCACTTAGATAAAATAGAACCTAGACATGTTTGGTGTCTGTGAACTCGTAATCACCTGGAGAATCCTAATCGCAGGTCAGTTTTAGCATTTTTTGAGCCTAGCAAAAAAGCCAAACAAAAAACAAATGTGGGATTGCGCTTTTTTTTGCAATTGCACCGCACTTGGAATTTTTTTCCCGTTTTCTAGTACATGACATGGTTAAAACCAATGATGTCATTTAAAAGTACAACTCGTCCCACAAAAAACAAGCCCTCACATGGCCATATAGACGGAAAAATAAAAAAGTTATGGCTCTGGGAGCGAAAAACAAAAACGTAAAACCGAGAAAAGCTGAGGGTTTTTTTACTTCCAAATGAAGCTAGAGTAAAGATACTTTACTATTATTTGACCACATATACTGTACATTTATTCCTATTTTTGTATGTTATATGTTTGCTATTTTGGCTATATGAATATTTGTCATGTTGTGTTATCCCTTTTCTTTGGCACAGTACAATCCAAACATCAACCCAGTGATGATTATAAATATTTAGCTCAACTGGCGTCTGAGCACAATGAAGAACCAGAGACCTTCAGGAGACGGGTATGTTATTCACAGATTTCTTCTGAAGATACTTACCAAATGTATGGGTTTTCAAGACCCCTGTGGTCATGTTCTTGTATATTTCTTATAGAGTACGAGTAATAACGACAGAGAAGTGTCATATAGTTTTTTTTATGCAGAGAGGACGAGTACTTTTGACGCCTCCAGATTTGATGTAGCAATTTTAAACGTCAACACTGATTTTTAGCAATCTTTGTATGTGAATAATTTGCCACAGCTAACTCTTCAATTGCAGACGTGTTTCAGGGTGTTTGCCCCTCACCAGTGCAAAGTAAGAGGTATGATTTGGCTAGGCATAAGCGAATCTAGGTTTTCCTGCACCCAGGGCAAAAATTCAGTTTGGCACTTGCCCTTATTCACAGCCTAAGTGATTTGAGCAGTGCCAAGTGATTTCACATATGTGATTTGCATATTTGTAGTCACATGCCAACTAGCTTCTCTTCTTGAGTCTTTCAGTGTTCAGTGAAAAACTACATCCCCTGTTTTGAAAAACTGCTTTTCATGTGATGATCGGTGCAAACAGCTAGCAGAGCCAAATTCTGAAAGTGATAGGGTATATTACACACTGTTAGACTAAGTTCACACTCGGCGTTTTTGCATGTTTGTTTTTTTTTTTTTAAACAAATTTTCAACTGCGTTTTACAATACTAGCAACGTCTAAAAGATTTTAGAAATCTGATGCCCACAGCTTGGTTTTCTTTTTCTTCAGGATTTTATGCTCTGAATGTTTTTTTGAACAATTGAGCATGTCACTTCCTCTCAGCATTTTTTCAGCAGTTTTCACTCTTTCAAATGAATGAGTAGGGAAAAAACGAACCAAAAATGCAAGTACCAGATTTTTTTTTCTGCCAAAACCTGATTTTATAGAATAAGGCCGGTTTCACATTTGCGCTTTATGGCGCTGCGACGGCCTGCGCACGGCCGCCGCTAAGCCCCGCCCCCTGCCGGCTCCCTGCCTGCCCCATCCGGTCATCGCCGCCTACTAGCGCACATGGACGCTTGCGATCTGCGCACCCTACCTTTAGCATAGGGTGCGCAGATCGTGCGCTGGCCGTGAGCTAGCAGGATTTTGCCATGCGCTGCGCACTTTTGAAGGTGCGCCCGTGTGCGCCGAACACAGCATGTTGCATTTCGGCGCGCACGGCACACCTTCAAAAGTGCGCAGCGCACGGCAAAATCCTGCTAGCGCACGGCCAGCGCACGATCTGCACACCCTATGCTAAAGATAGGGTGCGCAGATCGCAAGCGTCCATGAGCGCTAGTAGGCGGCGATGACCGGATGGGGCGGGCAGGGAGCCGGCAGGGGGCGGGGCTTAGCGGCGGCCGTGCGCAGGCAGTCGCAGCGCCATAAAGCGCAAATGTGAAACCGGCCTAAGACTTTTTTTGAACACTAAACTTTATCACATGCACAAGAGACAAATATGCCAAAACCGCAGCAAGAAAAAACAAGGAAAACATGTTTTTTTTCTACAGCTTCTTTCCTGTACAAAACAAAGAGTTCAGGTTTTGCTGCAGAAAAAAACGCTGAAAAAAACCTAAGCATTTGGCATGCTACAGTACTACGTTTTATGATTAATGCTAATAACATAATTATTAATGCTCCTAACATAAATACAGATGTAGTAATCCTTAAAAGGAATGTATCACCCCTGGGACGTTTTTACCTAATAATATACCGTAATTGCCCTTGAGTTGCATGATTATATTTCAGTAGCAGTGACTCGCCTGTGCAGAAGAACAATGATGCCAATGCCCATAGCGTGGCGGAAAAGGTAAGTATAGTTGCGCTACTGCAGGGCACAGGCGCAAGATTCTGGGGCCAGCAATACACGTCACAGGGCACTGTGACGCTGATGGAAGAGGGATGGTATGCAAATGAAGACATGAGGCCGAGTTTTCTTCCAGGCACCGCTCGCCCCCGAGCCTGGAAGAACTCATTACCACAACAGAATAAAAGATGATTTCTGCAAATCAAGACCACAGATATTGACATATAGGTATGACTATTTTAACCCATATTAATAGGTAAAAACTTCCCAAGGGGTGACAGATTACTTTTAACGTGTCAGACGGCACAGTAGTAAAATAGCTCTGTATCACGTTACCTGGCAAGATATGGATGGCTAAATGTGTACAGGATCAGAGCCAATAACAGTACAAGAATACAGCACCAGAACCAACAACAATACAGAAATACACCACAAGACCCACCGTTATTACATGAATACATCACCAGAACCATTAACAATACAGAAATACATCACCAGAACCAGCATGAGCACAGGAATGCATCGTCAGAACCAGCATGAGCACAGGAATGCATCGCCAGAACCAGCATCAGCACAGGAATGCATCGCCAGAACTAGCATCAGCACAGGAATGCATTGCCAGAACCAGCATGAGCACAGTAATGCATCACCAGAACCACCATCTGCACAGTATACATCGCCAGAACCAGCATGAGCACAGGAATGCATCACCAGAACCACCATCTGCACAGTATACATCGCCAGAACCACCATCTGTACAGGAGTACTTTGCAAGAACCACCATAAGTACAGGAATATTTAGCCAGAACTAACATCAGTACAGGAATACATTGCGTGAACTACTATCAGTACAGAATACAGTACCAGACCAGTCATCCCTACAAGAATACATTATTAGAGCCATGAATAATAGAGAAATTCATAACGATAACCAGCATCAGTACTGGAATACATCGCAAAAACCACCATCAGTACAAGAATAAATCATCAGAATCACCATAGCTAGCTTGTAGGTGGGCAAAAGTGCAAAACACTTTGTCTTGAACAATCAGTAATCTCAACTAAATGCCTAGATCCTTAGATCAGGAATAGAATAGACATTTATAGGACATTTCCTAATTTTCCCAAATTCTTGTGAAAAAATGTGCTAGGTCAGATTCCTTCTTAGCTTATTGTCTTTTAATAAAAGAGAGAGAGGATTGACAGCAACCCCTCAATAAACATTTAAATGATATAAAAAAGAGGAGTGATCCTCATTTAAGTCATTCTCTAGCATAAAGACATTACTTTGATCTGGAATTCAGTCATGAGGTCCAAATAATGATAGAAAGGAATTATTTTGCATATAGGCCTCTGTGTAACAGCATATTCGAAATGAAATTGTGCTAGTATGGGGGAGTAATCTAGTGGCTCTAGTCAAATGATTAATATAAGTATGAATCATGCTTTATAGTTTCCACATATGAAATCAATACGGGACAGAGTTTTTCCTAGGAGAGAAACAAGTAAACACCTTTATGACCGGGTTGTGACGGCACAACCCACTTCTTTCAGGAATTGACTCAAAGTTGCGTGTATGTTCTGTGGAATCAGAGAGGGATTGACCCCAAATCTGTCCAATTCCGGGGTAACTACCAGATTAACGTCCCCAATACATAGTATAATAACCTGTGGAAAAGAACCTGCAAATTAAGATCACCAAATAAGGCATGACTATTATACTGTATTTTCTGCGTCCTATGAAAAAAAGAAAGCTCTTATTAGAGCAACAAGAATATTATTATGCTCCCAGGGCAAAAAAAAGTAGGTCTCCTATGGACCGTATTCCAATAACTTGGCTTAGATCAATAACGGGTGTAGTGTGCAATATCGCGATCTTGTTTCTATTACAGACCATAGCTCAGTTACTAAGCAATATATTTAACAATTAGGTGTACACCAGCAACCAACTTATCATAATAAAAACTATATACATATATACATGGGTCGCCCTCCCAGGGCGGTGGGGTACTCGGTACCGGGCCGGTGTCAGAGGGAAAGGTGTCACAGCGGCGGTGACCCGGTCTGTGGCCCTGGGCGCCCAAATCAATGGTGGTTTGTGATATAGTTTATGTGATAGTTCGTGACGCCACCTGTGATGTTTGGCAAGCAAAATGTTAAGCCAACGCTGCGTGCAGATCCTCTGGGGCTGATGGTGTGTTGCAGCATAGATGGTGTAGCTCCCCACAGATGATGCTGTAACCCCAGGGCAGTGTAATGGCAATAGATGACAATGGGCGCAGGCGCAACATAAAGAAGGATTTTTCCAGCGTCTCCAGGAGATAAAATAATAATTGCTTTATTGAGAATATAAAATCTTCATACCATCAGGTAAAAACGATATAAAGAGGCGTATAGAGGAGAGCAATTTCCTACGCGTTTCACCCTGAAAGGGCTTAATCATGGAATGGGCACAGGCGGTGTGAGGAATGCTGGTACCCAGATGTAACGGTGCTGACGGTGGTAGCGCACAAATGAATGGAAGACACCAGGGCTTGCAGTTCCAAAGCTTTACTCACAGTCCGTGGTACACACTGGTGCCTGCCTCCGTCCCGTGTCCTCCGGGGCAGAGACTCAATCAACCTCCCGGGCAAGTCAGGATTCTCCTCTCCAACACTCCGCCAACATGTACCTCTCCTGAACGACTCCTCTATTGCGCCTTAAGGTGTGATAAGCTCCAGTACCGTAGTACTCTGGAGTTCCTCTTGTCAGATGTTCATAACAACTGTACTTGTATGCAGACAGCTGTAGCCTTTCTCGGGGACTCCCTTCTCCGGAGTCCTGGCTCTCTATTCAGTTGCTGTTGTGCCCCAAGTCTTAGATGGGAGTAGTGCATTTACAGCCAACTACTCCACCGGTGTCTGCTGCAGAACCATAAGCGTCCATACAACCTCAGGGACCGGGCCCCGGCCTTGCGCTGAGAACCTATAGGCAGGGTTCCTCTTCCGACCCACAACTCCTCTCTGTTCTCTCTACTCCTCTTTCCTATGGATGCTTAGGTTGCAGTTCTACGTCTCTCTCCTTCTGTTCCTCTCCTGTGCCAGCTGGCTCAGATCACTGAGGCAGCTGCAGCACTCCTTCTTCTCTCCCTCTTCTAGGGATCTCCTTCCTCTCGGACCCGTCCTCAGACTCTCTTGACTGACTGTCCAGGCTAAACTGTCATTCTAAACCTTCTCAACCTTTTATATATCTCAGCTCCACCCACCTCCCAGCACATCCAGTGTTCTAAGCAGGGAACCACCAGGGCACTCCTAATGTCTAGGAGGAAAGAGAACCCTCACTGTGATTATGCTGAACTACCCTGTTGTGTGGGATGCGAGTGTTGGAGTGCGGAAAGGAGTTCCCAACTTACCTAGGCGGTAGGGCACTACACCTTAGGAGAAGGTGCAGTACCACTGTGGCGACTGAGCCTCAGGGGCGCCACATACGCACTCAAAGGCGCTTCAAGTGAGACGAAAGAAGGGAATTTAAATGGGAAAGGTAAGGATCACAAGAAGGAAAAGATACCATAATGAAGTGAGGCAGTATAACTATGTATAACAATAACGTCACTCATTTTTCTCCTCTATAGTGTGGGTACAGAACCAGACAAATGGAACGAAGCGGGCAGCAGATTTGCTCCAGCATGTAGAGCATATAGGGAACAGAAGGTTAGAAAGTCAAAGCCCCATATTGCTATCCAGCGAGTTATTATCCATGTAGATGGAAATACCGTCTCTCCTCTTCATCCCAGCAGTGTAAGCACAGGACCAAATGCAGAAAAAGTTAACATCACCTCTGATCCAATATGTTAGTGTCGTTTTATGCGTTTGATCAAGTTCAACTGTCTAATGGCGGGGGAGGACGGGCCGGGACTCGGCGGGTTCTCTCTATGGCGAATGCTGTTGACCGTTTAGCGTCAGAAAAGGTGGATTTAATCCAGTTCTCCATAAATATACAGGGATCTGCTCCCTCAGCACGTTAAGGGAAGCCAAGGACTCTTAGGTTTTTACTGTGGAACCAGTTTTCTAAGTGAGACCATATACTGGCTGCTTTCTTAAGAGATGACAGCTTACCCGCCACCGAAGCTGATGAATCCTCAAGTGCTGACACCCTGGTCTCAGATTTCTTCACACGCTCCCGAAAATTTTGCAGATCGAACGTTAGTAGCACCACATCTATTTTTACCTCACCTATTTTGCCGGTAAGAGACAATGTGGAAGCTTGTATAGCAGTTAGTAGCTGAATGGAAACCTGTTTCATCATGAGTTCAGACTCCTCATTTGGTGTGTCGCCTTCCGTGTCTTTCAACGCCGTCTCCTCCTCCTCTGTTGTACGAAGGGGCCGGCTCCATTTTGTGATGAGGGCCTGGCAACTCCCGGAGCTTCTCCACCACCACAGATTACCTTACCTGTTCATAGTGTCTCCCAATAGGTAGTTCACATTATAGGGTATTTCTGGATGCTATTCTCACCCATGTTTTGGCAGGATTACAGGTTGTAAACTGAGTTCAGCACAGATCTCTCTCTAGGCGTGTCCTCTCATCTCAGCTGCAAAATTGTCATATGTGTATATAGCCTTCTTTCTAAATTTCAAATTTTTGTTTTAGGTTTTGGCTGAGATAGAATATAATGACAGACAAGATCTGCTTAGTGGCAATAAAGGTGAAATTGACAGCACGACTGTCAGAAAAGGAGATGCGGAGCATACCGATAAATTAGGTACTGGATCCTGTCAATTTTTGTCTGTTGAAGTTAATATAATTTATGAGCATTATGGCAGCATTTTGTTTTTTTTTTTTGCGTAAGGGTATATTCACACAGTTTTTTTGAAGATGATTTGCTTCTAAATTCACATCAACGAATATTCAAAGAGTATTTGAAACGCACTGCTGGCCATATGGAGATGAGTCACGACTAGCCTGGCGGACGTCTCTTTCCCCACAGTAATTATTTTAATCATGCCCTCTTGACTTTATTAATGGAGTACAGGGAACTATGGCAGTAGGTTAGGAAGCAGTGAAGATGGTGGCTTTATTGGTATGTCAGCATATAGCATTCAAGTTATTCCAAATATCTAAAAAGTGGCCAATGTCAATGTTTCAGGCCATCTGGAATTTGGTCACAGCCTGCGGCGGTGTGGAGTAGTGAGCAGGATGATGGCTGACATTGCTATGGGCCTTGTTGATGTCCTCCATGCTGTCCATGTCATGATATCCATATGTTTTGCTTGCCTCTGGGTATGTGCAGTGAAGCTGGCTGTATCCCCTCTGGCTTCATCATTGTACTACACATGTACAGACAAAGTGTCACACCCCCCCCAATGAGATTTTCATGACATGGATTGCGTGGAGGACCTCAGACCTGCCCTGGATGATGTGAATAGAAGATACAATTTGGAGGAAAATGACGCCTTGCCAAACAAGTCTTGTCTCATTTTTATAAAGTGAGTGGAACATTCAAAGTTTATTTTTAAAATTGTAAAATGTTTTCGTCTCTGCGGCATATGAAGAAGTTTATTGGAGTACAGCAATAGGCAAATGTAATTTTATGATGGCGGTTTGGGAGTAAAAGAGTAAAAACCATTCCTCAATCCAATCCAACCCCTTCAATATGTTCATCTGTAAAAAGCTCTAATTTTTGTGAGTAATTTTCACAAGAGATGGCGTATGATCTGTAAGTGATGTGTGTATCTATATGTTCAGATTTAGCTTTTTTAATTTATTTTACTTGCTGGTGGTAGAATGTAGCCTATAACGGAGATGGTTGTGGGTGTTGACCTCTCCCTTTGTGTTTCATTGTAGATGGCATTGATGAGGTTATAAACCTTTGTTACATTGAGGTTGAAGAAAGCTGTAGACAGAAGCTTCAGCACTGGGAAAAAGAGCAAGAGAAGAATAAAGAAGTGAATAGCGCGACACTCAGCGCTCACAAAGCTGTCCTAGAGAAAGAAATCAAAGAACAAGATGAAAAGCGAGAACATTGGAAGAAGGAGTTTGAGAAAGAGCTGTTGAGGCTTAATAACCTTCAGCAAGTGAGTCAGAACAAGCTGGTATGAATGCTTAGAAAATGGCCTCGAGTCTTAGAGAACACAGTGTATACTGATTCCTTGTATTTTTATAATGTTGTGTAATTCTTTATTTGACTATAAAATGTATTTATGGGTTATGTAAAGCTGTGTTGTATACTTTGATAGTAACCTTTTAGTCAATCCTCACTTGGTAGGAAGCTCACTTGACAGCCACAAATCGTCCCCTGCTGGGACCCCCCGCGATCAGCTGTAATCTTTGATAAAACCTGGTGGCATACTCTTTATATAGCTGTGTTCATCTGAGTGTGCATGAGTCTCCAAAGTGGTGTCCAGCCCTGGGGAACGTTCGGTCAGCAGTGAAGATTGCCGTTTTGCATACTTGCTGTCATATGTCAACAATTCTAACCGGCAAGCAGCACCGAATAATAGCAATGTATGGTATACACACGGTTAGCATTCGGGAAGCTGCACTGTTTGCCGAAAATTTCTACAGAGATTGCCGACCGTTGTAAAAAATCACTGCCAGGCGCATCTAGCAGTGGCTTATCTCCAAAGGATTGGCCATGTTGAAATCCATCATCCTCATCCTTTTTTTTTCCTTGACATCTGTTGTATGGGGAGAGTTGGGACAAGCAATTACACATGTGCATGGTCTGTTGTCTCATCAAAATTGTATGGGAACCTTAAGTGGGTTGTCATATAAGCATCATACATCAACTATTCACAAGTTTGAGAACTTGGGTCCCAATGTCCGCTGTGTGAATAAAATGTTACTGAGCATGTGTGACCACTTCTCTAATAATTGTACAATAACTGTGTATAGGCGTTCTAGACAGTTAGTGGTGCACATGCTCAGTAATGTTTAACACCCCTTAGGCTACTTTCACACATCAGGTTTTCGGCGTCAGGCGAGATCCGGCGTCGTGCCGGAACGCCGGATCCGGCAAATGTTTTGTAAAACCTGATGTGCCGGATCCGGTTTTCTGCCGGATCCGTCTTGTTCTTGACAGACAAAACCGGATCCGTCTCATCCGGTTCATCCGTTTTTCTATCCGTTTTTCGACGGATTACGCCGGATCCGGTTTTTAAAATTGACCCTTGTGGCCTTCCGAACGGGATTGGCTACTGGAAAACTATATATAGCGTGTTCCTACAGCCCTTCTTTGACAGGTTGTAGAGGAGAAAGTGCAGGTTGGAGAGAAGAGCAAGTTACTGGCGAAGATGGATGTTGTCATTGGAAATATTTTGAAGAATTTGGCGGATTTTATAGCAGAGGCGAATCGTTTGAGGGTGATTGTTCTGGAGAAGGAGAGAGCGAGACAGCAGCGCATCAGGCATCGTAGACGACGTTTGTGGATCCACCCCATCACAGCCAAGAGAATGATGCGTGGGGTCTATTCTACACTCTGCATGGACCTTCGACGAAACCCGGATAAATTTTTTGGATATGTTCGGATGAAAATGGAGAATTTTGATTACTTGGTGGAGCGCATTGCACACCTCATAAGAAAAGCGGACACCTATTGCCGCTTCTCTGTTTCACCCGCAGAGCGTCTGATGGTGACTTTAAGGTAAGCCACATTTATTGGATGTGATCACATCAGAGCACACTTTCACTGCAATCTTGTTGGTGGTAGTTTGTATCTCCAAGTGTTATAGCTGAGTTTTGGTATGTAATGCTGTGATTTAAAACTAATTTATTTTTTTTTAATTCCCCACAGATTTCTTGCAACTGGAGAATCCCTTTCGTCACTGCATTTCCAGTACAGACTCAGGATTTCCACCATATCTGGAATAGTGAAGTACACATGCCGTGCACTGTGGGACTCCTTAGCTGAAGAGTTTTTACCAGAGCCCACAACAGAGAGGTGGATTGAAATTGCTGACAAGTTTCAACAGATATGTCAGTTTCCCAACTGCTTGGGCGCTGTGGACGGGAAACATATCCGCATTGTAAAGCCAGCCGGATCGGGATCGGAATATTTCAATTACAAGAAATATTTTTCAATTGTTCTCATGGCCATCGCTGACGCGGAATACAAATTTATTGCTGTTGATATTGGGGCCTATGGCCGCAATGACTCTCAAGTTTTCAAACTGTCTGCCATGGGGCGTAAACTGTATGGAAACACCTTCCAGTTCCCACCACCTAGACCGCTGCCGCAAACATCTGGTCCACCTATGCCATTTGTCTGTGTAGGGGATGAAGCCTTCCAGCTGTCAGAACACCTTTTGAAACCGTACTCTAGCAGAGGATTGACAAGAACAAAACGCATTTTTAATTACCGCCTCACAAGAGCAAGAAGAATGGTTGAATGTACCTTTGGTATTCTGACAGCCAAATGGCGGGTCCTATTGACTGCGATCAACCTCAAGACAGAAACTGTTGACGAGGTGATCAAAGCTTGCGTGGTACTCCACAATTTTGTTATCTGCAAGGAACCCATTTCCATTGAGGACACCTCTGAAGAAACCACCTTGCAAGATTACCATGACATTACCACTAGAAGTTCTGTGACGGTTTCAGTAATGAGGGACAATTTTGCACTATACTTTATGTCACCTCAAGGCAGAGTACACTGGCAGGATGACAGAGTGTGAAAGATTTGTGCCCTAACCAAACTTGTGTACCTTCTGTACCAACAGTATATACCTTTGCCAACCAAAGTTGGCTATCTTGTCATGGTCTCTATTTTTAGCTTTAGGCCACAGGTGTGTACCTGGTTGTGTTTTATGCAAAGTATTTCACCTTTTAACAAAAGTTGTGTACATTGTTAGGAAATCACCAACAATAAACACAACTTTTTAGGTGAAATACTTTGCTTCAAACACAACCAGGAACACAACTGTGGCAAAAAGCTAAAATTTACCCACAGTTATATACCTGGTTTTGAATACCTTTTTACCTTTTAAATACCCTGTATTTAACCTTTTTTTTTTAAACATATTTCGCCGCAGAAAGAAATGACAGACAACCAGTGTAAACAATAATTTAACTTTTATTTAAAATATTTTTTATTTTGTAAACTGTTTTTAAAGTTAAAAAAACTTTTTTAATAAAGGTTTGAAACCAACTGGGCATTTTTATTACAAAACACATCATAAATCTGTGTAGTGTGGGGTGGAAATACTGCTGGAGGGGCTGCGGGACACTTTGACAATGGGAGTGTGGAGAGAGGACTGGGATCGTGGTGGGGAAGGAACAGTTAGAGGTGATGGTGTGGAAAAAGCTACAGAATGGGTGGACATGTGGGAGGCAGAAGAGGTGGTGGGCGGTGGAGTGGAGGGCTGGGCAGGGACTGTAGGAGCAGATGATGTTGATGGAAAGTTGTATGGGGAAGGAGTTTGGTACGGGGAAGGAGTTTGGTACGGGGCAGGTTGCTGGAAGTGGGGAGGTTGCTGGTACTGGGGATGTTGCTGGTACTGGGGAGGTTGCTGGTATGTAATAGGAGGGGGAGGATAGAAAGTGGCTGGAGGGGGTGCAGATGTAATAGGAGGGGGAGGATGGAAAGTGACTGGAGGGGGTGCAGGTGGAGGAACTACAGTGGTGGGAGGTGGAGGTTGGGAGGTAACCTGCTGTAGAGCACCGTGGCACGAATGCATTACATGCATCTGCTGGGTAGGAGATAGTGTTGCCATGCGCTCCACAACAGACCTGAAAAAGGTGTGGTTTGGCGAAGATCTTGCTTCTGAATGCATGGTTTGCAGAAGTGTCTTCACCTCCAGAATGCTGGAGTTGATCTGCTGAAAGCCTGCGGAGATTTGCTCTGACAAGACTTTTAGACAGTTCTGGAAAGATGCATTCAGATGCAAGAACTCTGGCGCATAAGTCTTTTCCTGACCCCTCTGCCGCTGCCGCCCAGTACCCGCAGGTGTACTAGAGGTGGCAGGGGCAGAAGGGTGGGGTAAAGGGAAAGCGATCTCCTCACCAGCAGCTTCATGTAATGTAGGCGGCCACGATGCTCCTGTGCTGGTGGATGGGACAGATGGGTCGAATGTGTGGGAAGACTGGGAAGGTGCAGATGTACCGGGGCGGTCGAAGTGTCCCTCGGTGCCGGTCTCCTCAGGGATCGCCTCAGAAGGGTCCAATCGTGCAGGCTCCCGAGTGCTGCTCACCGTGCTGTGGAATAAAGAGAAAAAAAACCAATTAAAATAGTGACATGGTATGGCCCTGGCTGAAAAAAAAAAGTTACATCTAAACATTTTTTTGTCACATGTGGTGTGAAATATTTACCTTCTGGTGAGCATTGTATCCCGGAGGAACGACAGGGCTTGTGCGTACTTGTACTTGCTCCTGCGTCCTCCAGATCCACTCGGGGCCCGCATCTCTTTATTGAACTCCTTCTTGAAACGATCCCTCACAGACCGCCACCGCTTCACAATTCTCTCCCCTGAACCGAGAAAGGACAAAGTGGTTAGTATACAACATCAGTGTTTCCCAAACTCCAGTCCTCATGGTCCCCAGGGGTCATGTTTTCAGGATTTCCAAAGTAAATAGAAATCCTGAACACATGATCTGTGGGGACCACGAGGACTGGAGTTCGGGAAACACTGGTTTAAATCAAGCAACCGGTACTGTATATACTTACGCTCTTTAATCTGGGCCCGAGCTTCGAGGTCCTCCCAGCGGTCCACAAGGAGCGAACAGATTTCCTCCCAGAGTCGTCGGGTAACGATAAGGTCAGCGTGGCGGCGGTCAGCCATATTCCAGAGCGGCTCCCTTTCTCTGACGAGATCGATGAGGTGGTCCACATCGATTCCTCCATCCTCACCGTCAGAGTCGGGAGCACGCTGTGAAGGCTGTTAAAGAAATAGACAAAAATAACATAATTAGCCTCCACAAAAGAAATGAAATAAAAAGTGCAAAAAAACAAAGCAAAAATATTTATACTTACACGCTGGTGACCGCAGCGTTGCTGTCGCCGACGACCCTGGGAGGCACTGCGAGGACCTCTTGGCCGAGCACCAGATTGGGAAGACTAGAGAAGAAAACAAAAAATGTTATGTCTTTGGATGTAGGCATTTGTTTGCTGTGTGTGGTCTGCAGAACATTGTTTTCTATGTGTTGTGTGTAGTGTGATGTTGTGTTTCTGCGTTTGATGCAAAAAACTTACCAATTGTGAGCCCACTCCAAGTGTCTGTCCACCCCTTCCTTCTTCTTCTGGGAGCTCCTCTTCATCTTGTGATTCCTGTTTTGAAATAAAAGGCAATGAATAGACATATATTACAGAGATGATGGATTTTGGAAATAAAAACTTACCGTCAAACGCTGACGATGCGAGGGAGGGCTCCCAGAAGAAGATGTGCTGTCTTCCTGATGGCCAGACTCCATGGCTGTGGGTGGTGTTCCTGCTGCTGCCATTGCTGCTGCTGCATCTATTGGGCGGCTGTTGAATAAAGAGAAACAAAGGGCCAATGAATATCTTGATATTCCATAGCCCTAGTTTGGAGGAATGGGGGATTTGATAATTACCGTCTCTCATCTGCTGCTGGACTCCCCTCCCGTTGTTCAGCATGCTGCTCCATTTGGGGTGGTGCTGATGGTGCTGCTGCAGATGTCTGCTGCCTTCTCCTGCTCCTGGTTCTTGGCTTGGGTGGCATGTTGGGTGTGGCTGAGGGTCCCACTGTCTTGCTTTTATATATGTCTTGTGGGCAGAGCTACTGAGCATGCTCAGACCAAAAAAACCGGATCCGGCCACCGGATCCGGCTGTCGCCGGATCAGGCGCATTGCGGCGCTCATAGGCTTTCATTGTATGAAAAAGCCGGACACGCCGGATCTGGCGTGTCCGGCTTTTTCGCCGGAGACAAAAAACGTTACAGTAGCCGTTTTTTCCAGACGCCGGATCGCGTCACATTGCCAGATCCGGCGAAAATCGGATGAAACGCATGGCCATCCAGCTCGATCCGGCTCTAATGCAAGTCAATGGGGGGGAAACCGGATCCGGCATTGCATTTCGCCGGATCCGGTTTTTGTCAAAAGCGCCGGATCGCGCCTGACGGCGAAAACCTGATGTGTGAAAGAGGCCTTAGTGACAGAGCCAATTTTTTAAATTCTGACCAATGTCACTTTATGTGGTCATAACACTGGAACTTTTCAACAAATCCAATTGATTTTGAGATTATTTTTTCGTGGCACATTATAATTTATGATAATGGTAAATTTAGGTTGATATGTTTTGTCTTTATTTATAAAAAATATCAGAAACTTGACAAAAATGTAAAAAAAATTGCAATTTTCAAACTTTGAATGATTGTGCTAGTATGGGGGAGTGATCTAGTGGCTCTAGTAAAATGCTTAATATAAGTATGGATCATCTTAAATCCAGATAGTCATACCACAGAAGAACATTAATAATAACATTTCCCACATGTCTGCCTTACATCAGCACCATTTGTTAAACGCTAATTTATTTTGTTAGCCTTTTAGGAGGTTTAAAATGTAGCAGTAATTTTTCATTTTTTCAAGGAAATTTACAAAATGTATTTTTCTGAGGGACTTATCCAGGTTAGAAGTGACTTTGAGGGTCCTATATATTGGAAAACCCCAAACGTGATACCATTTTAAAAACTTCTCCCTTTCACATATTGAAAACTTCTGTCAGATAGTTTATTAACCCTTCATGCGATTTTCAGGAATTAATGCAAAGTGGTATAGCAGTAATGAAAAAGTGCTTTTTTACCAACTAAATGTCGCTAACTTCTGAAGTGACCGCTATAGCCGGGAGACTCTAAAGCCTCTATTTGGCCATGAACAGCTATGGCAATTAGATTAAAGCGGAAGCCCCCACAATCTATAAACCATTTAGCTGATGTAGTCACTTTTGAAAGCAGCAACTAAGGGGTTAAACAGATATGGACGTTGCCAACACTGATCGTTTGTGATAACAGCAAGTTGTCAGCTGTAGTCTACAGTTGACAGCTGCTGGATTTGTCACCTGTATGGGGATGATATTCTCTTATATCTCAGGTCAGTAAAAAGACGTATTGGCTGTCATTAAGGGGTTAATACACAGAAGTGACTTTTGGCACTCCTTTCTCAAGATCAGTTGGGAGAAGGGTCTCAACAGCCAGACCTATATCAATAATACATTCATCCTCTTGATAGGTGATAAATGTTGCTTATAGGACAACCCTTTTTACGTTTCCATTTCTCTGACGAGCCACCAAAGGGGAAAATAAGAATTATACCATGTCCGTTCATATAATCGGTTGCCTGTGTAATTCAGGTCAAGACCGGACACGTCCTCAGCGTCAGGGCTCATACTCACTTGCGAGAGATTCTCGCATACTCTCGTGCGAGTGTCTCGCATGAAAACCCGGCACTGCCGCTGGCACTGGGACCGGAGCGTACGGCTGCATAGAAATACATGTAGCCGCGGATGCTGCAGTCCGAGTGGCGGCGGCAGTGCCGGGTTTTCATGTGAGACACTCGCACGAGAGTATGCGAGAATCTCTCGCAAGTGAGTATGAGCCCTTAGAAGTGCTTTTTGTAGCCGCTCTCTACTTTAGCTAAGAGTTGAAGATGCTGAACCGAGGACACCTCTATTAACTTTCCTAATGTTGTATATGAAAACTATTTTCTAAGCACAGTATATAGACATCTCTCTTAAAGCTGATAGAGATATATTTATATAAAAATTTTTATTCATATATTTATTTTCATGTAAATTCTATACAGAGCCCCTGAGTCCTTCCACTTACCTTTAGGGCTCGTTCACACAACTTTTTAATTCAAATGAGTGCTATCCATGGTTCTGACAGATAACACTTGTACCCATTTTTATTCTGTGGGGCTGTGCTCCTCCAAATCCCTATGGGGCTGTGCACAACCAACTTCATCAGGAAAATGCACACATTAGCCCACACTAACACACACTAGCTAGTGTGTGTTTTTTTTTTAAAGATGCATGGTCACTGCCAACACTGATCGTAATAGATGCAGGAAGGTGTCAGCTATAGTTTACAACTGATAGCTGCTGCATTTTCACCCTTCGGGGGAGGCTGTTCTTCTATATGACAAGTCAGTAAATAGACGCACTGGTGGTCATTAAGGGCTTAAAATAATCTCCCCATTTATGCTCTTTAAGCACAAATTGGAGCTCCTTGCACAGATTCATAAAGCCCTAGAACCCAAACTTGACCATGCACCTTCAGAGCATGTGTCCTAAATGGAGAGAATGGAGTAAGCTGTTGACACCATGGGTGGCATTTTTTCCTCCAATGGAAACAAAGGACTGGCATGTTGAGATTTAGTATCATTTTTTTTTTCTCTGGTATCTCCCAAACTTGGATCACCTGAACATTTAATAAACTTATTGAGGTTGGCAGGGCCTGGATTTCCAGTATATTTCAAACTAGCTGAAGAGCCCGGCATTGCCTGGGCATAGTAACCAACTGTGGTTAGTTATAACAAATTATAATGATTATATTGCACATAAAAACATTTCACATAATATATTCAACACTACAGATTTGCAACACAAATTAACTAAACGATTACCCAAGTATTGATAGTATTTTATTTTCAACTCATTCAAGAGCCTTTTGATAAACAACATTTTTGTTTTTTCCTTTTGGTGCAAAGATGAACAGATTTTTGGCAGTTCCAACTCTTGAACAGACCACATAAAGTTGACCATGAGAAAAGCATGGAGATTGCAAATCGATCCCTACTACTTTCAAGGACTGTCCCTGAGCATTGTTAATGGACATTTAAAATCAAAAGGCCAATCAGATGGAATGAGTGGAATTCTTGGAATGAAAAGTCCTCTCCTTTGGCACATCCTCTTTCTGACCTGTGTATCTATTCCTATTCTGTGTGATACCGTCTGCTGAGCTGTGTATCTAATCCTATCCTTGTGATACTGACTGCTGAACCGTGTATCTAATCCTATCCTGTGTGACACTGTGTGATGAGCTGTGTATCTAATCCTATCCTGTGTGATACTGTGTGCTAAGCCATTTATCTAATCCTATCCTGTGTGATACTGTGTGCTGAGCCATGTATCTAATCCTATCCTGTGTGATACTGTCTGCTGAGCCGTGTATGTATTTGGGTCGCCCTCCCTGGGCCATGGGGTACTCGGTACCGTGCCCGTTGAGCTTCAATGGGAGTTGTCATGGCAGCTGGGACCCGGCCCGTGGCCCTGGGCGCCCATTGTACAAAAGGGGAAATGTTCAGTGTGCTTATGATGATTAGAATGAATGAGTCGTGACACCACCTGTGGTGTTCGGCAATGAAGGTGTTAAGCCGACGCTGTAGACAGATCCTCTGGGACAGATGGTGTGGTGCAGCAATGATGTTATAGCCCTCCACAGGCAGGGCTTTAGTCCCAGGGCAGAGTAGGAGAAGTGACACTTAGATGGTGTAATGTCGGGCGCAGGGGATGTAGCAGTGTCGGGCAGGTTGACGCAGGAATAAGTGGAGGACACCAGGGCATGTAGTTCCAAAGCTTTACTCACAGTCTGTTGTGGCGCAAGAGCCCGCATCCGTGCCGTGTCCTCCGGGTCAGGAGCTCAGCCAACTTCCAGGCAAGATGAAGTACTCCTTTCCAACACTCCGCCAACATATGTGCCTTTTCTGAACGTCTCCCTCTTAGTGCCTTTAGTGAAGTACTTATACAAAAGTAATTCACTGCACTCAACAAAAAGAGGTACTTTGCAATCAAATTGTGAATTTATTCAGAGTGTCCAATCCAATAAAAATCTGCCAACACCAGAATTTGTACAAAATACCCGACGATTCGATCCTCCCGGATCTTATTCATGGGGTACACTTAGTACATAGAATAACGGACTAAGGCACATTGGAAAGGATGACAGATCCCCTCACGGTGGTCACAGGCACTGGTATGTTTGTTTACAGTTGTATTAATCCTGCTAGACAGAAAAACCCATAGGTGGTTCTTATACGTGGAGCATTTTAGCCTCAGGTTGTGGGGGCTATCGCATAGTGCAGTCTGCCTGTGGGATCCTACATACAGGGTATAAGAAGTACAGTGAAGGCGGCAATCAAAAATTGATGTCCACCTGTGGGGTTCTCCTTGTAGGGTATGAGGAGTAGAGTTAGGGTGGCAGTCACATACTGTTATCCACCTGGGGGATTTAGGAGAATCTGAGGGGTAGAGACGGCGCTCCCGCGTCCTGTCCTGGCTGCAGTGTGAGGCAGCCTCACACTAAAATGCTCCACGTATAAGGACCACCTCTGGGTTTTATGGATACTAATGGTCCTGCAGCAGACACCGGAGGAATAGAAGTTGTCACCACTTTATTCCCACACAAGACTTCGGGGCACAACAGCAACGATAGTGAGCCGGGACTTGGTAGCAAGGAGTCCCCGAAGCATGAACTCTACTTGTACGGCAGACAGATGTAGCCTGCTTCGGGGACTCCTTGCTACCAAGTCCCGGCTCACTATCGGTGCTGTTGTGCCCCGAAGTCTTGTGTGGCCTTGCGCTTAGAACTTGGGAAGGGCTCTCCGCTAACCCAAATACTTAGTTCTCTTCTTCTCCTCACGTTCCGTACTAATCTTTTCCTTCTTATGGAGAGTCAGGCTTTCTATCAATGTTCCTTTCCTGTGCCAGCGGACCCAGGTCACTGAGGTCGGCTGCAGCACTTCCTTCATCCATCCCACTCAGGGGATCTTCTTTCACAGACTGACCTCGTCAGACTCCTGTGACAAACTGACTAAAACCTATCCTCTTCCCGCTCTTTTAGTGCAGACTAAACTCCATCCGCCTCCCAGCACGCTTCGTGTTCCAAGCAGGGAGCCACCAAAGGGTGCTTTGCTACACTACTATGTTGTGTGGGATGCAGGTGTTGGAGCGTGGTCAGGTGTCTCCACCTTACCTGCATGGTGGGGTACCACACCTCAGGAGGAGGTGCAGTACCTCTGTGGCGACTGAACCCTCAGGGGCGCCACATATTCCTATCCTGTAATATACTGTCTGCTGAGCCGTGTATGTAATCCTGTCCTGTATTATACTGTCTTCTGACCTGTGTATCTAATCCTATCCTGTGTGATGCTGTCTGCTGAGCCGTGTATCTAATCCTCTCCTTTGTGATACAGTCTGCTGAGCCGTGTATCTAATCCTATCCTGTGTAATACCGGGGCTCCCCCTGCAGTATGTGTCAGAGGGTGGTCTGTGTCGGCACGGTAATAAATTGTGTTATTTCCAGCTTTACAGAAGGACAGTAGCACCATAGAAATGATAATAATAATAGGCCGCAGTTACCACAACTGTCTACAAAAAAAACTGTTGCTCATAGCAACCAATCACAGCTCAGCTTTCATCTTTTAAACAGCTCTGGTGAAATGAAAGATGCTTAGTGATTGTTTTCTATGTGGAGTGGGCGTGGCTTGATATACATACATACATACATACATACATATATACATACACTCAGTTTTATATATATATAGACTAGTGATGGTTACTTTCTATGATATTCTAAATAAATGAAAAATAAATCTGACTTGTATAATCTCTTTTGAAGGAGCAACAAGAGCAACTTGAATCAGATCTGAAGAGAAACAATGAAGCACTTGAAGAAGATTTGAAAAATTATCAGGTAAATCATTTTAGCAGAACAAAAAAAATGTAATTATTTGTAATTTCTATGATTCTGAGAATGATCTTTCCTTTCTTTGATGGGATTAAATATTTGTAGACCTTGTCTTTAATTGTTTTACCAGTTATTGATAAAATCGGCTATTAGACATGAGCAATACCTGTCACTGCCGAGACCGCAATTAACCAAGACTTTTATGAAGTTGATTAAGTTATTATTGGGACCTGCCTTGTCTGCTGGCTAGCTTTCTCAGTACACCAATAGTTAGTTAGGTCAAGCAAAGTGAGGCAAGTCTGCTCAAACCGAGGGAATCACAGAAAATGTCAACAGGAAATAGTTAGGAAACTAAATTAGGGGCGATAACCAAGTAATGCAACATTGGAGTGCCTCCTCTGACCTGGTAAGGTGACATCACATATGGCACAGGTGTTGAACCTGCAGCTGAAATTGTGCCCTACTACTTGATGCGATGGGCTTTCTATGGCGGGCAGGGAAAGCATCAAGTCTGATCATGTCAGCCCACCATTGGCACATCCTAGGTTGTATTTGAAGGTGAACTTTCAAGTTCTAATAGTTGAGCAAGAAATACATTTTCATTGATTAAAAGTGGTTTATTCTTAAGGTAAGACATCCCATATTAATAATGGTATACAGCAGAAGCAACCGGTGAGCTTAAAGAGAATCTGTCACTAGGTTTATGCTGTCTCATCTGAGAGTAACATAAAATAGGGGCAAAACCCCTGATTTTAACTATGGGTCATTTATTAGGCTGCTGTAGTTTTGATAAAACACTTTGTCTGCTGCATCTCTGGTAGTCTTCTCATTGATGATCTTCTGTGTAATCCTCTCTTTCGGTGCAATTCTGTCAATGATGAGCTCTGGCTAACTCCACTTGGGCTATTGATGGACAGTGTTATGCCTCGCTGGGAATAAGCGGAAAGCTCCCCACTCAATGATGGGTTGTGGGGATAGGAGGAGCTCATCAATATCGAGCACTGCATAGTAGGATGTCATCATTGAGAGGACTAGCAGAGCTGCAATAGGCAAATCTGTGATTTTATCAAAAGTGCGGCAAGAAGCCCAATAAGTGACGAAGCGCTGAAAGTGGGGTCCTTGCCCCTATTTTATGCTGTTACATAGTTTCATAGGTTGAAAAAGACCTAGGTCCATCAAGTTCAACCTTTCTCCACTAATTGTTCATTTTATCACTACATTAACTCAGAGAGGAGGGGCCCCTAAGGGGGGGGGTAATGTTAGGCGTCGGGTTCCTGTCGCTGCACAGCTGGAATCCCGAGCCTTGCTTCCGGCGGTCTCCCATTCCTCTCCAGCCGCAGAGGAGGTTGCTCAGCAGACTCGTCGGTCCTAGCGCTCTGCCCAGACTAGCTCCGTGGGTTTGGTTGCTGCTGCCACATCTGCCCCAACTATAGCAACGCATGCTGGTCATCAGCGAGCTACTCCAGGGACTAAGTCCTCCTTTCGGTCCACTGAGCATGCCCGTGGGACGATCTCTCATTGGAGATCGGAGGTCACATGCTCAGTTCCTTCTCTAGCTTGGATTGGACCATCAGAGAGGTCAGGAAGGTCCCGGAAGGACGTGGCTATAAAAGGTTTGCATGGCCGCTCAGCCATGCGCTAGTATAGATTGCATTACCAGACTATGAGGAGTGAGTGTTGTATGCAAGTATGAATGTCTCTGGTGACTGACTCATTTGAAACCCCTACTCTTGGTACGCATGTGTTGTGCAGCCTAGCCTGTTAAGCGCCCAGGCTTAGGTGTTATGATGAGTCACCGAAGGAGGAAAAAACAAAATACCAGCTAAGTCCAGAAAAACCAGAGAGGTTGGCAGCTATCGGATTGCAGACCCCTGAACCTATCCACAACAACTAGCAGTAGCCGTGGGGGGTTCCTACGGTGCCCTAGACCCCTCGATCACAGCCGGAGAACTACATAGCCTAAAGACAGAAAGGGGAAAAACTAAACTGCCCCAGAGCAGACCCCAAAGCAATAGGCAGCCCCCAACATATAATGACGGTGAAGCAAGATGAAAACACTAACACAGATAGAAAGAAAGGTTGAGCAAATGATGGGGCCCAAGCTAACTACATAGGACAGGATAGGAAAGCTGCTGTCTGCCATCTGCAAAAACCCTATCAAAATGAGCCAACCGACTGATAGGAAAAACAGGCCCTGAAGTCGCTAGGCTTCAAAAGACTATATCAGCACTCAGGTATATTCTGAAGACAGAGCAAAAGAACAACAGATCAGAGACAAAAATGGAATTCAGCTCACCCCCGGCCGGGGATGGCAGAACTCCCAAAAAACAAGGCAAAACAAAAACAAAACTGAAGAGTACAAAGCAGAGCAGAAAAACTTAGCTTTGAGATGCAGGAATCAGACTGGTCTCCAAGAATCCAGCAGGAAAATCACCAGCCAGGAAGAAGGGCGTCGGCAGCCTTATATCCAGTCCTCAATTCCAGCCACCCAGTCATCATCTAGCTGCCCAGGTGTTTGGTAATCAGTCTCACTACCTTCCTTCACTAGAGGAGGGAGTTCATCAGACCTCAATGGTGAAGGGAAAAATGAACTCACAACAGTACCTCCCCCTTGAGGAGGGGTCACCGAACCCTCATCCATGCCACCAGGGCGATCCGGGTGAGCCTGATGAAAGGGACGCACCAATCTTTCAGCATGAATATCAGAGGCAGAGACCCAGGAATTATCCTCCTGACCATAACCCTTCCACTTAACCAAATACTGGAGTCTCCGTCTAGCCAGACGGGAATCCAGTATCTTCTCTACCTCATATTCCATGTTACCTTCAACCAATATAGGGTCAGGAGGTGCAACCACAGGAACTACTGGTTCAACAAACCTCTTCAACAAGGACTTATGAAACACATTATGAATTTTAAATGTGACAGGAAGAGCCAACCGAAAAGAGACCGGATTAGTAATCTCCAAAATCTTGTAAGGTCCAATAAATCTAGGCTTAAACTTAGGAGAAGCCACCTTCATAGCGATATTTTTTGATGACAACCAAACCATATCACCCACCTTAAACTGGGGACCAACGGTCCTACGCCGGTTGGAAAACTGCTGGGCCTTTTCCTGGGAGAGAGAAAACTTATCCACTACTTGGTCCCAGATCTGGTGCATTCTCTCCACCACAGTGTCAACACCTGGGCAGGCAGAAGGCTCCACCTGCCCTGAAGAAAATCGAGGGTGAAAACCAAAGTTACAAAAAAAGTGACATCAAAGTGGCAGAACTAGCTCTATTATTTAAAGCAAATTCGGCCAAGGGCAAAAATGAAACCCAATCATCCTGATCGGCAGAAATAAAACATCTCAAATACGACTCCAAAGTCTGGTTTGTTCTCTCCGTCTGCCCATTGGTCTGAGGGTGAAACGCAGAGGAGAAGGACAACTGAATTCCCAGCTTGGAACAGAAAGTCCTCCAAAATCTAGACACAAACTGAACTCCTCTGTCAGATACAATGTTCTCAGGAATCCCGTGCAAGCGAACCACCTGTTGCAAAAACAAGGGCACCAACTCAGAGGAAGATGGCAACTTAGGGAGTGGTACAAGATGGACCATCTTAGAGAATCTATCACAAATCACCCAAATGACAGTCATTCTCTGAGAGACAGGCATATCAGAGATAAAATCCATTGAAATATGGGTCCATGGCCTCCTGGGCACCGGCAAAGGCATCAACAAGCCACTAGAGCGAGAACAAGGTTTAGACCGGGAGCAAGTCCCACAGGACTGCACAAAATTCCTGACATCACGAGACAAGGCGGGCCACCAAAAAGACCGACTCACAAGCTCTCTAGTACCAAAAATACCTGGATGACCAGCCAATGCAGAGCAATGAACTTCAGACATCACTCTCTTCCTCCACTGGTCAGGAACATACAACTTTCCACTAGGACAACACTCAGGTTTGTCCTCCTGAAACTCTTCCAGAGCACGTCTCAAATCGGGCGAGGTGGCAGAAAGAACTACCCCCTTGCCTAAGATGGTAGCAGGCTTAGTCACAACAGGAGAATCAGCAAGGAAACTCCTAGAGAGGGCGTCTGCCTTGACATTCTTAGTGCCCGGAAGAAAAGAGACCTCAAAATCAAAATGTGTGAAAAACAAGGCCCACCTAGCCTGTCTAGGATTCAAGCGCTTGGCCGACTCCAGGTAAATCAAATTCTTGTGGTCAGTAAGGACCACGACTTGGTGTTTGGCTCCCTCCAACCAATGTCTCCAGTTCTCAATTGCCCATTTCATGGCCAACAGTTCCCGATTCCCCACATCATAGTTACGTTCGGATGGGGAGAACTTTCGGGAAAAGAAAGCACAAGGATTCATTTTAGATGTCACAGGATCTTTTTGGGACAACACCGCTCCTGCACCAATCTCAGAAGCGTCCACCTCCACCTGAAACGGGAGTGAGACATCAGGTTGCCGCAAAACCGGAGCAGAAGTGAATCTTCGCTTCAGCTCCTGAAAGGAAGAAACAGCCTCCGGAGACCAATTCAGCATATCAGCACCCTTCCTAGTCAAATCCGTCAATGGCTTGGCAATACCAGAAAAATTAGCTATAAATTTCCGATAAAAATTAGCAAAACCCAAAAACTTCTGGAGGGCCTTCAAATAAGTGGGCTGAACCCAATCATAAATGGCCTGTACCTTGGCCGGGTCCATTTCAATAGTTGACGGAGACAAAATAAATCCCAAAAATGAAATCCTCTGTACCCCAAAAAGGCATTTCGATCCCTTGACATACAGGGAATTCTCCCTCAAAATCCGGAACACAGTCCGGAACATGTTCCACATGAGAGTCCCAATTCTTGGAGAAGATCAAAATATCATCCAGATAGATAATCAAAAATTTATCCACAAAGTCTCGGAATATATCGTTCATGAAGCATCGGAAGACAGAAGGGGCATTAGTGAGCCCAAAAGGCATCACCAGGTACTCAAAATGTCCCTCCGGAGTATTAAACGCCGTCTTCCATTCATCTCCATGCTTAATGCGAATAAGATTATACGCCCCCCTGAGGTCAAGCTTGGTAAACCAGCAAGCACCTTTAACTCTGGAGAATAGATCAGAAATCAGGGGTAACGGATACTGATATTTAACAGTAATTTTTGTTGAGGGCACGATAGTCAATACAAGGCCTTAATGAACCATCCTTTTTAGCCACAAAAAAAAAAACAGCACCTAAGGGTGAAGAGGATGGTCTAATATGACCCTTCTCCAATGCCTCCTTAATATAGGATCGCATAGCCTCATGCTCGGATACAGATAAATTGAAAAGCCGACCCTTGGAGAATTTACACCCCTGGTTCAGCTCAATTGCACAGTCATAACTCCTATGAGGAGGCAAAGACGCAGACTCATTCTCACTAAATACATCATAAAAGTCAGCCAAATAGTCAGGAACATCATGTGACTGGGGAGAGGTGCAGAAAACAGGAGCATCACTAAGGGCACACCGACAACCCCAACTCACCACAGACAAAGATTTCCAATCCAGAACTGGATTATGAATTTGCAACCAGGGAAACCCCAGAACAATGGTATCATGCAAATTATGCAACACCAAAAATCTGCAATTTTCTTGATGGTCTGGGGCGACCCGCATTACTACCTGGGTCCAAAACTAAGGTTTATTCTTCGCCAAAGGAGTAGCATCAATACCCCTCAAAGGGATAAGCATCCGTAGAGGTGTCATAGGAAATCCACAACGTTTATCAAAATCCAAGTCTATCAGGTTCAGAGCTGCTCCTGAATCCACAAAAGCCTTGGCGGAAAATGTGGACAGGGAGCAGATCAGAGTAATTGCCAGAAGAAACTTAGGTTGAACACCACCCACAGAAAACTTGTGTGCACAACGTTTCTCTCGTTTAGGGCAGACAGAAATAATATGCGAGGCATCTCCACAAAAAAAACACAGCTTATTAAGCCTTCTGAACTCCTGACGTTGCGCCCTAGACCAAACTTTATCACATTGCATAGGTTCAGACATTTGTTCAACAGGTGGCAACATCTCTCGTGTAGTTTTGCGTTCACGTAAACGCCGATCCATCTGAATGGCTAATGACATAGAATCGTCAAGACCAGAGGGAACAGGAAATCCCACCATAGTATCTTTTACAGTTTCTGACAAACCCTTCCGAAAGAGGGCTGCCAAGGCACCATCATTCCAGGTAGTAAGGACCGCCCACTTTCGGAATTTTTGACAGTACAACTCTGCCGAATCCCGACCCTGGCTTAATGCCAACAGGGTCTTTTCAGCCTGATCAATAGCATTAGGTTCATCATACAACAACCCCAAGGCTTGAAAAAATGCGTTCACATTATTCAGAATAGGATCATCTGGTTTCAAAGAAAACGCCCAATCCTGGGGATCGCCGCGCAGCAAAGAGATGACAATTTTAACCTGCTGCGCGGAGTTCCCCGACGAGTTAGGCTTCAAGGCAAAAAATAATTTACAATTATTCTTGAAATTCAAGAATTTAGACCGATTCCCAAAAAACACATCAGGAGTAGGAATCTTTGGTTCACCAGCATGTGAATGAGCAAGATAGGCGGAAGTTCCCTGCACTTCAGCAGCGAGCTGCTCCACATGATCAGACAATTGCTTCATCTCCATTGAGAGAAAAATTCCCCCTACGGCCTCAGAGAAATAGAGGAAAAAATATGCACACAAAAAAAAAAATTCTGACACTTTTTTTTTTTTTTTTTTTTTTACAATCCTCTCCTGCTATTGAGTACCCTAGGATCTGCGGTATGGCTGGTGATTCTGTTATGATGAGTCACTGAAGGAGGAAAAAACAAAATACCAGCTAAGTCCAGAAAAACCAGAGAGGTTGGCAGCTATCGGATTGCAGACCCCTGAACCTATCCACAACAACTAGCAGTAGCCGTGGGGGGTTCCTACGGTGCCCTAGACCCCTCGATCACAGCCGAAGAACTACATAGCCTAAAGACAGAAATGGGAAAAACTAAACTGCCCCAGAGCAGACCCCAAAGCAATAGGCAGCCCCCAACATATAATGACAGTGAAGCAAGATGAAAACACTAACACAGATAGAAAGATAGGTTGAGCAAATGATGGGGCCCAAGCTAACTACATAGGACAGGATAGGAAAGCTGCTGTCTGCCATCCGCAAAAACCCTATCAAAATGAGCCAACCGACTGATAGGAAAAACAGGCCCTGAAGTCGCTAGGCTTCAAAAGACTATATCAGCACTCAGGTATATTCTGAAGACAGAGCAAAAGAACAACAGATCAGAGACAAAAATGGAATTCAGCTCACCCCCGGCCGGGGATGGCAGAACTCCCAAAAAACAAGGCAAAACAAAACTGAAGAGTACAAAGCAGAGCAGAAAAACTTAGCTTTGAGATGCAGGAATCAGACTGGTCTCCAAGAATCCAGCAGGAAAATCACCAGCCAGGAAGAAGGGCGTCGGCAGCCTTATATCCAGTCCTCAATTCCAGCCACCCAGTCATCATCTAGCTGCCCAGGTGTTTGGTAATCAGTCTCACTACCTTCCTTCACTAGAGGAGGGAGTTCATCAGACCTCAATGGTGAAGGGAAAAATGAACTCACAACACTTAGGTGTAGGTAGAGGCAGAGTCTGAGACTAACATCAGTGTCCACCGGTGGCTCTGCACGTCACGGTGCACGTGCTCGACACTTCACCTTAGTCAGCAGTTGTAGTGGCATCTGTATGTGCGACGCCGCGCGCTCAGTAGGTCTAGAGGGACTCAGACCTCGTGTCCTTGGGGCTGAGTTCTGTGACCGCATACTGAGCGCTCTCTTGCCAAGTGCTGTGATTTTAACAGGCTCCGGCATTTATGTTCAGCGGTGGCACGGCTCTGTGTCGTAACAGAGTTCACTTCTGTTCCAACTGGGTGACGTTAACCCACGTGTGACCTCCTGTATACCGCTTTATATTTCTGCCATTACTAAGCAGCAGTTTACCACCCCTACACGGTGGACCCTGGGCTGCGAACGCACCTTATATATTATTTCATCTTTATTATTTGGTGCGTTCCGCCAGCCCTGTAACATTATACTAGCGCCAGGGTCTGGCTAGTAATGACGGACGAACGGCGACTGCAGGAGTACATCCGGCAGCTGCAGAGCAGGTTGGCGGCTCTCGAGCGTTCAGTCTCAGCTGCGGATGTTACTGCGGTCGCTGTTCATGCAGCCACAGAGGCTGTCTCCCGTGTTACCACTGCCATCCCTGCCCCGACTTTGTCCCGCCTCTCGCTGTGCGAGAAGTTCTCGGGCGATAATGCTTCTTGTAGTGGTTTCATGAGCCAGTGCTCTATACAGCTGGAGCTGCTGGCAGCACGATTCCCCTCCGAGCGGGCTAAAGTGGGATTTATTATTTCCCTCTTGTCGGGCAGGGCTTTGGAGTGGGCCACACCACTGTGGGAGCGTGGTGATCATGTGGTGCAGAGTGCCTCACGATTCTTGGACACTCTGAAGCTCGTCTTCCTGGGACCGCGAGTCACACATGACACCGCGCTCCGGCTGTTGGCATTGTCACAGGGCTCGTCCATGGTCAGCCACTTTGCCATCTAGTTCCGGATGCTGGCCTCGGAATTAGTGGCCAGATGAGGTCCTCATTCTGGCATTCTGGAGAGGTTTGGCTGGCCATGTGAAGGATGCTCTGGCCACCAGGGAGATTCTCACTACACTGGAGGAGCTTATCATCGTCTCCACCCGTATAGACCTTCGCTTTGCCGAGCGAAGGTTGGAGTGGTCCCACTGTAGGCAGAGGTTTAGGTTGGCACCCAGTTTTGCTAAACCTCTGGAATCTCCCGATCGGGCATCTGAGCATCAGGGGGCTTCCCGCGAGGGATCCAGGCCCGGGCCCGCTCGAGCCCCTGTGATCTGTCATGGTTGCTGGCAGTCCGGTCAATTTGCCAACCAGTGCCCACAGCGGCAGGGAAGACGCTCACCGCTAGTGGCCGTAGGAGGCTGCTCACTAGAATCCGCAGCATTTTCCTCCAAGTTGTCCTTTAAGAGGACACTTGGATTTGGTTCTTCCACTCTGGCGGTGGGGGTTTGCGTGGATTCCGTAGCGGAGGGCAATTTTATGTCATCTGCCTTCGCTCAACGGCATGCGATACCACTGATTATGATGTCCAAACCAGTCACCGTCAGAGTAGTGAACGGCGCGACTCTGCCCTCACAGATTACCCACCAAACCGCTCCACTGTTACTCTTGGTGGCTCCATCTCATCAAGAGGCGATATCCCTCCTCGTCATGCCCAAAGGTATCGACCAGGTCCTTCTAGGGGTCCCCTGGCTGCGGTATCACTCTCCCCATATAGAGTGGTCCTCGGGGAGAATTCTTGGTTGGAGTAATTCATGTGAGGGTAGATGTCTGAGGAAGTGCATCCAGGTTGCCTCCACCGAGGTCCCCGCAGATCTTTCCTCGCTTCCCAAACACTATCGACAGTATGCGGACGTGTTCTCCAAAAAGGCGGCGGCGACCCTTCCACCGCATCGCCCCTATGACTGTCCTATTGACCTCTTGCCTGGTGCTGAGCCTCCCCGGGGTCGAGTCTAGCCCCTATCTCTCCCAGAGACAGAGGCCATGTCTCAATACATCAGGGAGAATCTGGCAACAGGATTCATTAGGAAGTCAGTGTCACCAGCGGGGGCCGGATTCTTCTTCGTCCAGAAGAGTGGGGAACTACGTCCTTGCATCGATTACAGGGTTCTTATCGTCATCACTGATAAGAATAAGTATCCCCTCCCCTGATATCGGAGCTATTTGATAGACTACGGGGAGCGAGAGTGTTTACCAAACTTTATCTGCGGGGGGCTTACAACCTGATTCGCATCCGTGATGGGGATGAATGGAAGACGGCATTTAACACCAGGGACGGGTACTATGAATACCTGGTGATGCCCTTCGGGCTCTGTAATGCCCTGGCCGTCTTCCAAGACTTTGTGAACGATATCTTCCGGGATATGCTTACCACCTTGGTAGTAGTCTATCTGGATGATATCCTCATCTACTCTCCAGATATTGACTCCCACCGGAGAGATGTGTGCAAAGTTTTCGACCTCCTGGGGGAAAACTCCCTCTATGCCAAGTTGGAGAAGTGTGTGTTTGAGCAGGAGTCCTTGCCTTTCCTGGGCTATATCATCTCCGCCCAGGGTTTGGCCATGGATGCTGCCAAGCTACAGGCGGTGATGGATTGGCAGGAACCCCATTCTCTCAAAGCTGTGCAGCGCTTTATGGGGTTCATAAATTACTATCGCCAATTCATTCCCCACTTCTCAACTTTGGTAGCGCCCTTGGTAGCCCTCACCAAGAAGGGTGCAAACCCCAAGTTGTGGTCGGAACCTGTCTCCTAGGCCTTCTCCTCTATTATATCCCATTTCGCTAGCGCTCCCATTCTACATCGCCCCGATGTGGATAAACCCTTCATTCTGGAGGTGGATGCCTCTTCCGTCGGTGCTGGAGCGGTCCTGTTCCAGAAAGACTTGCAAGGTCGGAAGCACCCATGCTTCTTCTCCAAGACCTTCACACCGGCGGAGAGGAATTATTCCATCGGGGATAAGGAGTTGCTAGCAATGAAGTTGGCCTTTTCAGAGTGGAGACACCTCCTGGAGAGGGCTCGCCACCCTTTCCATGTGCTCACCGACCACAAGAATTTTGTCTATTTACAAACAGACCAGCGGCTGAATTCTCGCCAGGCCAGATGGTCCTTGTTCTTCTCCCAATTCCCTTCACCCTGCATTTTCTCTCTGGGGAGAAGAATGTCCAGTGTTGTGAGTTCATTTTCTGGTCTACCAGTTGGGAGTTCTCCTTCCAGGCTCCCTCTGGTGGTAACAGGAGGTAGTGAGGCTGATTTAATCAGTCGAGATCTGCCACCTGATAAGGAGGATGACGATTGGACTTGAGGAATCTCAGACTGGATTTAAGATAGCCGACGCCCTATTCTGGTGCTGGTGATTCCTTCTGGCTTGTCAAGTCTTGGGCCTCAACTCTATTCCAGTCAGCTCAAGCTAAGTTTTTCTGCTAATGTTCACACTTGATTTTGTTGGTCTATTCAGTTTTTTGTGTGGTCAGCCAGCCCCGGCTGGGGCTGTGCTGAATTTCCACTCTTACTTATCTGTATTTGCCAATTTGCTTTTGTCCCTTATTAGATTGGCCTCTTTTTGCTCTGCCTCAGAATATTTCAGAGTGCTGATATAGTGGGAGAAGTCTAGTGACTTCAGGGTTAATTTTGATATCAGAAGTGTTGGACATTATTTTTGTAGGGTTTTTGGCAGATTGCAGACAGTGTCTTTCCTTTCCTATCCTTTCTAGTTAGTTTGGGCCGCATCGTTTGCTCAGCCTATTTTCCTGCCTATGTTTGTGTTTTCATCTTGTTTCACCGTCAATACATGTGTGGGGGCTGTCTATTCCTGTGGGGTCTGCTCTGGGGCAGTTACTTTTCCCCTTTTCTTGCTTTAGGCTTATTTAGTCCTCCGGCCGTGACGAGGCGTCTAGGTTCATCGTAGGCACGCTCCACGGCTGCTGCTAGTTGTGTGGTTAGGATTAGGGATATGCAATCTGCATAATTACCAACCTCTCTGGTTTTTCTGGGGCTTAGCTTGTTTAGGTTTTTTCCTCCACGGTGACCCATTCATAACAGTCCGGGCCCATGCTCTCTCCCGTTCCGTGGTGTCATCGGAGGAGGAGGAGCCTCGGCTGATAGTCCCATCTGAGAGCCTGAGGACCGTGGCTCCGGTCGCCCTTGACTCTGTACCTCCGGGCAAGACTTTTGTCCCTGCCCGTCTGCGACCGGAGGTCCTCTCTTGGGCTCATTCGTCCAGGGTGGGTGGACATTTTGGGAACAAACGGACCTCTGAGCTTCTGGCGAGGACGTACTGGTGGCCGCATATGGCCCATGACGTCAGGGACTATATTCAGGCGTGCGTCTCTTGCGCCCAGAATCGATCCTCTCGGCAGCGGCCCGCTGGGCTACACCCTGCCTGTAGCAGACAGGCCCTGGGAGATGGTCGGTATGAACTTTGTGGTGGGACTGCCCAAGTCCAGTGGCAGCACCGTCATTTGGGTTGTTACCGACCATTTCTCCAATGTGGTGCATCTGGTACCACTCTCTCGGCTACCTTCTGCACGGGGCCTGGCAGCATTGTTTATTAAGCATGTTTTCCGCCTGCACGGCATGCCGGATAAGATTGTCCGCGACCGGGATCCTCAGTTTGCATCTCGGTTCTAGAGAGAGCTCTGTTCCGTGCTCGGCATTGAGCTAAATCTCTCCTTAGCCTATCATCCCGAGACGAACGGGTTGGTAGAGAGAGCCAACCAGACCCTGGTCACATATCTATGACATTTTGTCTCGGCCAGGCAGGATGACTGGGCATCCTTGCTGCCGTGGGCGGAGTTCGCTTTGAACAACGCTGTGGCCGACTCCACCGGTCAGACCCCATTCCTCCTAAATTACGGCCAGCATCCGCGCGTCCCTGTGCCCATGCCCATATCATCCACCGACTCTAGGGTGGCAGACTGGGCGGTGGAGGCACGTGATATTTGGGATCACACTCAGGATGCTATCCGGGCCTCCAAGGAGAGAATGAGGACCTCCGCTGATGCACACCGGCGCCCTGCTCTGACCTTCGCCCCTGGCGACTTAGTGTGGCTCTCCGACCAAAACATCAGGATGCTAAGTGCTTGAGTCCGCTAAGTTCACACCGCGCTACATTGGCCCCTTCAGGGTCCTTGAGCAGATCAATCCTGTGGTCTACCATCTGGCTCCTCCACCACACTTGGCTCTCTCTGACACGTTCCATGTGTCCCTCCTTAAGCCTGTTCACATGTCCCGGTTCTCTGAGTCATCTGCCGGGACATCAGATCTGTCTTCGGACGAGTCTGAAGTTAATGCCATCGTGGGATGCAAGGTGATGCGGGGCAAAAAGTTTTATTTGGTGGATTGGAAGGGTCATAGTCCAGAGGCTCGGACCTGGGAGCCAGTGGAGAACATCCACGCTCCACTCTCATTGCGGAATTTGAGCGGAGCGAGGCTCAGAGAGGAGGGGGCCCTAAGGGGGGGTAATGTTAGGCGTCGGGTTCCTGTCGCTGCACAGCTGGAATCCCGAGCCTTGCTTCCGGCGGTCTCCCATTCCTCTCCAGCCGCAGAGGAGGTTGCTCAGCAGACTCGTCGGTCCCGGCGCTCTGCCCAGACTAGCTCTGTGGGTTTGGTTGCTGCTGCCACCTCTGGTCCAACTATAGCAACGCATGCTGGTCAGCAGCGAGCTACTCCAGGGACTAAGTCCTCCTTTCGGTCCACTGAGCATGCCCTTGGGACGATCTCTCATTGGAGATCGGAGGTCACATGCTCAGGTCCTTCTCCAGCTCGGATTGGACGGTCAGGAAGGTCCCGGAAGGACACGGCTATAAAAGGTTTGCATGGCTGCTCGGCCATGCTCTAGTTTAGACTGCATTACCAGACTATGAGGAGTGAGTGTTGTATGCAAGTATGAATGTCTCTGGTGACTGACTCATTTGAAACCCCTACCCTTGGTACGCATGTGTTGTGCAGCCTAGCCTGTTTAGCGCCCAGGCTTAGGTGTAGGTAGAGGCAGAGTCTGAGACTAACATCAGTGTCCACCGGTGGCTCTGCACGCCACGGAGTACGTGCTCGACACTTCACCTTAGTCAGCAGCTGTAGTGGCGTCTGCAGGTGCGACACCGCGCGCTCAGTAGGTCTAGAGGGACTTAAACCTCGTGTCCTTGGGGCTGAGTTCTGTGACCGCATACTGAGCGCTCTCTTGCCTAGTGCTGTGATTTTAACAGGCTCCGGCATTTATGTTCAGCGGTGGCGCGGCTCTGTCGTAACAGAGTTCGCTTTTGTTCACACTGGGTGAAGTTAACCCACGTGTGACCTCTTGTGTACCGCTTTATACTTCAGCCATTACTAATCAGCAGTTTATCACCCCTGCACGGTGGACCCTGGGCTGCCAACGCACCTTACTATTATTTTATTATTTGGTGCCTTCCGCCAGCCCTAACAAACCCACAATGTTGCGTGTATCAAGTAAATCATCCAACCCTTTTCTTTAAACGCTGTCATATGCCGTTATTACCCCTTGTTGTCGGCATTCCACAGTCTGACTGCTCTAACTGTAAAGAACCCTTTCCTGTTTAGCTGCCGGAATCGCCTTTCTTTCAACGGTAATAACTGCCCCCTGGTCCTAGGTATCTTTGGAAGAAATAAGTCATGCGCCAGTGTTTTATACTGACCACACATATATTTATACATGTACATTAGATCTCCTCTAAGGCGTCTTTTTTCTAAGCTAAACAAGCCCAACTTTTCCAACCTCTCTTCATATGAGGGGCCTTCCATCCCTTGTAATAATCTAGTTGCCGCCTTTGAAGTGACTCTAACTTCTGAATATCCTTTTTAAAATGTGGAGCCCAAACCTGGATCCCATAGACTAGATGTGGCCTCACCAGTGAATTATAAAGCGGTAACGATACATAACTCTTCCTGTCCTCAAATTAAGAAGCAAAAACCTGGTGATATATTCCCTCTAACATTCTCCAGCCAGGATAACATCTGTAAATGGCAGCAGGTCATGTTTATGATGGGCAAACAATGTTATGTCTAAAATTAGTATTCAGTTCTCCTGTTTCTGAAGATATGGAGCTAATGTCCTTACACACATAGACAAATCGTTTGCACGTGTTGTGTCCATTTGTCTTCTGCTTGTACACAACTACACATTGATCTAAGTGCTCTACTATAAACATAATAGTAGTGACGTCTTCCACTTTGTATACAGTGCAAGTAAATCCTGGGTATGTTTATGTACATCTGCAATATTTTTGTGTTGCTTATTGAACTGGATTTATTTATATTTGGTAAATTTATTTCTTTTAGAATCGAATTAACAAAATTGAAGCCGATTTGATAATTGAAAGAAATGCCTTTGAAGAACAAAAGGCCAAGGTCAAAAAGCATTTGGAAGAACTGCAATCTACATCAGCTGTTAAAATTCAGGCAGTGTTCAGAGGCCACCGGGTACACAAAATGTACGCCCCTATATTAATACAGAAAAAAGAGGATAGGAAACGAAAGAAAGAACTACAGCACAGAATGGAAGTGGAAAAGAGAGAACTAGAGGAGAAAATTAAGAGGAAGCTTGAGGAGAAAAGACGAAAAGATGAAGTGAAGAAACAAAATGAGGAAATTGCAAGAAGGAAAACGGAAGAAGCCAAAAGGAAAGAGTTTTTGGAACAGGAAATGAGGCAGCGGGAATATGAGAAGAAGAAAAATGAAGAAAAAATTAGACTGGAGAAAGCCAACGTAATGAAACTAGAAGAAAAAAGAAAACCAGAAGCGAACAGTCCCACACATTCTTTGAAGAATCGAAGCCAACCTAAAGAAGGTCAACCAAAGGAACTGAATCACAGCCTTAACAGAGCTGAGAAAGTTGTAAAGAGGTCTGAGGAGGAGGAAAATCAAGAAATGCACAGGAAGATCCAACAAGAAAGAAATTACAGAATGAAGGATACTAACAGTGAAAATAATGCAAATGTAAGAATATCTAATATGGAGCCTGGAGATATCAACAGGAAATTGGAAATAGACACTGATAGTTCACCATTAGTACACAAAGAAAATACCAAGGATGTACAGAATAATATTGAAAGGGAAAGTCCTTCTATGTTGACTTGTATGTCAATTCCTTCCACTAGGGAACAGGCTCTGAGTACAATGCCCACCACAATCCGCTTAGAAAAACAAGACAAAGGCCAGATTGCAGGAAGCTCAAAAGAGCAAACTTCACCTATTTCTGAATCCCTAAATGATGGGGTTCTGTCTGATCAAGCTGAGGCGAAGAGACTAGCATGGATGAAATCCTGCAAACCTTGGTCCAAGATTTTGAGGGATAGCCAAAGGGTTGTGATTAAGAAAGCAAGTAAAAGGAAAAGCTCAGCGGCCAAACAGTTACCTCCACTAAAGGAAGCCCTTATTCTTCAGAGCTCTCCATGCCAGCACTTGGAACAGGTAGCATCAACTTTTCACTTGACAATGAATATACTAATGTTTTAATAGGTATCCTTGTGGTGATAGCAATTATTATGTCAAATGGCTGGTTGGTTAAATTCTTTAATTTGATGACCCAAAGTTATCGAATTTGTTTGATCAACGCCCCACAAGTCACCCTATGTCCCATATGCCAAGCATGGCCCTCCTCCAAGCCTATATTACATTGTGCATCCACTATGCTGTCACTCTTACAAATGATAGTTTCTGTAACCCTACTGTCAGTCCTCAGCAGAATACAGATCTGTGTCTAATATTCCCCTGAACCTGGACCTAAGAAAAAAATATTCACTAGTATGAAACTTCCCATAATCCAGTCCAAAAGGAAATGATCTGTAGCAACTAAATTATGATGTTTTCCCACACAGAACTGCATATTCTACACTGCAGCTGCTGAAGAACTTCTTTTCGAATACATAGGAATAGTGACTGAAATGTATACGATAATTTACAGCGCTGTATGCAGCTGTCTTCTGCAGATCCATAGAAAGTATTCAAGGTGCACATGCCCAACTTTCACTCCATTCACATAGGACCCTACAAATCCCCATTTTCTTTTTGCGCAGCGATAGGACCACCAACATTCAGTAAGTTATCCCATGTCCTATAAGTAGAGGCTTACATAAGAACTTCTTACAATCCCTTTAAGCTGAGTTTACACGGACAGATTTAAACTCTAATGATCAAACAATACAATGAGTCGACCGGCACTCATTTAGAGATTTTACATAGTCATATGGGACCAACTAATCATTAATATGAATTTTCAGTCCTCCATATCGTTTGCATACTGTCCACCTTTTTACACCCAAACTCATGCTGCCTACAGCAATGACTGTAGGACCTGCATCTGGTAATCGAGCACTTTTGGCTGATCGGTGGTATCTGTACACTGGCTGTGATCGTGAGCAAGCATTCTTATGTAAAAGGGCTTTCAGGGATGAAATGCTCATCCTGATTTCTGTTTTCTTGCACTCTGACCTGCTTATGTGGATCAGAAGTGACCACACTTACGAGCCTCTGGTGGTGGCCTTCTTCTGTGGGATGACACATGCATGCAGTTATGACATGCTCCTAGTGTTTCCACTCTTGCTGGCCGGCCATTTACTGCACTGTATTTATTACACTGTGTGTTTGCTTAGATGAAATGCTAAATGTTTACTGATTTTAGCCTGAAAATAATTAGAGGCTGTATCGTCCAGAACATGTTTTTATGCTTTGTTCTACCAAATAGAAAGCACAGGAAATTGAAAGTTTTGTGGTTATGCAGCAAGTAATATCCTAAGTGCGTATAATTTAGCTACATATTGTATTAAAAACACATATGGAGACACATTGTAAAAGGACCAATTGGCACTTTAGCTTGTGTTCAAATGAATCTTCAAAATTGTTTCCAGTTCCGTGCACTGTGCCCTTACAGTGATATGTGACTGGCTGCGGTGAGATGAAAATGTGTTTTGCTCCATAACAAGGTGACAGGTGTGATTACATAAGTATCTATCGCTTTATGATCTAGCCGGGACACAAGTCAGTCACCTGAATGACTACATTTCAAGGCATACTCCCAAAATTTCTACAATCTGGCTTCTTTAGGAGAAAAAAAAATGAATACTTTATTCCTGTACCGAATTATCAGCTTTGTAGGAATGAGTGGCAATACGTGACCTTCAGCAATTTTTTTTTTGTACTAAATTTCCTCTTAACCACACATATTTTTTCTGAGCAACCACATAGAAATAGTGTCCTTATTGAAACGCCTTAGTGTTCCCATACAGTAGGTTGCCCCTTTCATGGCCACAACACAGTATGATGCCATCCTATGCAGAATGACGCTCCATGATTTCCCCCCGTACACAATATGATGACCCTACAGTGTCCCCCACAAACGCCCCCACATACAAACACTAATGCCATCTGCAGAGTCAATATTCTAGAGTGCCTCCATACATGATCCCCTGTACAAAGTATAGAGATCCTCACACACATTATGGTGCCCCTTCATGTTCCTCTACCTCATTCTACTAGTGCATTGGCTTAATAAAAAAATACTACCATAAACCATTTTCCCAAATGAGCTGCTCCGGCCTGTGCTTGGTGTGACTTGGTGCAGGAGACACAGTATACTGATGTTATTGAGCTTGTTGTGCCAAGACTTAATCATCTCAAGCTGAACGGTGGAGCAGGGAGCTAAGGCATCCCTACTCAACCATTGTATTCATCTTCATCTGTGTCTTTAAGAAGCTGATACAGTTGAAGGCTGGACATACCGACAAGATCCTGGGACGGTGGGACAGCTTCCCAAATCTGGGAATGTTCTGCTAGATCCGGGATGGTTGGATGGTCTACTTCTGAACCTTCGTCCACACAGCTTCCGCCAGCTGTGTTATTTCAGCTCAATGTTGTCATAGGGACACATGACTTTTTTCATTTTCGCGCCTATATTTTCACTATTTGCAGATAGTTTATTTTGAGATCCGGTTCCTTTATTTCTTTATTAAATGAGTTTGTAATGTATGATCAAAATAAATCAGTAAATAAGTGAGCAGAGTTTCTGCTTTCCTCCGCGAGTTGAAATCTTGCAAAGAACGGAGGCGCTTATTCCTCCGTGATTGCCCACATTGTCGGCTGGCACACGGGGTGAGGGTGCTTGGGGGCATGGTAAAGCGTGTCAGACGGCAGTGGGTGAGGGCTCCTGCTGCAGCCAGTTTCATTACAGCCTTAGGCCCAATGTAAGGTTTGTTAAAAGGAGCAGAAAAATCGATATTCTGCATGTTTACAGTATCTTGGTTGTTTCTCACAAAATTTACTGCAGTATGAGACCGAAAAAGAAGATAATATTAAAGACATTGTGCAGGACTTAGAAAGAAAATGCCAACAGCTGCAATTGTTATAAAAAAAAAAATTAAGAGCGCCCCTAAAAAATTATGAGACTTTACTCCAATGATCGTATCTGTAACATTGACATGCACATCAGTCAGGTAACCACTGCAGCCAATCACTAGTCTCACTTGCATGTATGACACTTGCACACGGACGCTAATGATAGGCTGCAGCGATTACGTGGCCGATGTACACAATATTATCACTGCAAATCAATGACGCAACAGCGGGAGATTTACTGTAAACAGGTTTTCTAGGTTCTGAATATTTATGGTTTATTCTTACGTTAAACAATCAATATCAGATCGGTTGGGGTTTGACTCTTGGCATCCCCACCAATTAGCTGTTTGAAAGGGCTGTTTTGCAAAGTACTGCAGTGTTGTCACATTACTGTAACTGATCAATGCAGCTGACTGTAACAATTGTAATAACAATGCTGACCACTAATGTACTTTTGGCCAGTGACATCAATGATCTTGCCATGATTCATGTTTTGCTGACTTAATTTTCTATAGTGATGGACTCCTCTTAGGAATAATGGTTTAACATATATTTTCATCCTTGTGTATAGACAACAATAGAGACACTGTAAAAGTTAAATCCACTGAGCTTCAAAGGGGTATTCCCATCTCCAAGATCATATCCCAATATGTAGTAGGTGTAATAATAATAATATTATAAAATACCTCCAATTAGAAATGTAGTATAGTTCTCTGATTCACTGTGTCTCTTACCCCATGTGCGGGGCATTGTAGTAGCTTAGGTGTCCATGGTTACAACCACTAACCGCTAACTGTCACTATGTGAGTGGGCATATCCATGGATACCTTAGCTACTGCAATGCCTGCACATGGGGTAAGCGACATAGCGAATCAGAAGAACTATACAACATTTCTAATTGGAGGTATTTGCTAATATTATTATTATCACATCGACTACAAATTTAGATAAGATCTTGGATGGGAATACCCCTTTACCAAACAACTTCTATTGATAAATGAGGGGGGAAGAGAGCAGATTTTTGACCTTTCTGTGGCATTGAATATGGGCTGTTTGCACCATCGGCACCATGTTGTTTTATCATATACAATTGGATAAAGCATTGCTTAAAGGGTGTAATACGGTTTTGAAAAAAAACCCACAAACACTTTTTATATCACTGTTCTAGATACTTATATACATTTATTAAAAAAAAAGTCCTCCTGTCAGTGCTTTTCCATGTGTCAGGTTTCATTTTAGCATTTTCCATAGCATATAAGATTTAGTTTTGCATATCAAAAGAGAACCATTTCATGTTGTGTAGGAAAACAGACACGGCTTTCAGCTTCAGTAATAAAAGAAATGATTCCAATATGTCGTGATGTGTGTGGTTATGGTTCTTCATTTGAAGAAAATGATCCTAGCTGGAATCTTTCTAAACAAGCTTATCCAAGCTCGCATTGCCGTATGACACTTTAACTAGCAACATCTTATTGATGCTCAAACAAAAAATAATGTCATATCTTCTTGAATTTATAGCGCTTTTAAATTGAACTTAGAAGCGAGGCGTTCGAGGAGACTTCTTTTTGATTAAAAATACCTGGAGAACAGTCTTGCTTTGTATTGCACAGTATGTGCTACTAAGGTCAGGGAGAACATTGGCTAAAGAACAATTCGGAGGTCGTAGGTTGGAGAAGTACAATATATAAAAAACGAAACGTATGTACCGTAAAGATGTACTAAAGTAAAGGTGCCATACACATTACAGCAATGTCCAAACCTCTTGATTCTGCTATACCTGGCTGACCATCTTTTGACTTTCTCCGATAGACAAGGTCAGGTAAAAGGAGGATTGGACAGTTTCATTTTACACGCCAGATCGTTTTGTTCTGTTAGAAGATGGGCCACCACAAGAATCTGGCAGAATCTTAGTCTCGTTTCCCCATACAGAACATATACACACACTGCGGGAGAGAGAGCTGTCGGTAAAACAAGAATTCAGCAAACGGCTTTCTTATGTGTGTAAGACTTGGCGAACATCTAATTTTTAAAGAATTTTATCATTTGCCCTTTTTTAATAGATTCTTTTCATTTGAAATTATTCCTCTACAATCTTGATGACATTAGTACACAGCCCAACGGCATAAAACACTTTGCGTTGTGTTTAAAAATTTGCAGCTTTTCAAAGTTGCTTAAAAATATAGCGACTTTTGGCCTTTTTGGGCTGCTCCACCAAAATGGATGGAGTTGGGGAGGAGCCAGAACAGAGAGTGGTAATACTTGCCATTCAGATTTTCCAATAGTGGCATGGTGTTTTTTTTTTTTTATGCCAGAATTGTTACTCCAGCATTTCTGGCAAGACGCATGCCACTGAGAAGATGTGTTCTCAAGTTTAAGCGTTACCCCTATTCTTAAAGATGTTGTCCCCTACTTTTACTTTGATGACTTATCCTTAGAATGGGTCATCAATGTCTGATGGGCCGGGGTCTAACATCCGGCACCCCCGCCGACCAACTGCTTCTGGTAGCGGCTAGGACTTGTTACTGAACACCTGCCTTCTAATCAAATCAATAGGAAACTGGTGTGTAGTCCCCTGCAACGGCCAGTACAAAGAGACAGAGAAGCTCAGCAAGTGAGTACTTCCAGCCGACACCGATAACAGCTGATTGGTGGAGGTGCCGGATGTTGAACCCCTGCCGATCAGACATTGATGACTTATCCAATGAATAGGTCATTAATGTAAATGTACTGGACAACCTCTTTAAGGAAGCACCATCAGTTATTGCCAAGTCCAGCTCTCAGCTGAACCTCTCCATTCATTCTAATAGTGATGAAGAAGTGCAAATGTTCGACATCCGCTCCATTTAGCTGGGGCTTTTCTTGCTCATGGACGGGTTTCTGGCCCGATATAACCGCGAGTGTGGTGCCACGTCAGTGACTGTGTGGGCCATCTACTTTTTCTCCCCGTACCTCCCTGGGCCCATGTGGACAAGGGGGAGTCTGTGTAAAACTGTGCCAAGCTGACCTTGTGTGTTCCTTAAGGGGTGCGGAACGTCACGTTTGTACAAGTGGTGAGACCTTACCACGTGATCCTGCTGACATATTATTGACATCAGATGGGGTGATAAAGTGTGGCTCCTTCACACCAAGCTTAGTGAATCATACCCTAAATCTGTTTGTGAGAGAGACCCTTTTTTGCAAGAAAGAGTAACCAAAAGAAAGATATGTGCAAGTATTCAGAGCAAAGAGGCCCTTTCATCAGGCAAATTTAAATGAAATATAACACTGGTGGGTGTGGACCCACTGTGCCACGGATCGGGCTTACCCTGGAGGGGCGTAATTAAGAGACTACCAGGTATCCACTAGAGCCTCTGATGGTGACCACTTCAGGGAAGTCCCCGGGTCTGCAGCAGCTGACCGGCACGAGTTAGAGGGGCAAGTCAGATGGTCCGAGGTCAGGGCAGGCAGCAGCGGATCAGTAAACGTAGGTTAGATCAGAAGCAGAGATATCAGGCAGGAAGTGTAAACAAGTCGAGTCGTTAACAGGTAGCGGGATACAGCTGAATGCCCGATTGCGTGGTGATTGGTAAGAGAAGTTGCCTATTAAAGGCCCTGCTGGCTTGGGATAAGCTGGGGAACCTAATCTGTGCAGGACCCAGCAGGGCTAAATTCCTGCAGAGATTGCCCACTCCTCTCTAAGGCCATGCAGATGCTGCAAGAAGCAGACTAGAGGGGCGGCCGATGTGGTGAGAAATCACACAGTGAATAGAGGAGCACTGAGGAGGCATGCGAGATACCACCGTGACACTGAATATAATGTCCTAACAGCCCTCCATTAGTCTATTGTCCACCGTATACTTTATCTCATTGCTCTCAAAGCACTCTATAAAATCCATTCACTTCTGTTTCTGGTGAAAATCTCTCCAAATTCGAGTACCAGATTTGTCACCATTTACTTCTGTTATGATCAAGTTTTATTTCTGATGAATCATTGCAAGTGTAATAGATTCTTCCACTCTCTTTTCACTTACACTGCTGTATAAATGAAGGACAATCCTGCATAAACCTTTTATTTTACAGCGACTCAGTTTCAGGAATTTCTTCTTTCGATTCACGTATTGTAATGGACACATACTTTTTTTTCACTGATTATTGCCATCCAGCTTTTCTTGTAATCCCATCTCCCAGTTATATGTAATGTCTGTACAAACATTGAGATCATTTCTTTAATTTCTAGGTTACAACAGTGACTCTTCATGACCTGCCAGGCTGTAGTCTTTCAACATTGTCAAAATGTGTCAAACTGAAATTTCTGTCTTTAAGACGCTGTGAGTTAACTTCCCTGGATGGATTAAGTAACTGCAAAGCTTTGGAATACATAGATGTCCAGGTAATTAATACTTTTTTCCCACATACGACTATACTAAAACTTCTAAGTGTACATGTTAGTGTGCTTGTTCACAGATCCCCCCCATACAAATGCGGTCTCAATTAAGCCGATCATGCAAATATTTTTAGTTGTGAGAATAAAGTAAGTCACCGCCAGGCACCTCTGGCCCTGATATAATCCCTGAAAGAATGAAAGAATATGTAATGCTGGTGTCCCTGCATGATTTTGCTCCTCCTTCCCAGCAGGGACATCAACGTACTCACCGCCTTGGCTGCCCTGTGCCCCCCCCGCTCCAGCTACCGAGTCCTAGCACGTTCTGCACTGCTTTCCTGGTGACTCGCTTAGGTTGTGTGCGTACGCGCTTCTGGTCTATTATAGAGACAGCGTGCACAATCCTATGTGTCCACGCCAATAGCCCCAAGTCCCTGAGCCTGTATCTGTTCTAGTACATGTTCCAGTCTGATCTGTATCTGTACTTCCAACCAGAAACCGCTTCAGCTGTTCCTGAGCCTGAAACCACTCTAACAGTACCTGAACCCAAAACCGCTCCGACTTTACCTGAAACTGCTTCAGCGGTATCTCAAACTGCTCTGGCAGTATCTGAAACTGAAATTGCTTCTGCGGTACCTGAACCCAAAACTGCTTCTGCGGTACCTGAACCTGAAACGGCTTCGGCGGTACCTGATACGGCTCCGGCAGTACCTTAAACTGAAACGGCTTCAGCAGTACCTGTACCTGAAGTGGCTCCGGTGATACCTGAACGTGAAACGGTTCTGGCGGTACCTGAACCTGAAACTGCTCCAGTGGTACCTGAACCTAAAACGGCACTGAAACTTGTACCTGAGCTTACTAACTACCCTGTCACGTCTGTACCCGCACTTGTCTGTTCTACCAATATCCGGTCCTACGTTGGACTCCAAGTCTGTGACTACAGTCCTAACTCTTGGGGTCAGCTGCCATAGTACCAGGATCTGTCCTAGAGTAGCACCTGGTGTCCATCTCTGGCCCAAGTCTAACCCCAAAATCAGGGGTTGTAGTGAAAACCCAGGTGGTCGCCTAGAGGCTCTCCCTGGTTCGTGGTGCAGTGGATCCACGTGTGTTACAGGATAAGGTGTTGATCCCAGCAACAAGACCTGCGTCCGAACGGGGAGACAGCGGCGATCGTGTCTTTGATCCAATGTCTTCAGTGCATGCACGATCCTACAACTTCAGCACAGCCCATATACTTATGTATCTGTTAACAACACAAGAGAAAAGGTCCTCCAATGAAGGTTAAAAATTATATTTTTATTATTTAAATAAATACAGAATAAAATTAGAAACGGCAAACCATACAGAAATAGAATAGCAGAAAACAAGCGCACTGGGTGACACAATGAATAGCTGGTAACAAACTACATTAATAATGGCACGAGAAAGCACTTTTTATATAAAGTGCTTAGTGCAAGAATGTTATTGAGCAATATGTTTCATAGCTCCAGACATATCTAAATCAATCCAAAAAATGCATGAAGAAATACATAAAGTGCTGGTGCAGTGAGGATACTGTAGGCAAAAAGTATTATAGTTAGGTAATGTATTTCATAACTCCAAACATATCCATATCAATCCATAAAAGTGCATGGAAAAACACATAAAGTGCTGGTGCAGCAAAAAAATTTGTAGGCAAAATTATCAATTCATAATACCTATACCAAAATCATGCACATAAAGTTAATCATATGCTGGTATTGCTAGTTTTTCCCATATCTGGTTTCCTCAGAAAGGTAACAAAGACCTTAAATCTACAATGCGTGATGTAAATATACTGAGAGGACCAGGTATAACGAAGTGCACCTCATGGCTGTAAAAGATAAACTTATATATAGATTATATTTACCACAATAGGATATCACCGAGGGTCCCCCTGACGCGCGTTTCGATGGATAAGCACCCCTTCTGAGGAAGCACCCCTTCTCTTGTGTTGTTTGCATCTGGTTTCACGGTCCTCCGTGTTATAACCTATTTTTTTGAACATTGATCCACTTATGTATATGTAATTTTGAACATAAGTATTTTACAAGTTTGTCTACGTTGCCAAGGGAAAGCTTAGGGACTAGTAAAAAAATAAATCTGACATCCCCTTTACATAGCGTTGTGTCCTGCTCAGTAGGAGGCATTCTATTGCTTCTACATATTGCTTATCAGAGGTTTATTGTTTGGTCTCTTAACCCATGTACGTTCCAGAAATATCATGGAGGAGCAGTTGTGAACGATCAGATATGGGCTATTAATGGATCATTTTAGGCTGCCTTTACCAATTCTGGCGAGTAGGACGCTTCATCTAGACAGTTATTCTAGGACACTTCCATTCTGCTCAGTTGCTTGTGTTCTGGTAAAACTATATCTAACAGCCTTCCAAAATATTGTTCTAGTCCTTCCAATCCAGCATTGTCTAAGGGCCACATCCCAGCTGAGTATGGTCAGTATTCTTGTGCAGCACCGATCTTCAAATTACTCAGACAACTGATTGTCTTTTTCGGATTTAAAAAGTTACAACTAAAATGTCATGGGATGAAATTTCCCAGAATTTCCAAAAATGTCATGATCCAGACTGGGGTTGGAGTCCTGTTTTTCCCTTTTTCCCGGTCTTGTCATGAAGGGGTTAACCTTTCTCAGCCTCAGTCTGGGTTCAGGTTTGCTATTTATCGCCTCTGCTTTCTGCAGACGATGTCAGTTATAGTTCCTGCCTAGGGCTGCTGTAGCTGACTCTGATTGGTCCTGCTACATTTGCTATCTGATCCCGTGCCTCTGTTTTCCTCTATTTCCGTCATGACTCAGTGTTTGACGTTAGTGTGCTGACTCCCCGGTTTTGACTTGGCTTGCATCCTGACCTGCTTCTGTATTTTGTCTTTGTCTTATCCGCTTTCGACTGTTGCTGATTCTCTGGCTTGTCCCTGACCGTGAGTTTGCTTATTCCTTTGGTGCCGCGCTACAGTCTAGGATTTGACCTGGCTAGTTTGACTACTCTGCTGCCACCTGTGGTAGCCTTGCTGCTGCACTGCAGGCCAGCTTTGTTTAGGTGCAGTCCTGCTTCCACTGTACTGCCATCTTGTGGAGCCTGCACCTACCTGCATCGCAGCAGCATGATAATAAATTGTTGATTTCAAATGGATAATTGATTGATAAATGCATTGTTCTGTGTCATAACTATAAAGTCATAATACATAGAGACATAGTTACATTTAATTACTGCTGTAAAACCAGTTATTTCAAATTATTAAACATTTCTTACAGGAAAATAGCATCAGTATAATCAATTGTGAAGGATTGGAAAACCTGTGTGTGCTAGTGTTAAATAGGAACCAGGTCACATCAATTCATGGAATGCAAGATTGTGAAAAACTTATGGATTTAGAACTATCTTTCAACCTAATAACCCGAATTGGTAAGCATGTTTATTACTGCTTTGTGTATAATGCCAAAAATGTGAATTGTGAATTTACTTTATTATATTTGCATTAACCATATAACTTTTGTAAACTATTTTGTAACAGTCATTTACACTGCACATTAAACGACCGGGAGCAGGTTTAGTGGTCGTTGTTCGGTCACTAACCTGTTTACACAGAAAGACCATGTTTAAAATGGGCAGTGAATAATCTGTAATAAACATTGCAGCATATGTGTACTGAATGATAATTGGCAACGCAAGTCTTGTTTTTGCGTGTGCCTCCTGATGAAGTTCTAACGAAACGTGCGTTGGGGTGGCTGGACACTACTAGAAGCAGCACTTCACACATGTAAGTGTTTTATCGTCATCAAGTATTTTATGTTTAATGTGTCAGGGAAATCTAAACCTTAAAGGGAACCTGTCACCTGTTTTGGCCGCTATAAGCTGTGGCCACCTCCTTTCAGGGCTTGCCTACAGCATTCTGTAATGCTGTAGATAAGCCCCGGATCCGACCTGAAAGATAAGAAAAATAAGTTTTATTATACTCACCCGGGGGGTCGGTCCGATGCAGTCCGGTCCGGTGGGTGTCGCAGGTCCGGGTCCAGTGCCACCCATCTTCTTGCGAAGCCGCCATTGCCCTTCTGCAAAGGTGTACTTCTCAGGGGGTTGAGTTTGACAAAAAGACACGTCACTCCGAGAGTTCAGATGCGGGGTGCACAGAAAAGGGTACCAGTCCCAATTCAATATAGAATAAGAAATCCGGCACTCCCAAATGCAGAAAAATTAGTTTTGTTTTATTCACAGCTTAACAATCCACACGGTGTACATTCTATTTGTTACGTTTCAGTCGCTATCATGGACCTTCTTCAGACAATGGTAAACCTTTCTAATAATCCAAAAAACTGACACTGTGGGTTCAGAAATGTAGGCAAGTTGTACATGTGGAGCTGTGAGGGGAACAGGAGGAGGAACAAAGCGCTGATAGAGATGTTCTGTATCGCTATGGTGCAGTGCAACTTGATAGTGACCGAAACATAACAAATACAATGTACACCGTGTGGATTGTTAAGCTGTGAATCAAGCGAAACTAATGTCAGGGGGTTGAGGGCAGAGCAAAGTATTGCAGTGCGCAGACGCCGGGAAAGGTCAGAGAGGCCCATCGCCTGTGCACTGCAGTACTCTACTCTTTATCCCTTTATTTTAAAAAGAAAGGTGCCATCAAAAGAAACATTTTTTCAACAATTTAACCCCTTAGTGACAGCCAATTTTGTCCTTAATGACCAGGCCAATTTTTACAATTCTGACCCCTGTCACTAAATGAGGTTATAACTCTGGAACGCTTCAACGTATCCCACTGATTCTGAGATTGTTTTTTCGTGACAGATTGTACTTCATGTTAGTGGTTTCCCACATGTCTACTTTACATCAGCACAATTTTGGAAAGATTTTTTTTTTGTTCGGACGTTATAAGGGTTAAAAGTTGACCAGCGATTTCTCATTTTTCCAACAAATTTTACAAAACCATTTTTTTAGGGACCCCATCTCACAGTTGAAGTGAGTTTGGGGAGTCAATATAACAGAGAATATCCAAAAGTGACACAATTCTAAAAACTGCACCCATCAAGGTGTATTCATACACTAAGATGTCCTTTTTTGGTTGACAAACCTATTAAGTTAGGTGCCCACTCCCAAATTCAAAATGCAATTTTACACAACATCCATAGTGAATAAGGCACTACTGGATAAAGGAGTGAGATAGTGGATATTTAAAATTATGTAATTTTTACTGAATCATGATAAAATACAAGAATAAAATATCATAATGTGCAGAAAAAGAAAAGAGAGACTTAGGAACTCACAATAGTATAATTAGCCACCTGGTAAATAGCATGACCAAATCCTAGCATACAGCAATAATCATGTGTGATTCCTATTACCGAGGCAGTAAGTCCTATACTACAGTGCTGAAAGTAATTTGCACACCTTTCATAAATAGTTTGTGCACTATAGCACATGAAAAGTATATAAATGTTTGTCCTGCAGAGACCAAAATGCACACACAAATGTTATTGTTATCAAGATAGATTTCTAAATCACATCTGTAGTGAAAGCATGTTGGCCTATGAAGGCAATAGGGAAAACACAGCTTCTCTCTCATTTAACCCCTTAATATCCAATGACGGACGCAGTCCGTCATCAGTCATCTCCCCCGCTTTGATGAGGGCTCTGGCACTAAGCCCGCATCAAAGCCGGGACTTGTCAGCTGTTATGAACAGCTGACATGTGCCCGCAATAGGCGCGAGCGGAATCGCCGTCCGCCCGCACCTATTAACTAGTTAAATCCCGCTGTCAAAGCTGACAGCGGGCATTTAAATAGCATTTCCGGCCGCTGGGCTGGAAATGATCTCATCGCCGACCCCGTCACGTGATCGGGGGTCGGCGTCATGTTGCCTGGACAACCAGAGGTCGACCTCTATGGTTGTTCCAGGCATATGGCTTTCAGCGCCACCCGGTGGGCAGCGCTGAAAGCACAGCAGTAAATCTGCGACATATGGGCGATCTGCTCATCGCCCATATGTAGCAGCGCCGATCGGGTTGCGCATGCTTCTAGCGTCCTATGGAGGCTATTGAAGCATGCCAAAAATAAAAAATAAATAATTAAAAAAAACCTAAAAGTTCAAATCACCCCCCTTTCGCCCCAATCAAAATAAAACAGTAAAAAAAATCCCACATACACATATTAGGTATCGCCGCGTTCAGAATCGCCCGATCTATCAATAAAAAAAAGCATTAAACCGATCGCTAAACGGCGTAGCGAGAAAAAAATTCAAAACGCCAGAATTACGTTTTTTTGGTCGCCAAGACTTTGCATTAAAATGCAATAACGGGCGATCAAAAGAATGTATCTGCACAAACGTAGTATCATTAAAAACGTCAGCCCGGCACGGAAAAAATAAGCCCTCACCCAACCCCAGATCATGAAAAATGGAGACGCTACGGGTCTCGGAAAATTGCGCACTTTTTTTTTTTTTTTTTAGCAAACTTTGGAATTTTTTTTCACCACTTAGATAAAAAAGGACATAGACATGTTTGGTGTCTATGAACTCTTAATGACCTGGAGAATCATAATGGAAGGTCAGATTTAGCATCTAGTGAACCTAGCAAAAAAGCCAAGCAAAAAACAAGTGTGAGATTGCACTTTTTTTGCAATTTCACCGCGCTTGGAATTTTTTTCCCATTTTCGAGTACATGACATGGTAAAACCAATGATGTCATTTAAAAGTACAACTCGTCCCGCAAAAAATAAGCCCTCACATGGCCATATAGACGGAAAAATAAAAAAGTTATGGCTCTGGAAAGAAGGGGAGGGAAAAATGAAAATGCAAAACCAAAAATACCCCTGGTCTTTAAGGGGTTAAGACCAAAAGTCAGCTGAATCACCGTCCAATAAAGTATAAATGCAAATAAATGCAGCAATTTAACAAGCATACATGGTCATGACAACTTTACCTAAGTCCTAGCGGTGTGACACAAAATGAATGAGTCCCGTCTCTCTGCCCCGACGCGCAAGTTTCTCCCTGCTTCTTCAGGGGGCGTCGTAGGATTCACACATGATTATTCCTATATGCTAGGATTTGGTCATGCTATTTACCAGGTGGGTAACTATACTATTGTGAGTTCCTAAGTCCCTCTTTTCTTTTTCTGCACCTTCTGATATTTTATTATTTTATTCTTATATTTTATCATGATTCAATCAAAATTACATAAAAATTACATAATTTTAAATATCCATTATCTCACTCTTTTATCCAGTAGTGTCTTATTCACGATGTTGTGTAAAATCCCTCACGGTGTGCAAAACCACATTCAAGAAGTTTATTAACCCGCTAGGTGCTTCACAAGAACTAAAGCAATGGGGAAAGAAAAAATAAGCATTTTACATTTTTCACAAAAAGATTTATTTTGTAGCCATTTTTTTATTTTCACAAGGGTATCAAGATGGGCCACAAAATTTTTTTGTGCAATTTCTCCTTGGTACACCGATACGCCATATGTGGGGGAAAGCCACTGTTTGGGCGCATGGCAGGGCTCAGAAGGGAAGGAGCACCGTTTGACTTTTTGAAAGCAAAATTGGCTGGTTTCAGTGGTGTGCTCCATGTCGTGTTTGGAGACCCCTTGATGTACCTAAACAGTGGGACCCCCGCAATTCTAACTCCAACCTTAACCCAAACACACCCCTAACCTTAATCCCAACCATAACCCTCACCCTAACACACCCCTGACCCTAATCCCCAACCATAACCCTAACCCCAACACAACCCCATCCTAACCCTAGCCCAGTCCTAACCCTAGCCCAACACTAACCCTAGCTATAACCCCAAACATAACCCTAACCCTAGCTATAACCCCAACCATAACCCTAGCTCTAACCCTAATGGAAAAAAATACATTTTATTTTACCTATCTAAGAGAGTGATAAAGGGGGGGGTTTGAAGTTACTTTTTTTTATTTTGATCACTGTGATAGGGTCTATCAGAGTGATCAAAATGAACCAATAGGAAAAATTTCCTATTGTTGCCTGCCGTCAGATCTCGGCGGGTGCACTGCGCACGCGCCCGACATTTTCTTTCTGGAAGAAGACGCCGACGGCTGGGGGAAAGGACCGGTTGATGCAATAGGGTCCAGGGACACCGGAGGTACCGGGTGGGCTTGAGGGACACCATTTCTCTATCCTCTGAAGTGCTAGATCGTATCAGAGGAGAGAGAAATTAAATGAGAAATCTGACATTTTATTTTTTTTTTTGCGGTCGCCGTTATTTCATGAATAACGGTGAGTGCAGCATTGGTAAAAATTGACCCAAATCATGTTCTCCGGGGTCTCAGCTACCCCCTGTAGCCGAGACCCCGAAGAATATCCAACGCTGGGGGGGCGCTGTTAAAAGGCATATCGGCGGTCGTTAAGGGGTTAAAAAATGTAAAAGCATTAATGTTTTTTCTTTTTTTTAAATATTATTTGTTTTAATGAAGTAAAATATGAAAAAATTTTTTTAAAAAGTTTGGTATTTCCACTTTGAAACACTAGGGGGAGCAGCTGCAAAAATTTGTCATTAAAACCCAGTGTGCAACTAGCTCACATTATGGCTGCAGTAAATGTGAGCTGGATCTGCTCACGTGTGTGATGTCAACCCTACCATTCACTTCTGGGTGTTTGTAAAAAAGATAAGAAAGGATAAAATTATAATCACAGTGAGGAGCAATTTTGTTGGTGACTGCTAATGATACTGACAAGTACAGTGTCACTGAAGATGGCCAGCAGCACCAACTGTGTTAGATAGTGCTGCTCTCTGTATCATAAGCTGGGTTTAAATATGTGGAGTGTATCACATGCTCTATTATATACACTTAGTAACACATGCTGACATTAGATACAGGGCTAAGTGCCTTATACTATATGGAGGGCTATGGGGAGTGCATTATACTATATGGAGACCTATGGAGAGTGCATTATACTATATGGAGGTCTGTGGGGAGTGCAGTTTTCATACTATATGGAGGCCTATGGGGAATACTTTATACTGTATGGAGGGATATGGGGAGCATGACCCCCATCCTGGTATATGGCATTCAATCTATGTATATGACCCCATCCTGGTTTTATGGCCTCCATTCTGGCATATGGCCCCGGCCTGTGTATATAGCCTCCATCCTGGTATATGACCCCATCCTGGTTATATGGCATCCATCCTGGTATATGGCTCCCAGCCTGTGTATATAGCCTCCATCCTGGCATATGGCCCCCGGCCAGTGTATATGACCCCATCCTGGTATATAGCCCATATCCTGGTATATGGCCCCATCCTGGTATATAGCCTCCATACATTCAATAATAAGAAAAAAACAATAAACGCTTCTACTTAACTACCACGCGCTCCCACGCAGTGCTGTGTCTTTTATGCGCTATCAACTTGGCGGCGAATAGTAATCACAGGTAACAGGCTGTGATCACTTATCTCCACTGCCACAGATACGCACCTCACCCTGGACCTATGCTCCTTGTCTCTTCCTCTTCCCGGCAGCTCCTGTCATGGCATGCACATGTGCGATGATAGGGGGAAAATGGAGCCCACAGCATACACTACAGTCTCCAAAAAGATGGCCATGATGTCCTCCCACAGGTCACAGTTAGGAGGCAGGAGAAGTGGCCTCAATACAAGAGATGTGGTCGCCGTCCGACCACAGGCTCTTCTTATGCCCAGTAAGGCAAAGAGAAAAAACCAGCACCAGATGATTTCCATAAAAATTCAAATTTTGTCTTTTTATTTAATCCATAGCTTGTAAATAGTTAAAAACATACGTGTCATTAAATGTCAAGGGGAAAACATCCCCCGCACGCTGACGCGTTTCGAACTTATGTCCTTTCTCATAGGCATAAAGTACTATACTCATTGTGTGCCATCCAGAGGGACATACTGGAAAAAGGCTGGAAAAGGGGTAATTAGTGGTAATTCGAATCTTACAAACTTTCCAATTTTTTTTTCAACACCTAAATAAAAAAAAAAAAAAAAAAATCAAAACTGTACATGTTTGGTATCTGTGTACTCGTACTGACCTGGAGAATCCTATTGCCGAGTCGGTTTTATCACATAGGGAATTTGGTAAGTAAAAACAATTGTGGAATTGCACTTTTTACAATTTCAACACACTTGGATTTTTTTTTTCACGCTTTCCATTGCATCACATGATAAAATAAATGGTGTCATTGAAAAGTACAACTCGCCCCACAAAAAACAAGCCGCATAGGGCTTTGATGGAAAGAAAAAGTTATGGCTCTTGGAAGAAGGGGAAGAAAAAAATGGAAAATTGCAAGGTCATGAAAGGGTTAAACAGGCTGACAATGGTTATGCTGTGTACAGATCAGTCAATAATGAAGATTTTTTTTTTTAAGCCAACCAAAAATTAGTTTTACACAATGATGAAGTGTTTTTGACTCATTTGTACAATGCTCATTGTCATTTGGTCGATCGGCAGCCTGTTTACTAGGAACATTCGTTTATGATAATCATGGAGTATAAATGCACCCTTATTGAGTACAAAGTGACAGTGTGAACATGGGGTTTAAGAAACAGGGAAAAGTGAGAGGCATTCAGTTCACACATTTTTGTGTGTGGTTAGATGATATAAGTATACATCTACATTTATATTGTTTTCCTTTTTACCGAATTCTGATTGATTTGCATAACTTTTTTTTAGCTGGACTAGAGCCTCTGAGAAACCTTCAGCGGCTGGTTTTGGATCATAACCAGCTGATATCCACTAAGGCCCTTGAGGCAACACCTCTGTTGACCTATTTGGACTGTTCATATAATTATCTCACGGAACTGGAAGGAATTCAGAACTGTGGCCTCCTGCAGGTTCTAAAATTACAAGGAAATAATTTGTCAGAGGTAAAGCATTCCGAATACATGATAGAGAGATAAGTTTATAACATACTGTGTTTGTATGTATATAAATACAGACACGTGGTCAGAATTGTTGGTACCCCTCATTTAATGACAAAAACAACCCACAATGGTGACAGAAGTAACTTGAATCTGACAAAAGTAATAATAAATCAAAAATCTATGAAAATGAACAAATGAAAATCAGACATTGCTTTTCAACCATGCTTCCACAGAATTTTTAGAAAAATAAAACTCATGAAGTAGGCCTGGGCCGAAATGATAGTACCCTTAAATTAATATTTTGTTGAACAACCTTTTGAGGCAATCAATACAATCAGACGATTCCTGTAACTATCAATGAGACTTCTGAGCAAACTGCTCCAGTTGTCTCGTGTTTGATGGTTGCCTTTTTCCAGATGGCATGTTTCAGCTCTTTGCGAAGATGCTCAGTTCATAGAAGGCCACTTCAGAGTAGTCAAATGTTTTCCTCTTAGCCATTCTTGGGTGTTTTTAGCTGTGTGTTTGGGTCATTATTCTGTTGCAAGACCCATGACCTGCGAATGAGACCAAGCTTTCTGACACTGGACAGCACATTTCTCTCTAGAATACCTTGATAGTCTTGAGATTTCATTGTACCCTGCACAGATTTTAGACTCCCTGTGCTAGATACAGCAAAGCAGCTCCAGAACATAACAGACCCTCCTCCATGTTTCACAGTAGGGACAATGTTCTTTTCTTGATATGCTTCATTTTTCCATCTGTGAACATAGAGCTGATGTGCCTTGCCAAAAAGTTTCTTTTTTGTCTCATCTGTCCATAGGACATTCTCCCAGAAGCTGGGACATTCTCCCAGAAGCTTTGTGTCTTGTCAACATGCAGTTTGGCAAATTCCAGTCTGGCTTTTTTATGATTTTTTTTTCAACAATGGTGTCCTCCTTTGTTGTCTCCCATGAAGTCCACTTTGGCTCATACAACGACGGATGGTGCGATCTGACACTGATGTTCGTTGAGCTTGAAGTTCACCCTTAATCTGTTTAGAAGTTTTTCTTGGTTCTTTTGTTACCATTCGTATTATCCATCTCTTTGATTTGTCATCAATTTTCCTCCTGCGGCCACGTCCAGGGAGGTTGGCTGCAGTCCCGTGGAGCTTACATGTCTGAATAATATGAGCAACTGTATTCTCAGGAACATCAAGATGCTTGGAGATGGTCTTATAACTTTTACCTTTAACATGTTTGTCTACAACTTTCTTTCTAATCTGAGACAATTCTTTCCTCTTGTCAGATTCAAGTTATTTCTGTCATCATTGGGGTTTTTTCTGTCATTAAACAAGGGGTACCAATAATTTTGACCACGTATTTATATGTGTGTGTGTGTGTGTGTATGTATATATATATATATATATATATATATATATATATATATATATATAATGTATATATAATATATTGTAATTATACTTTGTGAAGAGTGGAACACTATGCTAATTCCTCAAATGCAACTCGTTAAAGGGAGGTTGTCACCAGGCTTTTCCCATATTGAGTCAGGCAACCACCTATAGCACCCTGTAGCCCCCTGATACGGCAGTCTAGAATGCTGTCTATATGTCCCCAATACACTCTGCATAACGCAAAAAGTAGCTTTTATTATTCTCACCTACGGGGCAGTCGGGTCCAATGGACATAGCTGTTCTTGATCTGGCGCCTCCTCTCTTCTTACAATCGCCATCCTCCTTTTTCCTTCTTGTGGATGATGCACCATACGTCAGCCACAAAGTCTCCTCCATCGCGCTGTTGCGCAGCTGCACATCTGTCTGCCATGCCAAGGGAAAAGCAAAGTAGTGTAATGCGTGTGTGCCTGAGCTTTTCCCCGCGCTTGTTCACTATATTACTTTGCTCTGCCCTCAGCAGGGCAGAGAGATGTACTCCTGCGCAGAAGTGCGATGGAGGAGACTGTGTGAATAACCTATGACCTGTCATCCACACAAAGCAAGAAGAGAAGAGTCAGGATCAAGACCAGCAATGCCCATCGGACCAGACCGCCCCATAGGTGAGTATAAGATCTTTTTGTGTCATGTAGAGCGCATTGGCGACAAATAGACATCATTCTAGAATGCTGTGAGGGCTTACAGGTACTGGCTCTATGGGATATATGGGAAAAACCTGTTGGCAGGTTCCCTTTAACCCCTTAAGCCCCAAGGGTGGTTTGCACGTTAATGACCAGGCCAATTTTTACAATTCTGACCACTGTCCCTTTATGAGGTAATAACTCTGAAACACTTCCATGGATACCTGTGATTCTGACATTGTTTTCTCGTGACATATTGTACTTCATGTTAGTGGTAAAATTTCATTCAAATAACTTGCGTTTATTTGTGAAAAAAACGGAAATTTGGCGAAAATTTTGAAAATTTCGCAATTTTCCAACTTTGAATTTTTATGCCATTAAATCACAGAGATATAGCACACAAAAAACTGAATAAGTAACATTTCCCACATGTTTACTTTACATCAGCACAATTTTGAAAACAAAATTTTTTTTTGTTAGGAAGTTATAAGGGTTAAAAGTTGACCAGCGATTTCTCATTTTTGCAACACCATTTTATTTTTACGGACCACATCACATTTGAAGCCACTTTGAGGGGTCTATATGATAGAAAATACCCAAAAGTGACATCATTCTAAAAACTGCACCCCTTAAGGTGCTCAAAACCACATTCAAGAAGTTTATTAACCCTTTAGGTGCGTCACAGGAATTTTTTGAATATTTAAAAAAAAAAATGAACATTTAACTTTTTTTCACTAAAAAAATACTTCAGGTTCAATTTATTTTATTTACCAAGGGTAACAGGAGAAATTGGACTGCAAAAGTTATTGTGCAATTTGTCCTGAGTACGCCGATACCTGATATGTGGGGGGGAACCACTGTTTCGGCGCATGGCAGACCTCAGCAGGGAAAGAGCGCCATTTGACTTTTTCAATGCAAAATTGGCTGGAATTCAGATCGGACGCCATGTCGTGTTTGGAGAGCCCCTGATGCACCTAAACAGTGGAAACCCCCCCAAGTGACCCCATTTTGGAAACTAGACCCCCCAAGGAACTTATCTAGATATGTGATGAGAACTTTGAACCCACAAGGGCTTCACAGAAGTTTATAACATACAGCCGTACAATTAAAAAATCATATTTTTTCCACAAAAATGATCTTTTCACCTTCAATTCTTATTTTTCCAAGGGTAACAGGACCCTAAAAGATATTGTGCAATTTGTCCTGAGTGCGCTGATACCCCACATGTGGGGGTAAACCACTATTTGGGCGCATGGCAGAGCTCGGAAGGGAAGCAGCGCCATTTGACGTTTTTGGCTGGAATTGAGATCGGACACCATGTCGCGTTTGGAAAGCCCCTGATGTACCAAAACAGTAGAAACCCCCCATAAATGACACCATTTTGGAAACTAGACCCCCCAAGGAACTTATCTAGATGTGTGGTGAGCACTTTGAGCTCCTCAGTGCTTCACAGAAGTTTATAACGCCCGTGCGTGAAAATACAAAAATCGTATTTTTTCCACAAACATGATCTTTTAGTCACCAATTTTTTCATTTTTCCAAGGGTACAAGGAGAAATTGGACCCCAAATGTTGTTGTCCATTTTGTCCTGAGTACGCTGATACCTCATATGTGGGAGAAAACTACTGTATGGACACACGTCGGGGCTCGGAAGGGAAGTAGTGATCTTTTGGAATGCAGACTTTGATGGAATGGTCTGCGGGTGTCATGTTGCTTTTGGAGAGCCCCTGATGTACCTAAACAGTGGAAACCCCCCACAAGTGACCCGATTTTGGAAACTAGACCCCCTAAGGAACTTATCTAGATGTGTGGTGAGAACTTTGAACCCCCAAGGGCTTCACAGAAGTATATAATGCCCAGGCATGAAAATAAAAAAATCGTATTTTTTCCACAAACATGATCAATTAGTCTCCAATTTTTTTATTTTCCCAAGGGTAACAGGAGAAATTGGACCCCAAAAGTTGTTGTCCAATTTGTCCTGAGTATGCTGATACCTCATAATTGGAAAAAAAATACTGTATGGGCACACGTCGGGGTTCGGAAGGGAAGTAGTGACGTTTTGGAATGCAGGTTTTGATGGATTGGTCTGCGTGTGTCATGTGCATTTGGAGAGCCCCTGATGTACCTAAACTATTGAAACTTCCCACAAGTGACCCCATTTTGGAAACTAGACCCCCCACGGAACTTATCTAGATGTGTGGTGAGCACTTTGAACCCCCAAGTGCTTCACAGAAGTTTATAACGCCTGGGCGTGAAAATAAAAAAATCATTTTTTTCCACAAAAATGATATTTTTGCCTCCAATTTTTTATTTTCCTAAGGGTAACAGGAGAAATTGGACCCCAAAAGTTGTTTTGCAATTTGTCCTGAGTATGCTGATACCCTATATGTGGGGGTAAAACACTGTTTGGGCGCATGGCAGAGCTTGGAAGGGAAGGAGCACCATTTGACTTTTTCAATGCAGAATTGGCTGGAATTGAGATCAGACACCATGTTGCATTTGGAGAGCACCTGATGTGCCCAAACAGTGGAAACCCCCCAATTATAACTCTAACCCTAACCCCAACACACCCCTAACCCTAATCTGAGCCCTAACCCTAGCCCTAACCCTAGCCCTAACCCTAACCCTAATGGGAAAATGGAAATAAATACTTTTTTTTAATTTTATTATTTTTCCCTAACTAAGGGGGTGATAACGGGGGGTTTGATTTACTATTTATGGTGGTTTTTATGTTTGGCGGCTGTCGTACGCTAAAAGACGCTTTTTATTGTAAAAATAGTTTTTGCATCACCACATATTGAGAGCTATAATTTTTCCGTATTTTGACCCACCGAGTCATGTGAGGTCTTATTCTTTGCGGGACGAGTTGACGTTTTTATCGGTACCATTTTTGGGCGCGTGACATTTTTTGATCACTTTTTATTCCGATTTTTGGGACGCAGAATGAACAAAAACCAGCGTTTCATGAATTTCTTTGGGGGGGTGCGTTTACACCGTTCCACGTGCGGTAAAATTGATAAAGCGCCTTTATTCTTCGCGTCGGTACGGTTACAGCGATACCTCATTTAGGTCGTTTTTTTATGTTTTGTCGGTTTTTTGCAATGGAAACAATTTTATATAAAAAATAATTATTTTTGCATCGCTTTATTCTGCGAGCTATAATTTTTTTATTTTTTTGCGGATGATGCTGTGTGGTGGCTCGTTTTTTGCGGGACAAGATGGCGTTTTCAGCGGTACCATGGATATTTATATGCGTCTTTTTGATCGCGTGTTATTGCACTTTTTGTTCGGTGGTATGATAATAAATCCCCCGAAGGCCCCCCCGTCGCCATCTTGGATCCGGGGGCCTGTAGGGAAAGAGCCCCCCGCAGCAGCGCTGCACATTGCGCTGCCGAGGGGGGCTCAGGGAAGCACGGAGGGAGCCCCCTCCCTGCCGAAGCTTCCCTTTAACTCCCGGTACACCGCGATCGTGTTTGATCGCGGTGTACAAGGGGTTAACGTGTCGGGGGCGGTCCGTGACTGCCCCTGACACATTGTGCCGGGTGTCAGCTGTGATAATCAGCTGACACCCGGCCGCGATCAGCGGCGCTCACCACGTGGGCGCCGCTGATCGCATTAGACGTACTATCACGTCCTTGGGAATTAAGTCCCAGGGCACATGGACGGGATAGTACGTCTAATGGCAGAAAGGGGTTAAAGGATAAATTGTTTAGATCATATATACAATGGCTTGCAAAAGTATTAACCCCCCCTTTGCTCTTTACCTGTTTTGTAATATTGCAGACTGTGTTTTAATATTTTTGTAGTCAATTTGTGTGTGATGCATCAGCACTAAATTATCTAAGTTAGTGAATTGAAGTGAGAAAAATATAGGCATGAATTACATTTTTGGGATTAAATACCTAAAAATTAGCAAGTTGTCAAGTGCATATGTATTTACCCCTTTTGGTATGAAGCCCCTAAAAATTTCTGAATTTCTGGTGTAAGCAATTTTCTTCATAAGTCACATTAGTGAAAGGAAGTCCACCTAAGTGCCCCATGGTCTGTCAGTATATACACAGAGGCTTCCAGACCATTAAGAAAGAGGCACCACTAATCATACAACATAATAAAGACCAAGGATATCTCCAAACAAGTCAGGGACAAAGTTGTTGAGAAGTACAAGTCAGGGTTCGGATATAAAAAAAAAGCCCAATCTCTGATAATCACCCAGAGCTTTATAGCTTCATCAAATGGAAAAAGCATGGTACCACATGATTATCAAAGAGGCAGCACAGAATCCAAAGGTAACCCTGAAAGATCTGCAGAGTTCCCAAGCAGAGATTGGAGTATCTGTCCATACGACAACAATAAGCCATACACTCCATAGAGGAGGCCTTTATGGAAGTGTGGCCAGAAAAAAGCCTTTACTTAAACACAAAAATTGTAAGGCTCGTTTTGATTTTGCCAAAAGACATGTGGGAGACTCCCAAAATGTATGGTTTAAGGTGCTGTGGTCAGATGAGACCAAAATTAAACTTTTTGGCCACCAAGTTAAATGCTTTGTCTGGCGCCAAACCAACACCCCAAGAACACCATTCCCACAGTGAAACATGGTGGTGGCAGCATCATGCTATGGGAATGTTTTTTTGGCAGCAGAGACAAGGAAAATGGTCCAAGTCAAGGGGAAGATGGATGGGGCAAAATTATTACGCAAAACCTTTTTGTCCGTGATTTGAGACTGGGACGGACGTTCACCTTTCAACAAGACAATGAACCAAAGCTTACAGCTAAAGCAACATTTGAGTGCTTTGAGGTGAAATGTGTAAATGTTTTGGAGGAGCATAATCAAAGCCCAGACTTTAATCCAATTGAATATCTGTGGTCAGACTTGAAGATTGCTGTTCACCTGAGAATACCATCTAACTTGAAGGTGCAGTTTTGCCTTGAGGAATGACAAAAATCCCAACGGCAAGATATGGAAAGCTCATAGAGACGTATCCAAAGTGATTTGCAGCTGTAGTTGCTGCCAAAGGAAGCTCTACAAAGTATTGACTTGGGGGTGGGGGGATTGTTATGCACACTAAAGTGTTCTTTTCAGAAGTGTTCAGTTAATTAATCCTATGTGTTGTTTACTTCACAAAAATGGAATCCCAGCTGTTCACAGTTGTAGGTTTGTTCTTTACATCAACTGATGCAAACCCTAAAAAAAACAGGGGGTTTGATTTTAACTTTTTTATTTTGAACACTGTGATAGACCCTATCACAGTGTTCAAAATGAACCAATAGGAAAAATCTCTCATTGTTGCTGGGTGCCGGCCAGCAGATCTCGGCGGACGCACTGCGCATGCGCCCGACATTTTCTTCCCGAAAGAAGACACCGAGGACCGGGGAACAGAGCCGGAGGTAGTGGAGGGATCGAGGACCCCATTTCTCTTTCCTCTGATGTGTTAGATCATATCAGAGGAGAGCAAAATAAATGGGAAATCTGACTTTTTTTTTGCTGTCGCCATTATTCCATGAATAATGGTGATCACAACAGTGTGGATGGTAAAAACTGACCCAAATCATGTTCTCCGGAGTCTCAGCTACCCCTGGTAACCGAGACCCCGGAGATTTTCCGACTCTGGGGGGGCGATATACACTTATTTCTCAGTGCTGTTAAAAAAGCGGCGCTGAGGAATAAGTACCCTTAACTGCCGCTATTAAAAGGTATCGGTGATCGTTAAGGGGTTAGGAGCACAGTGCTATATAATGTGATGATTACTATATATTAAGAGGATAAAAACTTTTATGGGAGAAGTGATTCTTTAACTGGAAAGGGAAAGGGAGGCCACATTTCTGTGCTTTTAACAATTAGGGTTAATGTGAGATTGTGACCCTAAGTAGTCATGAAAGTCTAGTCTGTGACTATATGAACTAAATGATGGGACATTTTTTAACTGAGACCCATTACGAAGTCACATAATTTTTTTTCATTTCAGATGCATTGGTGCGGTGAAACAGATTTGGTGGTGAAGGTGTACTTCACCTTTTAAATGTACTTGTCAAACAAAACTCTTTCTTTCTTTGTTTCCAGATTCCCAGACTGGTTAATCATGTTTTGATAAGAGAGTTATATCTGGATGATAATAACTTAACCACTCTGTCAGACCTGTCATCATATTGGTTACCATTACTGCAGGTATTCTCTGTATCACAAAACAGGTAAAATTATTTTCTTTTAATAAATGCTCATATATTTTCTGCACATATAATCCAGGTAGAAATCATATACGTACTGTGTATGAAAATGTAGCTTTCTGACTGGGTTTGTAAAGAAATGGACTGTCCTAATAGTAAAAATACTGTAAATACTCGTGTATAAGCTAAGATTTTCAGCACATTTTTTTGTGTGCTGAAAACGCCCCCCTCGGCTTATATGCGAGTCATTGTCCAGAAAGCCGGTGGGATAGGGGGAGCGGCGGAGCAGCAGCAGTAGCCAGCGGCTGTGGCACAGTGACAGCTGCAGCTGCCGGCTTCAAGAAGACATCATACTCACCCTCCTCGTGCCATCACTGCATTTCTGTTCCTTCATCTCTTTCCCGGCACAGGCAGCTCTTCCCCTGTGCTGAGTGGTCACGTAGTACCGCTCACTAAGGTATTGAATATGCGCGTGTCTCCACTCTCATAAGCGTGGAATGCATATTCATTACCTTAATGAGCGGTACTACGTGACCACTCAGCCCAGGAAGTGCTGCCGTGACTGGATAACAGAGATGCAGCGACGGCGTGAAAAGGGTGAGTAGAACTGGGGGAGGGTGAGTCATGCATACAATGATGGTAGGGGGGTGAGTCATGCATACAACAATGGGACGGGGTGAGCCATGCATATAAAAATGGGACGGGGTGAGCCATGCATACAAGCATGGGGGGGTGAGCCATGCATACAACATGGAGAGACACACATACCAGGACAGGACGGGGGGCAGCCACAGATACCAAGACAGTATGGGGAGAGCCACACATAGCAAGACAGGGATGAGGGGGCAATGCATACCTGGCTTATACTTGACTCAATAAGCTTACCCAGTTTTCCGTGGCAAAATTAGGTGCCTCGGCTTATACTCGGGTCAGCTTATACTCGAGTATATACGGTATTGGCCCACAATTCGATAAATGGAGTAATTTCTTCCAAGTTTTTAGTAATCACTTCAATTCTGCCACTTTATATTTTTTAAATCTTACACCTTAATAATAAATTTGTTGTAAATTACACCAGAGAAACTTTTTAAATGTTTGATAGCACACTTCCCAATGGAATCTGTCATTAGGATCAATCCCCGTAAGCCGTCTATGTGGACATGTATGTCATATGAAGCTGGTTAACATGATACCTTGATATCTGCTATCTGATATCTTATTCCAGAGAAATCCACATTTTTCTTATATGTAAATAAGCTGTTCAGTGGTATGGGGGAACACTGATCTTTATGAGAATCTGCTTCCAAAGATTATTTTACATGAATGGGGGAGTTACAAGTGTGATGTATAATAGCCGCTCTCCTTATCTCACTGCAGAGCTGTGTGTGATTATAACTGACACATCTGCACGTATGTTGTTCAGCTTCATTTTCCATCTCACAAGCAGAGATGCAATATTGTTGCAATACAGCAGAGCTCAGAAAGATGCAAAAATGTATTTCTAAGACCTCTTTCACACATCCGGCTTTTGTAATCCGGCACGATGCAGCAACATTTTTAATAACCGGATCCAGCACCGGATCCGGTTTTGTCCTATAAACTTTCATGGTCGCCGCATCGTGCCGGATGGTTATGCGTCGTGTCCGGTTGTTGCCGGACACGGCCAAAATTAGCCGTCCAGCATCTGCAAAAAAACGTTCTCTGCAACGTTTTTTGTTAGCGCCGGACCGGCTTTTTCCACAGCGCATGCCCGGACTCTGTGAATGTTAACCCTACAAGTGCCCGGCGAGAGAGAGAGAGATCTCTCTCTCTCGCCCGGACACTTGTGAGAGATGTCTCTCGTCGGGCACTCGTGGGGTTAACACTCACAGTGTCTGGGTGAGAGAGAGAGATCTCTCTGTGGGGTTAACCCCACAAGTGCCCGGCAAGAGAGAGAGATTCTCTCGCCTGGACACTGAGTGTTAACCCCACATGTCTCTCTCTCTCCACCCCCCTCTCCCCTCCCCTCCCCTCCCTTTCAGCAGCTGTCTCTCTCAGCGGCTGCCTCTCTCGTCCTTTGGTGTATATGTTCCTCCTGCGGCTCCTTTAAATCATGTCCGAGCCGTATCAGACGCTGCATACACATCCGGTGTCACCGCTGCAGGCCGGATCCGGTGGCCCGGCTTTTCGCCGCACGCCGCCGGACCCCACACACCGGATGTGTGAAAGTAGCCTAAGGCTGGTTTCACATTAGCGTTTTTGCGCGCAGCGCAGTTGCATTTTTTTGTTCCGCCCGACCTCGTCAAAAAAACGCATGCGATCGCGTGCGGACGAAATGTGCCAAAAAAAAATCACATTACAGTCTATGGGGTCACAGTTTATGGGGTCGCAGGCGGGTGCATGGACAATGTCTAGACGCTGGTTTAAACCACCCCCTTCACAAAGAAACATTGTTTGTGGGGTAGTGTAGATAAAAGGTGTTTGCACTGGCAGACCACTACTCTACAGACTGAAGAGAGAAGGACATTGAAGAGCTTGGAGAATGTCAGCAACTTTAATAATGTGAGTATTAAACCTAATGTCTGCCTGTCCTTTTCTAAATTTATTATGTACTAATGTATTTTTTTTTTATTGCAGCATGTCTTCTGGAGAGGAATACACACCGGCCCAGGGTGAACTGGCCCAAGCAGAGCGTGAAGTGAGTATCTTCTTGCCCTACATTTTGGGTAAGTATTCGCTGCTGCATGTACACATGTGGCAAATTAATTTTTGTTCTTTTTCAGACCTCATCGGCCACGGCAAGTGAGTACAAACAGCAGGAGTAGACAAGCCAAGTGCTGGCGGGGAGAAGGCCTGTAAGTATAGACTGACTGTAAATGTCCCTTTTTTTTTTTCTTTTTTTTTTTCCCCTGCCTTTTTTTCTGTCCTGTTTTTATCATCAATCTTTCTTCTTTTCTGTATCTTTTTCTTTTCCAAATCTTTCCAAGAGTATAATTTTTTTTTCTTTTTTTCTAGGCTCCGCAACGGGACGAAGAAATCGCCCTGGACAACGACGCCCTGATCAACTTGGTCCAGGAGCAAGTCCCGTTGTGGGACAGCCGTGATCCGCAGCACTCGGACAAGGTGGTGACCCGGCTCTGGAATGAGGTGGCCGCAGTGCTGATGGAAGGCTGGGACAACGCCTCTCAAAGGGTCCGCAAGGATTTTTGTAAGTATTTCAATGCTCTGTGATGCGGCAGTGACTTGTCCGTGACCACACAGGTGTGTGTGATGCTAGAGATATTCTAGCATGATACACATTTGTGTTATCACGGCCAACAAAGCATTGTCTATTGTATTGTTGTGTGATGCCGCAGTCACCTTGGCCGTGATAACACAGGTGTGTGTCATGCTAGATCTATTCTAGCATGCTACACATTTGTGTTATCATGGCCAACAGTGAGTGCATTGTCTATTGTATTGTTGTGTGATGCCGCAGTTACCTTGGTCGTGATCACACAGGTGTGTGTCATGCTAGATATATTCTAGCATGATACACATTTGTGTTATCATGGCCAACCGTGAGTGCATCGTCTATTGTATTGTGTGATGCCGCAGACACCTTGGCCATAATCACACAGGTGTGTGTCATGCTAGATATATTCTAGCATGATACACATTTGTGTTATCATGGCCAACAGTGCAATGAGTAATTTTTTTTGCTGTGTGATGTCGCAGTCACCTTTGCCGTGGTCACACAGGTGTGTTTCATGCTAGATATATTATAGTATGATACACATTTGTGTTATCATGGCCAACAGTGAGTGCATTGTCTTTTGTATTGTTGTGTGATGTCGCAGTCACCTTTGCCGTGATCACACAGGTGTGTTTCATGCTAGATATATTCTAGCATGATACACATTTGTGTTATCATGGCCAACAGTGCAATGAGTAATTTTTTTTGCTGTGTGATGTCGCAGTCACCTTTGCCGTGGTCACACAGGTGTGTTTCATGCTAGATATATTATAGTATGATACACATTTGTGTTATCATGGCCAACAGTGAGTGCATTGTCTTTTGTATTGTTGTGTGATGTCGCAGTCACCTTTGCCGTGATCACACAGGTGTGTTTCATGCTAGATATATTCTAGCATGATACACATTTGTGTTATCATGGCCAACAGTGAGTGCATTGTCTATTGTATTGTTGTGTGATGCCGCAGTCACCTTGGCCGTGATCAAACAGGTGTGTGTGATGCTAGTGATTTGCTCATCAGTGCATTGTCCAATTTCTTTTATTTTTTTCACAGTGAACAAAGTCAGAACCCGTTGGCGCTTGATGAAGGACAGCTTCAACAGGTGATGTACGTCAGGAGGGCCAGGGTCGCAGTGGTGCTGCGGCAAGGACCAGAACAAAATACAGATACCAGCGGGCATTGGCGTTCCTAAGACCGGTCCTTGCCACCAAAGCGCAAGTATTTTGGTGTATTGTATTGTTTATTAATCTGTGGTTTTCTATTCCACAGCAGTTGGCACTTGTAAATGCATGATACTAATGTTTTTCTTTTCTTTTCACAGCACCTGGTGCAGCACCCTGCAACCTGTCCCTGGAGTAGTCCTTCATCGAACGACCTCGGACCCGTCCCAGCCATCCGACAGCCAGGAAGCACCTTGCAGTTCGGCAACACAGACAACTGGAGACCAGGAAGCTGGTATGTCAGGTCTTCCCCTGTCCCAAGTCTCTGCTACTGGTTTTGCGGGCACTTCCCGCCAGCGGCAGAGGGCCTCGGACAGGAATGTCATGCCCGAGTTCCTTAACTTGAGCTCGGCCTTTCAGAATGTCATCAAGGCACTGGCAGACAGAGTGGAAAGCGGTTTTAACCACATAGACCACCGCTTCCAGTCTGTCGACAGTCGCCTTGATCGTCTGGAAGCCGACCTCAACAGACCAGCGCACCATTTTTTCAGCAAAATTGAACGGGCCATGGCGGAACACCTTATCCAGATCTCTAGCTGACTGTGATGCAGGCCTGCAACACTGCTTTCTTGCAGGCTATGCAGCAGAGTCAGTACATGCAGCAGTCAGTGGTGGCATTTCCACCTGTGCCACCACTGAGTCGCTTCACCACACTGCCGACTTCTGCTGCATACCACTGCACGGCCACCTGCATTCCAAGCCAAGCCGGACACCACTACACCACCCCAAGGCCGAGTGCTGCTGGACACTCCACCACCACCACCATGGCAAGCGCTGCTCCTGTCTGGACCACCACCGCCACCACCACGCCTGCTTGGAGCACCGCCACCACTCCTCCAGCCTGGACCAGCACTGCCGACACCACTCCTCCAGCCTGGACCAGCACTGCTGCCACCACTCCTGCAGCCTGGACCAGCACTGATGCAAACACTCCTCCAGCCTGGACCAGCACTGCTGCCACCACTCCTCCAGCCTGGACCAGCACTGCCGCCACAACTACTCCAGCCAGGACCAGCACTGCTGCCACCAATCCTCCTGCAAGGACCAGCACTGCCGCCACCAATCCTCCGGCAAGGACCAGCACTGGCAACTCCACCACTGAACAGCAGCAACATCGGCAGCAGCAGCATCAAAGTGAGGACCTACATTCGATTTTTGCTTCCACTCAGCCAAGGTCACCCAGCTCCAGGCGGTCAGAAACATCAAGGTGGTCAGTCAGCTCCAGGAGGTCCAGGCAGGACACACAAACACAAGAGACACAAAAAAGGAAAAACTTTAACCATCCCACCCCCCACACCTCCAACTGTGTCTCAACCTGCCTCAAGTTCCATCCCTGAGCTCCTTTCCACCTCACCTTTTGTTTCACCTTCCCCTAGAACCCCTTCCTCTCCTTCCAGCCGTTCCTCATCTCTCCACACCCCCAACATAAAACCATCTTCCCCAAACGTCGTTCCCAATAATTTTTTTTTTTTTGTAAGAAATAGATGTTAATTTATGGTTTACCATAATAATGTTTGATTAATGTGTCTTTCGCCGCCTACACACACTGCGCCGTACACACACTGCACTGTACACTTTGTGTTTTTGCCACCACATATCTCCATTACTGACACATGTTTTTTGTGTCATTCCTGGAGACGTGTAGTCAAAAACACCACTATATGACTTGTATTTTCACCACCACTCTCTTTAGTCTGCTAATATTGCACAGACTGAATAGAAGATGGTGTTGAGTGCAAGGCATATATATTGTTACCTTGCCATGTATCATAAAGAGTTAATTATTCATTGTGTTTTTACCATCATCATTTCACTCTTTGTGACACAAGGCCAGGTGATTCTAGATATACCTTGTAATTAATTACATCCTCTATTCAGTGTGTGGTGAGTAAACTGAGGAGATGATGGAGAAAATACATGTCATATGCACAATACCCTGGCCTTGTATCATAACTATTTATCACACCTTGTCAGGTGAATACACGTATGAGTTAACCTGCAGTGTCGCTTCAGTCTGCATTATCTATTGCACGCAGACTGGAGCGATGCTGGAGTTTAACTCATATGCGTATTCAACTGCCCAGGTGTGCTAACTTCACCATGACACCAGGCCTGGGGATTGTAGAAGTTGTATAAACTTCATTATCTCTAGAGTCTGCTTTCATACTGAAGCCACAGTGGAGATCCTATATTAATATTTATTCTCACATGGTCAGGTGTCATAAAGTGTGAAGGATGCTATTGCATCCCAAAATCATTATTTGTAACATCAGGCCATGTGATACAAATTTGTATTATTTCCACCGTCGCTGCACATTGAACACAAACTGTAGAGATGATACAGGTCATAGAACTTGTGTGTATGTTGTCACCTGGCCAGGAGTGCTAGTAAATTAATGATGCACAAAACACAACATCATGAATTCACAAGTACACCTGGGCAGGTGATTATTGTTTTGGAGTGTATAAAAAAAGAGTGCACTCGGTACATGTATCCAAACAGGTTTTTTATTAACATACACACAAGAAACAAATTTTACACCATTTGATCTTGCCATTCCACACGTCCTACATCAGAGATAAAGTAGGCCGCAAATTGGTCCCTCATTTGGCCAAATTCAACTGATGACCTGAGAGGGTGATGAGTGAATTCAGGCAATGGGTTTGCAGCTGGTATTGCAAGTTCAAAGTTAGGGTGCTCTTTAGACATAACAGAATTATCAAGAACCACACACGCCTTCACCACCTCATCCACTGTTTACAGTTTTAAATTAATGGCTGTGCGAAGATTGCACCATCTGGAGACAAGAATACCAAAAGCACACTCTACAGTTCTTCGGGCCCTGGTCAGTCTGTAATTAAAGATTTTTTTGGTGTCGTCCAAGTCCCGACTGGAGTAGGGTTTCAGCAGGTTTTGCCACATTTGAAAGGCCTCATCCCCAACCATTACAAATGGCTGTGGCGGACCTTCGGTGTGGGGAAGAGGCCGTGGCATGGGGAAATTAAAATTTTTGCCATACAACCTACGGCCCATGTCCGAGTTCTTAAAAGCCTGTGAGTCATTCCCCCGGCCAAATACACCAATGTCCACCGCAACAAACAGACAGTCTGCATCCGCAATGGCCATGAGTACTGTAGAAAAGTACTTTTTATAGTTAAAGAACTCCGATCCAGTGCATTTGGGTTTTATTATCCGGATGTGTTTCCCATCCACAGCTCCCAAACAGTTGGGGAAATTGCAGACAGTCCAGAATTTTTCTGCGATTTCCATCCACTTTTCCGTGGTGAGCAGGGGCATAAATTCTGGACAGAGAATATCCCACAAAACCCGGCAGTTGTCCGCAACTATTCCCGACAAGGTGGATATTCTAATCCGGTACTGGAAGCGAAGTGAAGATAGGGTCTCTCCAGTAGCCAGGAATCTGCGAAACAGAGAGAGAACAAAAATTAATATTTAGGTCTAGGTTTTTTTTAAAACAATAACATAAAAAAGTATTAGTACCTGGCATCACAATAATTCAGCAAGCTTTTGTTTAATATATGGCAGAACAAAGAAAATTATTCAGGTATGGGTTTTTAAATATTACGTACCGTAATGTGACCAGGAGCCGTTCCTCAGGAGTAATCGCACGACGGAGCTGTGTGTCCCGTCTCCGGATGGCTCCTTGAAAATGAGCAAGCAAATCCATGAAGCTTTCTGGGGACATCCGGGTATAGTCACTAAATTTCGCCTGGTTTCCCTAGAGCTCGCTTTAGAGGGTGTGGTACGCTCCACGGCTCTCACGGAGTTCAATAATCGGATGTATCCACAAACGCCCCCGCTGCCGTCTTCACTGTCTCTCTCTCTCCCATTGTTGCTGGCAAGCAAATGCAAAAGCCTGAGCCAGCGCGATGTCCAAATCCAAGTTAAAGTGAAAACTCTTCCAACGCAGATCCATGTTCAGAAAGGAAAAAGCAAGCAAATCTGAAGAATTCAGCAGTAAACAGGGTCTATATAAAGAATTCCCATGACACGCTCACTGGTGTCCCATTGGTGGAGTCTGTTTCAAGAATTTTTCAAGGATTTTCCTCCTGTGAAATGTGAGACCTAGACAACGCATGCACATAAAAAACGCAAACGCATGCAAAAACGCATGAAATCACATACAAACACGGCATTTTTTTGTCGTCATGCGCACTCTGATGCGTCGAAAAAAATCGCTGCGTTTACATGCGTTTGCAAGCGTTTTTACATTGCGTTTCAAGTGCGCACGAAACGCTGCGCAAATGTGAAACTAGCCTAAGAGACAAAGTTCAGTACTTCTGTTCTGTGTTAGTTACATGCCTCACACTGGTAACTGCTCCTTTTTATTTAAAATAATCACTGGAGGCAGATTCTTGTGCAGATCAGTGTCCTGGCCAGAGCCTAGAACTGCTCATTTACAGTGGGTACGGAAAGTATTCAGACCCCTTTAAATTTTTCACTCTTTTTTGAATTTACCTAATGGCTGCAATGAAACAAAGTTCATCTTGACTGAAAAAAACAGAAATGTAGAAATTTTTGCAAATTTATTAAAAAAGAAAAAACGAAATATCATATGGTCATAAGTATTCAGACCCTTTGCTCAGACACTCATATTTAAGTCACATGCTGTCCATTTCCCTGTGATCCTCCTTGAGATGTTTCTACTCCTTCATTGGAGTCCAACTGTATTTAATTAAACTGATAGGACTTGATTTTTGAAAGGCACATACCTGTCTATATAGGACCTCACAGCTCACAGTGCATGTCAGACCAAATGAGAATAATGAGGTTAAAGGAACTGGCAAGGGAGCACAGATACAGAATTGTGGCAAGGCACACATCTGGTCAAGGTTACAAAAGAATTTCTGCAGTACTCAAGGTTCCTAAGAGCACAGTGGCCTCCATAATCCTTAAATGGAAGAAGTTTGGGACCACCAGAAGTCTTCCTAGACCTGGCCGTCCAGCCAAACTGAGCAATCGTGGGAGAAGAGCCTTGTTGAGAGGTAAAGAAGAACCCCAAGATCACTGTGGCTGAGCTCCACAGATGCAGTAGGGAGATGGATGGAAGTTCCACAAAGTCAGCTACCACTGCAAACCTCCACCATCAGGCCTTTATGGCAGAGTGACCCGACTGAAGCCTCTCCTCAGTGCAAGACATATGAAAGCCCGCATAGAGTTTGCTAAAAAACACATGAAGGACTGCCAGACTATGAGAAAAAAAAACATGAATGCGGCCAAGTACAGAGATATACTGGATGAAAACCTCTTCCAGAGTGCTGTGGACCTCAGACTTGGCCAAAGGTTCACCTTCCAATAAGACAATGACCCTAAGCACACAGTTAAAATAACCAAGGAGTGGCCCTGGAGCATCTCTGTGACCGTTCTTGACTGGCCCAACCAGAGTCCTGACCTAAACCCAATTGACCATCTGTCAAGAGACCTTAAAATGGCTGTCCACCAACGTTCACCATCCAAACTGACGAAACTGGAGAGGATCTGTAAGGAAGAATGGCAGAGGATCCCCAAATCCAGGTGCTTCTACTCAATACTGAGCAAAGGGTCTGAATACTTATGGCCATGTGATATTTCAGCTTTTCTTTTTTAATAGATTTGCAAAAATTTCTACATTTCTGTTTTTTTTCAGTCAAGATGGGGTGCAGAGTGTACATTAATGAGAAAAAAATTAACTTTTTTGATTTTACCAAATGGCTGCAATGAAACAGAGTGAAAAATTTAAAGGGGTCTGAATTCTTTCTGAACCCACGGTACATATTAGAAAAGCAAGGATACCCCTGGAACAAAGCATTGGATTACAGATATCAAGGTGTCTTGTTATTCAGCTTCCTTTGACCTACATACTCATATGGACAGCTTAATCGTGTTGTACAGTCAGAACTGATAAGTCTGCATTCACCCTGTGTTACTGCAGACTTACGAATACTCCCCAGCGCACGCACTGTGCGCTGCGGGGATTTTCCGATTTAAGACCGGGGAACGCACAGGGTATGTATGAGTTATACATAATCCCAGGCCAATGGGCGTGGCCTCACTCTCCACTCTCCGTTCCCTCTAGTCGGACTTGTCTAGTCTAGTCCTACTTTTTAGAGTCTGAGACCAATGTGTCACATGTTCCAAGTCAGTGCAATTTTATTTCTTACCCAAGTTACGACTTTTTATGCATATTAATTAGTACTCTTTTTAAGAGGGACGTTTGTCGAATATTTTTGCAGATCACTTTTTATGCATTTTAAAATGGTTGTAGCATAAATGTATTTGTTCACTACATTTAAAGATATCAATGACTTGCCTATAATATGCAGCTTTTTGAGACTTTTTATATAGAAATACATGTATTAATTTGTTGTACTTCACAATAAATGGTTACCCTCACCCTTTTATTATTATTTTTAAGTTTTGACATAAAACATTGATTCATTTTGGCATCATATTGTCCCACATTATTTTTATATTGCTGATCTTCCAACATACAGTGGCTTGCAAAAGTATTAACCCCTCTTGGCATTTTTCGTGTTTTGCTACCTCAGACCCTGGAATTTCACAGTTTTTTTTAATAGTTTGCATCAGTTGATGCAAAGAATATGCCTTCAACTGTGAACACTTGGTTTTCTATTTATTGTGAAGCAAACAACAAATAGGACAAAATAACGAAAAACTTCAGTGTGCATGAAAATCGCAGGGCCCGATCTATGCCATGATGATCCAGGGGTTGTCATGACAACCTCCGGATCATCCAGCTACGGAAAGCTGCTGAGACCATGCTGACAGCATGGTCTCAGATAGCTGTCTCCATAGGTATAATGCATTGCAATGCCAGAGCATTGCAATGTGTTATACAGTTAGGTCCGTATATATTTGGACAGAGACAACATTTTTCTAATTTTGGTTCTAGACATTACCACAATGAATTTTAAACAAAACAATTCAGATGCAGTTGAAGTTCAGACTTTCAGCTTTCATTTGAGGGTATCCACATTAAAATTGGATGAAGGGTTTATGAGTTTCAGCTCCTTAACATGTGCCACCCTGTTTTTAAAGGGACCAAAAGTAATTGGACAATTGATTCCAAGACTATTTCATGGACAGGTGTGGGCAATCCCTTTGTTATGTCATTCTCAATTAAGCAGATAAAAGGCCTGGAGTTGAGTTGATTTGAGGTGTGGTGCTTGCATTTGGGAGGTTTTGCTGTGAAGGAAACGTGGTCAAAGGAGCTCTCCATGCAGGTGAAACAAGCCATCCTTAAGCTGCAAAAGCAGAAAAAACCCATCCAAGAAATTGCTACAACAGTAGGAGTGGCAAAATCTAGTTTGGTACATCCTGAGAAAGAAAGAAAGCACTGGTGAACTCATCAATGCAAAAAGACCTGGGTGCCCACAGAAGACAACAATGGTGGATGATCGCAGAATAATCTCCATGGTGAAGAGAAACCCCTTCACAACAGCCAACCAAGTGAACAACACTCTCCAGGAGGTAGGCGTATCAATATCCAAATCTACCCTAAAGAGAAGACTGCATGAAAGTAAATACAGAGGGTTCACTGCACGGTGCAAGCCGCTCATAGGCATCAAGAATCAAAAGGCTAGATTGGACTTTGCTAAAAAACCTCTAAAAAAGCCAGCACAGTTCTGGAAGAGCATTCTTTGGACAGATGAAACCAAGATCAACCTCTACCAGAATGATGGAAAGAGAAAAGTATGGCGAAGGCGTGGTACAGCTCATGATCTGAAGCATACCACATCATCTGTAAAACACGGTGGAGGCAGTGTGATGGCTTGGGCATGCATGGCTGCCAGTGTCACTGGGTCACTAGTGTTTATTGATGACTAGATGGTGGCCTGATTCTAACGCATCGGGTATTCTAGAATATATATGCAGTTTATTTTTGGAGATTTAATAATAATGCAATAATGCACCCCCAATCCTGATATGTATGGTTCTCTCACCCCCAATCCTGATTTGCATGCTACCCCTCAACCCCCTATCCTGGTATGCATGGTCCCCTGACCCCCCAATCCTTGAATGCATGATCCTCTCACCCCCCAATCCTGGTATGCATGGTCCTCTCACCTCTCTTTCCTGGTATGCATGGTCCTCTTACCCCCCTTTCGGGGTATGCATGGTCCCCTCACCCCCCAATCCTGGTATGCATGGTCCTCTCACCCCCCAATCCTGGTATGCATGGTCCCCTCACCCCCCTATCCTGGTATGCATGGTCCCCTCACCCCCCTTTCTTGGTATGCATGGTCCCCTCACCCCCCTTTTCTGGTATGCATGGTCCTCTCACACCCCAATCCTGGTATGTATGCTCACCGTCACCCCCCATTCCTGGTATGCATGGTATCCTCACCCCCCTTTCCTGGTATGCATGGTCTCCTCACCCCCCTTTCCTGATATGCATGGTCCCCTCACCCCCCCAATCCTGGTATGCATGGTCCTTTTACCCTCCTTTTGGGGTATGCATGGTCCCCTCAGCCCACAGTCCTGGTATGCATGGTCCTCTCACCCCCCTATCCTGGTAAGCATGGTCCCCTCACCCCCCTTTGTTGGTATGCATGGTCCTCTCACACCCCAATCCTGGTATGTATGCTCACCATCACCCCCCTTTCCTGGTATGTATGGTCCCCTCACCCCCCAATCCTGGTATGCATGGTATCCTCACCCCCCTTTCCTGATATGCATGGTCCCCTCACCCCCCAATCCTGGTATGCATGGTCCTCTTACCCCCCTCTTAGGGTATGCATGGTCCCCTCACCCCCCAGTCCTGGTATGCATGGTCCTCTCACCCCCCAATCCTGATATGCATGGTCCCCTCACCCTCCCTTTCCTGGTATGCATGGTCCCCTCACCCCCCATTTCCTGGTATGCATGGTCCCCTCACCCTCCCCCTTTCTTGGTATGCATGGTCCCCTCACCCCCCCTATCCTGGTATGCATGGTCCCCTCACCCCCCTTTCTTGGTATGCATGGTCCCCTCACCCCCCAATCCTGGTATGCATGGTCCCCTCACCCCCTATCCTGGTATGCATGGTCCCCTCACCCCCCAATCCTGGTATGCATGGTACCCTCACCCCCCCAATCCTGGTATGCATGGTTCCCTCGCCCCCCTTTCCTGGTATGCATGGTCCCCTCACCCCCCCTTTCCTGGTATGCATGGTCCCCTCACCCCCCTTTCCGTGTAGCCGCGACCAATCAGCGTCGCAGCCCTCTGTCCGCGACCAATCAGCAACGCGGCCCTGTAGCCGCGACCAATCACTACCGCGGCCCTGTACAAAAATAATATTAAAAAATAAAAAAAAGTTATTCTCACCTTCCGACGGCCTCCTGTCTTCTTTCCACGCTCCCGGCCTCGCGTTCCCAGTAATGCTTTGTGGCTTAGACCGCTGATGACGTCGGTCGTCTTTCTCACTCTCGCGAGAGTGACGTCGGTCTTCTTTCTCGCTCTGGCGAGAGTGACGTCATCAGCGGTCTAAGCCGCAAAGCATTACTGGGAACGCGAGGCCGGGCGCGTGGAAAGAAGACAGGAGACCGTCGGAAGGTGAGAATAACTTTTTTTTTATTTTAATTCTCTTTTTACAGATTAAGGCCTGCGCCTGCCGCTGATTGGTCGCGTCCTGGCGGGGCCTGGCGGCCGCGACCATTCAGCGGCCTGCGATTTCGGTGACAGACACGATAAGGCGTATATATATATATATATATATAGATGTGACACAGGACAGAAGCAGCCAAATGAATTCTGAGGTATTCAGAGCCATACTGTGTGCTCAGGTCTAGCCAAATGCAGCCAAACTGATTGGTCCTCGTTTCATACTACAGATGGACAATGACCCAAAACATAAAGCCAAAGCAACCCAGGATTTTATTAAAGCAAATAAGTGGAATATTCTTGAATAGCCAAGTCAGTCACCTGATCTCAACCCAATTGAGCATGCATTTCACTTGTTAAAGACTAAACTTCAGACAGAAAGGCCCACAAACAAACAGCAACTGAAAACCACCGCAGTGAAGGTCTGGCAGAGCATCAAAAAGGAGGAAACACAGCGTCTGGTGATATCCATGAGTTCAAGACTTCAGGCAGTCATTGCCAATTACAATAATTTACAATTATTGAATCTGTCCAATTACTTTTGGACCCTTTAAAAAGAGGGTGGCACAGGTTAAGGAGCTGAAACTCCTAAACCCTTCATCCAATTTTAATGTGGATACCCTCAAATGAAAGCTGAAAGTCTAAACTTAAACTGCATCTGAATTGTTTTGTTCAAAAATTCATTGTGGTAATGTCTAGAACCAAAATTAGAAAAATGTTGTCTCTGTCCAAATATATATGGACCTAACTGTACCTGCAACGAAAGTGAAAGTCCCATAAAGGGACTAGGTAAAATAAACAAAAAAAAACATTTTTAAAAAAAAAAATGTAAAAAAAATAATAAAAATAAAAAACTCCCCTAAAAAATACCGTATTTTTCGGACTATAAGACGCACCGGACCATAAGACGCACCCCAAATTTTCAGAAGAAAAATAGGGAAAAAAATGAATGAGTCAAATGAAGGTCCGTCTTACAGTCTGAATTATTCAGCTTACCTGGGGGTAGGGTGTGATATGGAATGATGGTGGAGTGGGGTCACAGGAGGTGGTCTGGCTCATCCCTGGCTGGTGCAGCAGGTTCGGTGGTGTGGGGGCTCTGCCATTTTGTGAAAGCCCCCCCACACATCCATCCTAAGCTGATGGGCGGTGATTTGGCAGATGATCGGTGGTGCGGGGGGCTCCACCGGCATTGGTGGAAATCCCGGAGCCCCAGCACATCCATCCCAGGCTGGTGCAGCACTCTTACAGGTGATCGGCGGTGCAGGGGCTCCGCCGGCATTTTGTGAAAGGAGCCCCAGCACTTCCATTGTTGCAATGCTGATTTGAAAATGGCCGCGCATAGTAAGATCTCAGGAGACGAGATGTCGTCCCGGGAGACGAGATCTCGTCTCCTTAGATCTCACTCTGCGCATGCGCCGCCTCCGGTGGCCATTTTCCTGAAGCTCAATTCAGCATTACATTGCGGCTATTTTCCTGAAGCTCAATTCAGCATTGAGCTTCAGGAAAATGGCAGCGGGAGGCAGCGCAAGTGCCAGAGTGAGAACTCCGGAGACGAGATCTCGTCTCCTGGGACGACATCTCGTCTCCCAAGATCTCACTATGCGTGGCCATTTTCAATTCAGCATTATAACAATGGAAGTGCGGGGGCTCCTTTCACAAAATGCCGGCAGAGCCCCTGCACTGCCGATCACCTGCAAAAGTGCCGCACCAGCCTGGGATGGATGTGCGGGGACTCCGGGATTTCCACCAATGCCGGCGGAACCCCCGCACCACCGATCATCTGCCAAATCGCCACCCATCAGCCTCGGATGGTGTCTCCTGGTAAGTGCATCTGGACCATAAGACGCACACCCATTTTTCCCCAAAATTTTTTGGGAAAAAAGTGCGTCTTATGGTCCGAAAAATACGCAACACATTTTTATGTTAAAAAAAAAATAAAATAAAAAAATACACGTTTGGTATCGTCGTGTCCGTAAAAATCTCATCTATAAAAGTGTCACCCTAGTTAACCCCTTCAGTGAATGCCATAAAAAAAAAAAAGAAAGTAGCCAATTATACTTTTTCCAAGCGGTATCATACCGCTTGGAAAAAGTGCAATAACACACGAACAAAAAGACTGATATAAATAAAAATGGTACCACTAAAACCATCATCCCACAAAAAACAAGCCACCATACAGCGTCATCAGCGAAAAAATAAAAAAGTTATAGCTCGCGAATAAAGTGATGCAAAAATAAGTGTTTTTTCTATTAACGTTTTTATTGTGTAAAAAACACCAAAACATAAAAAAACTGTATAAATGAGGTATCGCTGTAATTGTAGTTACCCGAAGAAAAAAACTGCCATACTAATTTTACAACACGCGGAATGGAGAAAAAAAAGAAAACAATTCGTGAATTGCTGGTTTTTGTTCATTCTGTCTCAACAAAAATCAGAATAGAAAGCGATCAAAAAACATTATGTGCCCGAATATGGTACCAATAAAAACGTCAGCTCGTCCCGCAAAAAACAAGCCCGCACATGACTCTGTAGGCCGAAATAAAGAAAAATCATAGCTTTCAAAATACGGCGATGCAAAAATTTCTAACAAAAAATTCTTCCAAAAAAAGCATCTTTTAATGTGTGACAGAAGCTAAACATGAAAAAAGGTATAAATCTGGTATCACTGTAATTGCACCGACCCGAAGAATAAAGTCGCCTAATCACTAATATCACACCAGGAACGGCGTAGAAAATAAAACCAAATCTTCACCTTTTGTAGATTTGTTCATTCTGCCTCCCAAAGATTGCAGTAAGGCAATCACAGAGGTTTACCCCCACATATGGGGTATCAACGTACTCAGGACAAATTGCATAACAACTTTGGGGGTCTAACTTCTCCTGTCCCTTGTGAAAATAAAAATTTGGGGGCAAAAACATAATTTTTGTGGAAAAAAAAATGATTTTTTTATTTTCACGGCTCTACGTTATAAACTTCTGTGAAGCACTTGGGGGTCAAAGTGCTCACCACACATCTAGATAAGCGCCTTGGGGGGGTCTAGTTTCCAAAATGGGGGTCACGCGACATGGCGGCCGATCTCAATTCCAGCCAATTTTGCGTTTGAAAAAGTCAAACGGTGCTCCTTCCCTTCCGAGCTCTGCCATGCACCCACACAGTGGTTTACCCCCACATGTGGGGTATCAGCGTATTCAGGACAAACTGCACAATAACTTTGGGGGTCCTGTTACCCTTGGGAAAATAAAAATTGGGGATGAAAAGATCATTTTTGTGGAAAAAATGATTGTTTAATTTTACGGCTCTATGTTATAAACTTCTGTGAAGCTATTGAGGGTTCAGAGTTCTCACCACACATCTAGATAAGTTCATTGGGGGGTCAAGTTTCTGAAATGGGGTCACTTGTGGGAGGTTTCCACTGTTTAGGCACATCAGGGGCTCTCCAAACACGACATGGCATCCATGTCAATTCCAGCCAAAAAAATCAAATGGCACTGCCTCCCGTCCGAGCTCTGCCATGCGCCCAAATAGTGGTTTACCCCCACATATGGGGTATCAGTGTACTCAGGACAAATTGCACAATAACTTTTGGGATCTTGTTACCCTTGGGAAAATAAAAATTGGGGGTGAAAAGATCATTTTTTTGGAAAAAAAATGATTTTTTTAAATTTACGGCTCTACGTTCTAACCTTCTGTGAAGCTCAGAAGGGGGTCACTTATGGGGGGGTTTCCACTGTTTGGGCACATCAGGGGCTCTCCAAACGCGACCTGGCGTCTGATCTCGATTCTAGCCAATTTTACATTCAAAATCTCAAATGATGCTCCTTCCCTTCTGAGTACTGCCGTGCGCCTAAAGATTGGTCTTCCTCCACATATGGGGTATTGTTGTACTCAGAAGAAATTGCACAACAAATATTGTGGTTCATTTTCTCCTGATATCCTTGAAAAAAAAAATTGTGTCCAAAGAAAAATTTTGGTGAAAAAAAGTTAAATGTTCATTTTTTCCTTCCACTTTGCTTCAATTCTTGTGAAGTGCCTAAGGGGTTAATAAACTTCTTGAATGTGGTTTTGAACACTTTGAGGGGGTGAAGTTTTTAGAGTTGTCACTTTTGGGTATTTTCTGTTATAAACTCACTTCCAATATGATGTGGTCTCTAAAAAAAAATAGTTTTGTAAATTTTGTTGGAAAAATGAGAAATCGCTGGTCAACCTTAGACCCTTATAACTTCCTAACAAAAAAAAATTTGGTTCCAAAATTGTGCTAATGTAAAGTAGACATGTGGTAAATTATTTATTATTTATTAACTATTTTTTGTGACAAATCTCTCTGGTTTAAGGGCATAAAAATCTGAAAATTGCTAAATTTAAAATTTTTTTTTGCCATATTTCCGTTTTTTTTTCATAAATAAACGCAAGTCATATCGAAGAAATTTTACCACTAACATGAAGTACGATGTCACAAAAAAACATTCTCTGAATCAGCGGGCTCCGTTGAAGCGTTCCAGAGTTATAAGCACAAAAACTGACAGTGGTCCGATTTCAAAATTAAGGCCTGGTCTTTAACCTACAAAATGGCTTGGTCCTAAGGGGTTAAACATATCCAATTGTGTAAGTTATTATTATTTCAAGATGTATCGATAATATACTTTTTTTTAATGGAAAAACCCCTTTAAGGGCTGAGTTCATGTCCAAGGACAATAACTGCAATCTGCTTTGCCTCCATGTTACAATGCAGTCATAGTAACAGGAGCAGCTCTTTCCTGGATTTGATTGGATGAGGCGGCCTTCTTTCCCACCGTTTCTTCCCTAGTGTTTTGATGTATAAGCTGAATTTAGAAGGCTCCACTAGGCTCAGGAGCGGCTGATCTGAAAGGCGTCAAGGAACTACTTGACACAGGAGTCGCTAAACATGGACCCCTTTTGCTTGCTTATGCTCACATGACGCTGTACATTCCTGTACAGTCCTTCGATGTGGACGCTGAATGCAGCAGAAAACGTTGTGCACAGAAGCTGGGGAGCACTGCACCCTGGCTTCGTTATTCCAACATCACTCTGTACATCTCTGTATAGCACTTCGATATGGATGGTGAATGCAGCGGAAGTGACCAGCCTCAGGTAGGTTAATGAAACCGTAGCAGCTGAGACGAGCACAAAGGTTAGTGTAGCGGAAGTCGTTCTCAGCCTCACTGCTGAGTGCAGGGCGCAGTGGAGAAAGTTTGGATGATACTGCCTCCCCCCCTCCCCACCATACCCCGCTTGGTATCGCCCACATCGCACTGTACATTCTGTACAGCTCTTCAGTGTGGGCAATAACTATGAGTGTAGCAGTAGTCGCTCTCCACTACAGCGGTGAGTGACACGGTACCCCCACCCTCAGGCTGGTGAGTGTAGACCACAGTGTACTCTACAGTATGACTTATCAGGTGCCAACTCCCTCTCTATTGGCCCACATATATAAATGCCTTAGTATGTTTTATGGTTATGCAACCTCATAGTGACAGTAATTCAGTTACAAACTGACACAGGTGTGCGTATTCGTATATATACTTACAGAGGGTGAAATAAGTATTCAACACATCACCAATTTTCTAAGTAATTATCTTTCTAATTGTGCTAGTGATATGAATTTCTCATCAGATGTTGGTAACAGCCCATCCAATCCACAAAGGCAAAGAATGTCAAACCATAGATGTCTATAAATTAAGCTACGTGTAATAATGAGAAATGACACCGGGATAAATTCTTGAATATGCTCGTGCACGCCCTTATCTCCCACCTCGAATATCACAACCTCCTACTCTCTGGCCTCCCCTCTAGCACCACTCCAATCTTTTTTAAACTCTGCTGCCCTACTAATCCACCTGTCTCCCCGTTATTTGCCAGCCTCTCCTCTCTGCCAAACCCTTCACTGGCTTCCTATTGTCCAAAGGCTCCAGTTCAAAACCCTGCCTATGACATACAAAGCCTTCCACAACCTGTCTCCTCCATACATCTGTGACATGGTCTCCCAGTATTTACCTACCTGCAACCTTTGATCCTCTCAAGATCTTCTTCTCTACTTCCCTCTTATCTCTTCTTCCTACAACCGCATACAAGAATTCTCCCGTGCTTCCCCCATACTCTTGAACTCTCTACCCCAACACATCAGACTTTCGCCTACCACGGAAACCTTCAGAAGGAACCTGAAGGCCCACCTCTTCCAGAAAGCCTACAAACTGCAGTGATCCTCAGTCTACTGAACCGCCGCACGACCTGCTCTACCCTCTCCTAGTGTATCCTCACCTATCCCCTGTTGAATGTGAGCACTCGTGGGCAGGGTCCACTGTCCTTTTGTACTGTAAAAAGCCTTTGTTTGTGATGGCAGCATCAAAACTCCTGTATGGAGAAACTAGTCTCATGCATTGGCCCATATTTCCACACAAACGCTTTTCAAATCCTGAAGGATCCATGGGCCCGACACTGACAGGGTCCTGACATTTGAGTCCTGACAGATGTGTTCCCAGTGGATATTCAGATCTAATACTGTGCAGTGAATGAGGAATACTGTGGTTTAGGGTCCTCGCTGTCCAAGGTTCCAAAAATGCTATCACACACGGAGGTGAAGCGTGAATTCGGTTTATTTTTCAACACGTTTCAAGGTTTCCAAACTTCTTCATCAGGACCAAACAACAATTATCTAATACCAGAGATGGTGGGGGTGCTGAGGTAAGAAGAGGCTGCTCACACTCCTGCCCCCTGTATTATTGATCTAACACTGGAAATACTGGAGTAGGAAGAGGCTACTCATGCTGCTGTCCACCCTTTGAATATGATCTAATACTGTGGGTAACTGGTGCTGAGAAAAGTGGCCTCTCACTGCTGTTACTGATCTAATACTGGAGATGGCAGGGGCAGAGATAAGAAAAGGCTGCGCACCCTGCTGCCCCCCTGTGTTACTGATCTAATACTGCAGATGGCATGGGGGCAGAGGTAAGAAGAGGCTATGCACACTGCTGACCCTCTGTGTTATTGATGTAATACTGGAGATGGCAGGGGGCAGAGGTAAGAGGCTGCGTGCACTGCTGCCCCCTGTGTAACTCCTCTAATACTGGAGATGTCAGAGAGGCAGATGTTGTGAATTCCCTTGCTTGGATTTCTGAGCTGAAGCTCCCTTTGCTCCCTCTGGTGGTTACTCAGAGTAGTGGAGCTGGCCAGGTTGATGGAAGTTCCCCACCTGACGACGATAATTGGAAACCTGGGATTATTGGCTGGGAGCATATAATTGAGCTGGCTGCACTTGGAGGTTGCTGGTGATTTTCCTCCTTGTGCATTTGGAGTTGTTTTGTCCCCTGCTGATCTGCATGGTTCAGTTAATTGATTCTTTTGCTAATCCTTTGCATCTTATCTGGTTGTGCCTTTTTTTGCTTTCTGCTTTGTTGCTAGGGTTCAGCGTACTCCCTGCTGGGGGCAGCACTGGGCCCTGCTCCATATGTTACAGCTTGTGTTAGTTTGTTCAGTCCCCTGTTATGTTAGTATCTTTTGTTTTGCTTCCAGTTTATACTAGAGTGCTGATTTAGTGGGTGTGAGGTCGTGTGGCCTCAGGTTTTTTGTATATCAGAAGTGTTGGATTTTTTTAGGGTTTTGTGCGTGATTGCAGACAATATCTTTTCTGTCCTGTCTAGACAGCTTGGGCCCCACCGTTTGCTCAGTCTGTTTTCTGCCTGTGTTTATGTCTCATCTTGTCTCACCGACAATATATGTTTCGGGGCTGTCTATTCCTTTGGGGATCTGCTCCGGGGCAGTTTAGATTTAACCTTTCTGGCTTTAGGCTTAGTTAGTTCTCCAGCTGTGACAAATCATCTAGGGCATCGTAGGAACGCTCCATGGCTACTGCTAGTTGTGTTGCTAGGTTCAGGGGTCTGCAATCCGCTTAGTTACCAACCGCTTTGGTTTTCTGGTGGCTTAGCCTGTTCCTGCCATCCTTCTCGGTGACCCATTCATAACAGGCAGAGGTCAGAAGAGACTGCGCACACTGCTGCCCTCCTGTGTTGCTGATATAATACTGCAAATGGCAGGTTGGCAGAGGTAAGAAGAGGCTGCGCACACTGCTGTCCACCCTTTCAACCTGATCTAAAACTGTGGATTATAACCAAAAATTGGAAATATAAACCCATTTCAATATAAATCCAATAACAAATCTTCAGAAGACCAAAGACATACTATATTAAAGCTATTACCACCATGTAGAGCAATAAATCATATAAACCATATTGGATCAAATTTTAGCTCACTTTATTACATCATTTAATAAAATGCAACAGTAATAAAATCCCTTAAAAAAACATAAAAGCCCATTAAAGAATCAAGAAATAGATCAGTGTGGTTACAAGTTAGTAAAGCACATTAATATTCTATATCTCAAAAAGAATCATTGAAAACAAGCTCAATGCTAAGCGGTTCCGGAGCATTCGCGCATAGGATATGAAACTGGGACGTACACATATGAAGCTGGGACGTACACACAGATTCAGTGCGCGTGCCCGGAAAGCTGAGAGTCATTGTGTAAGCGCGGGATCTGCTGGGAGGTGACGTAGGGAGCAGTGATGGGAAGGAATTATAATGTGATGGCCTTGAGAATTTGAAAAAGACATTTGACTGAGTCTGAAAATCTAGAGATCCGCACCCCAGTGACTGAAACAGGAGGTCTGTGGGGCATCATCAAAATATAAAAAAAAGTGATTTTTGAAATAAATACTGGGATAATTTGCTTAAGATCAACATGTTCGTAATGCAATGTGCATCACTTAGAAGACATTGGGGACAGTTTAATAGCAAAAAAGGACGTGACATGATCCTTTTAATTGTATTTAGTTATTTTTTTTTAGAATGACATTAACTTTAGTTATTTTTTTTCCATTCCTGGAGAACCCCTTTAAGAAGCATTGAAACATTCATATGCACCAGGACACCAAAGCACACTGAGATCTCACATAAACACAGAGAATAGGAAGAACAGGTCTATTAGCAGGAAGATAGTTTCAAGGTGTCAATAATAAAGTAAAAATGACTGAAATCTAAGCAAGACCACCTAAATATTCTAATATAGACATGTTTGATGGATGCTGTACTCTAGGACATGTTTAATGAGGGGGGCTTTATAAACATTATTACTCTCTGAACTGTCTGGAACAGAAATGGATACAAAAGAAGTTAATTCAGCTCACCCCCAACTGTTTCTTCTTATAAAAGGATTCAAACCGAGCACGGATCCGTCTCTGTAAACGTCAAAAGTATCCCAAAAAAGTAGAAATCCAGCTCAAGGAATAAAATATTGAGAGTTTATTTCACTATTCAGTAAAACAGATAGTTCAGAAAAAAAGGCTGCTATGTTCATTTGGGTATACCCATGACGGGAATTACCTTGGACTGATCTGCAGAGCACCTGGACGCGTTTAGCCCCCCGAAGAAGCAAGAAGCGAAACGCTCGTAGGGGTCCCGCAGTCCACACTACAGATAGGTTGGTGTTTGCTTATATACTCATTACTTACTTATGGCATATATCTGCCTCTGGCTCTATCTCTTTCAGTGCTATTTGTCTCTCATATTGACTAACAGCCTCTCTGTCTGTGGTTACCATTGGTTCCTACTTTAGGATTATTCCTATTACATATATTTGTCTCATACTGGTAGATATAATTATTTCCCTCAGTATTATGTATTCCTTTGTGTGCACTTGTCCTAGTCCTAATTTTGGACTATTCTCATGCACCATTGCACTTTATGTAAATACTGAGAAGATATTGCGTGCTCTTGTATTTAAGGGATATAGATTTAGCGCCATTTTTTGTTACCTTTATATGCCTTTGTTCAGATATTGCAATTTGTACCACTACCTACACCTGTGTGGCAACTGGGTGTCGCTGATTCCCTCATTTCTAACTTTATAACTAATTTTTCCCAAAATTGTATTTTATTTCATTTTGTATAACAATAAGAATCTTATATTTTATTAATTGCTCCTGGTTCCATTTTTTCTTTGGTTTATATATTATTTTGCTGGATGAGCTCTTACATTTGATAGCCTCCTTTTGGTATCCCTACTAGCAGGTGTCAATAATAAAGTAAAAATGACTGAAATCTAAGCAAGACCACCTAAATATTCTAATATAGACATGTTTGACGGATGCTGTACTCTAGGACACATTTAATGAGGGAGGCTTTACATTATTACTCTCTGAACTGTATGGAACATAAATGGATACAAAAGAAGTTATTTCAGCTCACCCCCAACTGTTTTTTCTTATAAAAGGATTCAGTCCGAGCACGGATCCGTCTCTGTAAACGTCAAAATATCCCAAAAAAGTAGAAATCCAGCTCAAGGAATAAAATATTGAGAGTTTATTTCACAATTCAGTAAAACAGATAGTTCAGAAAAAAAGGCTGCTATGTTCATTTGGGTATACCCATGAAGGGAATTACCTTGGACTGATCTGCAGAGCACCTGGACGCGTTTCGAACACGAGGTTCTTAAACTCAGGCAGAGCTCTGGGAGGAACATTGCATAATATAAAAAAGATAGGTGAAAGTAATAATTACAAAATTCATAACAATCAATACGAAAGCACGAAATATACAAAGACTATGACAAATATACAAGAAAATAAAGTAATAATAAATCAATAATATAGTAAAAATGACTGAAATCTAAGCAAGACCACCTAAATATTCTAATATAGACATGATTGAGGGATGCTGTACTGTAGGACATGTTTAATGAGGGGGGCTTTACATTATTACTCTCTGAACTGTATGTAACATAAATTAAATGGCCATGTCTTTTTTTCTTTCTTGTAGCATAAATCACCTTGCAACATTTAATACCTTTATCACACTTGAAGAACTGAACCTAAGTAGCAACTGTTTATCAGGTACGTGTATTTTATTTCCTTTATTACATATCTTTTTCTGTAATTTCAGCACATTTCACAGCTATGTTCTCGCATTGTAAGTTTATTGTTTTTCCTATATTAGACTAGGGACATCATTGATCTATCATGTTTCTAAGTACGAGGTCCTGTTGGGTCATGGACCCATGCAGGAACAGGTGTTGTGAACTCATTTTCTGCTCCACCAGCTGAGAGTTCTCCTTCTGTTCTCCCTCTGGTGGTGACAGGAGGTAGTGAGGTTGGTTTAATTGGTAGTGATCTGCCACCTGATGAGGAGGATAACGATTGGATCTCTGTAGTATCAGACTGGATATAAGACAGCCGACGCCCTATCCTGGTGGTGGTGATTCAGTCTGCTTCTCAGGTCTTGGACTTCAGCTCTGTTCCAGTCTTCTCAAGTTAAGATTGTTTTTGTTATTGTTCACACTTGCTCTTGTTGGTCAATTCAGTTTTTTGTGGTCAGCCAGCCCCTGCTGGGGTTGTGCTGAATTTCCACTCCTATTTATCTGTATTTGCCTTTTGGCCCCTTATTAGATTGGCCTCTTTTTGCTCTGTCTCAGAATATTTCAGAGTGCTGATATAGTGGGAGAAGTCTAGTGACTTCAGGGTTAATTTTGCTATCAGAAGTGTTGGACATTATTTTGGTAGGGTTTTTGGCAGATTGCAGACAGTGTCTTTCCTTTCCTGTCCTTTCTAGTTAGTCGGGCCCCATCGTTTGCTCAGCCTATTTTTCTGCCTTTGTTTGTGTTTTCATCTTGTTTCACTGTCAATACAGTGCCTACAAGTAGTATTCAACCCCCTGCAGATTTAGCAGGTTTACACATTCGGAATTAACTTGGCATTGTGATATTTGGACTGTAGATCAGCCTGGAAGTGTGAAATGCACTGCAGCAAAAAAGAATGTTATTTCTTTGTTTAATTTTTTTTTAAATTGTGAAAAGTTTATTCAGAGGGTCATTTATTATTCAACCCCTCAAACCACTAGAATTCTGTTTGGTTCCCCTAAAGTATTAAGAAGTATTTCAGGCACAAAGAACAATGAGCTTCACATGTTTGGATTAATTATCTCTTTTTCCAGCCTTTTCTGACTATTTAAGACCCTCCCCAAACTTGTGAACAGCACTCATACATGGTCAACATGGGAAAGACAAAGGAGCATTCCAAGGCCATCAGAGACAAGATCGTGGAGGGTCACAAGGCTGGCAAGGGGTACAAAACCCTTTCCAAGGAGTTGGGCCTACCTGTCTCCACTGTTGGGAGCATCATCCGGAAGTGGAAGGCTTATGGAACTACTGTTAGCCTTCCACGGCCTGGACAGCCTTTGAAAGTTTCCTCCCGGGCCGAGGCCAGGCTTGTTCGAAGAGTCAAGGCTAACCCAAGGACAACAAGGAAGGAGCTCCGGGAAGATCTCATGGCAGTGGGGACATTGGTTTCAGTCAATACCATAAGTAACGTACTCCACCGCAATGGTCTCCATTCCAGACGAGCCCGTAAGGTACCTTTACTTTCAAAGCGTCATGTCAAGGCTCGTCTACAGTTTGCTCATGATCACTTGGAGGACTCTGAGACAGACTGGTTCAAGGTTCTCTGGTCTGATGAGACCAAGATCGAGATCTTTGGTGCCACCCACACACGTGACGTTTGGAGACTGGATGGCACTGCATACGACCCCAAGAATACCATCCCTACAGTCAAGCATGGTGGTGGCAGCATCATGCTGTGGGGCTGTTTCTCAGCCAAGGGGCCTGGCCATCTGGTCCGCATCCATGGGAAGATGGATAGCACGGCCTACCTGGAGATTTTGGCCAAGAACCTCCGCTCCTCCATCAAGGATCTTAAGATGGGTCGTCATTTCATCTTCCAACAAGACAACGACCCAAAGCACACAGCCAAGAAAACCAAGGCCTGGTTCAAGAGGCAAAAAATCAAGGTGTTGGAGTGGCCTAGTCAGTCTCCTGACCTTAACCCAATTGAAAACTTGTGGAAGGAGCTCAAGATTAAAGTCCACATGAGACACCCAAAGAACCTAGATAACTTGGAGAAGATCTGCATGGAGGAGTGGGCCAAGATAACTCCAGAGACCTGTGCCGGCCTGATCAGGTCTTATAAAAGACTATTATTAGCTGTAATTGCAAACAAGGGTTATTCCACAAAATATTAAACCTTGGGGTTGAATAATAATTGACCCACACTTGTATGTTTAAAATTTCTTAAAATTTAACTGAGCAACATAACTTTTTGGTTTGTAAGATTTATGCATCTGTTAATAAATCCTGCTCTTGTGTGAAGTTTGAAGGCTCTAACTTATTTGCATCTTATCAAACCTGCTAAATCTGCAGGGGGTTGAATACTACTTGTAGGCACTTGTAGGGTCTGTAGGCAGACCCTTTGGGGTCTGCTCTGGGGCAGTTAGTTTTCCTCTTTTCCTGCTTTAGGCTCATGTAGCTCTCCGGTTGTAACGAGGCGTCTAGGATCATCGTAGGTACGCTCCACGACTGCTGCTAGTTGTGTGTTAAGATCAGGGATCTGCAATCTGCATAGATGCCAACCTCTCTGGTTTTCTGAGACTTAGCTTGTGTTGTTTTTTCCTCCTCGCTGACCCATTCATAACAGACAGGGTGAAGAAATTCACAGGAAATGATTTCCATTAATTTTTGCACTGAGAACCTGAGTGCTGCAGGGCGCCATTACTGTATCATTACTATCTATATGATCTTTTTGTTTTCCAGAGTTATCCACTGTATCCCAATGGCTGGGAGGATGCACACATTTAAGAAAACTCTTGATTAGCAAGAATCCGTTTTTACAAGAACATGACTGGAGGTGAGATAATCAATGTGCTGTGTTGTGTAACGCTAAACTTAGGATATTAAATAGATATAAGAAATATAACCTCACATTTTCGATCATACTGCATATTTTTACATTTAATGATATACAGTATATATTTATGTAAATTTCAAGAGTATATTTTATGTTAGTACTCATTCGTAGATATTTGCGAAGAATCTTTTGCATTATGTATTTCACATTTTGACCAGCAGGTGTCACCAGGACAAGCCTCTCCACTCATAGCTACAGTACCTATTGCTTGAACAGCAGATGTCCCCCTAATACTTTCTTTTCAAGTCATCAGCCGAAGCTGGCTTTTCCCTTGCTTGCATTAATTCCTTTTCACCAGCAGATGGTGCCATGTTTGCATATCTTTAAATATCTTCTGTGCTTATTGTATTTTTTTTTTTTTACTCGGCCCTTTTTTTTCCTTAATTAATTTCCCCAAATATGAATAAAGTTTAAATCCGACTCAGTCTACCATTAAAGTATATATGGCAGGCTTCAATCATGCTTTTGTTCTGTCTGTTTTGTTTTGAGGATCAAACAAACAGAATTCCTGTGCAAAACGGATCTGCTTCATAACTGATGTAAATGGAAACATAAGGGACCGATTGATTATTGAGGTGTCTATTTGGGTCACGTTAAGCTTCTGTTTTTAAACCAGAAAAGTATATGTAAAAGTTTTTTTGATTTTTGTTTTTTTCCATTGTAAAAACGGACACAAGAGAACCCAGACTGACCCCATAATAAAGGGTTCCCTCTACTAACGTTGGCGTCAGTTATGCAGCAGATACGATTTGGTCATTAATTCCATTTCTCTGTTCCGTAAAACATAATGGGCAACTTAATAAACTGACTTCATGCTTCTGCTTGCAAGATCTACAATACTAACGTTTTCTACTAATGTTTTCCTTGGTGGATGAACTGAGATCGGCCTATAGGATGGGTTTGGACATTTTTTTAATCTGGATTTAAGCCAGCAATGCTAGTCTTAAAGGGAATCTGTCAGCAGATTTTTGCTACCTCATCTGAGAGCAGTCTGATGTAGTCAGAGAGAAGCTGAATCCAACAATGTATCACTTAGAATACTGGGTGCAGCTGTTCTGACACAATCAGAGCTTTTACATTTAGAATGAAGCAGAGCTGAGAGAGCTAGCCACACCCCCACCTGGCCCTCCATGTACAAAATCCATAAACATTGAGGTGCTTTTACAGGAAGAGTCAGACTAGTCCTGCAATGTTAATCTCTTAGTGATAAATCCTTCACATATTAAACAACAGCATGCACTGTGACAAGTGATACATCCATGAATTCTGTGTGTCAGACTCTATCTCCTGCTGTCTTCACATTACATAGCAAACACCTGCTGACAGAGTCCACTGAGATGTTAGGGGTCAGCAATGCTATGCTGTAAGACTAGGTGCTTTTAACTCAAATGAAAAGATAGCATGGAAAAGAATTAAAGCCCAGCGAATAGAGATGTATGGGCCTGGCTTTAGTCATTACACCCTGGTTATATTTCTAAAATGTGACAATAATATCCGACAGGAAAACTACACATGATTGTCGCTTATTACCTTAATAATTTTGGTCTTTTTACCTTCATTGATGGTTATCATGTACATGGTGATATATTTTAAACTTCGACTGATACAGTTTCACGTGTCTCATTATTTTCGTTAATTTATTGTACATCACACTGGTCTACATACTTGAGGCTTATAAGGAATTAATTTTATTTTTCCAGTGGTGATTCATTCAGAAAACTCCTGTACCCTGGATACAGTTTGTTTTAAAAAAATAAATAAATAAATAAAGCAGTTCTTGACTCACCCTCACCAGGACCAGCTTTTTAAAAGGAACCTGTCAGCAGGATTTGCACATCAGGGGCTCTCCAGACACAACATAGCATCCGATCTCAATTGCAGCCAGTTCTGCAGTGAAAAGGTCAAATGGCGCTCCTTTCTTTCTGAGCTCTGCTGTGCGCCCAAACAGTGGTTTACCCCCACATATGGGGTATTGGCGTATTCGGGAGAAATTGCATGAAAAATTTTGTGGTTCATTTTTTCTTTTTACACTTGTGAAAATAAAAAAATTGGTTCTGAATATAATGTTTGTGAAAAAAGATAAATGTTTTTTTCCTTCCACATTCCATTCATTCCTGTGAAGCACCTGAAGGGTTAATAAACTTGAATGTGGTTTTGAGCACCTTGAGGGTGTAGTTTTTAGAATGGTGTCACTTTTGGGTATTTTCCTGCATATTGACCCCCCAATCTCACTTCAAATGTGAGGTGGTCCCTAGAAAAATGGTTTTGTAAATTTTGTAAAAATGAGAAATCGCTGGTCAACTTTTAACCTTTATAATTTTCTAACAAAAAAAAAATTGTTCCAAAATTGTGCTGATGTTAAGTAGACATGTTGGAAATGTTATTTATTAACTATTTTGTGTGATATGACTCTCTGATTTAAGGGCATAAAAATTAAAAGTTTGAAAATTGCAAAATTTTCTAAATTTTCGCCAAATTTCCATTTTTTAACAAATAAGTCAAAACAAAGAATTTTTACCATTATCATAAAGTACAATATGTCACGAGAAAACAATGTCAGAATCACCAGGATCCATTGAAGCGTTCTAGAGTTATGACCTCATAAAATGACACTGGTCAGAATTGAAAAAATTGGCCCGGTCACGAGAGCAAAAACAGGCTCTGGCACAAAATTAATCTTTATTTTGAGTTTTGAGTTAATGAAATGCTCGTGCTCCAAGGCGGAGCTGTGGGAGGTCTTCATGTGGTGGACTGATTACCATATTTACTTGTGTATAAGCCGAGATTTTCAGCCCATTTTTTTGGGCTGAAAGTCCCCCTCTCGGCTTATACTCGAGTCATATACTGGGGGGTCATCGGGGAGCAGGGGTGTCAGAGATCATACTCACCCCCTCCTGGCTCGTCTCTGCAGCCCCCCTGCTTGTCCCATGTTCTCGGCGCCCCTGCTCTTCCTGCTTCAGCGGTTACGTGGTACCACTCATTAAAGTCATGAATATGCGCATATACATGACTTTAATGAGCGGTACCACGTGACCGCTGAAGCAGGAAGGGCAGCGGCGCTGAGAACATGGAACAAGCAGGGGGGCTGCAGAGACGAGCGCCAGGAGGGGGTGCTTATGAACGGGGGGAGCCATATTCACGTGTCCCCGTTCCACCGCTGCGCGTTGCTCTGCTGTCTTGCATCCTCTGGCTGTGTCGTTCAGGTCAGAGGGCGTGATGACGTAGTTAGTATGCACCCTCTGCCTGAACAGTCACTGCAGAGCCGGCAACACTGATGAACAGCGGGCAGCAGCGGAGGTGAGTATAGTTTTTTCTTGTTTTTTGGAACGGAGGCAGTGGCAGCAGCAGCAACATGATGGGGCCACTCACTGTCCTCATTATCTGGGGCCACTCACTGTGCAGCATTATCTGGGGCCACTCACTGTGCAGCATTATCTGGGGCCACACACTGTGCAGCATTATCTGGGGCCACTCACTGTGCAGCATTATCTGGGGCCACTCACTGTGCAGCATTATCTGGGGCCACTCACTGTGCAGCATTATCTGGGGCCACACACTGTGCAGCATTATCGGGGGCCACTCACTGTGCAGCATTATCGGGGGCCACTCACTGTGCAGCATTATCGGGGGCCACTCACTGTGCAGCATTATCTGGGGCCACTCACTGTGCAGCATTATCTGGGGCCACTCACTGTGCAGCATTATCTGGGGCCACTTACTGTGTAGCATTATCTGGGGCCACTCACTGTGCAGCATTACCTGGGGCCACTCACTGTGCAGCATTACCTGGGGCCACTCACTGTGCAGCATTATCTGGGGCCACTCACTGTGCAGCATTATCTGGGGCCACACACTGTGCAGCATTATCTGGGGCCACTCGCTGTGCAGCATTACCTGGGGCCACTCGCTGTGCAGCATTATCTGGGGCCACACTCTGCAGCATTATCTGGGGCCACTCACTGTGCAGCAAAACTGGGGCCACTCACTGTGCAGCATTATCTGGGGCCACTCACTGTGCAGGTCTTATCTGGGGCCACTCACTGTGCAGTAAAACTTTGGCCACTCACTGTGCAGCATTATCGGGGGCCACTCACTGTGCAGCATCATCGGGGGCCACTCACTGTGCAGCATTATCTGGGGCTACTCACTGTGCAGCATTATCTGGGGCCACTCACTGTGCAGTATTATCTGGGGCCACTCACTGTGTAGCATTATCTGGGGCCACTCACTGTGTAGCATTATCTGGGGCCACTCACTGTTCAGCATTACCTGGGGCCACTCACTGTTCAGCATTACCTGGGGCCACTCACTGTGCAGCATTACCTGGGCCACTCACTGTGCAGCATTATCTGGGGCCACTCACTGTGCAGCATTATCTGGGGCCACTCACTGTGCAGCATTATCTGGGGCCACTCACTGTGCAGCATTATCTGGGGCCACTCACTGTGCAGTATTATCTGGGGCCACTCACTGTGCAGCATTATCTGGGGCCACTGACTGTGCAGCATTATTTGGGGCCACTCACTGTGCACCCTAGGCTTATACGTGAGTCAATAAGTTTTCCCAGATTTTTGTGACAAACTTAGGGGGGGTCAGCTTATACACGGGTCGGCTTATACACGAGTATATACGGTAGGTATTCATAATGCAGACTGCTGACAGGTCACTGATCCCTCACTGACCTGCCCCCTAATTTGCATAATGAATATCTCTGCATACTGAAGAAAAAAAAACCTTCTGCAGGCAGGTGCTGGCTATGGCACCTGCGCTGCAACATACTCACATGGTTACTGTCCTAATAATAAATGTGGTTGATGTTATTCACATAATACAAAAAAATCCATTTGAGTATGGCGCCTGCTGCACCAGCGCAATAGCAGCTATCGGTGTATAGAGGTGATCCGATAGCTGCTATTGCACAGGCGGCACCATCTTGGAGGAGGAATTTTTTTTTCTTCTCTAGCAAGATGTCGCCGCCTGCGCAATAGCAGCTATCGGATCACCTCTATATACACTGATAGCTGCTACTGTGCACACGCAGTGGTCGCCATTTAAATTTTTTTTATACTCCTCAGGATTACCTCAAGCACATTTATTAACTTCACATAGTAACATAGTTATTAAGGTTGAAGGAAGACTTTAAGTCCATCTAGTTCAACCCCATATCCTAACCTGCCCTAACATTTTCTTATTATTATTATTATTATACATTTTTATAGCGCCATTTATTCCATGGCGCTTTATATGTGAAAAGGGTCAAATATAGATAAGTACAATACACATGAGCAATGCAAGATACACATAAGTACAGAAGGAGAGAGAACCCTGCCCGCAAGGGCTCACAGTCTACAGGGGATGGGTGAGGATACACTAGGAGAGGGTAGAGCTGGTCATGCTGCGGTTCAGTAGACTGAGGATCACTGCAGGTTGTAGGCTTTCTGGAAGAGGTGGGTCTTCAGGTTCCTTCTGAAGGTTTCCGTGGTAGGCGAAAGTCTGATGTGTTGGGGTAGAGAGTTCCAGAGTATGGGGGAAGCACGGGAGAATTCTTGTATGCGGTTGTGGGAAGAAGAGATAAGAGGAGAGTAGTGAAGGAGATCTTGAGAGGATCGAAGGTTGCATGTGGGTAAGTACAGGGAGACCATGTCACAGATGTATGGGGAGACAGGTTGTAGATGGCTTTGTATGTCATAGTTAGGGTTTTGAACTGGAGCCTCTGGACGATAGGAAGCCAGTGAAAGGCTTGGCATAGGGGAGAGGCTGGGGAATAACGAGGAGACAGGTGGATTAGTCGGGCAGTAAAATGTAAGATGGATTGGAGTGGTGCCAGAGTGCTGGAGGGGAGGCCAGAGAGTAGGAGGTTGTAGTAGTTGAGGCGGGAGATGATAAGGGCATGCACTAGTGTTTTTGTGGTGTCATGGTCAAGGAATGCATGGATCTGGGAAATATTTTTGAGTTTTAGACGGCAGGAGGAGGTTGATCTAGAGGAAGGCAAAAAAAAACCATGTGGCAAACAGTAAGCTTCACATTGGGGAAAAAAATTCCTTCCCAACTCCACATACGGCAATCAGACTAGTTCCCTGGATCAGCGTAATATCATGGACACTATTGTATATAACCTGTAATATTATACTTTTCAAGAAAGGCATCCAGTCCCCTCTTAAATTTTAGTAGGGAATCACTCATTACAACATCATGGTTCCATAGCCTTCTTTCTTCCAGACGTAGAGGATGCCCCCTTGTCCCCGTCACAGGTCTAAGAGTAAAAAGATCATTAGAAAGGTCTTTGTACTGTCCCCACATATATTTATACATTGTAATAACCCCTAGGCCTTTATTTTTCGAAACTAATTAACCCCAAGTGTAATAACCTGTCTTGGTATTGCAGACCCCCCAGTTCCCTAATAACCTTGCTCGCTCTTCTCTCCACCCATTCCAGTTCAGCTATGTCTTTCTTATACACCAGAAACAAGAACTGTACACAGTATTCTAAGTGTGGTCACATTAGTGACTTGTATAGAGCTAAAATTATGTTCTCCTCATGAGCATCTATGCCTCTTTTAATGCATCTCATTATTTTATTTGCCTTTGCTGCAGCTGCCTGACACTGGCCACTAAATGTGAGTTTGTCATCCACCAATACACCCAGGTCTTTTCAGTGACAGTTTTGCCCAGTGTTTTACAATTAAGCACATAATTATGCATCTTATTTCTTCTGCCCAAGTGCATGACCTTACATTTATCCCCATTAAAGCTCATTTGCCATTTATCAGCCCAAGCTTCTAGTATACATAAATCGTCCTGTAATATAAAATTGTCCTCCTCTGTATTGATTACCCTGCAGAGTTTAATGTCATCTGCAAATGTTGAAATTCTACTCTCTATGCCCCCTACAAGGTCATTAACCCCTTCACCCCCAAGGGTGGTTTGCACGTCCATGACCGGGCCAATTTTTACAATTCTGACCACTGTCCCTTTATGAGGTAATAACTCTGAAACGCTTCCATGGATCACAGTGATTCTGACATTGTTTTCTCGTGACATATTGTGCTTAATGTTAGTGGTAAAATTTCATTCAAATAACTTGTGTTTATTTGTGAAAAAAACGTAAATTTGGCGAAAATTTTGAAAATTTCGCAATTTTCCAACTTTGAATTTTTGTGCCCTTAAATAACAGAGATACGGCACACAAAAAACTTGATAAGTAACATTTCCCACATGTTTACTTTACATCAGCACAATTTTGGAACCAAAATTTTTTTTTGTTAGGAAGTTATAAGGGTTAAAAATTGACCAGCGATTTCTCATTTTTGCAACACCATTTTATTTTTACGGACCACATCACATTTGAAGCCACTTTGAGGGGTCTATATGATAGAAAATACCCAAAAGTGACACCATTCTAAAAACTGCACCCCTTAAGGTGCTCAAAACCACATTCAAGAAGTTTATTAGCCCTTTAGGTGCGTCACAGGAATTTTTTTAATATTTAAAAAAAAAAATGAACATCTAACTTTTTTTCACAAAAAAAATACTTCAGGTTCAATTTTTTTTATTTTACCAAGGGTGACAGGAGAAATTGGACTGCAAAAGTTATTGTGCAATTTGTCCTGAGTACGCTGATACCTGATATGTGGGGGGGAACCACTGTTTCGGCGCATGGCAGAGCTCAGAAGGGAAGGAGCGCCGTTTGACTTTTTCAATGCAAAATTGGCAGGAATTCAGATTGGACGCCATGTCACGTTTGGAGAACCCCTGATGTACCTAAACAGTGGAAACATACCACAAGTGACCCCATTTTGGAAACTAGAACCCCCAAGGAACTTATCTAGATATGTGGTGAGCACTTTGAACCCACAAGGGCTTCACAGAAGTTTATAACGTACAGCAGTACAATTAAAAAATCATATTTGTTCCACAAAAATGATCTTTTCACCCCCAATTTTTATTTTCCCAAGGGTAACAGGACCCTAAAAGTTATTGTGCAATTTGTCCTGAGTACGCTGATACCCCACATGTGGGGGTAAACCACTATTTGGGCGCATGGCAGAGCTCGGAAGGGAAGCAGCGCCATTTGACGTTTTTGGCTCGAATTGAGATCGGACACCATGTCGCGATTGGAAAACCCCTGATGTACCAAAACAATGGAAACCCCCCACAAATGACCCCATTTTGGAAACTAGACCCCCCAAGGAACTTATCTAGATGTGTGGTGAGCACTTTGACCCCTCCAGTGCTTCACAGAAGTTTATAACGCACGGGCGTGAAAATAAAAAAATTCCTATTTTTTCCACAAACATGATCTTTTAGTCACCAATTTTTTTATTTTCCCAAGGGTACCAGGAGAAATTGGACCCCAAAAGTTGTTGTCCAATTTGTCCTGAGTATGCTGATACCCCATATGTGGGAGAAAACTACTGTATGGGCACATGTCGGGGCTCGGAAGGGAAGTAGTGACATTTTGGAATGCAGACTTTGATGGAATGGTCTACGGGTGTCATGTTGCCTTTGGAGAGCCCCTAATGTACCTAAACAGCGGAAACCCCCCACAAATGACCCCATTTTGGAAACTAGACACCCTAAGGAACTTATCTAGATGTGTGGTTAGCACTTTGAACCCCCAAGGGCTTCACAGAAGTTTATAATGCCCGTGCATGAAAATAAAAAAATGTATTTTTACCACAAACATGATCAATTAGTCCCCAAATTTTTTATTTTCCCAAGGGTACCAGGAGAAATTGGACCCCAAAAGTTGTTGTCCAATTTGTCCTGAGTACACTGATACCCCATATGTGGGAGAAAACTATTGTATGGGCACACGTCGGGGCTCGGAAGGGAAGTAGTGACGTTTTGGAATGCAGACTTTGATGGAATGGTCTGCGGGTGTCATGTGCGTTTGGAGAGCCCCTGATGTACCTAAACTATTGAAACTCCCCACAAGTGATCCCATTTTGGACACTAGACCCCCCACGGAACTTATCTAGATGTGTGGTGAGCACTTTTAACCCCCAAGTGCTTCACAGAAGTTTATAATGCCCGGGCGTGAAAATAAAAAAATCATTTTTTTTCCACAAAAATGATATTTTTGCCCCCAATTTTTTATTTTCCTAACGGTAACAGGAGAAATTGGACCCCAAAAGTTGTTTTGCAATTTGTCCTGAGTAGGCTGATACCCTACATGTGGGGGTAAAGCACTGTTTGGGCGCATGGCAGAGCTTAGAAGGGAAGGAGCACCATCTGACTTTTTCAACTCAGAATTGGCTGGAATTGAGATCAGACGCCATGTTGCATTTGGAGAGCACCTGATGTGCCCAAACAGTGGAAACCCCCAATTCTAACTCCAACCCTAACGCCAACACACCCCTAACCCTAATCTCAGCCCTAACCCTAGCCCTAACCCTAGCCCTAGCCCTAACCCTATTGGGAAAATGGAAATAAATACATTTTCTTTTAATTTTATTATTTTTCCCTTACTAAGGGGGTGATAAAGCGGGGTTTGATTTACTTTTTATGACGGTTTTTAAATTTGGCAGCTGTCATACGCTAAAAGACGCTTTTTATTGTAAAAATAGTTTTTGCATCACATATTGAGAGCTATAATTTTTCCGTATTTTGACCCACCAAGTCATGTGAGGTCTTATTTTTTGCAGGACAAGTTGACGTTTTTATTGGTACCATTTTCGGGCACGTGACATTTTTTGATTGCTTTTTATTCCGATTTTTGGGACGCAGAATGAACAAAAACCAGCGTTTCATGAATTTCTCTTGGGGGGGTGCGTTTACACCGTTCCACGTGCGGTTAAATTGATAAAGCGGTTTTATTCTTCGGGTCAGTACGGTTACAGCGATACCTCATTTAGGTCGTTTTTTTATGTTTTGTCGGTTTTATGCAATGAAAACTATTTTATATAAAAAATAATTATTTTTGCATCGCTTTATTCTGCGAGCTATAACTTTTTTTTATTTTTTCGCTGATGATGCTGTGTGGCGGCTCGTTTTTTGTGGGATAAGATGACATTTTCAGCGGTACCATGGATATTTATATGCGTCCTGGCACCGGCAGCTCTTTCCCTGTGCTGAACGGTCACATGGTACCACTCACTAGGTAATGAATATGCACACGTCTCCACTGCCATAGGTGTGGAGTGCATATTCATTCCCTTAATGAGCGGTACCACATGACCGCTCAGCACAGGAGAGCTGCCGGGAAGGAGATGCAGGGATGGCGCGAGGAGGGTGGAGGAGACATGCATACATCGATGGGACGGCGGGTGAGCCATACATACAACGATGGGATGGGGGTGAGCCATGCTTTTAACGATGGGACGGGGGGTGAGCCATGCATATAACGATGGGACAGGGGTGAGCCATGCATACAAGGATTGGAGGGGGGGTTGGGTGAGCCATGCATACAACATGGATAGCCACACATACCAGGACAGGACGGGGAGAGCCACACATAGCAGGACAGGGATGAGGGGACAATGCATACACGGCTTATACTCGAGTCAATAAGCTTACCCAGTTTTCCGTGGCAAAATTAGGTGCCTCGGCTTATACTCAGGTTGGCTTATACTCAAGTATATACGGTACATAAATTCATTTTTTAAACTAGGGGGCAGGTCATTGAGGAATCAGTCAAAACTCAAACCGCGGAGACGCCATCACATGTTTCTCAACGCAAGCAATGACTAGCCAGGTCTTTCCCTGGGAAGGAACAACCAAGGGAAGGGCGGTCTCCAGTGAAGGAAGCCACCTATGCCAAAACATGGTATCCATCCACAGACAGCTGTTTCGGGGTATGGCCCCTCATCAGTGTGGAGTAGGAAACTGGCTAGTAGGAGCAATGCCTAGTAAAAGACTGTGAAAAATGAGGATGAAAGAACTCATGGAGATCAACATCCAACACTGCGGAGACACCATCACATGTTTCTCAACGCAGTGATTCTAGAGCAATGCCCCCATCCCTTATGGGAAATATGCAAAAACATGCAAAACACAAGCTGCAGAGACACCATCACATGTTTCTCAACGCAAGCAATGACTAGCCAGGTCTTTCCCCGGGAAGGAACAACCAAGGGAAGGGCAGTCTCCAATGAAGGAAACCACCTATGCCAAAACATGGTATCCATCCGCAGACAGCTGTTTCGTGGTATTGCCCCTCATCAGTGTGGAGTAGGAAACTGCTAGTAGGCGCAATGCCTAGTAAAAGACTGTGAATGAGGATGAATGAACTCATGGAGATCAACAACCAACACTGCGGAGACACCATCACATGTTTCTCAACGCAGTGATTTTTCAGTCTTTTACTGCCCTTCCCGTGGTTGTTCCTTCCCGGGGAAAGACCTGGCTAGTCATTGCTTGTGTTGAGAAACATGTGATGGTGTCTCCGCGGCTTGTGTTTTGCATGTTTTTGCATATTTCCCATAAGGGATGGGGGCATTGCTCTAGAATCACTGCGTTGAGAAACATGTGATGGTGTCTCCGCAGTGTTGGATGTTGATCTCCATGAGTTCATTCATCCTTATTTTTCACAGTCTTTTACTAGGCATTGCTCCTACTAGCCAGTTTCCTACTCCACACTGATGAGGGGCAATACCCCGAAACACCTGTCTGTGGATGGATACCATGTTTTGGCATATGTGGTTTCCTTCATTGGAGACTGCCCTTCCCTTGGTTGTTCCTTCCCGGGTTAAGACCTGGCTAGTCATTTGCTTGCATTGAGAAACGTGATGGTGTCTCCACGGCTTGTGTTTTGCATGTTTTTGCATATTTCCCATAAGGGATGAGGGCATTGCTCTAGAATCACTGCGTTGAGAAACATGTGATGGTGTCTCCGCAGTGTTGGATGTTGATCTCCATGAGTTCATTCATCCTCATTTTTCACATTGAGGAATCAGTGACCTGTCAAAGGCCATATAGATGAATACCTAAGCAGAGCACACAGCAGAACCCACACAGGCCGCCCCAGACAACGAGACTCTTATTAACTGAAAACTGAAAATAAAGAATAAGCAACAACCACAAGATGGATTTCATCAGCCAAGGTATAATTTTAATCAGTATAACGGCGCCGTCCTGACACTGTCTGTAGGTTACTGTGCACAATCCCACTGACTGGTTCCTTTTAAGTCTCTGCTACTGGAGAAACTAAAAGACATAACTCAGCCCAGGACTTGAGGAGATTGAGACTAGCACAATTTATTTACAACCAAATGCAGCTTGGGGATGGCGAAAACCCCTTTAAACTAATGGGACACAGAAGTCGCATACATCATCAGATTCCTTTCTTTGTTAAGCTACTGAAGCAGCCATGAACGTCTTTAATGATTAATCTTTTCAATTGACTTTTTTTTTATTTTCTTTTTATTTTAGTTGGTGCATGTTTTTAAACCTTGTTTGAGGCAAACATGGACCCTTTCCTTTGGGGTGTATTTTATTGTTTTTATTTCTGTTGTATTTGTCTTATCCCCTTAATGACCACCAATACAACTTAAAAGTGACCTGAGATATAAGAGAATAGCATACCCCGACGAGTGACAATCCAGCAGCTGTACACTATAGCTGACAAGTTGCCGAATCAGCCATGATCAGTGTTGGCACTGACAATGGTTGTTTAACCCCTTAAATACTACTGTAAATAGTGGCTACAGCATCTAGATGGTTAACAGGGTGTGCGGGCTCCCTCTTTAACCCCTTCAGCACCCTGAGATTTTGATCTTGTAGTCCTGATATTTGCCATGGCAATTCATGGCCAAGTAGTGGACTTAGAGTCTGCCGGCTATAGCGGCCAGTTCAGAAGTTATCAACATTTAGATGGTAAAAATAAACTTTTTCATTCTGTCGTGTCACTTTGCATTAATTCCTGAAAAAGCACCTAAAGGCTTAATAAACTACTTGAAAGCAATTCTGAATTTGTTGATGGGTGCTGTTTTTAAAATGCTATCACTTTTGGGGGTTTCCAATATGTAGGACGCCCAAAGTCACTTCAAAACTGAATTGGTCCCTAAAAATTAAGTTTTATAAATTTTCTTAAAAAAAAAATAAAACATTGCTTCAACATTTTAAAACCTTATAAAATGCTAACAAAATAAAACATTTTATAAATGATGCTGATGTAAAACAGGCATGTGGGAAATGTTATGTATTAATGTTTTTGTGTGGTATGACAATCTGGATTAAAGGGATAATCAAAGTTTGTTTGAAAATTGCTATTTGTTTTACATTTTTGGTCAAATCTCTTATAATTTTGAAATAAACACACAACATACCAACCTAAGTTTACCCTTCTCATAAATTATAATGTGTCACAAAAAACAATCTCCAAATGAATGGGATAAGTTGAAGCATTCCAGATTTATTGCTACCTAAAGTGACAATGGTCAGATTTAAAAAATTTGGCCTGGTCATTAAGGGGTTAATGGTGTTTCAATGAAGATACCTGGAACTTATCTAGCAAGCCACCATTGCCTGCTTTGCACTTGTGTCACTGCTTCTATTTTGTGTGTGGCAATGTAGGAGAGAAAATTGACCGGTTTCTGGTGTGTAACCTACAGTTGCTGGTGCCAGCATAAATATATGCATTTTTGGCTAAAAATATGATTTTTGCAATAAGATTTCATTACAAATTTTGCACCGTTTGACACTTACAGGCTCTTTGCTTCCCTGCACATTTACTGTAACTTTAATGTCTACCGTGTTAATAAATCAGCTGAGAGGAGCTCAGAAAAAGACAGATAAAAGTCTCAGACTTTCCTGTTAGACAGTCAGAGTGATTTTGTTGGCAGATTCTCAGGTAGAGAGGTCGGCCATCTTCTCGTTAGTGCAGCTTTCCTCACAGACTGACCAGCACTTCTGTCCAGACAATGGCTGCTGGTGGAGAAGCATGTGACCCATCCAGTCCATCAGTCTCCTCCAATAAAAAAAACAGCTTTGTCCTGTTAGGTGATTTATTACTGCAGGAGGCAGATGGAGTGATCAGGTTACATGTTCCTCCTCCAGCTGCCATTGTATTTACAGAAGCGCTGTTGTGTGAGGAAAGATGGCCACCCTCTTTACCTGAGAGGCTTTCACTGAGCTCTTTCTGACCGTCTAACAGGAAATTCTGACCAGCCAATCACATCAATGTCACAATAAATTTTCTAAAACAAAAACCATGGGACATTCTGTTATTGGTGCTGTCTGAGATTGCACCAGCCACAGCAGTCATAATGGATGGAGTGATTGCGATATCACCTCTCCTGATTAACCCCTTTGGCTGAACAATAGTTCCTGACCAATCGGCACCAAAGGGGTTAATCTAAAATAGGGATCACAGCTCTGCACACCATTTCTACCTCCGCATTGGCATGCAGAGCAGTTGCATGTCCCCCTTTGTTAGCTGAGGTAGTGAAATCCATTGGTGGCCAGTGCGATCCTCCTGCAGGTTACTGCCTCCTGTTTCTCCTGCGATCTATGTCTTGTGCTGTGCTGTCTGTGTGACGATCTGTGATCATAGCAGCCTCAGCAGTTCACAATCCATGTTTCAGCTGCCCACTTAGCCCTACCTCTAATCCCAATTGTATTTTTGCGCACTTTTTAGTGCTATTTTTCGTGCATGGCGTCCTGCAGTGAGCATTCGTGCTCTCCTTATGGCCACAGAGCTCTGATCACTATCGCTTCGGATTAGACTCTGCACCAAGGGACTTTTTCTTTTTTATCTAATTAGAGTAGCGGATGTCGCAGTGTGAGTGATGTCTGATTTTCTTTTAGGTGAAAAATAAGGTAAGGAGGTAGCGCGGACATCACAGTGTACTGTAAGTGGCGTCCATTTATCTTTATCTCTTTCCAAAAAAAGAATAGTTAGCGCCAGGTAAAACTTCTTAGCTAGTGCATTTGGGGGGCGTATGTCGCAGTGTTAATGACCTCCAGTTTTATTTTGAAAAAAAAAACAAAAACTGTTAGCTCCAAATAACTTTATTGTTAGGGCATTAGTGTAGTGAATGGCACTGTAATTTTTTTATACATATGTTTCTTTTACATCTACTGATTTTTCTTTTCATTTTTTTTCCCAGTGGTTTCTTTTAATTTCTTTCCTTTTTACTAGTTTTTGTCTACTTTTTATCTCTATACTTTTTGTAATAAATAGTACCCTTTACACAAGCCCCACAAGATGCCCGTGTAAAACGCACCACTTACACACACATCCCCAGTATTTTGAAGAATAAAAGAAAAAGTGTCCCATTTGTCAAGAAGATGCTGTTTATTCACCAGAGGAGGCATACGCTTTCCTTACCTCTGACACCAATTTAGGCAGTGAGGAAGATCCCACATTCCTCTAGAAAATTATATCAAGGGAACCCTTCTGCAATCGATCCCATATGGACTCCAGCCCCCAAACGTTCACAGCCTGCCCGGATTTCATGGGCAGCTCAGCAATCCAATTTGACACCACCAGCCTCACTGAAATTAACTTTTTCAAATTCTTTTTCGGCGAGGAAATAATACATCTTACGGTGGCCCAGACAAATTTGTATGCCCATAAATTTTTCGCCTCAAATCACACGTCATCATATGCCAGTAGGACCCCTGTAAATGCAGCAGAATTTATGACATTTTGGGGCATTATGCTGCATTTGGGCATAGTCAGAAAACAAGAGTTTCGACAATGTTGGCGTTCCGATATTCTCCACAGTACACCGGTATTCCGCATGGCCATGACAAGGACACGATTTGAAGCAATCAAAAAATGTTTGCATTATAGTGATAATGCACAGTGTCCTCCCCAAGTCGATCATAACTTTAATCATTTTATATAAAATTCGGCCAGTAGTTAAACACTTCAGCAGAAAATTTCCTGAGGTGTACAACTCCCAAAGGCACATCTGTATAGATGAATCTCTGATTAATTTCAAATTTAGGCTAAAATACCGGCAATACCTGCCCAGTAAGAGGGCCAGGTACAGAATTAAATTGTACAAGCTGTGTGAAACCTGCCCTGAGAAACTTGGCCTTTGCATTAAGGATTGCTTATAAAGAAGTTTCAGGGCGCTTCCTTCAGAGGATCGTTAACCCATTTTGGAGCAAGAAGGTTATATAGCCAAAAAACTAAGTAGCATCTCTGATGTTAAATCAGATTATATTTTATTGGCTAGGTAAAATGCAAAATTTTATAAAAGACAATAAAAACATTAAAACATTTTTTGTTATAAAAAAACACAACGTGTTTCGGCCATGTAGGCCTTCATCAGGTATGAATCATTCGGCTGATCCCAGCGGCAAATGCGCGACGTGTCTACAGGCATAGGAAGCCAGTCACATTAAAGGGGTTTTCCCTCGAACAAAAGTTCATTTTAAAAATTGCCTGTCTGACCGTGTACGGAACATACCACATCTCCTGGGCAGGGGAGGAAGCAAAAGACAATACTGACATTACAGCAGGGGATAACAGAGGATTCATTTTGTGAGGTAAAGTATTTCACTGACTGTTTTAAACAATATTTTACCTCACAAAATGTATCCTCTGCGATCTCCTGCTGTAATGTCAGTATTGTCTTTTGCTTCCTCCCCTGCCCAGGAGCTGTGGTATGTTCTGTACACGGTCAGACACAGACAATTTTTAAAATGAAGTTTTGTTCGTGGGAAACCCCCTTTAAATAGAAATTTCTCCTGACATGCTGTGCACTAACTGTTTAGTGATGGGGTACACAGGTCAAATAAGAGATGACATGAGAGAAGACCGCAGATGGATGAGAGAGAAAGCGCACAGGGGTGAAACAGACAGAGCACAGGAGCGAGACAGCTCAAACGGGACAGCACATGAGGGGAGAACACAGCACAGGAAGGAGAGAGACAGCAGACAAGGGGGATAGCACATGGAGTAGACAGGTCAAGGAAGAGAGCACAGACGGGAGAAGTCAGCACATGGGGAAAGAGAGAGTGGATAGGTGGGTGAACACATGGGGGGGAGATTCTCAACGCTGCAAAGTCTGCCCCCATCGTGACATTACCGCCCTCCCGATGAGATAGCATCGGGCCTCCATCTAGTTTACTAGAATAATTTACGGTGGGGTATACTTTCCAAACCATTGATACGTGCCTCATCTGCAGGCATATTTACAGAGAAGATACTTTTTTACTATACACAGTATTTACCCACTACATATAGCCATGTAATGGTTATACATGTATTGATCATGAATATTTTATTTGTAATTTAAAAGGCTGCATTAGCAAAAACAATATAATAGCTGACAACAATGTGTTCCTAACATTCACTTTAAATACTTGCAGATGTCAGGTTATTATCAGGATCAGCATTTGCGAGTGGTATTACTGGTTTATCCCAGCTTTTACTACTGGCTGATACTATTTATTTGCAGTGATTGCCCTGACAGAGCTCCTAACTTCAACCTCTGTAAGGTGAGCTATAAAGATGCACATATAAATTTAGTTATAAAGTTACCAGCTTCACTATGTTCAGAAAACTCGCATTTGTGTGTAAAATAACAGTTCAGAATAAATGTGGCCAGAATTGCATAGACTAAAGTTAATCTTTGTGTAAAGCGTTATCATTAGACTTTATGTAGAATTAATGCTGTGATTTTCCAATGGTTTCATAAAAAATATTTATACAGATTAATTCTGAGGTCTGGTAATAAAAGTTAAATATTACAACATTTTCTTAAGCTGCTTTAATAGTTTGGGTATAAAAATGTGCTTATGCATTCCAATATGTAAAATGCCGTTAATTTCCTTCCCTCATCTCACTTTATTCTCTAGGGAACAATAATTTGACTTAACAGCCAATTTCCAGAAGATTGAAGGAAAATGCTCCTGTGCGGTTAATGTACAGGGCTTGTAATTATAAAATTTGACTCGTAGAGACTGACATCACAGTCCAATAAACCTATAAAATAAGAAACTTTAAAGGTTTTTTCCTGCAGCTTTTTTTTCTTTGGTGCCAAGCACTTATCAATCGGTAGTTGCTAACTACCTGCTTGTTTTGCCATTTATCATGTACCGATGTCCTCCTGCTCAGAGTGGCCATACTCCCTCTTCCTGTGACATCATTCTGACAGGACAGTTCCTTCTCTTACTCTCTGTTTTGTCTACAGGATGTCACTGACAACATCGTATTGATTGATAACCAGTTCCCCGCTGCCCAACTCAGCACACATGTGCATGTTAGTCCGATTTACATTGTATTCAGACCGGCAATTGTCATGCCAACCCATCAGCGTCTCAGAATCATGTGACAGGGTTGCTCATGGGCTTTGTGACGCGCTTCCTGTAAGCGTGAGTTGAATGCCGCTGTCAGAGATTGCCAGAGGCATTTAACATGGAGCCCGCATTAAATGCTTGGACACAACCTGTGACGTACCTATAGTCATAGGTCGTGAAGGGGTTAAAAGTTTGAGGTAATGATATTTGTAGAATCTTTCCTCATGAGCAGTGGTTTCCAGTTCACTAATATTCTAGAACTTGAATTTGTGTTTTGCAACCATTTTCTTTAAATTCTATCAAAGATTTTTGATGGTGGTCACATTAGGTAAATATAATGGCCACTCCAGATTCTTCCAGGAATTCTTCTCGATCCAAGCCTTGGTGGAGGTACCACTGGTATCATTGTCCTCTTGGAAGGTCCATTGATGCCAAAGGTTTAGCTTCCTCAGATAGGACATGATGTTTTTTCTTATCAATTCCTGATACTTGATTGAATACGTGTTTCCCTCCAGGCACTGCAGGTTTCCATTTACACAGAAACAAAAGTAGCAACAGAGCATCATGGAACCTCTACCATTCTTCATTTTAGGCCAGGAGGCCTTTTCAGCTTATGCTTCATATTTCCTCGAAACATACCGATGATTTATAGGCCCGAAGAGTTCCAGTTTGTTTCATTGCTCCACTTAACAGAATCTGACATCTTTTGTGGGTTTTCTTTGGCTTTTTGGCCAGTAAAGGTATATGTTTTGGAGTTCGGCATGGAGACCTTCAGTGTTTAATAAGCAGATTACTGTGCAAATTGTAACCTTGGTGCTTGTTGCCACCATACAGTATCTTGCTGCAGGTTTTTTACAGTCATTTGGGAATTTTCAACTACCTGTCTCCTTAAGAATCTTGTGGCAGCCGGTGATAGCTTCTGCTTTCTGCCATGTCCAGGCATTATGAATTATGTTCCTGTATTTGTTTATCTACAGTTTACTACTGGTTCAGTGTTATTTGTAGTATGTATCCTGAATCATAGAATCATAGAATCGTAGAGTTGGAAGGGACCTCCTGGGCCATCTGGTCCAACCCCCTGCTCAAAGCAGGATTCGCTAAATCATCCCAGTCAGATGTCTGTCCAGCCTCTGTTTGAAGACTTCCATTGAAGGAGAACTCACCACTTCTCGTGGCAGCCTGTTCCACTCATTGGTCACTCTAACTGTCAAAAAGTTTTTTCTAATATCTAATCTGTGTCTCCTCCCATTCAGTTTCATCCCATTGCTTCTAGTCTTTCCTTGTGCAAATGAGAATAAAGTTGATCCTTCTACAATGTGACAGCCCTTTAGATATTTGTAGACAGCTATTAAGTCTCCTCTCAGTCTTCTCTTTTGCAAACTAAACATTCCCAAATCCTGCAACCTTTCCTCATAAGACACTACACTACAGTCCACTACATCATAGATTTCATAGAATGTTAGAGTTGGAGGGGACCTCCCAGGATCATCGTGTCCAATCTTCTGTTCAATGAAGGATTCACTAGCCCTTCTCAATCAGATGTCTGTCCAGCCTTTGTTTGAAGATGTCCATTGAGGGAGAACTTACCACCTCTCATGACAACTTGTTCCACTCATTGATCACCATCACTGTGAAAAAGGTTTTTTTAATATCTAATCTGTGTCTTCTCCCTTTCAGTTTCACTCAGTTGATTCTCGTGTTTCCATGTGCAAATGAGAATAAGGATGATCCCGTTACACTGTGTGATGTACCAACTAGTGTATTGAGAGACAGGTATGTATCGCACAGACAAAAGTCTGCTGCGATCTGAATCCAGGGTAGGTTGCTGGGTCTTGTTGTCCCATAACCTGTATATTAGTAAAGAGCTGGATTTTAGGGTTAACCAGAAAGTGATGGGTGGGACTGGTTAACCACATACCTCCCAGGGGTGTGTCTGTGATGTCAGACAGGTTCTATATGCTTCCTGGTTGCACCAATAGAGGAAAGATGGCCATGTGTGAGACTGGAGCTTGCTGGAGCTCATGAAAGCCCAGGAAGCTAATGAGGGTCTGGACCAAGATAAAGGCACACTGTGATGCCTCTTCAGGAATTCCACCCTGTTAAGCAGGTAACCCAGAGATGGGGAATTGTGTGAACTGACCGGTGTCAGTTATGGAAATGTGCGAACATAGTGGTTTATGATTATGTAATAAACCAGAGATGGACTTGTTTTAATGAAGAAACTGTTACCATGTGTTCAAATTTCACTGCCAAGTGAGTCTACCCCAACCCGCTAGTGATCGCTATGTCACAGCTGTGACAGATATGTGTAGATAGCTATTAAATCTCATCTTAGCATTGTTTTTTGCAAGCTAAACATTCCCAGATCCTTTAACCTTTCTTCATAGGACTTACTTTGTAGTCCGCTCACCATCCTGGTAGGTCTTCTCTGAACTTGCTCCAGTTTTTCAATGTCCTTTTTAAAATGTGGTTCCTACAATGGACACTGTATTTCAGATGAGACCTGACCAATACACACTATAATGTGTGTGTGTATAATAATTCAATTATATATTAATGTTTTGTCAGTTGTAGACATGGATGGATCAATTTCACATCCTCATATTTTATTACTTGGACACGGGATTATTTCTCTTAGACACTTTTGACTAATGGGATATTAAAAATTATGAAGTTGTTGAATTCAGCTTAGACGTTAATCATGCAGTGCTTACTAATGAACTTGAAATAACCCCTTGATACCTGCTAAGGAATTAACTGTAAAATTTTCCGATCAACTATCCACTTTCATGTGCAGCCAGCGATAACACCATCAAACCCAAGAACTAAGAGGTTGTGTTTTACAAATGAAACCCAAGGATCAGTTCTTTTGCTCCTAGGGGAACGAGTTTTTCACTGCAGCCATGATTAATGCATACTCTTAAGTGCCTAAATATTCACTAGGAAGTTTTCACTAAATGAAATATTGACTCAACATGTGAGAAACAGCTGGAAAAAACTACTGTTGAGATCCCCTAACTCCCAGATATATTTCTTAACACATATATCAACTTGATTTGGCACCCATTTTATTTAGAACTACTCAGCACTGGTTTGTACAGTCTTTTTTCTCTGTGGATATATTGACTTCACTCATCAACATCTTCTTTAAAGTGATATTTGATCCAATTACATTTCTTCTTTAATACTTATACGCTTACTCATCCTGGTTGTATAAATCCCTTTGATAATTTTACAAGTATAAAATCCTGCTAGTTATGATAATATTCCCGTGATATAAAATTAGAAAAAAAACTGTTGAGGGACTGTTGTTTTTTGACAAATCTTCTGATAGATTAAAAGTTATACTTGCATTTGAAAACGCTCTAAAAAAAAGAAATAAAATAATCCTTGTATTCACTACCTCTCTATCGCCCAATCCTAATCTTTGTTTCATACTGAAGTAGAGCTGTTTATTGATAGTTTGTCTGATAATCAAGTTTCAAAGCCCTTTAATTCCTTCATAAAATATTAGACAAATGCCATGAATGGGAAGTACATCTCACAACTCTCTGTACACATGCGTCATGATGATCGAAAGGACAAAAGACGTGTGCTTGTATGATTAACATAGGAGGCAAATTGTGAATGACATCAGGGCTTCTGTATCGGCCAGAATTGCAGATAACTCTTATCTCAACCTTTTATTTATACCTTTTAGATGCCACAGTCCATGCTGATTGCAGCATCTAAGTGGTTTACTAAGGGAATTGGCCCTGACCCTGATTCCAATGATGCGTGTACTGCATGTTTAAGTTGTGACACAATCAGAGTTTGTAGATGCAGCAGAGCTCAGAAAGCAACCCCTACCCATTTCACAGTCTTTTGTGTACGTAGTCTATTGACAGCTGCTTATCAGAGGGAGAGGGCGTGGTCAGACCACTTGGCATGAGGGAACTAGTCTGGTCAGTCATCTCCTGGTAATAAAACTGGTATTGCATGGAAACAACAGAACACAGTCTAATAAGTAAGATATCGCTGAAATCAGTGTATTTGCCCTTATCTCATGCTGTCCTCAGATTACATAGCAAAAAACTGGTGATTGATTTCTTTTGAGAGGACAACCAAAAATGTTTACTGTTTTATTAAGTAATTTAAAAGCTAATACAAATGCTCTTGTAAAAACCTGAATTATAAACTTTTCACATTTTTGAACCAATATAGTAAACCTGTAATGGATTTCTTTGCTGATCTTTTCCCAAAAAGAAGATTTAAAAAAATACTAAAAAGCTTTATGAATCCCAAAATTGCACCAAAGCCTATCACCCATCTCTTAATAAGTAAGTCCTCCCAGTTCTTTATCCATGAAAAATAAAACAAGCAGTAGCAGGGATTCTATCGCTCATGAGTAAGAGTGGAGATTTTGTATACTTTGTCTGATGGGCGTTACACTATATTCTGACTCATAATTCCTTCAAATTTCAGGATAGATGGTACAAACAGAACATCAGCACAGTCCATGGCGTGGACTTTTGCCAATTTGTTTTTGGCAGTGTTTGAAGATAAATACATGTGCACACTTGAAAATCCCTTTTGGAGATACATCAGATTGTACATGCGATACGTGGATGATGTGTTCATAGTCTGGGATGATGATCAGAAAAAGTTTTGTGGTATCATGTACATCCTAGAATCAATGAGGAATGTTGATCAGCTATTTAGGCAGGATCCCCATCACTTCCGTCTTTCCTTTGTCCCGTGAAAGCGCTTGCAGTACGAAACGGCCATACTGTAGTCCTCTTGTTGTCTCCACCTCTTCTCCCTGCCACTATGTTTTAAGCTGCTTGAATAAATTATCACAACTAATATGGTGAGTGCTGCCTTTCATTCTATTTTTGGACATTGATGTTGCACATAATATACCGGCAACCATCCAGATGACTGTCGTTCCATCAGACTCCTGAGGAGCGGTCAGGCGAGGTATACTGTAACCGGCATGGTGGTCCCGGTGCCGAGTTTTACTCCTTTCTCTGTTACTGGCAGTTGAAAAATAAAACTGTTATACACAGTTTATACTACACATTGCAGAACTGGAAAAGTTAAATCTTTTAACTATTTCCGACAACAAATAGTTTAGTTATAAACAATGCTGTGGAGTCGGTAAGCTAAACCTTCGACTCCTCAATTTCCATGACTCTGACTCCATGACTTCGACACCTTCATACCAGGGCTGTGGAGTCAGTAAGCCAACCTTCAACTTCAACTCCTCAATTTCCATGACACCAACTCCAACTCCACCAAAATGGGCTCCGACTCCACGACTACGACTCCACAGCCCTGGTTATAAACTGTTGAGAAAATAAATTAAGTGAATATATTTGGTGCAATGAACCAAAATTCATCCGTAGGTGTACAGTGTTTTGGGAACATTTTCAAATACATGACTCTAGCGCAGTGTTTTCCAAACGCCAGTCCTCAGGGCCCCCAACTGATCATGTTCTCAGGATTTCCATAGTATTCTACAGGTGATGGAATTATTATTAAGGCATCAGAAACAGTCACTGGTTCTCACCTGTGCCAATAGTAAGGAGATCCTGAAAACATGATGTGTTGTGGGCAGTGAGGACGGTGTTTGGGAAATGCTACTCTAGTGGAAGATTGTGACATATGTCTCTATATGGCAAGACGCGGCCGATATCACTTTGAGTGTACTGTTTTTCTTTGGAGTTATTTTCCTCTTTGTTTTTGTTTTATCATCACAATAAAGCTGAAATTAAAAATACAGTATTAATAAGTATTTTCAAATCTTGAACTTGAAATGCGTCATTGTGTTGTGTCTTATTTATTTTAGTTTTACTTTACAAAAAACGTTACCTGCGTTGAGATTCCTGAATGACGATGAAATAAAGTCTGAAGATAAAAAAAACCACAAGGCACCTTCAGGAAGCTTCTTGGCACTATGTCAGCACCAAATTTCCAATATTAGTAAACTCTGGCATGTAGTAAATGGTGAGGAGAGGTATGTAGTAACATCTTAAGGAAAATATTAGTGATCATTGATGCGTATCCATCATCTTTCAACATATTTGTCTCCTTTTTTTACAGGCCATTGTCCTCTTTAGACAAACTGGGAATATACTGTAGTTCACTAAAAGAAATATTACAAATCAGTAATGCATATAGATATGCACATGAGTATGGTGATACAGACATTGCTGAAAGAAATGATGCAGAGCTTCTTAGAGACAATGCAAGTCAAGTAGAACTTCAGAGAAGGCAGCTTAGTAGTCCTATTATTAATGGTCCTCACGAAGATAAAAACAAAGACACAAAGCAGATCGCCTTCCAACAAGCTCACTGTGTGCATGAGCGCTCCTCCGCGAAAGCTAACAGTAGAGTAGACATGGGAAATCCACCTCGGCAATCAGAGATGTCAACTAAAAAAGGACATTCTAGAGAAGCGTAAGTAGCACATCTTTCATCTTATAGTGTCCGCCTTCTCAACCGCTGCACTGCTTAATACTCTTTACCATATCTTCATAAATGAATACTGGAGATCTTTTAATTATCTTTTCATAAATTCCACCATTATTTAACATTTTTCAAATTATAAGCATTGTTTGACTAATTTTAAAACATCGTTGTTTGACTTCACCAAAATAGACTCTTAATTTACCAGCATATCAGGAAAAGGGTGTAGAGTGGTGCGAACCTGTGTGATTACAGTCCACATACTGCGTGAAAGGTCTTCATTCTTTTACTATGAGCTCTCTCACATTGCAGTCAAATTTAATGCAGTATCTACTTGTGGAATATAAACTACTGTGAAAGTACCACCAGGAGAGATGTAGCTACCTTATAAATTACTGTCTTTTTTGAGCCTTGCAAAATGACCAGGGATAAATGCTAAGCCAGAAATCCCTCTACAGACAGCCTATTTTGGGGTGTTTGTTCCTCTTCTATAGAGCACAGTCTTGCTGGGTGAGTGAGACGCCTTTGAGTCATTGTGGGAGAAGAACTGATCCTCCTTTAGGAAACTATCTGAATATGCCTTTATTTACAAATTGCCTTAGGCAAATAATTCCTAACTAAAGATCCCTTAATAAAACATAACTTTTGTTAGTTTATTAATAATAATACATAAGGTATGTGCTCTATTAAAGCCATTTATAGTGTGAGGTCATTAGACTATCTATTAGACTACCATTAGACTAGGTAGTCATTAGACTACCTTTTATGACTACCTATTATCCTTTATTACAGGAGATTTTGCTACTATACATGATAATAACTGTTTCAAATTATCACACTATAAGCAGCTTTAGTATCTCTTCTATTATTTCTAAACACTGTTTTTCGGTGATTCCTTTGTATCCCCATTCATACTGCACCCACACACACAAATGATGCACCATTTGAAAGGTAAACTTGCCCCCTTCAGCAAGAAAATAGCCAAAAAAACACACATCCAGGATTTGATCACAAAATACAGTTTAAACATTAATTTTCATAAACCTGCAGTAAGGAAAAATGACCTGCAGGTGGCGCCACAGTACCCCAAAGCACACTACCAATACATTTGTAAACATACACTGCTTTTTCGCTCATTACTTCGCCCCACACACACAAATGATGCAGCATTTGAAAGGTAAACTTGCTCCCTTCAGCAAGAAAACAGCCAAACAATCCACACATTCAGGATTTTATCACTAAATACAGTTTAAACATTCATTTTCATAAACCTGCAGAAAGACACAATGACCTGCAGGTGGCACCTCAACCGGAAAACATTTTTTGGCCTCCTCTTATCAAACCAATTTATTGTATTACCAATCTACATATATAAATATCTGTCTGTGTTCATCATCTCAAGAAATACATTTACATTTGACCAGCTTGCTTTTTCTGAAATTGCCTGCTCCCCCGACAACCAATGTGCAAAAATTTCGCACGAGCCAAGCTAGTACGATATTAGTATAATTTCCTGTACTGAAATAGAAGTGACATCACTAGGTGATATCATTTAGGCCTCTAAAGCTATTAAGTGCTCTTGTGCTAGCATGGGTATGACAATATTTTATGGCTATACTTGAACTAATTAGTAGAGTTGAGCGACTTTTGGTTTTTTATGGTCGAGTTTCGTTTCGTGAAACCCGACTTTTCCAAAAGTCGGGTCGAGCAAGATCGGCCGATTATAGGGAAAAGTCGGGGTCGTCCCGAAACACGAAACCCAATGTAAGTCAATGGGGAATAAAAGTCAGCAGTGAGAGGAGGACAGGAAACACACCTACAGTGCTCATTTGAATGCCAAAAGCATCAATTCTTCTTACTTAAGCTGGTCAACCTTAATTAACTTCATAATATAAGTTACGCACTGAAAAATGGGGGTTATTTGGCTAAAGTTGTGGGTGGGTAGGGCTGGCTCCAGGTTTTCATGTGCCCTGGGCGAAAGAGCGCCCCTTTATCACATACCACAACTCATCATGCTCCGATACGGCAGAGAAATAGCGGTATAGTACAATGAAAAATACTTCACTTTCTACATCTCATGACGAGGCCCATCTATTTCTCCATACAGAATCATTGGTCCCATATAATGTTTGAAACAGTATATGATGCGCTCCACATAATGCTACAGTATATGTTGGTCCCCATGGATGAAGCTCCACTGTCTTATGGGCCCAAATAATGCTCCAAACATAATGGGCCCCATTTCTAATGCTCTAGTGTATAATGGGCCCTGTAAATGCTGCTCCAGTGTCTGATGTCCACCTTTGGAATGTTCCAGTGTATGGTGGGCCCCATCTATCATTCTCCAGAGTATAGTGCTCCCCAAAAATTGCTGTCCCAACATTGAAAACAATCAAATAAGTCTCCTCGCTAGGGAATCCCTGTACTAGTCTGGACTCCTCGTCGTCCCCATCTTCCATCTCACTGCACAGTATTTCAACCTTGCAAGTGCTGTGATCCTGAGCAAGCAGGGGGGGCCCACTCGTTGGCGACGGCACTGGCACAGGGCCCCTGATAGTACGGTGGTGTGTCTGATGGCGGGTGGGCCGAACCTGCACTTTCATCTGCAGCTTCCTCTTTGTCACCGTGTAAGATGGAACTGTATATGGGAATGGTAACCTGAGTTTCATCAGGGTCAGATTCAGGCCGTGTAGCGTGCGAGGGGAATGTAGTGGTCTGGGTCAATGTACCAGCAGATTCATCGAGCAGTGGCTGGGCATCAGTGCACTTGTGTCGCCCCCAGGAGTACGGTCGCCACAGTGGCATTACCTTCCTCCTAGGGAGTGTGATGTCATGCTTGGGAGCAACGAAGGATCTCTCTAGCAGGTTAACTGATTGGGCGGCGTTATTCCCACGAGTCATGACCCTCCAAACAGCGTTCATGAAGGCAAAGTGTTTGTTTTACGTGGGCAGTATGGTTGCAAAGCTGAACCTTAAAGGAATGTCCAGAAGGGCACCACCAGGAGTGGAGCCTACGGCGTAATTTGATTCAACACGGGCAACCTCAACCATGCCAGCTACAGAACAGATGCACACATTGCAAGCTTAATTCCGTTAACGAACGAGACTCCGTCATGCCCCGCGGTCCGAGTCCGGCTTACTAGAGGGACACGTGAGGCTCTGGCACATGAGATTGGCCAATAACTGGTGTGTCATGCCCTTACATGTCCGTGGCTGCATGTGCGCTACACTGAAAAGGCCAGCGTTTGTCGCTTACAGGTGCAGATAACCCGCTGAACAACGTTAGTGATGGGGATCACTGATTACAATTATTACTCGCGAACGATGATTTCCCAGTAAGTGCAGGTCAACCGCAGTTCCGGAATTAGGCCTAACCGACATTCCTGAAAAAATGAAAAACTTACGTGTGCAAACCACAGGTGCTGAAGCTTGCTTAACAGCTCGCCAGCCGTTCTCACGCCCAGTATGGATTACACGTGATTGCACAAAGGTGAGAAAGGGTACCGTATCCCCGGATAACATGTATGGATAGCGTACACATTCAAAAGATATGTCTATACATCAGGAGGCAGGCTCAGACGGTGTTAGGCCCAGTATGGCTTGCAAGTGATTGCACAAAGGTGAGAAAGGGTACCGTATCCCCGGATAACATGTATGGATAGCGTACACATTCAAAAGATATGTCTATACATCAGGAGGCAGGCTCAGACGGTGTTAGGCCCAGTATGGCTTGCACGTGATTGCACAAAGGTGAGAAAGGGTACCGTATCCCCGGATAACATGTATGAATAGCGTACACATTCAAAAGATATGTCTATACATCAGGAGGCAGGCTGAGACGGTGTTAGGCCCAGTATGGCTTGCAAGTGATTGCACAAAGGTGAGAAAGGGTACCGTATCCCCAGATAACATGTATGGATAGCGTACACATTCAAAAGATATGTCTATACATCAGGAGGCAGGTTCAGACGGTGTCAGGCACAGTATGGATTTGACGGCCCAGACTACACAGCGGAGGAGCAGGGAGAGGTAAAGATTGCAAATGCTGGGGCCCTGCCCAAGCAAGGGGGGCCCACTCATGGGTGTCGGTACTGGCACTGGGCCCCTCATAGTACGGCGGTGTGTCTGACGGCGGGTGTGCACCACCACCGTCAGAGACACTTGATTGCACAATGAGGGACCCTGTGCCAGTGCCCGCGCCCAAGAGTCGGCCTACCCACCTGTCCAGGGCAACGGCACTCGCACGGTGTCGTGCGCTAGGTGGTGACCCCGGCTATGGGGGGGGGGGAGGCTGCACAGTTAGGGAGTTTTAGAAAGTGGCATATGTTGATGTTGGACATTCAGCTGATGCAAAAGGTGAAATAGGTCAAGTCCCAGGAAGAGGTGGACCAAAGCAAGCCATTTTTCTGTCACCCTATGTGTCATCAGGGGAAGGTGGGACAAAATCCTTGGAAACCCATGCATGGTTCATTTTAATGAAGGTTAGATCATCCACATTTTGGGTTGACAGACGGGTCCTTTTTTCTGTCAGGATTGATCCAGCTGCACTGAAGACTCTTTCCGATAGCACACTTGCAGCTGGGCAAGCGAGCTCCTGTAAGGCATATTGTGCCAATTCAGGCCAGGTGTCCAGTTTAGCGGCCCAGTAGTCAAAGGGGAATGACCTGTGTGGGAGAACATCGATATGGGAGGAAAAGTAGTTTGTAACCATAGTTGACAACTGCTGTCTCCTGTCACTTTCCATCGATGCAGTATTACCAGTTGTGTGAGCGGTACTTGAAAAATCAGTCCACAACATTGTCATGAAACCCCTGTCTCCAATGCCACTTCTGCTGTGTGCACCATGAACACCTCTGCCAAGCTGCCCCCGGCCCGTACGGCTCGTGTGAGAACCATCACCGCTGCTGTGTGCTGGGAATGCCTCAAGCAACCGATTTACCAGAGTTGCTTGTTTATTAGCCAATATTAGGTCAAGGTTCTCCTGTGGCATGATGTTTTGTAATTTGCCTTTATAGCGTGGATCCAGGATGCTGGCCAACCAGTAGTCGTCATCGTTCATCATTTTGGCAATGCGGGGGTCCCTTTTTAGGATCCGCAAGGCATAATCTGACATGTGGGCTAATGTTCCCGGTGTCAATGATGCACTGCGAGTGCTGGTTGGAGGAGCACTTTCTGGCAAATCCACATCCCTCCAGTCACGCACAAACCCTGTACCAGACCTTGCCACGCCAACATTTTCACTTGCCCCACAAGATGCATCCTCCTCCCCTAAGTAATCATCCCCATCATCATCCTCCTCCTCCTCTTCTTCCTCCAACTCGTCCAGGAGAGGTCCCTGAGCAGACAATGGCTGAATGTCATCAAGGATTCCCTCCACCTCTTCCTCCTCGTCAACATTGGCTGCAGACGCCTGCTCCTTAAGGTGCATCAAAGTTTGCATGAGCAGACGCATAAGTGGGATGCTCATGCTTAGGATGGCGTCGTCTGCGCTTACCAGCCGTGTGCATTCCTCAAAACACTGAAGGACTTTACAGAGGTCTTTCAGCTTCGACCACTGCACACCTGTCAACTCCATGTCTGCTCTCAAAGTGCCTGGCCGTGTATCCTCCCACAAATGCATTATGGCCTGCCTCTGCTCGCACAGCCGCTCCACCATGTGCAGGGGGGAGTTCCACCTTGTTGCAATGTCGATAATAAGGCGGTGGTTGGGAAGGTGGAGCAATCGCTGCAGCTTCTGCATACGAACGGAGTGTACAGGCGACCGGCGGATGTGCGCGCACAGTCTTCGCACCTTCTGGAGCAGGGCTGTTAACTCCGGATAATTTTTGAGGAAGCACTGCACCACCAGGTTCAAGGTGTGAGCCAAGCAAGGTATGTGGCTGAGTTTTGAAAGGGCTATGGCTGCCACAAAATTACGGCCGTTATCACTAACTACCTTGCCTGCCTCAAGATGTACACTGCCCAGCCATGACTCAGTTTGTCGCTTCAAGTACTCGGCCAGCACCTCGGCGGTGTGTCTGTCGCCCAAACACATCATCTGCAACACAGCCTGCTGACGCTTTCCACTAGCTGCTCGATAGGGGGCCACCTCGTGTGCAACAGTGGCAGCTGCAGATGGAGTGCTCGTACGACTGCGCTCTGTGGACCAGCTTTCGCTTCTGGAGGAGGAGGAGGAGGGTGGAACGCCTACAGCCAACTGTTTCCTATACCGTGGGCTAGGCAGCACTGTCCCACCACCGCTGTCCCCTGTGGACCCTGCATCCACCACATTAACCCAGTGCGCAGTGATGGACACGTAACGGCCCTGGCCATGCCGACTGGACCATGCATCAGTTGTGAGGTGCACCTTTCCACTCACTGACTGCTTGAGTGCATGGACAATGCGGTCTTTCACATGATGGTGGAGGGCTGGGATGGCTTTGCGAGAGAAGAAGTGGCGACTGGGTAGGTCATAGCGTGGTACTGCATAGGCCATGAGTTCGCGGAAAGCTGCGCTTTCCACCAACCGATAGGGCATCATCTCAAACGAGATTAGTTTGGCAATGTGGGCGTTCAAACCCAGTGTACGTGGATGAGAGACTGAGTACTTTCTTGACCTACTCATAGTGTCTGGGAGGGTGAGCTGGACTTGAGAGCTGCATATGGTGGAAGTAGCGGTGGACAGGGCGGACTGAGAGAGGGTTGATGATGGTGATGGAGTTGGTGTTCTTTCTGATGGCCTAGATTCAGTATTTCGTTGATATAACTGGGATTCCCTGACTGCTGTGGCCTTGCAACGACACCTCAACATTTGCTGCTGTGCTAACCGGTGGGCTTACAGTGGGGGATAGCGTTGCTGACTACCTTCTTTGTGATTAGTTGCACATGTGGCACTTGAGGTTTGGTGTTGTGTCCACGCTTGCAAGTGCATGCTGGTTAAATGTCTAAGCATGCAACTGGTATTCAAATTTTTCAGATTTTTCCCTCGGCTAAAGATCTTTGCGCACTTCTTACAGATAACCTTGGCCTGATCATGAGGATTTTGTTCAAAAAAGTGCCACACTGCACTCTTCCTACTTTGGCAGACATTTTGCGGCCTAGCACGCTGTGATGTTTTGACCCTCTGGACAAGCTGTCCAGCAACTCTATTGATTTTTGGAACCTGTCTTTGGAGTGCTCCGGGCCTGCCAGATAACAGCTGTTGCGATGTCGATGTCTGCTGTGGATGCTCCTCATCTGAGCTATTGGAAGCAGCACCCTCTTCCCCCAATGGATGCCAATCTGGGTCAACAACTGGGTCATCCATCACCTCCTCTTCAATTTCATGTGCACCTTCCTCTGTGTCACCGTGTATGGTGGTATAGTGTGCGGGAAGGGGCACCTGAGTCTCATCAGGGTCAGAATCTGGCTCTGTACACTGCGAGGACAATGTAGTGCTCTGAGTGAATGTACCAGCAGAATCATCTATCAGCGGCTGTGCATCAGTGCACTCCATGTCAGATTCATCTTGGCCTGGGTAATTCACCATTTCACTTGATAATCCAGGCATGGTATGTGAAAACAGCTCCATGGAGTAATCAGTAGTATGGCCTGCGTCATCCTTCAATCTTGGTTGGGGTGAAGGACACAAGGAAAGGTGTGGTTCATGAACATGAGCCTCCAATGACGACTCAGTGCTTTTACTTTTTACAACTTCAGAAGAGGAGGCGATAGAGCTGGAGGCTGAGTCAGCAATGTAAGACAAAACTTTTTCCTGATGCTCTGGCGTTAAAAGCGGTTTGCCAACTCCTAGAAAACTAAGCCTTCGAAGCCTTATGGAGCCAGACGATGACGCAGGCTCAACACCTCCTGCATTCGGTCCTATTTTGCTTTTGCCACTACCATCAGATCCACCACCAACACCATCATTACCAGCTGCCAACCCCCGCCCAATTCAACGGCCTCTTCCACCAGCCTTCCTCATTTTTGGTAGAAATGTAGACAAAATCCAACAAACTATATAGTAATGTAAAACAAGGTACAATGTGTCTATAGGACAGGGGAGATTTAGATTTTCTGCAGACACTTGTGGACACTGGACACTTGGATTGTGTGAGGCCCACTGAATATCAGAGCGCTATGTCACAGGCTCGATGCAGCAGGTGTGAAAAAAGTGACTACAGGATAAGGGAGATTTTGAATTTCTGCAGACACTTGTGGACACTGGACACTTGGATTGTGTGAGGCCCACTGAATATCAGAGCGCTATGTCACAGGCTCGATGGCACAGGTGTGAAAAAAGTGACTACAGGATAAGGGAGATTTTGAATTTCTGCAGACACTTGTGGACACTGGACACTTGGATTGTGTGAGGCCCACTGAATATCAGAGCGCTATGTCACAGGCTCGATGGCACAGGTGTGAAAAAAGTGACTACAGGATAAGGGAGATTTTGAATTTCTGCAGACACTTGTGGACACTGGACACTTGGATTGTGTGAGGCCCACTGAATATCAGAGCGCTATGTCACAGGCTCGATGCAGCAGGTGTGAAAAAAGTGACTACAGGATAAGGGAGATTTTTAATTTCTGCAGACACTTGTGGACACTGGACACTTTTGGATTGTGTGAGGCCCACTGAATATCAGAGCGCTATGTCACAGGCTCGATGGCACAGGTGTGAAAAAAGTGACTACAGGATAAGGGAGATTTTGAATTTCTGCAGACACTTGTGGAAACTGGACACTTGGATTGTGTGAGGCCCACTGAATATCAGAGCGCTATGTCACAGGCTCGATGCAGCAGGTGTGAAAAAAGTGACTATAGGATAAGGGAGATTTTGAATTTCTGCAGACACTTGTAGACACTGGACACTTTTGGATTGTGTGAGGCCCACTGAATATCAGAGCGCTATGTCACAGGCTCGATGGCACAGGTGTGAAAAAAGTGACTATAGGATAAGGGAGATTTTGAATTTCTGCAGACACTTGTGGACACTGGACACTTGGATTGTGTGAGGCCCACTGAATATCAGAGCGCTATGTCACAGGCTCGATGGCACAGGTGTGAAAAAAGTGAATTGTAGAATTGGGCAGAATAGGAATCTCCCTAGAGTGTAGGTCTGTAAGAACGGAACAAGTCCTCCACTTATTATTCCACAGTGACACACAGATAGCTTCACTGTGGCTGTGATAACAGCCATTACACGGTACTGTGTGAGGAGCGTACACCGCTGTATGGTGTGAATAAATGCACGCTCAGTACCTCAGCAGGACAAAAAAAAAAATTGGGATTGCTTTTAAAAAAGCAGTTTGCAGAGCAGTGGGGAAACAGCAATGCAGCTGTCAGGAAGCCTTAGAAGGCAGCCTAACAACCAACACCGCTGATCCACCACAATATAGCCTCCCCTTGCACTGCACACACAGTGACTGGTGTGTTGCACAGGCAAAATCGCTAGCAGCAGAAGCAGTTTTTTTTTCTTCTTCCCTGCCTAACGCTCTCCCTACAGAATCAGCAACCTCTCCCTATGCTAAGATCGGCAGAAGTAAGATGGCGGTCGGCGTGCACGCCCTTTTATAACCCCTGTGACGCCCACCAAAGCAAGCCAATCACTTGCATGCCCTTCTGAAAGATGGTGGTGACCCCTGCCTATGTCATCACGTTGCCCACAGTGTCCGTGGATCCTGATTGGCTGAAAAAGAGCGCTAAACAAACTTTTGAAACGCGACTTTGGCGCATAAGTCGCCGACCTCGTGGCCGACCTCATCCTAGGGTCGGGTTTCGTTTCATGAAACCCGACTTTGCCAAAAGTCGGCGACTTTTGAAATTGCTCGACCCGTTTCGCTCAACTCTACTAATTAGCAATTGATTTTCTTGGTTATTCCTTCACTGTGCTGTTCCAGTTTTTCTCACTAGCTAAAGCTCAATATCTACAGTTGTGGCCAAAAGTATTGACACCCCTGCAATTGTGTCAGATAATACTTAATTTGTCTTAAATGAAAAAACACAAAAAGAATTGTCCTAAAGCCAAATTGGATATAATTCCACACCAAACATAAAAAAGAGGGTGGACAAAAGTATTGGCACTGTTCGAAAAATCATGTGATGCTTCTCTAATTTGTGTAATTAACAGCACCTGTAACTTACCTGTGGCACCTAACAGGTGTTGGCAATAACTAAATCACACTTGCAGCCAGTTGACATGGATTAAAGTTGACTCAACCTCTGTCCTGTGTCCTTGTGTGTACCACATTGAGCATGGAGAAAAGAAAGAAGACCAAAGAACTGTCTGAGGACTTGAGAAACCAAATTGTGAGGAAGCATGAGCAATCTCAAGGCTACAAGTCCATCTCCAAAGACCTGAATGTTCCTGTGTCTACCGTGCGCAGTGTCATCAAGAAGTTTAAAGCCCATGGCACTGTGGCTAACCTCCCTAGATGTGGACGGAAAAGAAAAATTGACAAGAGGTTTCAACGCAAGATTGTGCGGATGTTGGATAAAGAACCTCGACTTAAATCCAAACAAGTTCAAGCTGCCCTGCAGTACGAGGGTACATCAGTGTCAACCCGTACTATCCGTCGGCGTCTGAATGAACAGGGACTGTATGGTAGGAGACCCAGGAAGACCCCACTTCTTACCCCGAGACATAAAAAAGCCAGGCTGGAGTTTGCCAAAACTTACCTGAAAAAGCCTAAAACATTTTGGAAGAATGTTCTCTGGTCAGATGAGACAAAAGTAGAGCTTTTTGGGCAAAGGCATCAACATAGAGTTTACAGGAGAAAAAAAGAGGCATTCAAAGAAAAGAACACGGTCCCTACAGTCAAACATGGCGGAGGTTCCCTGATGTTTTGGGGTTGCTTTGCTGCCTCTGGCACTGGACTGCTTGACCGTGTGCATGGCATTATGAAGTCTGAAGACTACCAACAAATTTTGCAGCATAATGTAGGGCCCAGTGTGAGAAAGCTGGGTCTCCCTCAGAGGTCATGGGTCTTCCAGCGGGACAATGACCCAAAACACACTTCAAAAAGCACTAGAAAATGGTTTGGGAGAAAGCACTTCAGACTTCTAAGGTGGTCAGCAATGAGTCCAGACCTGAATCCCATAGAACACCTGTGGAGAGATCTAAAAATGGCAGTTTGGAGATGGCACCCTTCAAATATCAGGGACCTGGAGCAGTTTGCCAAAGAAGAATGGGCTAAAATTCCAGCAGAGCATTGTAAGAAACTCATTGATAGTTACCGGAAGCGGTTGGTCGCAGTTATTTTGGCTAAAGGTTGTGCAACCAAGTATTCGGCTGAGAGTTCCAATACTTTTGTCTGGCCCATTTTTGGAGTTTTGTGTGAAATGATCAATGTTTTGCTTTTTGCTTCATTCTCTTTTGTGTTTTTTCATTTAAGACAAATTAAATGAAGATAATAATACCAAAGAATTTGTGTTTGCAATCATTTTCAGGAAGAAACTGAGTATTATCTGACAGAATTGCAGAGGTGTCAGTACTTTTGGCCACAACTGTATTTGCCTAAGGCAATTTATAAATAAAGTTATTGTTAACCTACGCCGATCCCTTGAACGAAATGAAATTGTTGGTGCATCTGAGTATGCCATCATAGAGGTAAATTTTTATGGGAGAAAAGTATGCAAATTGGCTCTCTTATAGAATATGTAAATTACCTTCAGTTTTGGAATTTACTATTATTCTGCAATCATCATTAAAGGTTCTGACATTGACTTATAGGTTTACTACCTCTCTTAGATGGTACTTTTGAGATGTTCCTTTTTTTGTTTTGTTTCTCCTGGACAGCTACTCACAATCTTATTACCTAAGGAGCACTGCCTGTAAAAAGTCCTACTGAGCTGCTGTCTTCAACTTTTTCCTCCCCTTCTTCCATGACCCGTAACTTTTTAAATTTTATGTCAATGTGGCCGTATGAGGGCTTTATTTCTTGCAGGTTGACTTGTACTTTTCAATGACACCATTGATTTTACCATATAGTGTACTGGAAAACAGGAAAAAATTACAAGTGCGATGAAATTGCAAAAAAAAAGTGTATTTCCACAATTTTTTTTTTCATTTTTATTTAACATGTTCACTTTAAGATAAAACTGACCTGGCAATATTATTCTCCAGGTCAGTACATGTATGCAGATACCAAACATGTATAGTTTTTTTTTTTTTTATTTAAGTGCTAAGGAGGCAGTAGCCGGCTGCTGCAGCTAACTCCAGTGCCCGCTGCTAAAGAGCAATGAATATTCACTGCATTCCATGCTCATGGGAGTGGACAAGCAGTGAATATTCATTTCTCTTTAATAGTGGACACGCTGTTAGCCGCAGCAGCTGGCTTCCTGCAGCTGCCGGGCGATCAAGTATACTCGCTACATAAGGCAATGAATATTCACTGCTTTCCACTCTCATAGGCGTGGAATGCAGTGAATACTCATTCCCTTTAGTAGTGGGCACATGTGAACGCCTGTCAGCCCTGATTGGGCGCCAGGCCAGGCCCATGTGTCACAACAACATCATGGGAGCCCGGGGAGATGGAGTGCCGACACCGCGTGAATGGTGCCAGCACCGTAGGTGAGTATAAGCTTTATTATTTTTGAGGTAGTCGAGTGAGGGGTATGAGAAGAAACTGCCCAACTAGTGGACAACTTCTTTAAAGGGAAGTATATATTTTTCTCTTTCTTCAGTAGTCCTTTTTATTGCAATTTATGCTTTTTCATCAAACTATGCGAACTAGTGATGTCTTCCAATTTTAAGTAAATGTGTGCATTGGGTATGTCCATTGTGACCTGTTACATCATTAGTTATGCATATATGCACATATAGACATTGATTTATATGCTGTGAGTAGGGCTCTTTATCACCACTGGGTTTGGTTATGTGACTCATTTTTTTGTGTCGCCTCATTCTTTATGCTACATTGGCTGTTGATAGGTGAATTTTTTGTAGGTTTTTAGGGACAGTGAGGTAAAGTCTACAGTGAGCGGCAACACCACAGCCAGACAAATCCTTTAAAATAATGAAACGACTGTTAAACAATTTCTTTCAATATCAATACCTTTTGAAAATAGGTCATAATATAAAAGCTAACAAATCATTTTTACATTAAACAATAATTGATAAAAAAATTCATATTTTATTATTTTTTTTTTTAATTTTTAGCTGCTTTTGTCTGATTGCTTATGCTATATACTGCAACACTACAACACGTATCTGAGCACCACAGTAATATCAAGATAGCAGCAACAAGGGCCTTTAGTAGGTCTCCAGCTGCTATTGTAATCCATTTGTGTTCTACAATCTCGTAACGGGGCACCAAAAGGTGCTATTGCATCTTTTAAATGGACAGCAGCATTTAAATGGTTAACAGCAGCAGTTGAAGATCAGCTCCAGCCACTGCTGTTAGATACATCTACTGCATGTAGCGAGCGCTGAGCTCTAAAGCCCCTTTCACATGGGCACCCCATCAGTACCTATATGATAAGCTATATTTTCCTACCTGCAGTTTTTTCCGGTGATAACTACGGTATTTTATTTCTGTAGTTTGATAAGCTGAAAACAGCAAAAAGATGTGTCCATTTAAAGAGGTTTTCTGGGATCACATTATTGATGGTCTGTTCTTAGTGAATGTGACAATGCTGCAATTTCTTGCACAATTGCTACTAGTCTTGCAGCCACATCATACATCTGATCAGACACTCACTGATCTAATATTGATTGCCTATCCTAAGCATCCAGTAAAACCCTTTCTTACAACTTTGGCTCACAAATTAAAATAAAAAAAATTCTATAATTAAATATGAAATTATGTATTGGATGATTTCTGATTTTCATATTCATGACTTGTCTTTTCACACAAGTGCTGCAGTTCTTCTCCAATCTCACTGGCGAGGGTATGTAATCCGGAGAGATATCCAATATTATACAAAGCTTCATGAGGCTGCCTCTGTTATACAGACAGCATGGCGTCATTATTACAACAGAAAAAAATCCTGGCATAAGAAGAAATGTTCAAATTTCAATACATCAGAGGTCAAACAGCAAGCTGCTACAGTTATACAGGTAAATTTAATATAATAAATATATTTTATAATAAAACATAATGTAAAGGTAATGTAATATAAAATATTAAAGGGGTGGTCCAGCACCTGAATGTTCTAAATGTCTATCTTTACACTCTAACTGCTTTTGTAATTAGCTTTATTATACAATACACTACCCTTCTCCCAATCTAATCCCTACTTGTGTTTTATTTACTTCACTTTTTGTGACGCTTTGTTTGGCGACATAGGAGGCTGGCGCTGCACTCGCTTCTCTACAGCCTCTATCGCTCCTGGAACAGGATGTCATCACAGGGCGGCACTGCAATTACTTACTACAGTTTCTTGTATCATCCCCTTCTGAAGATGTACTGCATCCATGGTGATAGAAGCTGTGGGCAGCAGTGTTGTTGCTGACTGCATTTATCTGTGCCACCTGACAGTGCCTTGTTTCACAGTTAGAAGCTCTCACCTCTCCAACCCTTTAGTGTTTTTTATTTAGGTTTCAGTGACTGTAAATGAAAAGGGGGGATGGTCGGGTGGATATTAACTTTTTTACTTTTTTATTTAAAATTAGAAATTCTATTTCACCTTGCAATATTCCTTTATTCTGGAACCTTATAGCACAAATAGCTTTATGTAATGCTAGCAGGACTTTTTTTTAGGTATTTTGTTATTTTAGCCCCTTGGCAGTAGATCATACTACATCATGTATATGGGCTTGCACTGAAGATGTAGTACTACAGGATAAGATGCTGGTGTTCAACGTTACCAAGGATGCCATAAGGAAAAAAGTAAAATAAATTACCTCCCATCTATGAGCTAGAGCCATAAGTCGCTTTGTAAGAGCAGTTCCAATTATAGTGGACTTGACCTGACCATGTGTTTCATTTATCTGAATGGTTTCCCTGAAATACTACAATTTATGCATTTAATCAAGCTTCTACACATGTAGTAAAATAAAAAATATTGGCCACTGGGCTGCCATCTAGAATTAGATAATTCCGTTGACAAGGCGTTATGGTTGGTGCTGGCAGTAAGAAATGATGTCAAGTTCTTTATGTCAAAAGCCATGTTCATAGCTCCTAGAGACTACTATGGATGTACTCCCCTTGTTCTTTCTTTTGTGGCCAACTTTTCATGCCCAAAAGGGATCTCCGATCTACCAGTAAGCAAGGACCCATCAGACATTTGAATGTATATGGTTAGAATACCCTGATCATGTAACTAGCCCCTGATAATTTGTATAAGGTAAAGAGTTTACAATCTGTTCTTTTCCCTTTTTATTTGTTTTTATCACTTTTTTCATACATGAACCTTTTTTACCTACAGACTTAATTGACTGTCTTGAACTAAGAGATAGAGGAGAGCACTTGGCTCGGTTGCTCTTTTCTTGCCCGCATATTGACCGTTGGATCGTTGCCATTCTTGGGATTTTTTTGTGAATTGTGTTAGATGCTGTGTTTTTATTTCTTTTATGAACACAACAATGGTCCTATTTACAAGTGGCACGTTTCTTTTGTCACGGTTTATTTTTAAAGAATAAAAAGGATGCCTCCGATGTATGCCGAATAGCCGAAATCTGCCCGTAGCTCAGTTCTATAAATAGCCAGACACTCTAACCCTACAAGTTTTAGACAAGAGGTTGTTTGAGTCGCACTAATTTGGATGTTAAAGGTTGCAAGTACACACTTTGCTTTCTCTTTGTATCATCTCTTCCCAGAGGCTCTTAAACACCCTAAAGGAATTGTCAAATTATTAATTAGTTGACCCAAGCTGCATGCAGTGAGGGGAGTTCAAGAATTCCTTTCTGCTTACTTGAAGAGACCCTCTTGGGTATTCTTAGCCTCAGACACATGCAGGCATTTAATTTGTCTTGTAGTTTTAGATGTCACATAAAGTTCAGAAAACAGATCATTGAGCTATTAAACAAAGCTCCGAGATGTTTTATCTGCCTAATGGGATGACATTGTGAATCTGTATTTGCAGATGATCTACGATTTTTTTATGACATCTGTTGACTTCTTTTTTTTTTTTTCAGGCAGCTTGGAAAGGATTCTTTTTCCGAAAAAAATTAGCTGCTGCTTTTGCTGGTATTGATAGAGAAGAGTTGGAAGATGACTTTGAAGAAGTGAATTTGGATGAGTTTACATTTGATGAAGTAAGGAATGTCAAGTAATCAAAATAGATGTTTGTCCTAAATATATATATTTTTAAAAACATCTAGCATGATCAGTATTAATTGTGATATCAGTGTTTTAATAAATTTACCTCTTGTTTATTAACCTCTAAATATTGGATGAGCACATATAGCATGAGCTCAGTAGCTAAAATCTGTCTATACAATGTGGGAACTGGTCATTGAATGCACACATATGGGGAGAGTTCAGGAACTGAGCCTACTCTATACAAGATGAGAGCTGGTTATCAGATACGCATATATAAAGAGTTCAGGAACTGCACCCACTCTATACAAGATGGGAGCTGGTTATCGGATGCGCACACAGTGAAGGAAATAACTATTTAATCCCTTACTGATTTTGTAAGTTTGCCCACTGACAAAGACATGAACAGACTATAATTTTAAGGGTAGGTTAATTTTAACACTGAGAGATGGAATATCAAAAATAAAATCCAGAAAATCACATTGTATAAATTATATAAATTTATTTGCATTTTGCAGTGAATAATAAGTATTTGATCCCTCTGGCAAACAAGACTTAATAATTGGTGTCAAAACCCTTGTTGGCAAGCACAGCAGTCAGACTTTTTTGTAGTTGATGATGAGGTTTGCTCACATTGTCAGGAGGAATTTTGGTCCACTCCTCTTTGCAGATCATCTCTAAATCAATCAAGATTTTGAGGCTGTCACTTGGCAACTCGGAACTCAACTCCCTCCATAACTTTTCTATGGGATTAAGGTCTGGAGACTGGCTAGGCCACTCCAAGACCTTAATGTGCTTCTTTTTGAGACACTCCTTTGTTGCCTTGGCTGTAAGTTTTGGGTCACTGTCTTGCTGGAAGACCCAGCCACAACCAATTTTTAATGTCCTAGCAGAGGGAAGGAGGTTGTCACTCAGGATTTTACGGTACATGGCTCCATCCATTCTCCCATTGATTCGGTGAAGTAGTCCTGTGCCCTTAACAGAGAAACAACCCCAAAACATGTTTCCACCTCCATGCTTGACAGTGGGGATGGTGTTCTTTGGGTCATAGGCAGCATGCAGCATTTCTCTTCCTCCAAACACGGCGAGTTAAGTTAATGCCAAACAGCTCAATTTTTATCTCATCTGACCACATCACCTTCTCCCAATCACTCACAGAATCATCCATATGTTCATTGGCAAACTTCAGACGGGCCTGCACATGTGCCTTCTTGAGCAGGGGGACCTTGCGGGCACTGCAGGATTTTAAACCTTTACAGCGTAATGTGTTTCCAGTGGTTTTCTTGGTGAAGAGATCATTAACAAGTTCCCCCCTTGTAGTTTTAGGCTTATGTCTCCCCTTCCTCATGATCAAGGATACCCCACGAGGTGATATTTTGTATGGTGCCCCAGATCTATGTTGATTGACAGTAATTTGGTATTTCTTACATTTTCTTACTATTGCATCAACCATTGTCTCCTTCTTGCCCAGTGTCTTACTTATGATTTTGTAGCCCATTCCAGCTTTGTGAAGATCTATAACGTTTCCCTGACATCCTTATAAAGCTCTTTGGTCTTGCCCATGTTGTAGAGGTTAGAGTCTGACTGATTAATTGAGTCTGTGGACAGGAGTCTTTCATAAAGGTGTCTATTTAATGCAGGTAACGAGTTGATTAGGAGCATCTAACTTGTCTGTAGGAGCCAGAACTATTTATTTATTTATTTTTACTCATTTATTTAGCGCCATTAATTACACAGCGCTCTTAATAGTTGGTAGGGGATCAAATACTTATTTCTCACTGCAAAATGCAAATTTATATAATTTATACAATGTGATTTTCTGGATTTTATCTTTGATGTTCTATCTCTCAATGTTAAAATTAACCTACCCTTAAAATTATAGACTGTTCATGTCTTTGTCAGTGGGCAAACTTACAAAATCAGCAAGGGATTAAATAATTATTTCCTTCACTGTTTGCGCATCCAATAACCAGCTCCCATCTTGTATAGAGTGGGCTCAGTTCCTGACTGTTCATGTCTTTGTCAGTGGGCAAACTTGCAAAATCAGCAAGGGGTCAAATAATTATTTCGTTCTCTGTATATGGAGCGAGTTCAGGAACTGAGCTCACTCTATACAAGATGGGAGCTGGCACTATCAGATGCGCATATATGGAGAGAGTTCACGAACTGAGCCCACTCTATGCAAGATGGGAGCTGGTTATCGAATGCGCACATATGGGGAGATTTCAGGAACTGAGCCCACTCTATGCAAGATGGGAGCTGGATATCGAATGCGCACATATGGAGAGATTTCAGGAACTGAGCCCACTCTATGCAAGATGGGAGCTGGATATTGAATGCGCACATATGGGGAGATTTCAGGAACTGAGCCCACTCTATACAAGATAGAAACTGGCTATATATGCGTACAGCTGACACGCTTTACTAATTTTCACGGAGAGAGATAGCTCCAGTCTTAGCAGTTTAATCCTTTAACCCTGGTCAGATGGTGTGGTATCATTCTCCCCACCATTCTGCAACAGGATACCAATTGGTTGTCATATTAGCCATGTGCATCCATAAAGATGTAAGGTTAATGCCAATGCCTCTGCATGGTTCCATTTCCCCCTTCATGCAGAGGCGCCAACATACCCCCTGGCCACGCGGTGTGTTATTTGGTGTTTTTCCTAGTCCTCTGGTTTCCCGTCGGCATTTCTAGTGCGCACGTGCGATTCTCTTCTTAAATGGCCAGCGCACACCTCCTAAGATACCCATAGCAGGGAAGCATCTTATACAGTCATATGTTAAAGTTTGGGCACCCCTATTAATGTTAACCTTTTTTCTTTATAACAATTTTGTTTTTTGCAACAGCTATTTCAGTTTCATATATCTAATAACTGATGGACTCAGTTATATTTCTGGATTCAAATGAGGTTTATTGTACTAACAGAAAATGTGCAATCTGCATTTAAACAAAATTTGACCGGTGCAAAAGTATGGGCACCCTTATCATTTTCTTTTTCTTGATTTGAACACTCCTAACTACTTTTTACTGACTTCCTGAAGCGTTTCAAAGACCAACTGTCTTCTTCCTCAGGGATGGCTGCCACACAATAAGAGGATTATTTATGGAGTCCCACCGTTTTCAGGAATTGCTACCCAATTTGCTTATTAAAAACCAAACAGTTCGATCTCACTATTTAACCCTTTCGGCATCAGAGTGTCCAAAGTGAACATCCATCTGCTTTCCGCACGTGACATTAATTTTATGCGGTTGCCTTTCCGCATTTGTGGCTTTATATGTTCGACCCCCATAAAGGTCATGTTACTTATGGATCCTCCATGACACTCTGCAAAGTGTTTGGATAAAGGGTGGCCCAGGAATTTTTTCTTTATATTCCTTATGTGTTCATTAATCCTGGTCTGCAGTGATCTTTTGGTACGCCCTACATATACCTTATCACAACGGCATCTGATAGTATAAATAACACTTTCCGTTGTGCATGAAATATAATTCGATATTTCATATTTATTGGCATTATTTCCCCCATAACCCATTGTTGTTTGGGGCTCCTGGTTAATTGGCATGCCCTGCATTTTCTACAGGGAAAGAAAACTTTAACGTTCTTTTCAAAAGATAATGTAGGTTCCTTTGGGCAATTTTTTTGTTGTATGGTGGGGGCATATGGTGCCCAAAGGAACCTACATTATCTTTTGCAAACAATGTTAAAGGTTTCTTTCCCTGTAGAAAATGCAGGGCATGCCAATTAACCAGGAGCCCCAAACAACAATGGGTTATGGGGGGAAATAATGCCAATAAATATGAAATATCGAATTATATTTCATGCACAACGGAAAGTGTTATTTATATTATCAGATGCCCTTGTGATAAGGTATATGTAGGGCGTACCAAAAGATCACTGCAGACCAGGATTAATGAACACATAAGAAATATAAAGAAAAAATTCCTGGGCCACCCTTTATCCAAACACTTTGCAGAGTGTCATGGAGGATCCATAAGTAACATGACCTTTATGGGGGTCGAACATATAAAGCCACAAATGCGGAAAGGCAACCTCATAAAATTAATGTCACGTGCGGAAAGCAGATGGATGTTCACTTTGGACACTCTGATGCCAAAAGGGTTAAATAGTGAGATCGAACTGTTTGGTTTTTAATAAGAAAATTGGGTAGCAATTCCTGAAAACGACGGGACTCCGTAAATAATCCTCTCATTGTGTGGGGGCCATCCCTGAGGAAGAAGACAGTTGGTCTTTGAAACGCGTTGGAATTGTTCTGGTCCCTGCCGCAATCAGTAATCAAAGGAGCCGGTGAAGTCACGTGCTCACTGACGTCACGAAGGTCCTGGTCAGTCAGTGGAACCAACAGACGCCTGGAGCATGCTGCAATACTCATGGCTGTGGTCTAATCTGAGCTATACTGACAAGCGGCAGTCACCGGCCGGGACTGCCCTTGCATCCCACGAGTATACGTCTCCTCGTCTTATCTTGCATGCTGACACCCACAGTGCTACTCTTCGCTACCTCGCGTATTGGAAGGAGGACGTTAACTATATCACTGCCACAGGTATTGTTTTAAAAAGCTCAATTTCTGGTGCCTAAAATTTGGATTATATTTTTCTCTGGACTACTCACTTTTCATGCGGGTGGACCAATGAGTCAATTGACCTAACATTACTGCAGATATATAGACCCCAATAATGCTTCATGAGTTTTTAAAGCGCATGCCTTTGTATTTTGTCTAAGTTACCCTTTGTTTACACTCCTTGTGACAAGTGTCCTGGCATTTGCTGCTTAATCACTCTGCTGCACACAAAGCGCCACTGAATCCTAATCTTGTTTTCATACTTTAAAAAGCACCCAGAAATGGATGGGAACAAAGCGCTGGAGATTTCGAAAGTGGCCAGCAACGAATCCAGATTTAATCCCATTGAACACCTGCGGAGATATCTTAAAATTGTTGTTGGGAGAAAGCACCCTTTAAATATGAGAGATCTGGAGCAGTTTGCAAAGAGTGGTCCAAATTCAAGTTGATAGGTGTAGGAAGCTTGTTGATGGTTATAGGAAGCGATTGATTGCAGTTATGTATTCCAAAAGGTGCTCAACCAAATATTAAGCTGACGGTGCCAGCAACTTTGACCTGCCCATTTTGTGGGTTTTGTGTAAAATTATGTAAAATTTGCATTTTTCCTCATTTTTTTTTTTGTGTTGTTCCAATATACACAGAGGAAATAAAGGAAATAAGCGTATATAACAAAACATGTGTAATTGCAATAATTTTCTGGGAGAAATACTTCATTATCTGGAACACTTTCAAGGGTGCCAACACACTTTCCGCCATGACTGTATGTGCTTGTGTATACACACACACACACACAAACAACACCAATAATCAAGCCAAGTAAAAAAAAAGAATCACTTTTACATAATTGTCAAATAACATATTAGTATTAAGAAAGCAAACGTGAAGCCAAAACGGAGGAAAAGTTGGCAAAAAGAGGTTAATAAACTAATGGCAAATTTAAAATATCAGGAATATACAGTACTGTGCAAACGTTTTAGGTACGTGTGAAAAGTAAGAATGCTTTCAAAAATAGAAGTGATAGTTTATTTTTATCGATTGATACAATGCAAAGTGAGTGAACAAAAGAGAAGTTTAAGTCAAATCAGTATTTGATGTGGCCACTTTTTGACTTAGAGAAATGTCAGACAGCCATTTAACTTGGATGAGGATTGCAACGTGATGCTCGAACTGACCATCACCTGTCCTGAACCGAGCATGTCAGCATGCATTTTTATGCAGCTGTCACGCTCTGGTCAGGAGAGCCGATGGTTAGTCCGAGCATTGGTTTGTGATCCTCATCCGAGTTATATGGCCTTTCGACTCTTCCCTTCAGTAAAGTACCAAAGCAACAATTCTTCTAGGAACTCGGTAGTGAGGTTGTCCCAATCACCTTGGAGAACTAACCACTGCTCTTGTATGGATGTAGGCTTGTGAAAATCCTTCTGTCTTTTCATATAATCCCAGACAGTCTCGACGATTTTTAGATCAGGACTCTTTGAGGGACATTTCATCACTTTGACAAAGTTAATTCTTAATGACATTGGCTGTATGTTTGAAGTCAGTAGCCTGTTGCAGAATAAATGTGTAGTCAATTAGGCGCCTCCCTGATTGTATTTGCATGATGGATATGTTTCTGCCTGTATTCTTATTATTGAGGATACCAAAAAATGGCAATATTAGAACAAAAGTCACTTTAGTCAGCTGAAGAAACTTAATGCAGCAGATCAAAGACACGTCATGCTTATTCCCTTCAAAATAGGAAGATGTCCTGTAGTGCCATCAGCTCAGAACTGCCAAAAAGCAGTGGGACCCAGCTATGCCTGTCTATTGTTCTGAAATAGTCAGGCCAAAAGTGGACTTAATGGAAGAATTGTGGCTAAAAAGCCATATCCACGGCATGGACACAAGCCCAAGTGACTCAACTTTGCATGGAAACATAAGAACTGAGGTGCAATAAAATGTCAGCAGGTGCTCTGGACTGGATGAGTCAAAACTTAAAATATTTAGTTGTAACAGAAGGCAGTTTGTTCACTAAAGGGCTGGTTTAGGGTGCTTGAGTAATGAGTATCTGCACAGTGACATACAGTGGGTATGGAAAGTATTCAGACCCCTTTAAAATGTTTCACTCTTTGATTCATTGCAGCCATTTAATAAAGTCAAAAAGTTCATTTTTTTCTCATTAATGTACACTCTGCATCACATCTTGACTGAAAAAAAATCACAAATGTAGAAATTTTTGCAAATTTATTAAAAAAGAAAAACTGAAATATCACATGGTCATAAGTATTCAGACCCTTTGCTCAGACACTCATGTTACATGCTGTCCATTTCCTTGTGATCCTCCTTGAGATGGTTCTACTCCTTTATTGGAGTTCAGCTGTGTTTAATTAAACTGATAGGACTTGATTTGTAAAGGCAAACACCTGTCTATATAAGACCTCACAGTGCATGTCAGACCAAGTGAGAATCATGAGGTCAAAGGAACTGGCCAATGACCTCAGAGGCAGAGTTGTGGCAAGGCACACATCTGGCTAAAGTTACTAACAAATTTCTGCAGTACTCAAGGTTCCTAGGAGCACAGTGACCTGCATAATCCTTAAATAGAAGAAGTTTGGGACCACCAGAAGTCTTCCTAGACCTGGCCGTCCAACCAAACTGAGCAATCAAGGGAGAAGAGCCTTGATGAGAGAGGTAAAGACGAACCCCAAGATCACTGTGGCTGAGCTCCACAGATGCAGTAAGGAGATGGGAGAAAGTTCCACAAAGTCAACTATCACTGCAGCCCTCCACCAGTCTGGCCTTTTTGGCAGAATGACCCGACGGAAGGCTCTCCTCAGTGCAAGACATATGAAAGCCCATATAGAGTTTGCTAAAGAACATATGAAGGACTCCCAGACTATGAGAAATAATATTCTCCGGTCTGATAAGACAACGATAGAACTTTTTGGTGATAATTCTAAGCGGTACGTGTGGAGAAAACCAGGCACTGCTCATCACCCGCCCAATACAATCCCAACAGTGAAACATAGTGGTGGCAGCATAAAGCTATGGGGTTGTTTTTCAGCTGCAGGGACAGGACGATTGGTTGCAATTGAAGGAAACATGTATGCGGCCAAGTACAGAGATATTCTGGATGAAAACCTGTTCCAGAGTCCTCTGGACCTCAGACTTCGCTGAAGGTTCACCTTCTAACAAGAAAATGTCCCTAAGCACACAGGTAATATAACAAAGGAGTGTCTTCAGAACAACTCTGTGACCAGTCTTGACTGGCCCAGCCAGAGCCCTGACCTAAACCGAATTGAGCATCTCTGGAGAGACCTGAAAATGGCTGTCCACCAACGTTCACCATCCAACATGACAGAACTGGAGAGGATCTGCAAGGAAGAATGGCAGAGTATCCCCAAATCCAGGCGTGAAAAACTTGTCTCATCATTCCCAAGAAGACTCATGGCTGTACTAGCTCAAAAGGGTGCTTCTACTCAATATTGAGCAAAGGGTCTGAATACTTATGATCATGTGATGTTTCAGTTTTTATTTTTTAATAAATTTGCAAAAATTTCTACATTTCTGTTTTTTTTCAGTCAAGATAGGGTGCAGAGTCTACATTAATGAGAAAAAAAATGAACTTTTTTGATTTTACCAAATGGCTGTAATGAAACAAAGAGTGAAAAATTTAACGGGGTCTGAATGCTTTCCATACCCCTTGTATGGTGGAGGTTCCTTGTAAGTTTTGGGCTGAATTTCAGCAAATAGAGTTGGGGATTTTGTCAAGATTAATGATGTCCTCAATGCTAAGCAATATGGGCAGATGGATATCCATTATAAAATACCACTAGGGTTGCATCTGATTGGCTCCAAATTTGTTCTGCAACATAATAACGATCCCAAACATACAGCTAAAGCTATTGAGAACTATCTTCCAAATAAAGAAGAACAAGTAATTGTGAAATCAATGATTAGGCTCTCATAGAACCGATTATAGATCTTGTCTGTGATTACATGAAGAAACAGAATGATTTGCACAAGCCTACATTGACAGAATATCTGAGGTTAGTTGTCTAAGATGTTTGGAACAATATCCCTCCTGTGTTCCTTCAAAAACTGCATGTAGGTGTACCTTGATTATTTATGCACTGCAGGAATCTCTATGTGCTGTGATATGTATCATAGAGATCATAGCAGCTATTCTCCTCCCACCATCTCAGAGACATTTGCAATTTAAGACGTGGATCCCATAAAAGGGAAAACTGGTTAAAATACAGGCTACAAATCATATATTGGCCATATATAGTATTACATCTAATGTAAACACCCAGGATAGATTATTCGGAAAAGTTCCATGAAAGTATCGTCATGTTTAAAAAATCTGTGAATGCGAAGTAAATTGCTGTAATCTCTAAGAATAGATAGTCTTGTTAATTTACTTTTATACTGTAATATAACATATTGTTTACTCATTGCTGTATTTTTTTATCTGTAAGTGTTTACTTTTTTTTATTTATTTAAGAATGTTTTCGAAAAAGACTGGGTAGTCGATCCTGCCCTTTCCCATTCTAGAGCGCTACATATCTTCAGTAAACCAGAACGACCAAAGGTAACATGTCATTGGGATGTCTTAGCCTTTCATCATCAGTGAGGTTTTTTGTGCCGCAGTGATTAATGTAGTGATTTATTGACCTGTTTTAAGATGCCATTGACTCTTTCTCCCCAGCTGCTATTTCTCTTGTATTTTATATCTCTGTCTTTATTTTGGATTTTTTTCAACACTCTTTCACAGTAGCTTAATGTTAAGAAAAGGAAGAATGTGAAAAAACACATTTCTGATATGTGGCAGCTGCATTTCTGGCACAGTGTGAGAAATCACTGTTTGATATAGCATTGCAAACAATATAAAAATCTTCTTTTAAGAACTGAGTATCTTTATGGTACCTAGAACTTTCTAACTTATGTTAATGTTTTATATTTTACTAATATTTTGTATGCCAGTAAAAAACATCGTGAATTGGGTATAGAGAGCATCGTGAAATGGGTATAGAGAATATCGGGAAATGGGTGAAGAGAACATCGAGAAAAGAGTGTAGAGATCATCGGGAAATGAGTATACAGAACAGAAGGAAATGGGTATAGAGAACACTGGGAAAAGAGTGTAGAGAACATTGGGAAATGGCTATGGAGAACATTGGGAAATGGGTAGAGAGAACATTGGGAAATGGGTATGGAGAACATTGGGAAAAGGGTAGAGAGAACATTGGGAAATGGGTATGGAGAACATCGGGAAATGGGTATGGAGAACATTGGGAAATGGGTATGGAGAACATTGGAAAATGGGTATAGAGAACACTGGGAAAAGAGTGTAGAGAACATCGGGAAATGGGTATGGAGAACATTGGGAAATGGGTAAAGAGAACATTGGGAAATGGGTAGAGAGAACATTGGGAAATGAGTAGAGAGAACTGTTATGAATGAGTCACCGAAGGAGGAAAAAACAAAAATACAAGCTATGTCCAGAAAACCGGAGAGGTTGGTAGCTATCGGATTGCAGACCCCTGATCCTATCCACAACAACTAACAGTAGCCGTGGGGGGTTCCTACGATGCCCTAGACCCCTCGATCACAGCCGGAGAACTAAATAGGCCTAAAGAAAGAAAGGGGCAATCTAAATTGCCCCAGAGCAGACCCCAAAGCAATAGGCAGCCCCCAACATATAATGACGGTGAAGCAAGATGAAAACACTAACACAGATAGAAAGATAGGTTGAGCAAACGATGGGGCCCAAGCTAACTAAAAAGGACAGGATAGAAAAGCTGCTGTCTGCAATCCGTAAAAAACCCTACCAAAAAATGTCCCAACCGTCTGATAGAAAAACCAGGCCCTGAAGTTGCTAGGACTTCAAAAAGACTATATCAGCACTCAGGTAAATTCTGAAGACAGAACAAAGAGACAAACTGATCAGAGACAAAAATGGAACTCAGCACCCCCCCGACCGGGGATGGCTGAACTCCAAAAAACAAGGTAAACAAAACAAAACTAATAAGTTCAAAAGCAGAGCAAAAACTTATCTTTGGGAAGCAGGAATCAGACTGGTCTCCAAGAATCCAGCAGAGAAATCACCAGCGACTCAGAAGGGCGTCGGCTGCCTTATATCCAGTCAGAATTTCCTGTTACCCAGTCATCATCTACCAGATCAGGTGTTTGGTAATCAGCCTCACTACCTTCCTTCACCAGAAGAGGGAGTTCATCAGACATCAACGGTGAAGGGGAAAATGAACTCACAACAGAGAACATTGGGAAATGGGTAGAGAGAACATTGGGAAATGGGTAGAGAGAACATTGGGAAATGGGTAGAGAGAACATTGGGAAATGGGTATGGAGAACATTGGGAAATGGGTAGAGAGAACATTGGGAAATGGGTATGGAGAACATTGGGAAATGGGTAGAGAGAACATTGGGAAATGGGTAGAGAGAACATTGGGAAATGGGTAGAGAGAACATTGGGAAATGGGTAGAGAGAACATTGGGAAATGGGTATGGAGAACATTGGGAAATGGGTAGAGAGAACATTGGGAAATGGGTATGGAGAACATTGGGAAATGGGTAGAGAGAACATTGGGAAATGGGTAGAGAGAACATTGGGAAATGGGTAGAGAGAACATTGGGAAATGGGTATGGAGAACATTGGGAAATGGGTAGAGAGAACATTGGGAAATGGGTATGGAGAACATTGGGAAAAGGGTAGAGAGAACATTGGGAAATGGGTAGAGAGAACATTGGGAAATGGGTAGAGAGAACATTGGGAAATGGGTAGAGAGAACATTGGGAAATGGGTAGAGAGAACATTGGGAAATGGGTAGAGAGAACATTGGGAAATGTGTAGAGGGAACATTGGGAAATGGGTAGAGAGAACATCGGGAAATGGGTATAGAGAACATCAGGAAAAGAGTATAGAGAACAATGGGAAATTGGTATGGAGAACATCGAGAAATGAGTATAGAGAACATCGGTAAATGGGTATACAGAACATCAGGAAATGGGTATAGAGAACATTGGGAAATGAGTGTAAAAAACATCGGAAAATGAGTATAGACATCAATGAGAAAGCAAACTTTATTTGTCAATCAAATGGATACTGGGCCTAATGCTGCCCTCCAGTGCATTTTTTATACACACTTTACTCTTTTTAGACGTATACCAAATGGTTTAATTTTATTTAACTTTTCACAGAAATATATCTGTAAAGAGGACAGGGAATACTCTTTGCCATGGTTCCCACAAGAAGCCTGGGCTGTTTCTGAGGTGTCTGCACTAGATAGAGGACAACGATATGAAAAAGAGAGTCATGGTAGCAGGTAATATTATTTTACATTATTACATCAACACTTAAAGGGAACTGAGGTTGCCAAAGATAAGTGAGTACATGCAGTAGGTGACCAGGAAGGCTAAGCGATATCATTTGGCGAATACTAAATTTTTAAAGAGTAACCATCACATTCATTTTTATTGCATAAATCTATATATATAAAAATGAGTGTATGTATGTGTGTGTATCAAGCCACGCCCACTCCACATAGCCACGCTCACTCCACACGCAAACCCCGTATAATGAATATCTAATATATATATATATAAAATAAAAATATCTTATATATACTCTTCTCAAAAAAATACAGGGAACACTTAAACAACAGAATATAACTCCAAGTAAATCAAATTTCTGTGAAATCAAACTGTCCACTTAGGAAGCAACACTGATTGACAATCAATTACACATGCTGCTGTGCAAATGCAATAGACAACATATGGAAATTATTGCCAATTATCAAGACACCCTCAATAAAGGAGTGGTTCTGCAGGTGGGGACCACAGACCACATCTCAGTACCAATGCTTTCTGGCTGATGTTTTGGTCACTTTTGAAGGTTGGTTGTGCTTTCACACTTGTGGTAGCATGAGACGAACTCTACAACCCACACAAGTGGCTCAGGTAGTGCCGCTCATCCAGGATGGCACATCAACGCGACCTGTGGCAAGAAGGTTTGCTGTGTCTGTCAGCGTAGTGTCCAGAGGCTGGAGGCGCTACCAGGAGACAGGCCAGTACACCAGGAGACATGGAGGGGGCTGTAGCAGGACAACAACCCAGGAGCAGGACCGCTACCTCTGCCTTTGTGCAAGGAGGAACAGGAGGAGCACTGATAGAGCCCTGCAAAATTACCTTCAGCAGGCCACAAATGTGCATGTGTCTGCACAAACGGTTAGAAACCGACTCCATGAGGATGGTCTGAGTGCCCAACGTCCACAGATGGGGATTGTGCTCACAGCCCAACACCGTGCAGGACGCTTGGCATTTGCTACAGAACAACAGGATTGGCAAATTCGCCACTGGCGCCCTGTTCTGTTCACATATGAAAGCAGGTTCACACTGAGCACATGTGACAGAAGTGACAGAGTCTGGAGATGCAGTGGAGAGCGATCTGCTGCCTGCAACATCCTTCAGCATGACCGGTTTGACAGTGGGTCAGTAATGGTGTGAGGTGACATTTCTATGGAGGGCCGCACAGCCCTCCATGTGCTCGCCAGAGGTAGCCTGACTGCCATTAGGTACCGAGATGAGATCCTCAGACCCCTTGTGAGACCATATGCTGGTGCAGTTGGCCCTGGGTTCCTCCTAATGCAGGACAATGGCAGACCTCATGTGGCTGGAGTGTGTCAGCAGTTCCTGCAAGATGAAAGCATTGAAGCTATGGACTGGTCCGCCCGTTACCCAGACCTGAATTCAATTGAGTACATCTGGGACATCATGTCTCGCTCCATCCACCAACGTCACATTGCACCACAGACTGTCCAGGAGTTGGTGGATGCTTTAGTCGAGGTTTGGGAGAGGATCCCTCAGGAGACCATCCGCCGCCTCATCAGGAGCGTGCCCAGGCGTTGTAGAGTAGGGAGGTCATACAGGCACGTGGAGGCCACGCACAATACTGAGCATCTTTTCCTTGTCATGAGGCATTTCCACTGAAGTTGGATCAGCCTGTAATTTGATTTTCCGCTTTCATTTTGAGTATCATTCCAAATCCAGACCTCCATGGGATATTCATTTTGATTTACATTGATAATTGTTATGTTTTATTGTTCTGAACACATTCCACTATGCAATGAATAAAAATTTGCAACTGGAATGTTGCATTCAGAGATATCTAGAATGTGGTATTTTAGTGTTCCCTTTATTTTTTGAGCAGTGTATATATATTTCATAGGCACATCTTTTTAACCACAACAGGTTACACTGCCTGTGTTGGCCATAGGAACCAATCACTAATCATCTTTCATTTCACCAGAGCTGTTTAAAAGATGACAGTTGACCTGTGAATGGTTGCTATGAGCAACAGTTTTCCTTATAGACAGTTGTGGAAACTGAGGCCTATTATTCTTATCATTTCTATGGTGTTATCGTCCATCTGTAAAGCTGGAAATAACACAAATTATTACAGTGTCGACAAAGACCACCCTCTGACACAGATTGCAGGGGGAGCCCGGAATCAGGAACTTCTCTTTGTCTGGCATAAAGCATCCTCATTAACTTAAAAATTCAAACACAGATTAAAAAAAGAAACACAAGACGGATTTCTCTAACCCAGGTATCATTTTATTCGGTATAACAGCGCCAACCTGACAATGTAGTGGTAGTAGTCTTACGGGATGATGTGGGATATTAGGGGTAGTAGTCCAGTGGCTCTGATGGGTTGATATGGGATATTGGGGGTAGTAGTCCAGTGGCTCTGACGGGATGATGTGTGACATTAGGGGTAGTTGTCCGGTGGCTCTGACAGGATGATGTGGGATATTAGTGGTAGTAGTCTGGTGGCTCTGACGGGATGATGTGGGATATTAGGGTTAGTAGCCCATTAGCTCTGGCTGATGGGATGATGTGGGATATTAGTGGTAGTAGTCTGGTGGATCTGACGGGATGATGTGGGATATTAGGGTTAGTAGCCCATTAGCTCTGGCTGATGGGATGATGTGGGATATTAGTGGTAGTAGTCTGGTGGATCTGACGGGATGATGTGGGATATTAGGGTTAGTAGTCTTGTGGCTCTGACAGGATGATGTGGGATATCAGGGTTAGTAGCCCTGTAGCTCTTGCTGACGGGATGATGTGGGCTATTAGTGGTATTAGTCTGGTGGCTCTGACGGGATGATGTGGGATATTAGGGGTAGTTGTCTGGTGGCTCTGGCTGACGGAATGTTATGGGATATTAGTGGTAGCAGTCCGGTGTCTCTGGCTGATGGGATGATGTGAGATATTAGTGGTAGTTGTCTGGTGGCTCTGGCTGATAGGATGATGAGAGATATTAGGGGTAGTAGTCAGATGGCTCTGGCTGACGGGATGATGTGGGATATTAGTGGTAGTAGTCTGGTGGCTCTGGCTGACGGAATGTTATGGGATATTAGGGGTAGTAGTCTGGTGGCTCTGGCTGACGGAATGTTATGGGATATTAGGGGTAGTAGTCTGGTGGCTCCGGCTGACGGGATGATGTGGGATATTAGGGGTAGTAGTCTGATGGCTCTGGCTGACGGGATGATGTGGGATATTAGGGGTAGTAGTCTGATGGCTCTGGCTAATGGGATGATGTGGGATATTAGGGGTGGTAGTCCATTGGCTCTGATGGGATGATGTAGGATATTAGGGGTAGTAGTCCGGTGGCTCTGATGGGATGATGTGGGATATTAGTGGTAGTATTTCGGTGGCTCTGGCTGAGGGGTTGACTTGGGATATTAGGGGTAGTAGTCTGGTGGCTCTGACAGGATGATGTGGGATATTAGGGGTAGTAGTCCAGTGGCTCTGGCTGACGCGATGATGTGGGATATTAGAGTGAGTATGGGTATGTGGAGTCGGTGGGGCTATACACTCAGCCTTATATATACAGGGTGGGCCATTTATATGGATACACCTAAATAAAATGAGAACGGTTGGTGAGATCAACTTCCTGTTTGTGGCACATTAGTATATGGGAGGGGAAAAACTTTTCAAGATAGGTAATGACCATGGCGGCCATTTTGAAGTTGGCCATTTTGCATTCAACTTTATTTTTTTCAATGGGAAGAGGGTCATGTAACACATCAAACTTATTGAGAATTTCACAAGAAAAACAATGGTGTGCTTGGTTTTAATGTAACTATTCTTTCATGAGTTATTTACAAGTTTCTCTTTGTTTACAGCCATTAACATGTCGCAGAGGTTAACACGTGAGGAGCGGATAGAAATTGTGTTGATGTCTGGTGAATGCAGTACTCGGGTCATTGCAGCAGATTTCAATGCAAGACACCCTATGCAAGAAAACTGTCACCATTCCCATTTTATTTAGGTCTGTCCATATAAATGGCCCACCCAAAAAAGTTTGCCTGATCACTGAACATCATGTTCTGTGTAAACTGAGGGTCCTGTTCCAATTTTTGTTTTGCCCATTCTGCAAACTCAGTGCGCCGATCTGGGTCACAACCATTCCCATTTTATTTAGGTGTATCCATATAAATGGCCCGCCCTGTGTATAGATATAATCATTATAATATGTTATAACTAACCACAGTTAGTTACTATGCCCGGGCAACACTGAGCTCTTCAGCTAGTCAATAATAAAGGTGAAATAAAAGGTGAAACGGTAATATATGTTATCAGAGAAATCTTTTTCTTTCCTCTTCCAGGACTGATTAGTCATTATCAAAATGTAAAGTTTATGGGTAAAACCTGTATTCAGTGAAGACAGATTTTTACATTACTGAGATAAGAGATGTATGTTGATGCCCCTAATGTTCTCTCTAGAGGTGGGGGAAGGAGGAGGGCTGATCTTCTTCCTTCTCCTCCGCTCTCCATAGAATCTTTTTAGAAGCAACTGTCATCTCTTATCTCAGTAGTGTAACAATCTGTCGGTCTGTCACTGAATGCTGGTTTTGCCCATTAATTGAGAAATTTGAAAATGAGTGATGGCAGAGAAAGAAGTAGATTTCTCTGAAAAAAATTACAAACATTGTAATATATTGTAACATATATTATTGATTTTTGAGGCAGTACGAGTTATTGCATTACCTGCTCTTGTAATTCATGATGTGCTGTGTGCTTTAAGTCTATGAATGGTGTAAAATTTGTGACGAGTCGCACGGAAGCACACTCCATTTTAAAGACGCACCTGAGAGCTTAAGGCTATGTGCACACGTAGCGTTTTAAAACGCTCACTAAAAACCGGACTCCTTCCCAGAAATCGCGCGGTTTTTTCCGCGCGATTTCACTGAGATTTTACCGCGATTATGATCGCGATTTTGCCGCGATTTTCGCGTGCGTTATTCAAGCACTTTCCAAGCGATTTGAAGCATCGCTTGGAAAGTGTTTGACAGGTTGGTCACACTCGCCAAACATAGTGTTTGACAAGTGTGACCAGGTTTTTACTATTGAGGCCGCCTATGCGGCTTCAATAGTAAAAGATAGAATGTTAAAATGCTAAAAAAAAAAAAAAAAATCGGGGTATATTTACCTTCCGGCGTCCCGCGCTGCATTCCCGGGCATCAGCGTTCCCAGTAATGCCATGCGAGACCTGTGATGACGTAGTCTCGCGTTGCTATAGCGATCTCGCGAGACCGCTAGAGTCACGCGAGACTACGTCATTACAGGGCCTTGCCGCAAGGCATTACTGGGAACGCTAGGCCGGGAATGCAGCGCGGGACACCGGAAGGTAAATATACCCCGATTTTTTATTTTTTATTCTTTTTTTTACAGGGGTATGGTACCCAGGGCCTGGAGGACAGTCTCCTCTCCTCCACACCGTGGGTACCAACCGCACATGAGACGCTTAACTTCCCGTATGGTGGGCATAGCCACATGCGGGAAGTAAGCGATTCTCATGCATTCCTATGGGTGCGGAATCGCGGCAATTCTTTGCGATTCCGCACAAAAGAATGAGCATGCTGCGATTTTTTCTGCGATGCGATTCCGCCGCGGAAAAAAGCGCAGCATTAGCACAGCATGTGCGGAATGCCATAGGAATGCATGGGGGGCGTTCTGTACACGATTTTTAAGCGTTTTCGCAGCGTTTTCGCGCCGAAAATCACGGCAAAAACGCTTAAAAATCGCTACGTGTGCACACGTAGATCTTGAAATAAAAATAATATCCACAATTGGATGTGATTAAAAAAAAAAGTCCCTGTGCTGAGATAATCAATCTTATAAATGTGCCCCTGATGTGTACTGTGTAATGGCGGTGTCTGACCATACAGGAACATGGTCTGGTCATACCATAGCTCCTGGGCAGGGGAGAAAGCAATGAGAGTATACAGAAATTTCCGCACGGGATCACAATTGATGCTTTCTTTGGGGTAACACATTGTTTAAAAACAAGCAGAGAAATGTTTTACCTCATAAAAGGAATCAGCTGTGATCCTCTGTATATCTTTGAAATACGTGATTCAGACAGAACCCCAGGCAGAAGATTCTCTATAAAGAGGCAAATAGAGTCACTCTGGATGCCATCTGACCTGGATGCCATCTGACCTGTGATCCATCAGTGTGTCTTTTTAGGCGCACATAAAAGTGCAGTCCGCCACAGTTTTTTGTGCTTCTGAAAAGACGGACACCACTGAACAGAGACCAGACAGAGTCCAGAGCAACTCTTCTTCCTCATTATAGTGACTGCATCCCTCGAGGTTTCATATGAATCATATTACTTGGACATTTACATGGAAACTCTGATGTAAGTGCTTAGTTTAGAGCGCAGGATAAATGTGATCCCAAACGTTGTGTAAAATGTTCCCAATAAAAGCTTCAACTTAATTCACAAAAAATCAAGTCCCCACTCAGATCTGTCATCTGTTAATGAAAATGTAGGGGGCTTCCACATTACTGGTAGTACAAAGGCTAATGTTTGGCAGGGCTATAATTTCCAAAATAGGGTCAGTTGAGGTATGTATTCTGCACTACTAGAACTTAGGGGCTTTGTATACGGAGTCTGCAAACTATTCTAGGAAAATTTGCGCTTCATCAGGCAATTTGGGCTCTGTCCATCCCAAGTCTCTCTATGTGGCTAAGCTCTACTGTACAGCCACATTTGGGGTATTTTCACATTCAACAGAAATTGTGACATAAATTTTAATGAGATTTTTACTTGTGGAAATGTAAAATCTGGGGATAAAGCAACATTTTTATAGTAAAAATGTAATTATTTTTTCTTCACTGCCCAATGGTATATTATTCTGTGGCACACCCATTGTGTTAATATGATCACTACACCTCTAGATAAATTCATTGAGAGGTGTAGTTTGTAAAATGGGGTCACTTATGGGAGGGTTCTGCTGTTTTCGCAACTCGGTGGCTTTTCCAGTAGATCATGGAATTGCAAACCATAACAGTAAAAGCTGCACTATAATATGGCACTCCTTACCTTCTGAGTTTTGCACTGTGCCTCAAAAGTAGTTCCAGACTACATGTATGGTATTGGCATCCTCAGGAGAAATTGCTAAAAGGTCCTTTGGGGCTAAAACAACATTTCAGTGGTTAAAATGTAATTATTCTTTCTTCACCGGCCAATGGTATAAATTTCTGTGAGGCACATGTGGTGACAACCTGCTCACTCCACTCCTAGATTAATTAATTGAGAGGTGAAGTTTGTAAAATGGGGTCACTTTTGGGGTATTTCTGCTGTTCTGGCACCTCAGGCGCTCTGCCGATGTGACATGGCACTCTAAAACCATTTCAGCAAAATCTGAACTCCAATATGGTACTTCTTCCCTTCTGAGGTTTGCACTGTGCCTCAAAAGTAGTTTTCGACCACATATGGATGGTATCGGTATACTCAGGAGAAATTGCACAACACATTTTAAGGTCCATTTTTTCCTGCTATCCTTGTGAAAATTAAAACATTCGGGGCTAAAACAACATTTTTGTGGGAAAAATATTTGTTTTTCATTTTCACAGATCAACGTTGTAAAATTCAGCTCATCACACATTTAAATAAATTCCTTAAGGGGTCTAAATTCCAAAATGGGATCGGTTTTGGTGGTTTCCACTGTTAAAGCTAATCAGGGACTCTCCAAATGTGACATGGCACCCTAAAAACATTCCAGCACAATCTGAACTCCAGTATGGCGCTTCTTCCCTTCTGAGCTTTGAACTGTACCTTAAAAGTAGTTTTTGACCACATTTGGGGTATTGGTGCACTCAGGAAAGATTGCACAACACATTGTAAGGTGCATTTTCTCCTGTTACCCTTGTGAAAATGATAAAATTGTGGCTAAAATACCATTTTTGTGGAAAAAGGTTTATTTTTTTATTTTCATAGCTCTACTTTATTAACTTCTGTTAATTACCTGGGAGTTCAAGGTGCTCACCACACATCTAGATACATTCCTTGAGCGATCTATTTTCCAAAATGGGGTCACCTGTGGGGGGTTTCCACTGTTTAGGCACATCAGGGGCTCTCCAAACGTGACATAGCATTCACTCTTGATTCCAGCTATTTTTGCGTTCCAAAAGTCAAATAGTCCTTCCTTTCTGAGCCCTGCCTTTCACCCAAACAGTAGTTTTGAGGAGGCCCTGAGGGCAGCAAAACCAATAATCCAGGGAACTCATGTCCGAGTTTACTCCAACAACATGACCACCATAACCCATCTACGTCATCAGGGCAGCACAAAATTCGAGAGTTTGCAGCAGGTCTCAGCAAGAATTTTTTTGTTGTGCAGAATATCACCTCCTGTATTTATTGGTTCTCCACCTAAAGGGATCTGACAACATTGACGCAGACTTTCTGAGCAGGACAGATATAGACCCAGGGGAATGGAGCCTCAATGGTAGAGTATTCCAGGATATAACCAGAATATGGGGTCTCCCGGAGGTGGACCTATTGGCAAATCGGGGAAATGCCAATGCAGAACATTATTTCTCCATAGGTCCAAACGAAACCCAATCAAGGGTGGATGCCTTCGCTCACCCATGGAGCTTCAAACTAGCCTACGCATTTCCTCCAATTCTGTTGTTGTCAAAGACTCTGCAAAAGGTCAGAAGACAGGGTCAAAACCATCCTGATCGCCCCTCTCTGGCCAAAGAGGAGCTGATTTGGAGCTCTGAAACTGATAAGCTCATAAGAATCTCTGACCCTGCCACTGGACCACGACCTTCTATGTCAGGGTCCTATTTTTCACCCGGCTCCCCACAGCCTACACTTGGCAGCCTGGCTTCTGAAACCACAATCCTGAGAGCCAGAGACCTTTCAGATGCTGTCATATCCACTTTACAAAATAGTAGAAAACAGGTCACAAATGCTATCTATTCCAAAGTATTGAAGACCTTCTCGAGACGTTATGGATCCACTGCCATCGATCCTTTTCACCCAGACATAACAAAAATTCTAGACTTTCTACAAGACGGCTTATCTAAAAGACTAACACCAAGTACCTTGAAGATCAAGGTATCAGCCCTGAGCTCCTACTTCGATCAGAACCTGGCAGACCATCAATGGATAAGGAGGTTCATGTCAGCTGCCTCCAGAATCCATCCAATAAAATCCAACATAGTTCCATCTTGGGATTTGAATGTAGTTCTGAAAGGTCTGACTATTCCACCGTTCGAATCTATAGACCAGATCCAGATAGACAAACTATCCTGGAAAGCTGCACTACTTGTAGCCATTACAACGGCGAGGAGGTTGGGCGAGATTCAGGCCCTATCCATCAGGGAACCTTATCTAAAAATTCTAGATGACAGAATAATATTCCGCCTAGACCCGTCTTTTTTGCCAAAAGTGTAATCTGCCTTCCACAGGTCCCAAGAAATAATTCTACTCCTTCTGTGACAATCCAAAACATGAAATGAGAGCGAAGCAGGATTCCATTCTCTGGATGTTCGATAGACTGTTCTCTTCTAGTTGAATCAAACAAAACCTTGGAGGAAATATCAGAATCTTTTTGTCCAGTATGGTGGACCAAAAAAGGGGAAGAAATCCTCTAAGAGCTCTCTTGCAAATTGGATCAAAAAATCAATCATGGACACTTAGAAATCAGGATCTATCTGCTCCTGAATCACTAAAAGCCCATTCCACTAGAGCTGTCACCGTCTCCCGGGCGGAAAGGGCCAATGCGTCCGTCGAGCAGATTTGCAGAGCTGCTACCTGGTCCTCAGTCCATAACTTCACTAAACACTACAGATTAGATCTAATGTCTGTAAGGGCCCCGTCACACATAGCGACTCACCAACGATCCCGACAACGATATCAACTTGTCAATATCACTGGTGTGTCATTACATGATCGCTGGTGAGCTGTCAAACAGGCAGCTTCACCAGCGATCAGCACCAGCGACGCCGAGCGGGCGCGTCATTGTGTATGTTAGTTACCAGCGCACTGATGCAGGGAGCTGGTAAATAAGGTACACATTGGGTTTCTAAGCGGCGCGCATCACTTAAAAACCTGATATGTACCTTGGTTACCAGCTCCCTGCATCAGCGCGCTGGTAACTAAGGTACACATCGGGTTTCTAAGCACCGCGCGCTGCTTAGAAACCTGACATTTATCTTGGTTACCAGCGCGCTGATCGCTGGTCGTTGCTATCCCACCTGCCACACACAACGATGCGTGTTGGCCAGTGGGAGACCAACGACCCAAAAAAAGTCCTGACCTTTCATCAACGATCAGCGATACCCAGCAGAGGGGCCGATCGCTGATGGCTGTCACACACAGCGATCTCACTGGTGAGATCGCTGTTGCGTCACAAAACTTGTGACTCAGCAGCGATCTCGCTAGCGAGATCGCTATGTGTGACGGGGGCTTAAGAGCTCTAGCTTTTGGCAGGAAAGTCCTGCATGCTGTTGTCCCTCCCTAACCATTATTCTTTGGTATTTCTCCTGTGTGCTGTGGTGGAGATGATTAGAGAAAATAGAATTACACTTACCAGTAATTGAGTTTCTAAGACCCTCCACGACAGCACGGGTAATCCCACCCCAATAAGTTATGTTCGATTGATTCCCTAGTATAAATAGTATAAATAAAAAACTCAAGCATTCATTCTGTGTGGTCCTTGGAAAACAATGGGAATTGAGGGAACAGGAGGGCTATTTAAACCTCTTGTTTCCTCTCCCTAATTAGGATGGGGAGGCAATCTCCTGTGTGCTGTCGTGGAGGGTCTTAGAAACCCAATTACCGGTAAGTGTAATTCTACTTTTATCATGGGGAAAATGAATTGAATATAATATTTTTGAGCAGTGAATGGACAAGTTCACTAGTCTTTGCAGCTCACACCTTCAAATGGTCCTCTTATCTTGAGTCCTATATGAAAACCGTTTTAAGATGGTATTGCACCCCAATGAGGCTTCACTCTCTGTTCCGCTCTTCTACTCAACTCTGCTTGCGTAAGTGTGGCCAAAAAGGTTCTTTAATCCACACATTTTGGAGCTGTCCAGTAATCACTTCCACCTGGTCATTTACTCTTCATCTGATCTCTTCTCTACTCCACCAAAAAATAAAACCATCTCCTTCTTTAGCACTACTTTTGTTAGCTATACATTGTATTCCCTCCATTGGCAGATTAATTGCCTCACATGTTCTTGCTACAAAAATAGCAGTTACAAGATATTGGAAGTCCCCAGGAATTTCTGCCAAAGATGAGATAATTCAGTCGAAAAATAAAACTTGTGCTTTTGAAAAAATTATAGCACACAAAAATAATTAGCTACAAGTTTTCAATGTTAGCTAGATGAGTTGGTTGAATCATCCAGAAAATATTGTTCTAATTTAATAGTAGTCATTACTGAATGTAATCCTTGAAATCTTTGGAATACAGCCCTGTATTTTTTTATGTTGTATTTTATTTTCTGTAGGTTTAATCCCTATGTAGACTTTAAAGTTTGTCAGTCTAAAGTATTGTGTACACTATTGTTATTTTCTTAAAACCAAGTAAAAAGATATTGTTAAAAAATTGGCCTGGTCAGGAAGGTGAAAACAGGCTTCGCAGTTAAGGGCATAAGAATTGAAAGTTTGAAAATTGTGAAATTTTCATTAAATTTCCAATATTTTCACAAATAAACGCAAGTCATATTGAACAAATTTTACCACTATCATAAAGTACAATGTCACAAAAAACAATCTCTCAATTAGTGAAATTTGTTGAAGCATTCCAAAGTTATTTCCTCATAAAGTGACAATGATAAGATTTAAAAAATGAGGCTTGGTCATTAACATACAAAGTGGCTTGGTTCCTACGGGGTTAATAGCCATCAGGGACTAAGCCACTCTGGATACTAGTCAGATAGGCATGTCTCTGGTGGCTTCTGCCCAGCCAATGTCCTGGATTAACAGATCTCTGCCTAGGTGCGCAAATAGGCAGAGACCTGCCACTCCAGGACAGCAGGGGAGAAGAAGCCACCGGAGACCCGCCTTTCTGACTAGTCTCAGCGCAGTCTTGGTCCCCTTTGGTTATTAAAGTATGTTCTCTGAAACTCAGCAGCATTTTAGAGTCATACATAACTGGCTGAGAATATACAGCCACAGATTGGGCAGCATGTCAGATGTCAGGATCTTTTTAAGAGGTGTGAATCAGGTCACTCTGACTTCTGTACACCCTTCATGAAGACCGGTGCAAACAACACCGATCTAGATGAATCAGATGAATTTTTCATTTTTATATTAACACTAGCTGAAGAGCCTGGCGCTGCCCGGGCATAGTAACTAACTGTGGTTAGTTATAGCAAATTATAATTATCCTCCATCCCATAGTCCCGTGCCCATATACCCATCATACATATCCACAATCCCATAGGCCCGTGCCCATATACCCATCAAACATATCCTCCATCCCATAGTCCAGTGCCCATATACCCATCACACATCCTCCATCCCATAGTCCCGTGCCCATATACCCGTCATACATCCTCCATCCCATAGTCCCATGCCCATATACCCATCATACATATTCTCCATCCCATAGTCCCATGTCCATATACCCATCATACATATTCGCCATCCCATAGTCGAGTGCCCATATACCCATCACACATCCTTCATCTCATAGTCCCATGCCCATATACCCATCATACAAATCCTCCACCCATAGTCCCGTGCCCATATACCCGTCATACATATCCTCCATCCCATAGTCCAGTGCCCATATACCCATCATACATCCTCCATCCCATAGTCCCGTGCCCATATACCTGTCATACATCCTCCATCCCATAGTCCCGTGCCCATATACCCATCACACATCCTCCATCCCATAGTCCTGTGCCCATATACCCGTCATACATCCTTCATCTCATAGTCCCATGCCCATATACCCGTCATACATATCCTCCATCCCATAGTCCACTGCCCATATACCCATCACACATCCTTCATCTCATAGTCCCATGCCCATATACCCGTCATGCATATCCTCCATCCCATAGTCGAGTGTCCATATACCGATCATACATCCTTCATCTCATTTTACAGAACATCAGTCATCTCCTATCATATCAATTTAAATAAAATCTAGTACTCTTCATATAGCAGCAATTTTAAATTGTGCTGTTCCTCTGTTATCCCTACTAGAAATATATGACTGAAATGACAATTGGGTGTTACTAGTTGGGAGTGTGTCACTACAATAATCAGGCAGGGTCTAATCAGTTTTGCCAGTGCAAGACTGTGTTCGGACACCCTTCTATGACTAGTACATTTGTAACCCCCTGTTGTCAATTTATTCATAAATCTTTACACGAATACAAGCAGAATGCTGCAACTCAGATTTAGTAGAAAAGAAGCACCTGATATGCTATTACATATGCAACCATTTACTAAAAGAGATTTGTCAAATGGTGACAGCTCTTCTTTATCCAAATTAAACTAAAAAACAATAACTCTAAACCCAAAGGATGCAAAGAATAACAAATTCAAGACCTGATTCAGAACCCCTGCAGATAGGTTTAAAAGTTGCCTGTTTTTGTGAAACCCTGACAAAGTGGTAACAAAACCACAATGATGTGTGCCGGGAGCCAAAGAGAGAAGCAACAACTGTTCTACATATTTCCGTTTTTAAAGAGGTCACCTGACCACTAAATCCAATAAATGGCTAATACTAATTTAATTTAATAAGTAGAAAGTTCCATTTAGGGAGAGAAATTGAACTTTATTGCATTGCCGACAAGTTTTTTGGCTTGCTCTGCACTTGAAAGTGTGATTTCTGAAGCACTGAAAGTAGTTTTTAAAGTGAATCTACAGTTATAAACGTTATTGTGCAGGAAGCTGTAATATAATTGTTTTCTTCATAGCTGGAGTTATACTTTCAGACTGTTATTAATTTTATCGTAATATACATAGCAGAAATTAAATAATTCATATGCCTAATCATGTTGCTGACAGATTTAGCATCTCTTTTTCCTGTCAATCCAAAACCTAGGGTGAAACTTGAACTAAAAATGGTAAAAATACCTGTGGTCTAAATTAAACCGAATATTTTTATTATACTACTAGCTGAAGAGCCCGGCGTTGCCTGAGCATAGTAACTAACTGTGGTTAATTATAAGAAATTATAATGATTAAATTGCACATAAAAACATTTCACATCATATATTCAACACTACAGATTTGCAACATAAATTAACTAAACGATTACCTAAGTATTGATAGTATTTTATTTTCAGCTCATTCAAGAACCTTTTGATTAACAACTTTTTTGGTTTTTCCTTTCGGTGCAAAGATGAAAAGATTTTTTGGTAGTTCCAACTCTAGAACAGGCCACGTAAAGTTGACCATGAGAAAAGTATGGAGATTGCAAATCGATCCCTACTACTTTCAAGTACTATCCTTGAGCCTTGTTAATGGACATTGCAAATGCCAGTCGAAGTGGAAACTGAAGGCGTTTAAAATCAAAAGGCAAATCAGAAGGAATGAGTGGAATTCTTGGAATGAAAATGTCCTCTCCAATAGCTCATCCTGTTGCTGAGCTGTGTATGTAATCCTATCCTTTGGGATACCATCTACTGAGCTGTGTATCTAATTCTGTCCTGTGTGATACTGTCTGCTGAGCCGTGTATCTAATCCTATCCTGTCTGCTGAGCCGTGTATCCAATCCTATCCTGTGTGTTTCTGTCTGCTGAGCCGTGTATCTAATCCTCTCCTGTGTGATAGTCTGCTGAGCCGTGTATCCAATCCTATCCTATGTGTTACTGTCTGCTGAGCCGTGTATCTATCCCTATCCTGTGTGTTACTGTCTGCTGAGCCGTGTATCTAATCCTCTCCTGTGTGATACAGTCTGCTGAGCAGTGTATCTAATCCTATCCTGTGTGATACTGTCTGCTGAGCTGTGTATCTAATCCTATTCTGTGTGATACTGTCTGCTGAGCTGTGTATCTAATCCTATCCTGTGTAATACTGGGCTCCCCCTTCAGTCTGTGTCAGAGGATGGTCTGTGTTGGCACGGTAATAAATTGTGTTATTTCCAGCTTTATAGAGGGATGATAACACCGTAGAAATGATAAGAATAATAGGCCTCAGTTACCACAACTGTCTGCAAGGAAAACTGTTGCTCATAGCAACCAATCACAGCTCAGCTTCTTTTAAACAGATCTGGTGAAATGAAAGATGCTTAGTGATTGGTTGCTATGTGGAGTCGGTGTGGCTGATACACACACATACATACACTCATTTTTATATATATAGATAATGTTTTCTAATTATTTTCTACAGTTTCCATTACATGGGACTTTCACTTAGTTTCCAAGATTAAAAAATACATTTCCTAAAGTAGGGAATGAGAAAATAATTAATAATTCCCACCCATTTAATTATAAATTTAATTGTTCACCTGACTGCTGCAGCCAATCACTGGCTGCCAATATCATTGCTAAGTACAGTAATTGACTTCAGCAGTCAAGTGATAGGTAGACTGAACAGCATGAGTGCAGTAATGCCGTGGAGCACGATAATGGTGGAAACTAAATAGCTGTGTAATAATTTATCATATTTTTACGATTCCATATTCTCAGACAACTAATAAAATATAGAAATCCATACAATAAATACTGAAGCAGGAAAAAAATATGATAACATCAGATTTAGCCTCATCAATTCCCTCCCGAAAAACGCAGTCAAAATGGTGTACGTACCATGGGACACAATAAAAACAAAATGTCTGGGAAAAAACTTTTTTTTTTTTTACAAATTTACAATCTACCTATTTAATTTCAAAATGATATTTAAGGGTGAGTGTTTAATTTAAAGTATGCTACTACAGGTATTACCATCACTGTGTCATCCATGTACCTGAATTGTAATGGTAGACTGTTCGTTAGCTCGCCTAATGTTTGTATTTAGTGGGAGAACTTGTCTATGTGTCTAGATAAGGATGTTTTTGCTGTGCAGGTCGGGATTTGTGTTCTGACGGTAATTTTTGAAATGTTCTTTAAGTAATTGAAATGTAAACACTTCAGAATGTAAGAGACTTTTAGAACCTTTCACAGAGAAGCTTTCCACCGGTATTTCACGTAGATTTTATTTTAGATTTTGGAATGCATAAACAGTTAGCTGGAGCAGCTTTAGACTACAAAGCCTTAGTGCATCACGATTTTAACTGATTTGGCCTACAATTTCATCTAATGTCAGGTCGGAGAAACAAAATCTGTCACATGTGTGTAGCATGAAGTCCAATACTGACGTTTCCTTCAAATCGGAGAAAGAGGAAAAAATTTCCCAGGAGTGGTATGTAAAATACTTCCTTTTACTATAACTTGATGTGTCATCATAAGGCTCAACTTCTATGGATGTAAATATCTTTTCTTGTAGGGGGTTTAAAGAGGCATCTACAGCACAACTGATGCTGAAAAGAGCCCAGAAAATGAAGTCTAAACAAGGAAAACATAAAAAAATGTTGGGTAAGTAATTGGGAACCACAGAGTTTCATAACCGATTTGGATTCTATTCAGTTTATCATGCCGACATATATACAGAGCCGTTGGTGGAAGTAAATACATACGAGTGATACTTACAGGTTGAGATTTATTTGGTTGCAGGACTTTTAATGTGATCCTGGTACTGGTGCCGACTCCATCTTGTAAACTTGTAACAAGAAATGTTTTATGCTCTCGTTTCTCTAAAGCACATAATGTTTTTCCAGAGAACCCTACAGTTTTTAAAGTATAATAGTACTATCTTATTGTACCACCAGGCAATATAAAACATGCTTTTCCATTAGATCCCATCACTTTTTGTTGTCATTAAATGGCGGGAAGGGATTAGAGTACAGTTTTATGAAAAATGCAGACATCTAATCCCTAGGATGGGGAGAACCTTAAAGTTCTGAAATATTGTTACTGCATTGCAATGTTTTGTTTTATCACCCTTCTAGGAGTATTAAGCTCTTTTTTGTAATGTTTATTGCAAGCGATCATGAGAAAATGGCCTTATTGTTAAAATCAGTTTTTTTGTGCTACATGAATTTCTAGCCTAAAATTTTAGCATTTTTTTCATATCACAATTTTTATGAATAAAAAAGCAAGATAGGCAATTTTGCAATTTTTATAGTAGCCATGGGGACTTTTTTTTTACTCATACTTACTGTGCTTTCAGAAACACTTTTCAGCAGCTTCCTTATCAGCAGAGACACGATAATAATGATAACAATGCCATCTCTGTGAACTGCTGATAACACAAGGTCCACCAATTTCAGTAGATGATGTCACAACTGACCCTGCTTCCCCTCCCCTCTCAATGATTTTTGCAAATGTTCATTCGGTGCTTCAATACAAAAGATAGGATCACAGTCTGCTCATTGTGACTATGCACATGTGTTGTTTCCTGAAACAGGATATATGAGTCTAACAATGATCCAGTGGCCAACATTAGAATTGCAAGATTTACTTCTTTTATAAAACACATTGTGATATGAATAAAAAAAGCCAATTTTTTTTAAATACATTTAACACAAAAACCATGCACATACGCAGTAGATGATTCAACACAAAACAGTGTCAGCGTCTGCTAATTAGGATGATTTACATGTGGTGTTTCCTGCAACAACAGGAAGTATGAGTCTAAAAAAACCTGTGGCCAGTATGAAAATTGCAATATTTCTATTTTTTTATTAATACAGATTGCGATGTGGGGGAAAAAAAAATTCCAAAAATGTTTAGTAAATACATTTAAAACAAAAAAATGATGAAAGCTATAGATGTTTTTTGTTATCTTAGCTTCCCTTTAAATTGATAGGTTGTTGACTTGATAGGTTTCAAATAATTTGCAATAGTGATCAAGGGGTAAATATGCCTAATTTACTTCTTAATTGAAATAATATATTTCTCAGAAATATACTGATATCAGCAAAAAACTATGCAAAGTTGTACCATCACATTCCCAAGAACTTCGCCTAATTTGTACCCACCAAGGTTTACTTATCCTGGAGGAAAATATCGTAAAGTGGAAAATGGGCATAAAATCATGATTATATTCGCCTTTGGTCTGTCAAGATGTATTTAATATTTCTGAAGACACATGGAACACATCAGAGTTTACAAATGACCTCACTTGCGCTCCATGATTCCGTCACCTTTTCAGCCTCAAATAAAGACATTTTGATTTTCTCTTGCACAAGTAACTACAACGTTGACTAAAAAGAATTACGGTTTTACTATACTAATAATAATCCTTTCTATTGAGTTTCTGGCTATGAGTTGTCATGCAGATGGCCAACAAACCAAATATCCTTAACTTGTCCATGCATTCACTTGGGCCCTACTCAATGGTCGATATCACTAACCTCATTTTATATATATATATATATATATATATATATATATACATATATATGTTTAGTAGTTATAAAATATATTTTTTATTATTTTATGCGTTTTAGCAGTGAGGTGTAAGTTGCAGATAACTTCGTCATTGCAACTGAAATGTCTTAAAGTGGGAGTTTACAGTTGAGGCCCTGGGCGTCATCTTAGAAGCATCTGATATATATATACACATATATATATATATATATTTTTTATTATTATTATTATTATTATTATTATTATTATTATTAAAAGGAGCTGCGATCGATAGATATATATAACTTTTTATTAATTTTTTTAATGTAAGCCACAATCTACTAGTTTTTTACATTCTTATGTTTGCCTTTTTAACAGTTTTATAGAGAATTTATTACTGGCATATCTTAAATTGTATCAAAACTCAATGAAGTGTGCAAACCATTTAAGTGCCATTAATGCTAAGGTTCATTATTTTTTTCTGCAACTTATATAACAGTTTCAGAGTTTATTAAATATCTAGTTATGCTTCTTTTTATCTGTTTAACAGCATTTCTTTTAGGATACGTACATGAGTGATTACAGCTTTATACGGCAAAGTGTAGTGACTATTTTTCCTTTTTGCTGGGCTTATTTACCAATCCAGAATGATTGCTACTCTGCCGAGCACTTTGATAGAAGGGTATACTATGTATATTGCATCTAGTCTCGTCTTCAAATTCCAGTGGTTTTCAAATGGAGTCTTTAAGAAATTAGACTCTTCCCTAACAAATGAGAAGCATCATAGCACAGACATGCTTTGAAGATGAAACTGTATTAGAAAAATTGATTCAAGGTTTCAGAATCCTCTATGTCCAAGAAATTTTCATCTACGTAGTCAATTCTTGATTAGAGATGTTGAAGATCTATAGTTCATAGTTCATTGTCAAATGTCCTATGTTTTATGTATGTTCCTATATTTCCTATGTGTAAAGTTTATTAATTGTCCTAAAACAACTACGGTATTAACATTCCCAATATCTGTTTTTGTCCATTACCTTTTTTTTTATTTATCATGAAACTAAAACAAAAACTGTACGGTAATTTCTTTCTTACAGTGAGTCACATTGTGAGCGCTCCTTAACATAGTTTTCATAGATTGGCATAACTTAACTATAATATATGATGTAATTTGTAGTAGAATTTAAGCCAGTTTTTTTTCTTTCGTTTCTTTTCTCCTTTTTTTTATCTCAAGGAGGATTTCGTTTTAGAATGCACCATGTTTTGTTCTGAACTGCATGAAGCCTTGTAGCCTTTTAGACCTAGAAAGAGTAAGTTAACCTTTGAAAGAGCAAAACAAATCATACCCTTTTAATTTTAACATGTATCTTTTCATCTAGACCCAGCTGTGCGCCTGGCGTTGTTCAAAAATAATGAAAATAAACATGCCCCTGTAATGCCACCAAAGAAGGCACAGCCAACAAAAATAGAGTACTTTCGAGGTTAGTACCTAAGCTTTATTACTTATCTTCTGGCCAATTTGACATGGACATTTATTTTCTATACATAGCTTTTGGTTCATCCCTTATCATGAGCCTCAATATAACATATAACATACTTACATACATGTGTATGTGTGTGTATATATATATATATATACTGTATATATATATATACACGCACCCATGCTCACACATTTGTATGTACGTGTGTGTGTATAGATACAAATACATACACACATATATGTGTGTGTATGTATAAAATGTGTGTATATATATATTTTGTATACACATATACACATGTATAGATATATTTGTTTCTGTCTGAGTATATATGTGTTAATGTATATATGTATTTATATATACACATATTTATGGATATATATCTGTGTGTGTATAATGTAGATTAAGCAGAAGATAGGGCTGTCTTTGATTTTATATATATATATATATATATATACTGTACATATATACACATATATTATATATGTATATATTTACACACATGAGTATATATATATATATATACTCATATATATTATATATGTATATGTGTGTGTATATATATATATATATATATATACCGTATATATTTACATATATATATACACATGACAAAATATGATTTTGATAGATATAAATATGTTGCACTGTTTGTATGTGAAGCATTTTTTCTGATCTATATCTCAGTGCATTCATTTGCTTACTAATGTAATTCTTCTTATTTATCTTCTGTAATAATCTGACAATTAATGTAAAGTGTCACGTCTGCAGGAATGTGAAGGGCAGTAGCAGTGTAGTGTTTGCATTTAGGGAGTGCGCTGTATGCTAGTTACAGATCATCTGCTTGTTTCTCCGTCTGACCCTGTCACCGGCCCCTTCCAGCAAGATGTTCCTCATAAAATTGAGGTTTGCTGGCTAACTCTATTTGATCTCATTGTTCTCCGTAATGTGCCTAAAACATGTCTATTTAATTTGTGCTGGGTACGCCAAATAAACCATTGTTTAACCAAGCAAATATCAACGCCAGTACCAGCTTTCTGCTTACTGTCATGGAAAATCTGTTTTCATTCCACTGATGTCTCGAAAGGGCAGTAATTCATATTTACCGTTTAATTCATTTCATACAGGAATTGCTGAATAAGTTGTGCAACACTATATATCATTAAATGAATTTCAGCCACTTTTGCTCATTTGCATTTTATAGCAAATATACAAAAAGTCTTTTAAGCATAAATGTGTTTACTGTTATTATTTATTATTATCAATAATATGAAATGTATTTATCGTTATCAAATGTGTAAAAATGCCTAAAATAAAGAAAACACGACGCCAAGGTTCAGACAAAATACGGGACTTATTAAAACAATAAAGAGATTGCTGTAAATGTGCCCTTGTGTGAGTAACCTAATATGACTGGGGTGCTTGATCTCCGTAGTTAGCACATTTTGTAGATGTTACTCAAACACTGAGTAATAATTAAAAAATCCCACCCACTGGTATACGTTGCTTATTCTGGCAGCACGTTCCAAGTTGTGTGGCGCCATAACACGACACCTTGCAAATCCGTGGGACCTTACTATACCTTTGTTTGTTGCCAGTTTTGTATAGAGATTTTTTTTCTGTTTCCTATACAATATCACTTTCCATATTACAAAGAGGATTTTTTTCTATGATTTAATAGCTGCGTAGTACAATGCTGTACTGAGATACCGTGCAGAGACTCACCGAGAGCGTACAACTCCGTAGTGCCTAGTTTGGCACCTTACAGCCACTGTGCACAAGAGTCTGCCTTTTGTTTTCTTTCTAAAGCCACAAGCAAATATTCCCTTGCCTGACCAGCTACACCCCATGAAGGCTTTCTTTCATCCTCCCCTGTTAAATGCAGGGCAATGGATGTGCACTTTTGAATACATACCAGCAGTCTGTTTGCAGTGAGTACTACCCGGATATGGCTATTAAATAACGACTTAAAGAACAATAGGTTACGAGGTATAGAGAACAGATGAATGCACATACATGTCATAAAATATGTACAGCACTTATCAATGTTTTCACCTTCATGACCAAGCAAATTTTACAGTTCTGACCACTGTCACTTTATGTCGTAATAACTCTGGAAGTCTTCAATGGATCCCACTGATTCTGAGACTGTTTTTTTGTGACATATTGTACTTCATGATAGTGGTAACATTTCTTCTATATGAATTGCTTTTAATTTTTGAAAAAAATTTGAGATTTTCAAATTTTTTTGTTTTTATGCCCTTAAATCAGAAAGTTATGTAACACCAAATAGTTAATAAATAACATTTCCCACATGTCTACTTTATCTCAGCACAATTTTCGAAATACAATTTATTTTTTGTTAGAAAGTTAGAAGAGTTAAAAAAGTTGACCATCAATTTCTCATTTTTACAACAAAATTTACAGAATAATTTTTTAGGGACCACATCACATATGAAGTGACTTTAAGGTGTCTATATGACAGAAAATACCCAAAAGTGACATCTTTCTAAAAACCTCACCCCTAAAGCTGCTCAAAAGCACATTGAACAAGATCATTAACCCTTAAGATGCTTCACAGGAACTGAAGCTATGTGGATGGAAAAATTAACATTTTACTTTTATTCACAAAAATTTTACTTTAGACTCAATTTTTGTTATTTTTACAAGGACAACAGGAGAAAATGCACCATACAATTTGTTGTGCGATTTCTCTTGACTACGCTGATGCCCAATATGTTGAGGAAAACTACTGTTTGGGTGTAGGACATAAAATAGAAAGAGCGCCATTTGACTCTTTGAATACAATATTAGTTGGAATCTTTTTAGCGAACGCCATGTCGTGTTTGGAGAGCTGTTGAAGTGGCTAAACAGTGGAAACTCCCCACAAGTGACCCCATTTTTGAAACTAGACCACTCAAGGAACTTATCTTGATGTGTAGTGACACCTTGAACCCCCAGGTGCTTCACAGAAGTTTATAACGTTGAGCCATGAAAATAAGAAATCACATTTTTTTCCCATAAAAATGTTCTTTTAGCTCCAAATTTATTTTCACAAGAGGAAAATTAACCACAAAATGTGTTGTGCAATTTCTCCTGAGTAGTCAGATCACCCATATGTGGGGGGAAACTACTGTTTGGGCACGCCACAGGGCTCAGAAAGCATGGATTGACGTTTTGGAACTCATATTTTGATGGAATGTACTGCGTGTGTTATGATGCGTTTGGAGAGCCCCTGATGTGCTTAAACAGTGGAAACTCCTCACAAGTGACCCCATTTTGGAAACTAGACCCCTCAAGAAATTTACCTATATATGTGATGAGCACCTTGAATCCACAGGTGCTTCACAGAATTTTACAAAGTTGTTCTGTGAAAATGAAAACTATATATTTTTCCAGCAAAATTGTTTTAGCCCCAAATTTTTTCATTTTCACAAGGATAACAGGAAAAAATGGACCCCAAAATTTGTTGTGCAATTTGAGTACACCAATACCTCATATGTGGTTGAAAACTACTTTTTGAGGCACAGTGCAAATCTCAAAAGGGAAGAAGCACCATATTGCAGTTCAGATTTTGCTGGACTGGTTTGAGGGTGTCATTTCAGATAAAGCCTCTGAGTTGCCAGAACAGCAAACCCCATAAGTGACCCGATTTTACATGCTACACCTCTCAATGAATTTATTTAAGGGTGCATTGATCTTATTAATACCCCAGGTGCATCATAGAATACAATTGGGCAGTGGAGTACAAGTACATTTTTATCACCAAAATTTAGTTTGAACCCCAGATTTTACATTTTCAAACTGGAAAATGGGTAAAAATGGCTCCACAATTTGTCCCACAATTTCTTCTGAATGTAAAAGTGCCCGATATGTGGCTGTATAGTACTACTTAGCCACACGGCGAGACTTGGGTGGGATGGAGCTCTATTTGTATTTTGGAGCACAGATTTTCCTAGAATAGTTTGCGGACTCCATATACAGAGCCCCTAAGTACTAGAAGAGCAGAGATCCCCCTCAAGTGGCTCTATTTTGCAAATTATACCCCTTCGTGAGGATTTTAACTTCATAGGTATTTTCCAGAAACAAGCAACAGTGGATATTGCTGAGTGAAAATTGTAAACTGCCATTATAGTGCCCAGTAAGGTAGTTACCAATACATTTTAGAGCTCAGCTCATGTTTCTGGAGACATGCACCCATAAATTAAGTGAGCTGTCATGTCTACAGATATGTTAAAAATGTGGATTCTAAATGTGGTTTAGGCTAGTTTCACACTAGCGTTTAAACAACGCGCGCACGGCGCCGCTAAGCCACGCCCCCTGCTGGCTCCCTGCCCGCCCCTTCCTGTCAGCGCCTCCTCCGAGCGCAAAGGGCTGCATGCGTTATGCGCACCCTATCTTTAGCATAGGGTGCGCAGGCCGTGCGCAACTATGAATGTAGCGTGCGCTGCGCATTTTTGAATGTGCGCCGTGCGTGCCAAAATGCAACATGCTGCGTTCGGCGCGCACGGCGCACCTCCAAAAATGCGCAGCGCACGCTACATTCATAGTTGCGCACGGCCTGCGTACCCTATGCTAAAGATAGGGTGCGCATAACGCATGCAGCCCTGTGCGCTCGGAGGAGGCGCTGACAGGAAGGGGCGGGCAGGGAGCCGGCAGGGGGCGTGGCTTAGCGGCGCCGTGCGCGCGTCGTTTAAACGCTAGTGTGAAACTAGCCTTAGGCACATCGTGGGGCTCAAAATGAAGGGGCATTTGGATTTGGGAGCTCAGAATTTGCTGAATTTCTTTAGGGGGCAAGGAGTCATAGTGCTTTTCCAGAGCCTTTGTGCTACCAGTAATGTGGAAGTCCCCTATATTTCCGTTGACAGATGACAGACCTAAGTGGGGCTTGCTATTTTTATGGATTGAGTTGAAGCTTTTATTGGGAACATTGAACATAACATTTGGGATCACATTTATCCTGCACCCTACCCTGAGCACTTCCATCTAAATCTCTGAGTGACGTGATTTAGATGAAACCCCCAAGACATCTATTCACTATAGTGAGGCAGCAGAATTACTCTGGACTCTATCTGACTTCTGTTCAGTGGTTTCCTTTTTTTCAAAAGTGCAACACCGCCAGATCATAGGTCAGATGGCAACCAGAGTGACTCCATTTGCCTCATTATAGGGAATTTTCTGCCAGGGGTTCTGTTTGAATCACGTATTTTCGGAGAGTTTCATGAAAACTTTGGTGTAAGTGCTCAGCGCAGAGTGAAGGATAAATGTGTGCCAAGCCTTACTGCAATCTTTGGTAGGCAGAATGAACAAATCAATGGCAGGTGAAAAATTTTTCAACTTTTCCTGCCCTGACCGCTGATCTATTAATCTGCAATGTTTTTGCATTGCAAGGCATTAGAACTGTGCATCACAGTCACGAGCTTACTGGTCACCGTCCCTTTGTAACCCTGCAGCCATCATTTGGCCCGGGGTCACTATGGAGATCATCGGCACAATATTGAGCTCAATCGTGAAGAATTATATGTACGGTGGTTTGCGAGAGTGTACATATACAGCACATGTTGAGAAGTAGTTAAAGTGTTTTTTCATAAAAAACAATTCCATATGGTATTGATATTGCATGTTCTATAAAACACAATCTCCATATCACTTCTGTATAAATGCGTTATTACATTTGCTTTTACGGTATATTGATTTGCCTATTATAATTTATGCTGCATGTCATCTAACAGAAATTCTTATCACTTAGACCTATACATTGAAAAATCTAATAATATGATATTGCTATAAAAATATGACAATGAAAGAGTTTCAAAACAGAACAAGAGATCTTGTAATCGACAGCTGAAGCTATGAGCAATACAATTTACACCTAAGAGCAATGAGGCTCCAAAGGGCCAAAACAATAACAATTATTCATTGAATACAGATGACGGGTGGCAGGAAAGCCTATGGTAAAATATACATAATTCCATTACTCTTCAATGTCAGGGTTAGGAAAGCAATACAGACATAAAGCCCTCACAAAAGGGAAAATCAAAGTTAACACAGACAGTCAGGCCAGAACACCAGGAAATGTGAAATCCTATATAAGTTTCTAATAGTCTTTATAGGTCATCTCAAAAAGGCCTTTGGAAAAAGAGGCTTAACGTCTGGGAGTTCAGTTATGGTAGCACGGAGCAAATCTGTTTATTAACTATATGGATAATATTTGTAATAGATACTGCACACTTCTTCATGTACAGTACATGCAATAACAAAAGAGTAGGAAAGCTACAGGAAGGATTCCCCATGAGTGGGTGCAAGCTTCAGATAGGTCGAATCGATCCCCAACATGTGCAATGACAGGTTTGAAAATGGCTCTACGTCACCTATATCTGTATTTCGTTTTGGATTAATACCATCTTCACATTCATCTTAGCAATGCTGCTTCTATTCTTTAGTTGTTTTTTTTTAGTTCTTAGATTCTTATGTTTACTACTATAAAGGGTCCCTTTAATACACAAAGATAGATTCGTAAAATTGAGTGGCAATCTTCTTTCTAGTTCATCTTAAAACGGGTGCTCTGGCAAAATGAAAGCTTGCCTAGGGACTAAATGTATAAAAAAAATCACAAAGTCATTCATACTCAACTAGCACCACCAAATTGGATTGAACTCTGGACGGTCCGTGGTCTGAGTTGACACAGGAAGTGGAGTACTCACTGTTCAGCCAGATACAGTACTACTGCGGCCTGTGATTAGCTGCAGTGGTCAGGTGACTTGAGCAGCCTATCACTGTGCCATCAAAAGAATAAAAGAATCCACACTAACAATAAATAAAGAGATAGTAAGGGAACACTTAGCTAATTTAAAATTTATATATTTTGTTTATTTTTTTTACTCATTTATATAGTGCTATTAATTCCACAGCGCTTTACAGACATTATTGGCACTGTCCCCCATGGGGCTCACAATCTAGAATCCCTATCAGTATGTCTTTGGAATGTGGGAGGAAACCGGAGTACCCGGAGGAAATCCATGCAAACACAGGGTCAACATACAAGCTCATTGCAGATGTTGTCCTTGGTGGGATTTGAACCCAGGACCCGTATTCTATTTGATAGTAAATGTGCACATCATGTCATAACAAAGTGAATTTAAATCTCCTGGTCCAGGTGAATTACATACTTGGGTCCTAAAAGAGTTAGAGGAAAGTGCAGAACCACTAGCCCAAATCTTTGAAAAATCCTGGAGAACAGGAGAAGTTCCAGAATATTGGAAAAGAGCAAATGTTGTCCGTATCTTCAAAAAAGGAAATAAGATGGAGTCAGAAAATTACAGGCCAGTGTGAACCTTACTTCTGTACCCGGAAAGATCTTTGAACAAATTATTAAACGGCATGTATGCAAGTACTTGGATAAGAATACAGTAATTAACCAGAGCCAGCATGGGTGTGTAGCGAACAAGTCATGCCAGACTAATCTAATTTCATTCTATCATGGTATCACCGACATGGTGGCTCAGGGTAATGTGGTAGATAAAGAATTTCCCGACTTCAGCAAAGCATTTGATAAAGTATCTCATGCTATCCTTATTGAAAAAATGGCCAAGTATAGGATTGACAAGGCTACGATTAGGTGGCTTCATAACTGGCTCAGTCATCGTACTGAAAGCATGATAATAAATGGCTGCAAATCCAATTGGAAGAATGTTTCAAGTGGGGTACCACAAGGCTCTGCCCTGACCCCAGTGTTGTTCAACATTTTTTATAAATGATGTAGATAAGGGAACTGAAGGTAAACTGATCAAATTTGCAGGCAATGCAAAGCTAGGTAGGATAGCTAATACTAGAGAAGACAGAGAAAGTATTCTGAAGGATCTAGATATGCTTGAACAAAGGGCAGTGACTAATAGAATGGTATTGGAGAAATGCAAGAGTCTACATCTGAGCAAGAAAAGCAAAAATTACATCTACAGAATAGAAGGAATAGAACTAAGCAACAACACTTGTGAAAAAGACTTGGGTATACTAATAAATCACAGACTGCACATGAGTCAACAGTGGGATGCAGCAGCAAAAAAGGCAAACACAATACTAGGATGTATTAAGAGAAGTATAGACTCTAGATCATGTAAAGTAGTTATCCCTCTCTACTCCTCCTTGGTCACACCTCATCTGGAATCCTGTGTCCAGTTCTGGGCATCACATTTTAAAAAAGACATTGAAAAACTGGAGCAAGTTAAGAGAAGTGCTGCCAGGATGGTGAGCAACCTGCAAAGTACAGTATGTCCTATGAGGAACGGTTAAAGGATCTGAGAATGTTTAGCTTGCAAAAAAGAAGTGTGTGAAGAGACTTAATATCTGTCGACAAATATCTGAAGTTATGTCACAGTGTAGAGGGATCATCCTTATTCTCATTTGCATATGGAAACACGAGAAACAATGGAATTAAACTGAAAGGGAGAGGATACAGTTTAGATATTAGAAAAAAATGTAGACAGTGAGGGTGATCAATGAATGGAACAAGCTGCCACGAGAGGTGGAAAGTTCTCCTTCAATGGAAGTCTTCCAACAGAGGCAGAACAGACATCTGTCTAAGATGGTTTAATGAATCCTGTGCTGCATTGTGCAGAGGGGATTGGACACAATGACCCTTGAAGTCCCTACCAAATCTAACATTCTATGATTCTTTGATCAGCAGATATTTTACTGATGACACACTGTTTAAGGTCACATGACAACTGCAGCCAATGACTGACCAAACCACAGCTGTCCAGTGGCTGGTTAAACAATGAAGTCTCCACTTTCTGTGTCGGCACAAATAACAGGGTGGCTTGCATTTGATCTAGATGGGTGCTGAAAAGTAAGAATTAATGAGTTTGTTATTTTTAGACATCCAGTCCTCTGGGCAGTCATTTTACTTTCCATGGAACCCCTTTAACATTCGAAAGACATGGATGTATGCATAACAATCACAAGTTTATTTTCATAATGTCATTCCCTTTCAGATTTAGTTTGTTTTTCCTTTTGTCTCCTCTGGTAACGACTAGTACTCCCCTTTTCATGAAGGGATATACTACAGAGAAGTGATAATTTTTAGGTAGACTTCTAAGATTGATGAATGACAAGTAAGAGAATTCTCACTGATCGTGCAATTGGTGAACTTATTCTCACTGGACAATGATTGGGAAAATTTGTGTGATGTAACAATTTTTACATGAAAATTGGTCTGTGTTTCCCTTTCAAAAATAGAAATTTGCTACGCAAAATTTTATAATTGTAGATATAACAATGACATGATCTGTTCACCTACACATATACGGTTGCATATAGCGCGTGAAATAAGTATTTAACATCTCACCAATTTTTTAAGTAAATATTTTTCTACAGGTGCTATTGACATGAAATAGGGCGACACGGGGACTCAGTGGTTAGCACTGCAACCTTGCAGCGCTGGGGGTCCTGTTTGTTCTCCCCATGTCTGCGTGGGTTTCCGGTTTCCTCCCACATTCCAAAGACATACTGATAGGGAATTTTGATTGTGAGCCCTATTGGGGACTGCAATGATAATGTATGTATACAGCTGTGGAATTAATGGCGCTATATAAATGAGTAAAAATAAAATAAATAAACAAAATGAAATTGTCACACATAACTTAATTTATAGATACAGTGGGGAAAAAAAGTATTTAGTCAGTCAGCAATAGTGCAAGTTCCACCACTTAAAAAGATGAGAGGCGTCTGTAATTTACATCATAGGTAGACCTCAACTATGGGAGACAAACTGAGAAAAAAAAATCCAGAAAATCACATTGTCTGTTTTTTTTTTCATTTTATTTGCATATTATGGTGGAAAATAAGTATTTGGTCAGAAACAAGCAATCAAGATTTCTGGCTCTCACAGACTTGTAACTTCTTCTTTAAGAGTCTCCTCTTTCCTCCACTCATTACCTGTAGTAATGGCACCTGTTTAAACTTGTTATCAGTATAAAAAGACACCTGTGCACACCCTCAAACAGTCTGACTCCAAACTCCACTATGGTGAAGACCAAAGAGCTGTCAAAGGACACCAGAAACAAAATTGTAGCCCTGCACCAGGCTGGGAAGACTGAATCTGCAATAGCCAACCAGCTTGGAGTGAAGAAATCAACTGTGGGAGCAATAATTAGAAAATGGAAGACATACAAGACCACTGATAATCTCCCTCGATCTGGTGCTCCACGCAAAATCCCACCCCGTGGGGTCAGAATGATCACAAGAACGGTGAGCAAAAATCCCAGAACCACGCGGGGGGACCTAGTGAATGAACTGCAGAGAGCTGGGACCAATGTAACAAGGCCTACCATAAGTAACACACTACGCCACCATGGACTCAGATCCTGCAGTGCCAGACGTGTCCCACTGCTTAAGCCTGTACATGTCCGGGCCCGTCTGAAGTTTGCTAGAGAGCATTTGGATGATCCAGAGGAGTTTTGGGAGAATGTCCTATGGTCTGATGAAACCAAACTGGAACTGTTTGGTAGAAACACAACTTGTCGTGTTTGGAGGAAAAAGAATACTGAGTTGCATCCATCACACACCATACCTACTGTAAAGCATGGTGGTGGAAACATCATGCTTTGGGGCTGTTTCTCTGCAAAGGGGCCAGGACGACTGATCCGGGTACATGAAAGAATGAATGGGGCCATGTATCGTGAGATTTTGAGTGCAAACCTCCTTCCATCAGCAAGGGCATTGAAGATGAAACGTGGCTGGGTCTTTCAACATGACAATGATTCAAAGCACACCGCCAGGGCAACGAAGGAGTGGCTTCGTAAGAAGCATTTCAAGGTCCTGGAGTGGCTTAGCCAGTCTCCAGATCTCAACCCTATAGAAAACCTTTGGAGGGAGTTGAAAGTCCGTGTTGCCAAGCGAAAAGCCAAAAACATCACTGCTCTAGAGGAGATCTGCATGGAGGAATGGGCCAACATACCAACAACAGTGTGTGGCAACCTTGTGAAAACTTACAGAAAACGTTTGACCTCTGCCATTGCCAACAAAGGATATATCACAAAGTATTGAGATGAAATTTTGTTTCTGACCAAATACTTATTTTCCACCATAATATGCAAATAAAATGAAAAAAAAACAGACAATGTGATTTTCTGGATTTTTTTTTCTCAGTTTGTCTCCCATAGTTGAGGTCTACCTATGATATAAATTACAGACGCCTCTCATCTTTTTAAGTGGTGGAACTTGCACTATTGCTGACTGACTAAATACTTTTTTTCCCCACTGTATATGTGGTTTGATTTCTTTGCCTGTCTGGATTGCATGGGTTGTTACCGACATCTAGTGAGAATTTCATGTCAGTAGCACATTTAGAGATATATTTACTTAGATAATTTGTGACGTGTTCAGTGCTGTATTTTTTGGACCATAGGACGCATCTTGGTTTTAGAGGAGGAAATTAGAAAAACCAAAATGAAAGCAAAAAATGTGGTAATTTCTGTACTGATCCTGGTATATATATTTCCCCAATCCAGGTATACATGGTCCCCTCATCCACCTCCTGGTATGCATGGCTTCTTTATCCCTATCCTGGTATGCATGGCCCCCCTCATACCTATCCTGGTATGCATGGCCTCATTGATAGCCTGGCAACTGCAGGAGCTGGCGGCTGCTGCTCTGGTGCCCACTATTAAAGACCAATGAGTATTCACTGCTCTCCACGCCTATGACAGTGAAGAGCAGTGAATATTCATTCCCTTAAGTAGCGGGCACACATGAAAGCCTGCCAGCTGCAGGATGCTGGCGGCTGTGTCTAACAGCATGTCTGCTATTAAAGAGAAATGAATATTCACTACTCTCTACTCCCATGGGTGTGGAGAGCAGTGAATATTAATTTCTCTTTAGCAGCGGGCACAGGAGTTAGCCGCAGCAGTCAGCTCTTGCCTCCTGTGACCCGCTGTTCAGCCTCCAAATCCACAGCCAGAGCAGGTACATCCAGACTAGAAGATACACCTCCCGTTTTGCTCCACATTTTTGGAGGAAATAAGTGCATCTTAAGCTGGAGTCACACACAAGGTAGAAAAATACGGACCATATTTTACGTCCGTAATACGCATAAATGGTCCCTAAATAGTGCTCCGTATGTCATCCGTTGTCAGGGTGTGGCCGCGTATTTTTCTCCTTCGTCTCATTGGGGGACATAGGTACTGTGGGTGTATGCTACCACCATCTGGAGGCTGACGCTAGGCAAACAACACAAGGTTAGCTCCTCCCCGCCGTATACACCCTCGCCCTGATTGCGGGCAGAAGCCAGTTTTTTGCTTAGTGTCTATTGAGGCACACGTCTGGTCTTTTTTCTCCAGACTTTTTTTCCATGCAGATTAGACAGGGGCAACGGATCCTATTGAAAGGGTCCGATTTCCCCAAACCATCAACGGGCGAGCATGTGTCGCGTATCGTCTCCACGTATCCTTTCCCGCACCGGGGGAAAAATCTGGGCAATTTCCCCAGAATTTTTTATTTTAATTTGTTTTTTTCTTTTCTTTATTTTTTCTAAGAAGATGAGACAGGGGCAACGGATCCTATTGAAAGGGTCCGATTTCCCCAAACCAACAACGGGCGAGCACGTGCGAGTGTCCCTCCACGTATCCTTTCCCGCGACGTGAGAAATGATGCCGAACCTAGCCCTGACCACACCCCTAGGTAGAGAAACCATGGGCTATTCAGAGGCACAAGATGGTCCGAGCTGCCCCCACTGCTTCACCAATGCAAGACAAAGGTGCTGCAAGGACGCGGACGGCCCCTCTCATCGGCTGAAGCTGGACGGAGTTAGGGTGCCTGCACCGTCCAGGATTCCCACACCACCCCTCACTCCCTGGTTCGTTGTTTGCCCTGAAGGGCCTACCTGGAGTGAAGTGGACAGCCTCATTGAAGGTACGGGCGTGCGGGGGGCTCCTGGGCAGCAGCGGCAGGCAGCGGTTTGCGTCCCCCTGAGGCCCTCCTCGTTCCCATAGTAGGGGCCAAGAGTAGCGGCGTTGTCGCCGTCATCACTGCGGCGGCACGCCACCGTCGCCACCGCCGCTGTGTCGCGCGGGCGGTGGAGAAAATTTAGCCCCCGGCTTTGGCCAGTGTTAGGCCGCAGTGGAAGTACCGCCCTTGGCGCGTGGCGTCACTTCTGGCGGCCCGCCCCTTGGAGCCTGGGCGGGCGCCGGATAAATCCAGGCCCCGGCTTCAGTGCGGGGTAGGCCACGACCAGGAAAGAGGTCGGCTTGCCCCACGGAGGTGCAGGAGGTCGTGGCTGCGGCGTGCAGTTCAGGGGACGCAGGTCGGGTGAGTGCAGCTTCGCTGTGGAGGCCACTAAAACATCAAGGGGGCCTCCCCTGCCCCACCCCTCCCTCTCATTGAAGTAGGAAAAAAAATTTTTTTTGTTTTTGATATATAAAACGCCTGGCAGGCACAATATGGCCATGAAAGGGAAGACGCACACTTTTCTCTACGCTGCCTGCACTTCTTGTAGAGCTCCGTTTCCATGAGCGCAGAGCGCCAAAGTGTGCGAGGCCTGCGACTCCGAACGCGCCCAGGAGCCCCCCCCGGCGACTGAATCCAGAGAGCTGAATCCTCCGGAATGGGCGCTATCATTGTCCCAGTCTATGGCCTCGCTTACAAAGGCAATCGAGTCCCTTCACGCCCCAAAGGGGGGCAAGGATAGTGGCTCGCTTATCTGGGAAGGGTCCTCCACCTCACAGGAACCTACGGCCTGAAGGGGCCGCTCCCATGCCAGACAGAGGCGAGGGAAACGAACCCGTACGAGGTCTCCTGGCCTATCCAGTGCCTCGGGATAGGGGAGTTCAGCATCACGCTCCCCTTCACCAGCGAGCGGGAACGGGCAGAATTTGGATCATGACTCAGACGAGCCACTTGATGTAGATACCCCGGGATGCCGGGAGACATTGGACAGCCTTATTGAAGCTGTCAATCAGACCCTGGGGATTGAAGATGATGCTACCTTGGCCGCGAGCCATAAGGTAGCCTTTAAGCGGGCCAAGCCCCCGCATAGAATGTTTGGCACTCACCCAGAATTTGTGGATATAGTGCAGCACCACAGAGAACGCCCAGACAGGCCCTTCTCGGGCCAGAAGTCTATAGAGGCAAGATACCCATTTGCCCCGGAACTCTGTAAGAAATGGGCGGAATCCCCAGTGGTGGACCCGCCAGTCTCGCTCCTGACCTCGAAATCCTTATTGTCGGTGCCTAGCGGCTCGTCCATTAAGGACCCCACGGATCGGCTCATAGAGAGCTTGGCGCGATCAGTTTTTGAGGCATCAGGTTCGGCGCTCGCCCCCTCGTTCGCGGCGACATGGGTAGCCAAGGCCATGATGTCATGGTCAGAGTCTTTTAATAACGCCTTGCAGGATAGAGGCCTACCTGCAGAGGTGTCTGAGGTCGCAAGTCAGATTGCTATGGCCAGAGACTATTTAAATAATGCTTCTTTGGATGCGGCTAATTGTGCGGTATTTGCAGCCGCTAACGCGGTAGCCATTAGGAGAGCCCTCTGGTTGAGAACTTGGCGAGCCGATTCAATTTCCAAGAAGTCCTTGACTTCCTTGCCCTATCAGAGAGGCCGCCTGTTTGGTGAGAAGTTGGATCAGCTCATCTCCGACGCGACAGGAGGGAAAAGCAGCTTCCTCCCCAGGAAAAGGCGAAATAGCCTTTTCGCCAGGTCCCGACACATTTTCGAGCCTTTCGCAACACTGGATGGATGGCAGCAGCCAGTTCGGCTGGCCCACCTCACTCAAACCAGGATAGGGAGTGACAGGTCTTATATAGACCCATTCCGGTGGGAAGGATGCGCGCTCGCCAGCCCAGGTCGAGAGGAGCTAGGGCCCAGAGACCCTCAACCAAATGACTCGGAGCCCTTGGTAGGCGACAGCAGCAGGGTGGGCGGCCGCCTGCTCTTCTTTCGCCATATCTGGGCCAAGGTAGCACACGACTTATGGGTGGCGGAACTGGTGACTTCAGGGTACAAAATAGAGTTCATCAGGTACCCTCCAACACGTTTTTTTTCTCTCCCGACTTCCCAAGGTGAAGCCCCGGGCAAAAGCGCTGCTAGGGGCCATCAATTCGCTCCAAAGCAACGGAGTCATTGTTCCCGTACCAGAGCACAAAAAAGCTCAGGGTTTTTATTCCAATCTGTTCGCGGTCCCCAAAAAGGACGGGACAGTCAGACCAGTCTTGGACCTGAAGCTCCTAAACAGGTTCATCAGGGTCAAACATTTCAGGATGGAATCTCTCCGTTCTGTTATATCAGCCATGGAGCAGGGAGAGTACTTAGCTTTGATCGACATCCAGGATGCCTACCTGCACGTTCCCATTTTTCCTCCGCATCAAAAGTTTCTTCGGTTCGCCATCAATGGTTGACACTTTCAATTCGCAGCACTCCCATTCGGGATAGCCACCGCACCCAGAGTGTTCACAAAGGTAATGGCAGTTGTGATGGCCATCTTACACTCGTGGGGCATAGTCGTCTTGCCATACTTAGACGACCTCTTGGTGAAGGGTCCCTCATTTCGGGCATGCAAGGAGAATGTCAGCATTACGCTGGATACACTCTCCCGCTTAGGTTGGTCAACAGGAAGAAATCATCTCTGGTCCCAGCTCGGAGGATTGCTTTTCTAGGAATGATCTTCGATACCTCCCAAGGGTTGGTAATTCTCCCTCAAAACAAAGCCCTAGCGCTCCGGCAAGGAGTCCAGAAGCTCCAGCAGCCAGTCCCTCACACCATTCGGTTTGGGATGAGGATACTAGGGAAGATGGTGGCAGCAATGGAAGCAATTCCGTTTGCTCAATTTCATCTTCGACCCCTACAGCACGCTCTCTTGTCAGCATGGGAAAAGAACTCGTTCATCCTCGACCAGCGGTGCCGGCTATCCTCTCAGGTCAGGCAATCACTAGAGTGGTGGACGACCAGATCCTCCCTTCTTCAGGGGAAACCGTTTCCCCCAGACCACTGGCTAGTGGTCACGACCGACGCCAGTCTCCTCAGCTGGGGAGCAGTTTTTCGCCACCACACGGCCCAGGGCCAGTGGTCGCAACAGGAAGCTCGTCTACCGATCAACTTGTTGGAAATGCGAGCGATCTGGCAGGCGCTGCAGCATTTTCAGCACCTCCTAGCAGGACGGCCCATTCGGATACAGTCAGACAACGCCACGGCGGTGGCTTATGTAAATCATCACGGGGGCACGCGCAGCAGGGCAACCATGCGCGAGATAGCACATGTGCTTCATTGGGCCGAGAAGAACCAGTCGGTAATATCGGCAATCTACATCCCAGTCATAGAAAATTGGGCAGCAGACTTCCTCAGCCGACAAGAGGTCGTGGCTGGGGAATGGGCCCTGCACCCCGAGGTCTTCCAGCAAATTTGCCAACGGTGGGGAACACCGGATGTGGATCTGATGGCGTCCAGAATGAATGCCAAGGTGCCTGTGTTCGTTGCTCGGTCACGAGACCCACGAGCGTTCCGGGTGGATGCGTTGGTTCTACCATGGAACCAGTTTCGCCTTCCATACCTGTTTCCCCCGTTGCCATTGCTTCCGAGGGTCGTCAGGAAGATCAAAGCAGAGGGGATCCCAGCAATTCTGCTGGCACCAGACTGGCCCCGACAGGCGTGGTACGCAGATCTTGTGCGGCTGCTCACCGACATCACATGGCGACTGCCAGAGCGCCCAGATCTACTGCACCAGGGACCGATCTTCCACCCGAACTCAGGGGCCCTGTGTTTGACGGCATGGCCATTGAATCTTGACGCAAGCAGGGTTTGAGCGTGAAGTGGTCGCTACAATGGTTAGCACCAGGAAACTGACCTCGGCGAAAATCTACCACCAAACCTAGAAAGTTTTCTTCACTTGGTGTCGAGAACGGGGTTGTTCGCCCCTGACATTCTCTATTCCCAACGTCTTGGCCTTTCTTCAATCAGGCCTAAACTCGGGGCTGGCCCCAAGCTCTCTTAGGAGACAGATATCGGCGAGGTCCGTCCTTTTCCAGCGGAAGATTGCTACTAATATGCAGGTGAAGACTTTCATCCAGGGAGTTCCTCATTTAGTACCTCCTTTTAAGGCGCCAATTGGCACCTGGGACCTTAACCTGGTCCTGAGTGTCCTGCAAGAAGCTCCTTTTGAGCTGCTACAGGATATTTCTTTATCATTCCTCTCTTGGAATGTGGTATTTTTGGTAGCCATTACCTCCGTGAGGCGAGTGTCGGAGTTGGCGGCTTCATCTTGCCGAGCACCTTTTCTCGCTATCCACAAGGATAAGGTGGTGCTTAGACCAGCTCCCCCCTTTCTTCCAAAGGTGGTGTCCTCCTTTCACATCAATGAGGTTATTGTCTTGCCCTCGTTCTGTCCGGCACCGGTGCATCGCGTGGAGAAAGCTCTTCACACCTTGGACCTGGTGAGAGCACTCAGGAGGTACGTGTCGCGGACGGCACCTTTTCGCCAGACGGATACGCTGTTTGTGCTCCCTGAGGGGCGCAGGAGGGGATTCTCGGCCTCAAAATCAACCATAGCCAGATATGGATCCGTTTAACTATTCAGGAGGCCTATCACATCAGAGGGGCGCCAATTCCATCAGGGATCAAAGCGCACTCTACTCGGGCAATGGGCGCCTCTTGGGCGCTTTGGCATCAGGCTTCAGTGGAACAGGTATGCAAGGCAGCGACCTGGTCCAGCCTGCACACATTTACTAAACATTACAGTAACCATACTCAGGCTTCGGCGGATGCGAGCTTGGGTAGGATTCTCCAAGCAGCAGTGGCGCACCTTTGAACATAGAGGTGCATGCAGCTTGTATCGGTGAGTCAATCTTCCACCCAGGGACTGCTTTAGGACGTCCCACAGTACCTGTGTCCCCCAATGAGACGAAGGAGAAACATGGATTTTTGTGAGTATTCACCGTAAAATCCTTTTCTCCGAAACGCTCATTGGGGGACACAGCACCCACCCTATTAGCCAAGTTGGCTCTAGTTTATTTAATCAATGTGTATTTCTTTTGTGAATATTAGGGTGTTTTTTTCTTTGCCAGACATATTGTTTTCTGCATTAAGGCTGATTGTTAATGTTCTCCTACTGCTTTTGCACTAAACTGGCTTCCGCCTGCAATCAAGGCGAGGGTGTATACGGCGGGGGAGGAGCTAACCTTGTGTTGTTTGCCTAGTGTCAGCCTCCAGATGGCGGTAGCATACACCCACAGTACCTGTGTCCCCCAATGAGCGTCTCGGAGAGAAGGATTTTACGGTGAGTACTCACAAAAATCCATGTTTCTCATGTAAGCATCCGTATGTAATCTGTATGGCATCCGTATACCGTTTTTTTCTCGCAGGCTTGCAAAACGGACATATAATGGAGCCCAATGACAGGTTTTCAAATCCAAACGAAAGAATAGATATATACACATAGAATACATATATACATATATATATATATACACATGTCATTGAGACACATATATATTTATATTTCAGAGTTCTTCATAGCAGAATAGCCGCTAATTCAATTGCCGGCTTCTGTCAAATCATTCCCCAACCCGACATGAAATGACACATAGTTTACATACAGTAAACCATTTCATTTCATGTTTTTTTATTTGTCCCTGACTAATAATTAGATGAGGGTTTGTGTGCAAAATTTGGGAGGTGTGGGTGTTAATTTAAGGGGTTAATTTGTTGTAAAAAAAATGCGTGTGCTCCCGCTGTAATTTGTCAACAAGAGAGGTAAAGCAGATGAGTGAGGGCAGATTTTAATAGCCATGAGAGGGACCATTGTTTTTGGCCCCCCCCCGGCTACAAAAATCTGCCCCCAGAAACCCCAGAAATGGCACATTTATAAGATGTGCCAATTCTGGCGCTTATCCTCTCTATTCCCATTGCCCTGTAGAGGTGGCGAATGGGTTAATATAACAAAGGGTTAATGTCACCATTCGATTGTAAGGTGACATTAAGCCGATTAATAATGGAGAGGTGTCAATAAGACACCGATCCATTATTAACCCTAGACTAAGAAAGGGTTAAAAACCACACACAGACATTAATTAAAAAGTCTTTTAATGAAATAAATACACCAAGTTTTTGACAAATTTTTATTAGTCTGGTAATCCAAAATAAAACCATGACCTGCAACAAAAATAACATAAAAAATCACCAATATCCTTACCTCTCTGCTGTTCAGTCATGTCCCACGCTGCAATCCATCAGAAGGGGTTAAATAGTTTACAATGAGGACCGGTGCTAATGCGACCAGCCTCACTGTAATCTACTACAAAATGAATCAATTCAGCTCTACGCAGCCTCAATGGCTGCCTGTAGATGAACTAATTACCGTGGGAACGTTTCTGACTTTTTTTCCCACGGTCATTAGTTCATTCACAGATCAGCTGGGGACTCCCCACAGCCTCAGTGACATCAGCAGGAGTCCCCGGCTGATCTGTGAATGAACTAATGACCGTGGGAAAAAAGTCAGAAACTTTCCCACGGTAATTAGTTCATCTACAGGCAGCCATTGAGGCTGCTCAGAGCCGAATCAATTCATTTTGTAGTAGATTACAGTGAGGCTGGTCACATTAGCATCGGTCCTCATTGTAAACTATTTAACCCCTTCTGATGGATTGCAGCGTGGGACATGACTGAACAGCGGAGAGGTAAGGATATTGGTGATTTTTTATGTTATTTTTGTTGCAGATCATGGTTTTATTTTGGATTACCAGACTAATAAAAATTTGTCAAAAACTTGGTGTATTTATTTCATTAAAAGATTTTTTAATTAATGTCTTTGTGTGGTTTTTAACCCTTTCTTAGTCTAGGGTTAATAATGGATCGGTGTCTTATTGACACCTCTCCATTATTGATCAGCTTAATGTCACCTTACAATCAAATGGTGACATTAACCCTTTGTTATATTAACCCATTCGCCACCTCTACAGGGCAATGGGAATAGAGTGGATAAGTGCCAGAATTGGCACATCTTATAGATGCGCCTTTTCTGGGGTGTCTGGGGCAGATTTTTGTAGCAAGGGGGGGCCAAAAACAATGGTCCCTCTCATGGCTATTAAAATCTGCCCTCACTCACCTGCTTTACCTCTCTTGTTGACAAATTACAGCGGGAGCACACACATTTTTTTACAACGAATTAACCCCTTAAATTAACACCTACACGTCCCAAATTTTGCACACAAACCCTCATCTAATTATTAGTCAGGGACATATAAAAAAAACATGAAATGAAATGGTTTACTGTATGTAAACCATGTGTCATATCATGTCGGGTTGGGGAATGATTTGACAGAAGCCGGCAATTGAATTAGCGGCTATTCTGCTATGAAGAACTCTGTGAAATATAAATATATATGTGACTCAATGACAAGTGTGTATGCGTGTGTGTATATATATATATATATATATATATATATATATATATATATATATTCTATGTGTCTAGATCTATTCATTCGTTTCTTTATTAAACCTGTTAGTGTGATTTTACTGTATAGCGCACTGAATTGCCGGCTTTTCTAAAAGACACCGGGTGCGTATTTCTCGCAAGTCACACGTGTGGTCCGTGTGTAATGCGTATTTTTAGTGCACCCATAGACTTACATTGGCATACTATGGCCGTAGTACGCTGACAATCGCAGCATGCTGCGATTGGCACGGACCGTAAAATATACGCAAGAAAAATACGGAGAATTATTGGTCTGTGTGCAATGCGGTTTTTTATCGCCTCTCACTCGTCCGTATTCCTCTCTAGTGTGACGCCGGCCTTATAGTCCGAAAAATATGGTGCTTATTTCAACCGCTATATATCTTATCAGAAAAATCTGCTTTTTTCTCCACCAGGACTGATCATTCATTCTCAAATCCTAAATTCACACCTGTGTCTTGGTATTATGTCTTAGTTTGCCTGTGTCCTGGCTGTGTGTGGCCTCTAGTGTTTCTACTACTTGCTCCATACATGCTTTGCAGTGTCCTGTCTGACTGTCGACTCCAGTGCTTCTAGTTCTTGTTTCCTGCTGCCTTACCTACCTACTGCAGCAATGTCTGGAATCCGTGTGCTCACTCGGACCTGGGTTTAGAGGATCCACATTGCAAGGTGAACCCTTAACACCACCCTTCTACAAAGCATCTCATCAAAACAGCTGTCCTGTCCTATCTCAGTAATATGACAATATGTATTCACTGAAGGCAGATTTTACCCGTGAATTGACAATTTTGATGGTGAATGTTCAGTCCTAGCTGAGAAAGAAGCAGATTTCTTTCTGAAAAAAAAATGTATTGCAAAGTTTCTTATTTTCGTCTGTATTTATGAAAATAAAATTAAAAAGAAAGTTACTCTTTAATAACCATATATAAGGGAGATGTCGCACAGTAAAGGGCATATAGTTGTCACTGTTCTGCTCCAGAAATCCCACTTTTGGGTGTGGTTTATATATTCCCTGTCTCTTTTTGATTCAGGTGTCCCAGGAAATCTGGGATAGTTGAGAATGATGTATTTACATTAAGATATGTTAGGAATTGCACAAGAAATTAGCTTTACTTGCATAAAAACTTGTTTTTACTCCGCCTTATCTTGATATGTGTTTATTTGGGATTATTAGAATTTATTCCAAAAATTAAAAGATCTCAAGATCTCCAAAAATAATTTTGCTGCTATTTGTTATGTTTCAAAAGAGATACTTTATACAATATGTTCTTGTAAATGTGTATAACTAAAATGATCTAGTAAAATGAACAGTTCCTCATTAAAGATTATATTGTGGATTTTTTTTCCTTAATTATAAAAGTTATTTTTTAGTAATGCAAGAGGATTTTCTTAACTAATTTCATTAAATAGAGCAAAATGCCCTGGTGGCCAAGTTAAACAATGTGTTGTACTAAAGTACTTGGTAGACATGTCCTAGAATAACACTTTTCCTAGTCAATCTGTCATGTATTTGCCTTAATAGAACTGTCCTGTCAACTTTAAGTGCTATTACTTATAATCAGAAGTGTCTGGTCAGCCGCCAAGCTAACACGCTTAATGCTGAGACAAGAACTGCTTAAATATTATTTTTCCTTGGTTTCATAGTCACTACAAATCTGTCTGTGCAAGCAATTCTGGCAAATAAAATGTTTGCTAGCAGCCTCACCAAATTGGGTGTCAATGTCAGAGTCATAATTAACCCTTAAATCACAATATCAGCCAAAAAAAAAAGAAAAGGGGGGCGCACTCTCCATCAGGGGGTGGGGGAGAACAGACGTGAATGCAAATGAAGATGCCAGCACTAGCACTTTTGGGATCTTCTCCCTGCCCAACTTACAGCTTGATGAGGTCATGTCATCACGCTGCAGATGTCATGAAAGTGCCGCAGAGGATCGAGATATGGTAAGCGCTCGTAGAGTTGGAGACATGGGCATATAATACACAGAGGGGCCAGTATTGGGATGCTCTAGTGCAGCTGGATCTTTGTGAAGATGCTGCAGTATAAGGGGCTCAATATGGGGACATAGCAGAATAGGGCAGTTTAATATGAAGATGGGGAAGTATAGGGCAGCTCTATATAGAGATGGATCTATATATAGTGGATTTTGTAGACATAGTAACGTAGGGTATTCTGTATCAACATGGGGCAGGATAAGGGGCTCTATATGGAGATAGAGAAGTATAGGGTGACTTTGTGTGGATATGGGGCAGTATAGTGGGCTTAGTATGGCAATTGGACAGCATAAGGGGGCTTTATGGATATGGGTCTTTGGGGTCTTTGTGTGGAGGTGGGGCAGTATATGGAGATGTTTCAGCATAGGGGGCTCAATGTGGAAATGAGACAGCGTTGGGGGGCACTGTGGAAATAAGGCTAGCTTCACACTAGCGTTTTGGGCCGGAGCGCACGGCCGCCGCTAAGCCCCGCCCCCTCCAGTCATCTCCACCTAGTATAGCACATGGCTGCATGCGATCTGCACACCCTATCTTTAGCGTAGGGTGCGCTGACCGTGCGCTAGTAGAATTTTGCATGCGCTGCGCCCTTTTGACGGTGCGCCGGTGTGCGCCAAACGCACTATGTTGCATTTTGGTGCGCTCAGAGCACTGTCAAAAGAGCGCAGCGCACGCAAAATTCTACTAGCGCACGGTCAGCGCACGGTCTGCACTAAAGATAGATACTAAAGATAGAAAGATAGGGTGTGCAGATCGCATGCAGCCGTGTGCGATACTAGGCGGAGATGACCGGAGGGGGCAGGGCTTAGCGGCGGCCGTGCGCTGCGGCCCAAAACGCTAGTGTGGAGCTAGCCTAAGACAGAATGCTAAGCTCAGTATGGAGATTGGGCAGAATGGAGTGGCATCTCTGTATGGAGTTGGGGCAATATGTGACAATTTGATATGAAGATTGAGCAGTATAGGGGAACTCAGTCTGCAGATAGATCTATTTGGGCAGTTTGTGACAAGAGATGGGACAGTTTGGTGGGCTGTCTATGAAGGAGGGGCAGTGCAGGGATCAGAATGGAGAAAGGGCAGTATTGGAGAGACAGTGTGAAGAGGGGGCTCAATAGGGAGTGGAGGGGGTCAGTACTGGGAGAAAACAATGTGGAGGTCATGATTCATAAAGAAAGAAGGTGTTTTGTGTTATGAAAGGGTCACCGAGGAGGATAGCAGGACCAGGCTAAGCCACCAGAAAACCAGAGAGGTTGGTAACTAAGCGGATTGCAGACCCCCTGAACCTATCCACACAACTAGCAGTAGCCGTGGAGCATACCTACGATGCCCTAGATGCCTCGGCACAGCCGAAGAATTACCTCAGCCTAAAGCAAGAAAGGTGAAATCTAAACTGCCCCGGAGCAGACCCCAAAGGAATAGACAGCCCCCAAACATATATTGTCGGTGAGACAAGATGAAAACACAAACGCAGGCAGAGAAATAGACTGAGCAAATGATGGGGCCCAAACTGACTAGACAAGACAGGAAAGGAAAGACACTGTCTGCAATCACGCAAAAACCCTGAAAAATCCAACACGTCTGATGCACAAAAAACACTGAAGTCACACGACTTCGCCCCCACTATATCAGCACTCTGGTATATACTGAAAGCAAAGCAAAAAGAGACCAATATAACAGGGGACAGAATAAACTGACACAAGCAGTAACATATGGGTGGTGATCCAGCACAGCCCCAGCAGGAGCAAGCTGACCCGCACAAAGCAGAGATAGACAAAACCAGATCAAATGCAAAAAGATTAGCAAATGAACCACTTAGCTGAACCATGCAGGAACAGAGCAGGAGACATCAGACCTCAGAAGGCACAGGAAGAAAATCACCAGCAGAAATTGAAGGAAGTCAGCTGTCTTAAATACACCAGTCAGAAACTCCAGATCTCCAATCATCATCATCATTATCAGGTGGCAAGCCTCTTTCAATATGACCAGCTCCACTACCTCCAGTAACCACCAGAGGGAGCCCAGAAAGAGACCTCGCAACACATCTGACAATCTGACCAGCTCCACTACCTTCATTAAGCACCAGAGGGAGCCCATAAAAAGAATTCACAACAGTTTTGGGTATATCTCATAATTGAGGACAATGTGTCAGTTCACCAGGAAGTACAGTATGGTGGTAGTCATAGTTAAAAAGAGTGGAGCAGTATGATGGGAATATTTTATAGGAGGGGACTGTATGGACACTATGTAGCATATAAGAGGCAATGTGGGGCCATTTTTGTGCAAAGAGCACAGTGAGGTACAATTATTTATTCTTGGGCACAGTGTAGGGCTTATTTAGGGCACAGCATGGGTGGTCATGTTTATTCTATACTGTACTATGACTATGTCTTAGACCAAAGACACTGCAGAATGATGTAAAGCATAGTAACTTTTTAGTTTGATCAGCACCACCCATATCCTGACAATCTCAAGAAATGATAACATTGCTATTAGTGATGAGCGAACGTGCTCAGAGAAGATGTTATCCGTAGGGATGGGCGAATCTACTCATTAGGACTCGTTACTCTGCGAGTAGTAGGGGACTCGCAGGAGTCGGTACTCTGCGAGTTTCCAAGCGATTACTCGCACAGTAACGAGTCCAATGCAAATAAGGCTAAGTGCACACGTACCGGAACTCTCGCGGAAATTACCGCGAGAATTCCGGAATTCCATTCCGCGGGAAAATCGCATTTTAAATTCCCGCGATTTTCCCGCGGAAAAACTAGCATTTTGCAAGCGTAATTAGCTTGCAAAATGCTAGCGTTTTCCAAGCGATCTGTAGCATCGCTTGGAGAACTGATTGACAGGTTGGTCACACTCGTCAAACATAGTGTTTGACAAGTGTGACCAACTTTTTACTACTGAGGCTGCCTATGCGGCATCAGTAGTTAAAGATAAAATGTAAAAAAAAATAAAAAATGGTGTTATTCTTACCCTCCGACGTCCCGCGCAGCCTTCCCGCCTCTCCACGCATCCGTTCCCAGTAATCCTTTGCGAAAATGCCCGCGATGACGTCCGTTCTCGCGGGATCGCGATGTCTCGCGAATGACCGCGAGACTTTGCGATCCCGCGAGAACAGACGCCATCGCGGGCATTTTCGCAAAGGACTACTGGGAACGGATGCGTGGAGAGGCGGGAAGGCTGCGTGGGACGCCGGAGGGTGAGAATAACAATATTTTTTATTTTTAAATTCTATTTTTTACAGGGATATGGTACCCAAAGCCCGGAGGACAGTCTCCTCCTCTCCTCCGGACCGTGGGTACCATCCGCAATTGTTCTGCTTACTTTCCGCATGGTGTGCACAGCCACATGCGGGAAGTAAGCGGAACAATGCATTCCTAAAGAGTAAAAAAAATGGCAGCACAGGAATCGCTGCAATACTCGCATCCCCATTCATTAACATTGGACTCGCTAGACTCGCAACGAATAGCGAGTTTCCGAGTCAGACTCGTTAGAGTCTAGCGATTCCGAGTATTTCAGGATTCGCCCATCCCTAGTTATCCGTCCATGCTCAAGTGCTAACATAGTGTCTTTGGCGTGCTCGAAAAATATGTTTGAGTCCCCATCTCTGCATGTTTCACAGCGGTTTGACAGCCGTAACACATGCAGGAATTTCCTGTTTCTTAGGCTGTCCATTTGTTGTGGCTGTCGAACAGCCTCAAGACAAGCAGCCGTGGGGACTGAAACATAATATTCGAGCACACTGAAGACACATGACCATGCTCTGATAATGCCTCATTCAAGTGCGTTCGCTCATCACTAATTTCTTAACATTTGGTGCAATGGTTATCTTGTTACAGTGGCATATATTGTTAGTGTTAAGAGATGGGATATACAGCTCTGGCAAAAATTGAGAGACCACTGCACAGTTTTATAAAACACAGCTTCTCTACATGTCTGACAGCCATTCCATTCAAGTGTCAGTTGAATTCCAACCAGAGTACACCTCATTCTACTTAATTTGCTTCTTATTAGGTGATCTGTTGTGAACATTTTTGACCTGACTTCTGAGTTTGGGCTCTCTTTGGTGGTTGCTGCGGGTAATGGAGCTGGTCGGGTTGACAGAAGTCAATCACCTGAAGAGGATGATTGGAGGTAAGGGGTTACAGACTGGGATATTAAAGTCAGCAAGCTTCCCTCAGTTGTTGCTGGTGATTTGGTTTTCTTCCTGTGCATTTTGAAGTCTGCTTGCCCCCTGCTTGGTCCTGCATTGAGAAGATAAGTTATTTGTTTGCTGGAATCTTTTTGCATTTGATCCAGTTTTTGCTTTTCTCTGCTTTCTGCTTTGCTGTGTGGGATCAGCATTGTTCCCTGCTGGGACCAGTGCTGGACCCCGTTCCATATGCCACAGCTTATGTCAGTCTGTTCAGTATTGCTAGTCCCCTGTTATATCATTATCTTTTGTTTTGCTTCCAGTTCACACCTTTAATGCTGATCTAGTGGGAGAGAGGTCGTGTGGCATCAGTATTTTTGCATATCAGATGTGTTGGATTTTTCTTAGGGTTTTTTGCATGATTGCATACAGTATCTTTCCTGTCCTGTTCTATCTAGACAGTTTGGGCCCCATCATTTGCTTACTCTATTTTCTGCCTGTTTGTGCCTCATCTTGTCTCACCGGCAATATATGTTTGGGGGCAATCTATTCCTTTTGGGGTTCTACTCCGGGGCAGTTTAGCTTCCCCCTTTCTTGCTTTAGGCTTAGTTAACTCTTTGGCTGTCAGATTTCCTTTGAAAAAAATGTGGATTTTTCTGGAATTTTCCACTTAGAGATAAGTAGTGTCCATACAGTGTTATTGCTATCAGAATGTGTTGTTTAGGAAAATATTTTTGTCAATGAAAAATTTCCATGCATGTGTATTAGAAACATAGTATAATGTTGCTCCTTTCAGCAACCCAGAACTATGAAAGTGAAGCAACAGAACACTTATAGATATAAAATTACACTTGTGCTTTGCTTATTAATGAAGAATGGCCTACATACATGACTTGCAACAATCTGTAACCTGTATACAAGCTGTAACAAAACTGCTAGTGGAATCATGGCATGGTCCAATGCCAGATCATGTTATAATAATCAGTATTTTAGTACATTCTAACTGACATTTTAATACTATGGTTTTCTTGCCAAATTTTGCATACCTGAAGGGAATCTATCAGCAAGTTTGTGCAATTTCATCTGAGGGCAGCATGATGTAGGCAAAGAAACCCTCAATCTAACTATGTATCACTAGCTTCTAGTTGTTTTCCATAGTGTTTGATGTGGATTAGGTTAGGGATCAGTACGGGCCCAGTTCAGTTCTTTTACACCATACTCCCCTAACTATGCCTCTATGGATCAGGCTTTGTGCACTGGGACACAGTCATGATGGAGTGGAAAAGAGTCTTCCCCAGACTGTTCACACAGAATTGGAAGCATACAATTGATCAAAGTGTCGAGATATGCTGAAGCATTAAAATATCACTTCACTGGAGCTAAGGGGCTTAGTCCAACCCATGAAAAACAACCTTATTGTACGTATTATCCATCCTCCACCAGACTTTACTGGTGGTATAATGCAGTCTGTCAGATAACAACATTCTTCTGACATGTACCAGATCCAAACTCATCCATGAAAAGTCACGCAGAGAATTTGCTACTCCACAAAATACATTTTCAATCCCATGTTAGCTCGCTTTACACCTCTCCATCTGATGTTTGGTAATGTGTTTGGGTTAATTAAGACTTGTATACAGCTACTTGCGATGAAACCTGCCATAAAGCTCCCAATACAGTTCATGTGCTGATGTTAATGCTAGAGGAGGTTGGGAACTGTGCAGTTATGGAGTTCAGCATGGCTTTGGTCACTTTTATGCACTATGCCTCAGAACTTGGCAACTTCACTATATGTAGCTTTACATGATCTGGCACTCCATTATGGTTCCTAAAAGCCTCCACTTTTCCATGATACAAGTCACAGTTGACTGTGAAATATTCACCACTTCTGTGACCTATTTTTCTTTTTAAAAAGTGTGTGTTAATTCATACTGCACGGTTAGGGGCTATATGTTATTTATGCAGGAATGGAGCTGGAGGAAAAACCTGAATTTAGTCATTAAGATGTGTCCAAATAATTTTGTTCATATAGTGTACATTGAAAAAACATATCTTAAAGTCTTCCCAGTTTTCCTTTGTCTACCCTTCCTAATAATAGGCTCATAATTCCTGTTCTGCAGAGATCATTTTTCAGTAGTCATAGCATTATCAACACATGCAGGATTACAATGACTGATAACTCATATAAAAGATCACACAGGACTCCCAAAAGTAATGGCCACAGCTCACCTCCTCTCCCCTCCTGCACAGGTCATCATCAGGTCACAGAACATGCATAAGACAGTCCTTCATAGAAGTCAGTGAGTCATCTCCAGACAGATTTCTATCGTCCATGTGGCATATTTCTGGATGCTGCTAACAGAAGCTGAGGCAATGGGGCTGCCACTAACAGATTAGGAGACAATATTTCTGGTTTTAATTAATAAAAATATTTCTGATACAATCCCTTTTAAAACTATTTTCACACTAGCTTTTGTTAAAGCACATAAACGATGTGTTGAAGGATCGCATTTATTTCTATGGAATTTAGACTAATGTCAGTATATTCATTTTGGCTTCAGTTTGCATTTGTCTTTTCTAGATTTCTCTTTAAAATGATATGAGGAAACCAAAGTGCTACATTATTCAGTGGAGTAAACCAATTAATATGTTCACTTATCCATTTTTCTTTTCTTTTTTTGAAGATCGAGGTCAGCAGAAAGATTGATTGGGCGACCAATGCACAAAATTCAATTTCACAATCTGTTTTTAATCTTCTTTTGTTGGCTTTATGGGGGGGAGTTGATCTTCTGTGGATCTGCCTTTCCTTTCCTCATTGTCATTAATGGGAAAACTGAAAGGATAGTTTTTATTGTTCATTTGTTTTTTTATGCTTTTTCTTTGGTACTTTTTTGCAGGGCAAGCTGTCGTTTTTATTGGTTCCATTTTGGCATTCCTACAACTTTTTGATCACGTTATATTCAGTTTTGGGGGAGAAATTCTAACATTTCTAATCTAATATATAAAGCTCAATGTGTGTGTGTGTGTATGTATGTATGTGTGTATGTCCGGGATTGGCATCTGCACCGTCACAGCTACAGCCACAAAATTTTGCACAGTCACACGTCTGGACCCAGAGAGCATCATAGGCTATGTTGTGAGGCAAAATTTTAACCCCGCGCGTTCCAATTCACCAAACAATTTTGCCCCTATCTACATAATGGGGAAAAAGTGAAAGGAAAAGTGTTGGAGGAAAATTGACAGCTGCCAGATGTGAACAAGGGGGACTTAAAGAATGAGAGTGATGGTGCCAAAGAGTATATAATGTACAGTTGCTAAGGTGGGGCCGTGACATGGGATACTCACCACACACGGGGATATGAACACACACACAAAATGCGCCACACACTACCACGTGCTTCAACACATATACCACCCTCAGCACACATTTCACCACACATACACCAACCTCACCACATAAAAGTCGAAACACAAAAGTCGCCACTCAAAACTCGCCACGTGCAAAATTCCCCACATGCAAAACTCGTCACATGCAAAACTAGGCTCACGCAAAACTCGCCACACGTGCAAAACTCACCTCATGGAAAACTCGCCACACGCAAAACTTGCACACGCGGAAAAATTGCCACATGCACAAAAGTTGCAACACATGCAAAAGTTGCCTCACACAAAACTTGCACATACTCAAAACGCACCACACATAAAACTCGCCACGCGCAAAACTTGCCATGCACAAAACTTGCTACACACAACTTTCTACACGCATGTCGCCACACAAAACTCATCTCACAAAAGTCACTACATGCATGTCGCCACACGCAACTCAACACACAACTTGACACATGAAACTCACCCTAAAACACACACAAGTCTGGTATTATCCTTCAGAAATAAAAATCTGATTAATAAGCAGACAAACTACAAGAGCAACAAATGTACCATATAGGAAATATGGCAGCTGTCAGTTACATGACCTGTCTATTATGTGTATGTGTGAGCTAATATATACTGCCAGGGGGGAGGGCTTCCTGTTGGCTGGGGATTTATCAGGCTGCCAATAGCATCCAATCACAGCTCAGCTTCTATTTTCTACAGTTAATTAATCTGAGCTCTGATTGGTTAATATAGGCAACAAAGAACATTCTCAGTATAACAAAGCTTGTGTGAGGTAATAGCATGTCAGTTAGGGTGTGTTGGTGGAAAGACGGATGTCAGTCACATTACCACATGTGAGAGGATATAGAAACTGCCAGTTACAGACTATTTTTACAACAATAATGCCTCATAAGAAAAGGAATTCCAAGGCACGAATGTCAGCTGATGCAAAAAGAAAAGCTGCATTACGGGCCAATGAAAAATGTGAAGACCGAGAAACAAGACTGACACACATGAGAATAGCAGCTGCTTCCTCAAGCAACATGTATGTCAGTACCTGGATAAGAATGAGGTGATTAAACAGAGTCAGCATGGGTTTGTAACTAAGAAGTCATGTCAGATTTCCTTCTATGACGGAATCACTGATTGGGTGGATCAAGGAAATGCTGTAGATATAGTATATCTTGACTTCAGCAAAGCATTTGACAAAGTCTCTCATACAATCCTTATTGAAAAAATGACTAAGTATGGAATGGACAAGACAACTGTTAGGTGGATTCATAACTGGCTTAGTGATCGGACCCAAAGAGTGGTCGTAAATGGCTGCACATCCAGTTGGAAGAATGTCTCAAGTGGGGTACCACAGGGCTCTGTCCTGGGCCCTGTATTGTTCAACATCTTTATCAACGATTTAGATGAAGGAATTGAGGGTAAACTGATTAAATTTGCTGATGACACAAAGCTAGGAGGGATAGCTAATACTAGAGAAGAGAGAGAGAGGATTCAAAAAGATATAAATAAACTGGAGAAGTGGGCAGCAACTAACAGAATGGTTTTTAACAGGGAGAAATGCAAAGTACTACATCTGGGCAATAAAAATGAAAAAAGCATATACAGAATGGGAGGAATAGGGCTAAGTGACAGCACATGTGAAAAAGACTTGGGTATACTAATAGATCACAGACTGAATATGAGTCAACAGTGTGATGCAGCAGCAAAAGCAAATGCAATTCTAGGATGTATTAACAGAAGCATACAGTCTAGATCACGTGAAGTCATTATTTCCCTCTACTCCTCTTTGGTCAGACCTCATCTGGAATATTGTGTCCAGTTTTGGGCACCACATTTTAAAAAAGACATCAACAAACTGGAGCAAGTTCAGAAAAGAGCGACCAGAATGGTGACCGGTCTGCAAACACTGTCTTATGAGGAAAGGTTGCAGGATTTGGGAATGTTTAGTTTGCAAAAGAGAAGACTGAGAGGAGACTTAATAGCTGTCTACAAATATCTAAAGGGCTGTCACATTGTAGAAGGATCAACTTTATTCTCATTTGCACAAGGAAAGACTAGAAGCAATGGGATGAAACAATGGGAGGAGACACAGATTAGATATTAGAAAAAACTTTTTGACAGTTAGAGTGATCAATGAGTGGAACAGGCTGCCACGAGAAGTGGTGAGTTCTCCTTCAATGGAAGTCTTCAAACAGAGGCTGGACAGACATCTGACTGGGATGATTTAGCGAATCCTGCTTTGAGCAGGGGGTTGGACCAGATGGCCCAGGAGGTCCCTTCCAACTCTACGATTCTATGAGCCAATGAACTTTCTGAGCAGAGGGAAGCGAGGCTTTAAGACAAGAGAAGAAGAGCTGCTTCCTCAAGGGCCAATGAACTTTCTGAGGAGAGGGAAGCGAGGCTTGCAGACAAGAGAAGAAGAGCTGTTTCCTCAAGAGCCAATGAACTTTCTGAGGAGAGGGAAGCAAGGCTTGCAGACATGAAAAGAAGAGCTGCTTCCTCAAGGGCCAATGAACTTTCTGAGGAGAGGGAAGCGAGGCTTGCAGACATGAAAAGAAGAGCTGCTTCCTCAAGGACCAATGAACTTTCTGAGGAGAGGCAAGCAAGGCTTGCAGACAAGAGAAGAAGAGCTGCTTCCTCAAGAACCAATGAACTTTCTGAGGAGAGGGAAGCGAGACTTTCAGACAAGAGAAGAAGAGCTGCTTCCTCAAGTGCCAATGAACTTTCTGAGGAGAGGGAAGCGAGGCTTGCAGACAAGAGAAGAAGAGCTGCTTCCTCTAGAGCCAATGAACTTTCTGAGGAGAGGGAAGCGAGGCTTGCAGACATGAAAAGAAGAACTGCTTCCTCAAGAGCCAATGAACATTCTGAGGAGAGGGAAGCGAGGCTTGCAGACATGAAAAGAAGAGCTGCTTCCTCAAGAGCCAATGAACTTTCTGAGGAGAGGGAAGCGAGGCTTGCAGACATGAAAACAAGAGCTGCTTCCTCAAGGGCCAAAGAATTTTCTGAGGAGAGGGAAGCGAGGCTTGCAGACATGAAAAGAAGAGCTGCTTCCTCAAGGGCCAATGAACTTTCTGAAGAGAGGGAAGCGAGGCTTGCAGACAAGAGAACAAGAACTGCTTCCTCAAGAGCCAATGTTGTGAAATGCTTCTATTAGCTTACTTTTTGCCTTTTAATAATTACATTTCTATCTATTTGTTTTGTGGTTAAAATAAATTTTTGTTAACACATTCTATTTTGCTAACAGCAGTTATTAACCCGGGCAAATCCGGGTAGTACAGCTAGTTTTATTATATACTAGATGTTGTTCACTGTCTGGGACAAATATTGTAATCTTTTGAAAGTGGAGACCTTTAATGCGGTGGGCATAGCAAATATGTTTATATTTTGATTTACATAATGGAAAAGGTAAATGTCTGATGTATTTGAGGGTATTTTTAAATCTTATTTTTAATCTATCTTAAAGGGAATCTGTCATATCATTTTTGCTCTATGAGCTGTGGCCACCACCATCAAAGGCTTATCTACAGCATTCTGTAATGCTGTAGATAAGCCCCCGATATAACCTGAAAGAAAAGAAAAACGAGTTAAATTATACTCACCCAGGTGTCCGGTCAGGTACGATGGGTGTCGCGGTCCAGCGTCTCCCATCTTCTAGTGATGACGTCCTCCTTCTTACCTCTGCCGTGACTCCTATGCAGGCGTACTTTATCTGCCCTGTTGAGGGCAGATGTAAAGTACTACAGTGCGCAGGCACCGGACCTCTCTGACCTTTCCCAGCACCTGCGCACTGCAGTACTCTACTCTTCCCTCAACAGGGCAGATATAGTACGCCTGCGCAGGAGCCGCGACAGAAGTAAGAAGGGGGACGTCATCGCTAGAAGATGGGAGGCGCTGAACCAGACCGCGACACCCACCGCACCCGCACACGCCCCCCGATGAGTATAATCTAACTTGTTTTTCTTATCTTTCAGGTTACATTGGGGGCTTATCTACAGCATTACAGAATGCTGTAGATAAGCCCCTGATGGCGGTGGCCGCAGCCCATAGAGCAAAAATTGGGGGACAGATTCCCTTTAAACGATTTGTTTGTTTCCCTAGGGGACTTAAACTACTTGATTGCTGGTAGTCTATTTTTAATCTTCTTTCATTGGCTTAAACAGGGGGAAAAAAACTGACTCTATACCCCTTTCTTCCCTATTTTCTTTCATGAAAAAACTGAAAGGATAGGTTTTACTTTTTTTAATTTATTTTTAAAATTAAAAAAGTTTATACACCATACTTTATAGTAATGTAGAGTAGATAGTGATGATGACTGGACAGTTATTTCCAATATACTAATGCTTATACCAAGATATTTTTTTACCATTCTTATATTGCTGATGACTATACGATATACCTGAATTTAGTCAGAAAAATTAGTTGAAACAGTATTTCATACTAATTAAAACTTCTTTCCTGTTCTAATGTAGTGAAGATGTTAATGACATACATTTTTGCTTTCTAGGGTATTACCTCCTTGGTGTTCTAGTGTAGAATAGGATGTTCACATGTCCTCCTATTTCAAGTCTCTTTATGTAATGACCAATAGTTTAAATCGCCTGTTGTGATTGGTGGATCCTGTGTTGTCAGAGGCTTATAGATGAGTTACCTGTCATTGTAACCCTGCCATTGATAAGTAGCTTTCTGAAAATTCTTCACTATGACAATTGCACTCCATCTCAGAAAAACAGCCCAATGATTCTGATCACAGTTTGATCAGCATGGCCTCAGTTTCTCTTGGAAATGGAGAGGAAAAAAAAGTTTTTGTGCCCTCTCCATTTTGTTAGTCTGTTTAAATCGGTCCAATGTTTTTTACGGACCCATAGACTTGCATTGTCAATTTTGATCTGATTCTTGATCAAAATCGAACATGTCTCCAACTTTTTCCTCGGACCGAGTGGCACACAGCACCATAGAATAGCACTTGTTCTATATAATCGGTTGTGTGCATGAGCCTTAACACAAAAATCTTATGTAAATAATAGGTAATTCTCTGGTTATAGTTTCCCTTTATAGGCATAGCGCACAACAGTCAAGGTTTCCCTTAGGTATGTAGAGACGCCTGAAAAGGAAAATATCCATATATAGAAAAAAGCTATTGTTAAAAAACACTTAATCTTTAGAATCTTGCATCAAACTGTTAAAATGTAAGTTTTAGTTTTAATTGTACAGCACTTCCAAAGTGAATTAAAGTTTGTAAGTAAACAAATCGGTGGCACAGATTTATTACTTTCCATTGTAGAGAAACTATAGTAAATCTATAGGTGACCATACAGCATTGGGTACTATGTAGATAGCAGTCAGTGGTCTAGGCTGAGGGTGGGTGATAAGAAAGGCTTGGCATGTTGTAGGTCAGGGGTCTCCAACCTGTAGCTCGGGAGCCACATGTGTCTCGCGGTCCCATGAATTGTGGCTCGCGACTGTTTGCCAGCTTGGTGCATTAGGTCCAGGTCTAGCAAACAGGTATGAGGATCACATCTCAAAATGGTGAATTTTGTGAGTAGCCCTGCACAGAAGTGCAGATCTGGATGCACATTTACTGATCTTACGGGTTTAGGTATGGTACGCTGGAGGATGGTACTACCTGTTAGAGGAGGTGCTCAAAGCTTGATGTGACAGTGTGTTGGGAGTCCTTGATGGGAGAATACTGAATGGGGGTATTGTGGGAACCCCTGGATCTCAGTGTACTGCTTTCAAGTGATTTCTGTAGAAAAGCTTTGGTTATCATTATACCTGTAATGGGGACTTTGCTTGACACTGCTTTGAAGGCGGTGGGAGCTGGATGTGGCTCGTGACCTTCTCTCAGTGCTGAATGTGGCTCGCAACCCTCTCTCTAAGCTGAATGTGGCTCTCAAGGTCAGAATGGTTGGGGACCACGGTTGTGGGTGATGCTGTCTCTTCCCATCACTAAGTCTAGGAAATAGCTGGGATATGTTAAGGTGTTGACTCTACATATTAAGTGAGCGGTGCTCTTTACGGCCTCACCGCACCAGAATTTAATGCACGGATAGGCCGGGGAAACTGGAAGGCGCAACTGATATGGGTGATACAGACCATTAAAAACCTTGTGACTACAAACAGACCCACATTTTTCTCACTGATAAGGTAGAGCGGAGTATGAATACTTAGCCCAATCATTTAGGAAGTGGTTGAGGCAGGGGCCCGATAGGAATGGAGTCCCACTTCCACCTCCACAGCAGCAACCAACTTTTGTCACAAACACAAGGGGGGCCCATATACTCTTCTTACACAAAAGGTCCTTTTCTGTCTGGGTCCGCCACTGGGTTGAGGAATCTTGTGCTGTTCCTTCATTCTCCCCAGTCTTTGGACTTTAAGACACAGGGCCTTTTTTTTTTTTTTTTTTTTGCATGATTTTTTTTTCTTGTGAGCTTTATAATATGCAAAGTACAGTATATAGTTACTAATGTAGTTCATTTAAATAACATAATTTCACATCTAAGAATTTTTGTGAAATTAAATGTTTGCCATTATGTCATTATATAGTGTAAGTACATTTGTCACGGCTGTTTAACTTCAGTAAAACCGTAACTAATATTCACGGATTGCTCTCTATCACTGAAAATTCCACTATTTTTTTGTAATGCGAAGCTCTAAGGTTCTCTTATTTGTCTAGATACTAATGAATGTCACTGGGTGAAGAAGCATACATATCTGGTTAAAAATAGAATCAGCAGGAGGGTTTTTTTGGCTTAAATTTTTGTTTTGATCAATCAACTTTTAATTAAAGCAGTTCAGCTCTGACTCTATATGTAGCGAGTAAAACTTAAACATATACATTTCCAAAAACATGTAAGATCTTTATCTTAAGATGTGATGAAACAGAGGAAGTTTGAGAATCCGAGCAAAGTATAGCTTTGTTTCTTATTATCTAGTGTGAGCTCACACAACAATAGAGGCTTGCACATTGAAATATTTTCTCATTTGAAGACATAAATGGCTCTCTACCAGCCCCTTAACATGTAAAATGAGTAGGTTAGTTATGTCCAATACATCCAAAAAGAGCCAGGATAAAATAAACATGAGGAGTTGGATATCTTGGAAAAAATCTGTCATGGGTTTGGGTTAATCATCTCCAGAAGAATTTCAACTTGATGCCTGAAACGTTAGACTTCTTGGAGAAAGTAGTAAGGCCTGAGGCAGTGTTGATCTGAAGGAGTGCTCTCCATGGGTCAGATTTGCTCTGCTGGCAGAGTGCAAATCCAGTTCACTAGAGCAGCTATATGAAAAATACCGCTTTGACCTTCTACCGCGTGTACTTGGGCTACATGGACACAGTTGTGATAGCCACAGTTTTGCAATTCGGAATAAATTGCGAGATGAAACCTGAAATTCATTTTAAATCTGACTGTCTTACAACCAAAACATTCCATTAATCTTACATAAAGACCTTGACACAAGCCTATGCAATGAAAAATGGCCAGATGAATAAAATCCACGTGAGTAATTGTTGCGCGTTTATGACAGTTTTTTTTATTGTTGATTTGATTCGTCTTTAGAGAACTTCTTTTGAACATACTCCCACTAAGACAAGGTTAGGTCTATTCACATTCTTTTTCATCTGACCATTGTATGACCTGATAACTATTTCCTGAGCCTAAACAAGGTTATGACCTGGGTCTGGGAGAGCAAGATACAGATAATTTTAGAATCCATTTAAACCTAAATGATTTTTTTTTTAAATTGGGGGAGGACAAAGTCTGGATTAATTCCGTATTGAACCAAGTGTTTTCAACACTTGGATTTAATCGGAACGGTTAAAAATAAACACACCGTCTGTTGCCATGTGCAGAAGTTCGTAAGGTTGACATTGTTTTTTAAATAAAATAACATAAAATGGAAGAGCCGTGTTTCCCTCCATGCCATTAATGCCAGATTTAAAGATGTGTTTAATTCAGCTTGTTGAGACTTTTCCTGCTTGAACATCCTGATGAAGAACCTATTTATGCTGAAAAGATAAGTTTGTAGGTCATTCAAACGGAAATCTTCAAAAATATAGGTAACTTTTTATTTTATGCATGTATCATCAAGATTTAGTTATAAAAATAAACATAAGTCAAACATAGGATAAACCAAAAATTAGTTAAAAATGGCACTAAGAAAAGCAGTTGAAAGAAAAATTGTGTGAATGAGATGCTAATAAACTTTTGATCTGTAAGCACACACAGCATATAGTTAGCAGATATAAAAATGACCTGTCACCAGGTGAAACATGGCCAGTTTTTGTTCCTATTTTATTCCAGCTGCTCCTCTGAACATTGTTTTTTTTTCTTTTGTTTTATGATCTTTCCCATGAGTCGTTACTCACAAGATTCTCTGGGGCCATGTCTTTAGGCTGCTCTGCATAATTACACGGTGAGCAATGCACCCTTGGTAGAGACCATAAAAATTTGCACTAAATTTTAAGACCCATATCTTTGGCACTATATAGTGGGTTTAAAAAAAACATACTCCGGAACAGTGGGAATAAAATAAAAGTAAAAAATGGCCACTGATGACCTGGTGTACGATCCTTTTTAAGAGCATGCTTTGGATTTTTGAATGCATAACATATAATATCTGTTGGGGATGTCTCGCAGATTTGCCATACATAGATTATTTTATTAAGGGGATGAAATCTTCATTAGAATCTGTATGTGAATCCAAAATCCTCATATAACAAGTGCATTTTACTGCAAATTTGGACAATCTCAATAGCAGAATTTTTGCTGCGTTCTACAACATTTTAGTTGGTTAAGACCTACTGTGGTGCAAATTGCTGAAAAAGTTTAATGAGTTGTCACATAAATAATGTATGCAGTGTCCCCTATCCAAGGGATATGTGAAAAATGGACTATTGCTGGGGGCCTGACCAGTGAGTCACCTTCCACTCATGAGAGTAGTCTAAACCGTTAATGGTCGAACATGCTGACAAATTTATTTACATAGGGATCAGTACCGGTCTGAACAGCTGAAACCTCAGCAATCATTCATGTATCATCTGTCCTGTACATAGGTGATAAAAGTTTTTTATTGTGCGACCACTTGTAATGCTGGCAATGACTGCAGTCTGTGAAGAGACAGCATGCCGTGAATGGGACTGCAGTTATAGTACCTTTGCTGACCCATTTCCACCAATGAAGGCACATGAGCATAAGAAATGGATTGTAGAGAAATGGAAGAAAGTATGCAGATCTGATGAGTTTTGTTCTTTTTTTACATCCTGTGGACAACTGACTGCATGTAAATTGCTTAGCTAAAACAAATGGCACTAGAATGAACCATACTAAAGTAAGGTATCAAAAGCATTGTGATCTTGATATGAAACCTTGGGTCTTGCCATTTATGTGAATGTTACTTTGACATGTGCCGCCTACCTTGAAATGTTGATGACAAGTACGCCTCTTTATGGTATCAGTATTCCTATATTCCGAAAGGGTAATGGTCCCTGTCAGCAAAATAATGGCAAAAATTGTTCAGGAGTTGTTTGAGGTACATGAGAAGGATCTGGCTTTGACTTCAAATTCTGGAGATCTAAATTCAGTTGAGCATCGATCTAAAGCTGCCATACGCATTAGATGAATGTTCGCCACACTCGCCGATTATGGTGACATTTACCGACCATCTAAAAGTATGAGTATCTTCCAGCTCTCACATAATCTGTCAAGGAAAAGAAGGATCAGGCAATGGGAATTTTAATGACTGATCCATTAGCTTTGAATGGAGATATGCCACTTCATGGACCAGCTTTCTCAAGTACACATGAAGACATGGCTGAGCGTTGAGCATGGGGGTATTTGTTCAGCTGACAGCTATCTCATGTGTTTGGCCAGCTTTATTGAACATAAGGGATCAGGTGCTAACATGTTGGTATAGTTTCCGAATGATAACTCTAGAAGGTTACATGCCTCCATAGATTAAGGCTGTTTAGGTAGCACAAGGTTGACCTGCCCAACACTTGTAGGTTTGGTAGTTTTCTAATATGGATGATCGATGTAAAAAAAATTGTGCCTTCAAGCAGGTACTATATGACGTACCTGCTAGTCGATAATACTGGATCTTGTAGACTGCAATACCATAAAAGGTCCATACAGGGTGGTCGTGTGATGTATAACCATACTTGAAACTTGTATTCACTTACGTTGTTGGTTTGGCTTCTTCTTATCATTTTAGTGTATAAGCATTTGGATTATTTGAATAATCTTTTGTAGATTTATTAACATTTACTGCGTTTTTGTATGATATTGAAAACAAAGATAGCTAAATGTGTGACATTTTTGTTACGGAAGGTTAATTATTTTTTGTATAAATATCCAGTCATACACGATTGTAATAGATTTACCTTTAATCTGATAGGGAAAGCTTGTCTTTTGGAAGGCCGCCAGACTAAGAAATAAAATACACTGTCCTTCAGATGGCTATCAGATCAGCCCTCTTCCTAGGCTTTTTGGGTACAAATCTGACAGCATTTGCTTTCTAATTATGTAAACACTTGCAAAATCAGCAATTTATCTTAGTTCTGGCTGAGGGTGGCAGCTTCAGCTGTATGCAGTAATAATAAACACAGAGGGAATGAGCAGCCACTTTCACATATGACAAATTATAACAATTGAACTTGAAGGTAAATGGTGTAATCAGGCTCTCTGACCATCATTTGTCATGTTATTTTTACCATTATGAAATCTCAAATTTGAAATTTTGTGACTATTATAGTGTAAAATGTCTTCACAATTAGAGAGCTGTACATTTTATATTTTTATTTTCACACTCCTAGGAAGGGTTGTGTTATTTTCTAAGGAGATATAATGCATAAAAGTTAGCTGCACTAACAAGAGAAATTTGCCAAACACTTTAAAATACTTTTCTAGGTATATTTTCATACTTATGGTACTTAGTTTTGCACCCTTCATGTCAAAGGTATAGTAAACTTTAGCTATCTAGTAAATCTTTCCAAGTGTGTAGGAAGTGATTTTCCATTTTTCCATTTCCACATTAATCAATAAAAATATTGACATAAAGTGGGTGAAAAATGTATTGAACATGTCACCAATTTTCTAAGTGTGTATATGTATGTATATATATATATATATATATATATATATATATATATATATCTAAAGGTGCTATTGACATGAAATTCTCCGCAGAAGTCAGCAACAAGCCACACAGGCAAAGAAATTCAACAATAAGTATCCATAAATTAAGTTAAAAAGTAATGGGAAAAAAAAGAAGAAAAAGCATTGAAAACACTTACTGAAATTTATTTAATACTTCTTACAAAAGCCTTTGTTGGTGATAACAGTGTCAAGACCCCTCCTGTATGGAGAAACTAGTCACATGCATCGCTCAGGTGTGATTTTGTCTCATTCTTCCATACAAACACTCTTCTAATCCGGAAGGTTGAGTAATATGCTGTGCCTTTTGGCCTCCAAACATGGTGTGTATTATATCATCCAAAGAGTTCAATTTTGGTTTCACCTGACCAGACTATATTCTCCCAGTATATTCTCATGTTGAGAAAACTTTAAACGTGCTTCAACATGATTTTTGCTCAGCACCTGAGTCTTGCGTGGTGAGCGTGCATACAGGCCACGGTGGTTGACTGCATTACTTATAGTTTTCTTAGACGCAATTGTACCTGCTGATTCCAGGTTTTATGTAGCTCTCCACAGGTGGCCTCAATTATGGCCACAACAGTGCTCACTGGAACCTTCAGTATTTTAGAAGTTCACTCTCTTAATCCATGTGTTCAATACTTTTTTGCTGTCATTTCTCATTATTACGCATAGCTTAATTTATAGACACCTATGTCTTGATTTTTTTTCCTGTGTGGATTGGATGGGTTGTTACCGACATCTGATGATATTTTCATGTCAAGAGCACCTTTAGAAATATATTTACTTAGAAAATAGTGTACGTATACTTATTTCACCTGCTGTATTTTGGTCTAGTCTTAAAGAGAACTTGTCATCTCATTTTTAGACCCTAAACTAACATCATATGTGTAAATCATCTGAGATGTTCATGACATCCATACGAAGTTCATTTCTCTGTTTTCCAGAAATTTATCAGTGAATGTTTATGTAAATGAGCGTGGCTTGCACTTACAGTTCTCCGGCCTCTTTTCCTCTTTCTTCTCCTGCCCTCAACTTCCTGTCTGTGACTGACAGATCACTCATCTCTAAGACCTGCTCCCCTGCCCGAGATCTCGCAAATGCAATACATTTTCCAGTATGGTGTATGGGGAGTAAGGTCCTAATCATGTTGTAAGGGCCAGATTATCAATATTTGATGCCCTTGGAAATTACGGCACTTACATGAGTTATTGAGAGGGAGAGCAGGTCACAGAGAATGACCTATCAGACACAGACAGGAGGCTAGTGGCAGGAGAAGGAAGAGCAACTGGAGAGCATTAAGTGCAGAAAGAACCCCCTGCACTTGCGAGATCATTTCCATAAACATTTAAGAATGGATTTATGGGAAAGGAGGCACGGACTTATAATACAAAAGTATGGTTTTATCTACTAAATCATTGGGACTCCTACAGTAGTTTTTGACCTCCCATTCTAAATCCATAGGCAGTAATATGGAATCCGTCCACTTTTGCAGGTAAAACAATCTCCACTGTACTGGAAAGGCATTCTGCAAGATTTTGATGTGTTTTGTACATTCATCTAAAATACCATTTGTGAAGACATGCACAGATGTTGCATGAGATGACTTAGGTTGCAATTTCCTTTGTAGCCAGTAATCTTGTTCTTTGACTCACCCAATCATTGCTTTACACTGTGTGCAGAATTATTAGGCAATTTGTATTTTTGATGGATAATTTTATTATTGAACAACTACAGTGCTGTCCTTCAATCCAAATGGTTAATAAACCTCAAACCTGAATATTTAAAGGGGATATCTGAGACTCTGTGAAAGCAAAAAAAAAGTGGCTAAGCCCTGAGAGGAAACTAGTGGCTACCTACCTGCCTATTGTGCCCGGCACAATTCTTTTTCAGCACAGAATGGTCATAGACCTCTCCTGCCAGCGATCCAGCTGCCTCTGCTGACGTCACGTCGACAGAGTGTCAACTTCTTTTACGCTGTGCTCTGTTTACAGGGCCTGACTGCCAACGTCATTCTGATTGACAGCTGGATCCCCGTTAGCTAATTGGGGGAGCTGACTGTCAATCAGAATGATGTCAAAAGTCACACCCTGTCGACATAGCAGGGCGGAAAAGAAGCCACTGTTCTGTCAATGTGACATCAGCAAAGGCAGCTGAATCGCCGGCAGGAGCAGTCTGTGACTGATTTGTGCAAGGGAAGAATGACACCGGACACATCAGGAAGGTAGATAGAAACCACCTGCCTGTTTGTATTTAGGCACATTTTTTGTTTTTTGCAAAGTCCTGGATATCTCTTTTAAAAAAAGTAAAGTTTGTATTTCCTAGGATAATATCTATGTGTGTGTAATTATTGAGCAGCTATTAGTGTGTGGAATTATTTTGCAACTAAATAATGTTATTTTTCCCATGTCATTATTTATTTTCCTCTGTTAGGCCTCTTTCACACATCAGGTTTTCGCCGTCAGGCGCGATCCGGCGCTTTTGACAGAAACCGGATCCGGCGAAATGCAATGCCGGATCCGGTTTCCCCCCCATTGACTTGCATTTGCGCCGGATCGTGCCGGATGGCCATGCGTTTCATCCGGTTTTCGCCGGATCCGGCAATGTGTCGCAATGTGTCGCGATCCGGCGTCTGGAAAAAACGTCTACTGTAACGTTTTTTGTCTCCGGCGAAAAAGCCGTACCCGCCGGATCCGGCGCGTCCGGCTTTTTCACACAATGAAAGCCTATGAGCGCCGCAATGCGCCGGATCCGGTTTTTTTGGTCTGAGCATGCTCAGTAGCTCTGCCCACAGGAGATATATAAAAGCAAGACAATGGGACCCTCAGCCACACCCAACATGCCACCCAAGCCAAGAACCAGGAGCAGGAGAAGGCAGCAGACATCTGCAGCAGCAGCAGCACCATCAGCACCACCCCAAATGGAGCAGCATGCTGAACGGGAGGGGAGTCCAGAAGCAGATGAGAGACGGTAATTATCAAATCCCCCATTCCTCCAAACTAGGGCCATGGAATATCAAGATATTCATTGGCCCTTTGTTTCTCTTTATTCAACAGCCGCCAAAGAGATGCAGCAGCAGCAGCAGCAGAAATGGCATCACTGGCAGCAGCAATACCCACAGCCATGGAGTCTGGCCATCAACAGGACAGCACATCTTCTTCTGGGAGCCCTCCCTCGCATCGTCAGCGTTTGACGGTAAGTTTTTATTTCCAAAATCCATCATCTCTGTAATATATGTCTATTCATTGCCTTTTATTTCAAAACAGGAATCACAAGATGAAGAGGAGCTCCCAGAAGAAGAAGGAAGGGGTGGACAGACACCTGGAGTGGGCTCACAATTCGTAAGTTTTTTGCATCAAACGCAGAAACACAACATCACACTACACACAACACATAGAAAACAATGTTCTGCAGACCACACACAGCAAACAAATGCCTACATCCAAAGACATAACATTTTTTGTTTTCTTCTCTAGTCTTCCCAATCTGGTGCTCGGCCAAGAGGTCCTCGCAGTGCCTCCCAGGGTCGTCGGCGACAGCAACGCGGCGGTCACCAGCGTGTAAGTATAAATATTTTTGCTTTGTTTTTTTGCACTTTTTATTTCATTTCTTTTGTGGAGGCTAATTATGTTATTTTTGTCTTTTTCTTTAACAGCCTTCACAGCGTGCTCCCGACTCTGACGGTGAGGATGGAGGGATTGATGTGGACCGCCTCATCGATCTCGTCAGAGAAAGGGAGCCGCTCTGGAATATGGCTGACCGCCGCCACGCTGACCTGATCATTACCCAACGACTCTGGGAGGAAATCTGTTCTCTCCTTGTGGGCCGCTGGGAGGACCTCAAAGCTCGGGCCCAGATTAAAGAGCGTAAGTATATACAGTAACGGTTGCTTGATGTAAACCAGTGTTTCCCGAACTCCAGTCCTCGTGGTCCCCACGGATCATGTGTTCAGGATTTCTATTTACTATGGAAATCCTGAAAACATGACCCCTGGGGACCATGAGGACTGGAGTTTGTGAAACACTGATGTTGTATACTAACCACTCCTTTCTCGTTTCAGGGAACAGAATTGTGAATCGGTGGCGGTCTGTGAGGGATCGTTTCAAGAAGGAGTTCAATAAAGAGATGCGGGCCCCGAGTGGATCTGGAGGACGCAGGAGCAAGTACAAGTACGCACAAGCCCTGTCGTTCCTCCGGGAAACAATGCTCACCAGAAGGTAAATATTACACACCACATGTGAAAAAAAATGTTAGATGTAACTTTTTTTTTTCAGCCAGGGCCATACCATGTCAGTATTTTAATTGTTTTTTTTTCTCTTTATTCCACAGCACGGTGAGCAGCACTCGGGAGCCTGCACGATTGGACCCTTCTGAGGCGATCCCTGAGGAGACCGGCACCGAGGGACACTTCGACCGCCCCGGTACATCTGCACCTTCCCAGCCTTCCCACACATTCGACCCATCTGTCTCATCCACCAGCACAGGAGCATCGTGGCCGCCTACATTACATGAAGCTGCTGGTGAGGAGATCGCTTTCCCTTTACCCCACCCTTCTGCCCCTGCCGCCTCTAGTACACCTGCGGGTACTGGGCGGCAGCGGCAGAGGGGTCAGGAAAAGAGTTATGCGCAAGAGTTATTGCATCTGAATGCATCTTTCCAGAACTGTCTCAAAGTCTTGTCAGAGCAAATCTCCGCAGGCTTTCAGCAGATCAACTCCAGCATTCTGGAGGTGAAGACACTTCTGCAAACCATGCATTCAGAAGCAAGATCTTCGCCAAACCACACCTTTTTCAGGTCTGTTGTGGAGCGCATGGAAACACTATCTCCTACCCAGCAGATGCATGTAATGCATTCGTGCCACGGTGCTCTACAGCAGGTTACCTCCCAACCTCCACCTCACACCACTGTAGTTCCTCCACCTGCACCCCCTCCAGCCACTTTCCATCCTCCCCCTCCTATTACATACCAGCAACCTGCCCAGTACCAGCAACCTCCCCAGTACCAGTCATCTCCCCACTTCCAGCAACCTGCCCCGTACCAAACTCCTTCCCCGTACCAAACTCCTTCCCCGTACCAAACTCCTTCCCCATACAACTTTCCATCAACATCATCTGCTCCTACAGTCCCTGCCCAACCCTCCACTCCACCACCCACCACCTCTTCTGCTTCCCACATGTCCACCCATTCTGTAGTTTTTTCCACACCTTCACCTCTAACTGTTCCTTCCCCACCACGATCCCAGTCCTCTCTCCACACACCCAGTGTCGAAGTGTCCCGCAGCCCCTCCAGCAGTATTTCCACCCCACAGTACACAGAATTGTAATGTGTGTTTTTTGTAATAAAAATGCCCATTGGGTTTAAAACCTTTATTAAAAAAGTTTTTTGCACTTTAAAAACATTTTACAAAAAAAAAAAAAATTTAAATAAAAGTTAAATTATCGTTTCACAATGGTTGTCTGTCATTTCTTTCTGCGGCGAACTATGTTTTAAAAAAAGGTTAAATACAGGGTATTTCAAAGGTAAAAAGGTATTCAAAACCAGGTATAACTGTGGGTAAATTTTAGCTTTTTGCCACAGTTGTGTTCCTGGTTGTGTTTGAAGCAAAGTATTTCACCGAAAAAGTTGTGTTTATTGTTGGTGATTTCCTACCAATGTACACAACTTTTGTTAAAAGGTGAAATACTTTGCATAAAACACAACCAGGTACACACCTGTGGCCTAAAGGTAAAAATAGTAAGACCATGACAAGATAGCCAACTTTGGTTGGCAAAGGTATATACTGTTGGTCCAGAAGGTACACAAGTTTAGGGCAAAAATCTCTCACACTCTGTCATCCCAGTGTACTCTGCCTTGAGGTGACATAAAGTATAGTGGAAAATTGTCCCTGAAACCGTCACAGAACTTCTAGTGGTAATATTTCCAATGACAACATCCATCTTCGCCAGTAACTTGCTCTTCTCTCCAACCTGCACTTTCTTCTCTACAACCTGTCAAAGAAGGGCTGTAGGAACATGCTATATCTAGTTTTCCAGTAGCCAATCCCGTTCGGAAGGCCACAAGGGTCAATTTTAAAAACCGGATCCGGCGTAATCCGTCGAAAAACGGATAGAAAAACGGATGAACCGGATGAGACGGATCCGGTTTTGTCTGTCAAGAACAAGACGGATCCGGCAGAAAACCGGATCCGGCACTTCAGGTTTTACAAAACATTTGCCGGATCCGGCATTCCGGCACGACGCCGGATCGCGCCTGACGCCGAAAACCTGATGTGTGAAAGTAGCCTTAAAGTGAGAATAATAACCAAACAACTCAAAATGTACAAAAATACATTTATGACATTTAAAAAAAAAATCAGAGACCAGTATAGCCACCTTTCTTTATAATACAAATCATAAGTTTTCCATTCTTAGAGGCTGTCCAATCTATTGATGATCAACGTTTTGGGCAACACCAACCACCATCCACAGAGTTCCACACACTGTTCAGAAAGGTGGACTGTTTTCCTTCATTATAAAGCTCCCATTTAAGAAGAACCCACAAGTTCTCAGATGGGTTTAGGGCAGGTGAGGAAGGGGCCATGTCATTTTTCTTTCATCTTTAAGGCCTTTACTGGTCAGGCAAGCAGTGGAGTACTGTGATTTATGCAGTGGAGCATTGTCCTGCATACAAATCATGAATTTCTTGAAAGATGCCAACATTTTCTTTTATCACTGCTTGAATGAAGTTTTTGAGTCCATCTTCAGCCCAAAAAGGTTCAACCAGCTCGTTTTTAATTTTTAATAATACCAGCCCATAACAGGAGACCACCTCCAGCTTGCTGATGTCTGTTTCAAGGTGAATGTCTGCACCCATTACTGATCCAGCCACAGGTCACCCATCTGGTCCATCTGTCTTTAGATATTTTTTTGCCCAGTCTCGACATTTCAACTTGGGTTTCTTGTTCAGTGGTGGTCAGGTTTCAGCCTTCTTTACTTTGGCCACGTCTCTGAGCTCTTAACACCCTGTACTTCTAGGTACTCCAGAGAGGTTGCAGTTCTGGAATATGACAGCACTGGAGGATAATGGATTTCTGGTCACTTCACATTTGATTCTTCTCAAATCTTTAGCAGTTAATTTGCGTCTTTTTATCTCAACACTTATTTTCTTGCAACCCTGTTGCAAGAAATTGTTGATGTTTCTGTGATCACGCCCCAATATCTTATCAAATCCTGAATTATTGCAACCCTTCCATGTATAATTAGTTCTTGCAGTCTACCACAGTTACTGTGTTTTTTGTTTGTCCACTATTTTTTAAGTATTGGCCACATGTTCTCAATAGGATTAAGATATGAGGACTTTTATGGTCATGGATCCAAAATCTCAATGTGTTGTTCATTCAGCCACTTTTTTACTTTTGTCTTGTGACATTGAGCTCCATCATACCTGAAAAAGCATGTTCCATGACCAAATTGCTCCAGGATCATTTTGAAAAGTTAATGTTTGAGGTTGTGTTGATACCATTCTTTATTCATGGCAGTAGTCATAAGAAAAATTGTGAGTGAGCCCACTCACTTGGATGAAAATGAACTGCACACATGAATGGTCTAAATGTTGGCATGACACAAGACTCATGGCAGAGCTCACCTTTTCTTCTCTGGACAGTCTTTCTTTCAGATATTCCAATCAGTCTGAAGGGGGATTCAACAGAGGAGATATCTTTACCCCAGTCCTCTCCAGTTGTTACCCTATATAACCAGCAGAATGTTGGTGTTGAACCGATCCTCTTTGGTAGATGGCCATGTTACTTGCTGGACTTCCTTGATCACCCTGAAGCCTTTTGTTCCAGCAATTATTCAGACTGACCCCATTCAAAGAGAGTAGATCAAGTTAATTTTCTTGCAAGGAATGGCTTTTTTTGCATTTCATTTGATTACAATTCATAACAATTTTGAGTTAAAACAAATTGCCACTAAGAAAAATTGAAACAACAATCTATATTTGTGTCGGTCTCAAAACTTTTAGCCACAAGATTACACTGCAGGATAACAATGCTGAATCAATAGTCATAAAGAGCCATAGAATTTTTGAGTATTTTAATAAATAAGTTGTATGAACCGAAAAATCAAATAAATAGGTAAATAGGTTTTAGAAAGAGTTTTTATAGAAATGATGGGACCTATAATATAAGATATATAAAATATCTTTTGGAAATAAAAAAAAATACAAGAATAATATCCTCTCCTATTTGTTTTTCTGCCATTCTTGTTTTCAGCCATTTTAGCCCCATATATATACAGTAGTATTTGAGCTAGTAAAGAATGGGATCCTGCAATGTTTTGGTAAAAGTAACTGATCCTAACATTTTTATTATTTCATTTAATGGATTGCTAGAAACTTTTACAATGCAATAGTTTGATCTAATTTAACCTAGAAATGACCCTCTCTTGTTTGTTCAGATGACATTTCTAAAAGTGTGCACCGAGCTGTTTTTTAATACAATTATGTGCCATAGGACCTGACCTTTCAGTCTGTCCAGGGGAGGCCTGAATTGGCCTATTCTCTGATATTGTGACATTGCTTCTGTTGCCTCGATTGTGACCTCAGATTACAGGATACCCTTGAGAGCTGCAGATAATAGGCATGACTCCTGCTTTTTTGCCAAGTTTCCTTTTCTACCTCCAAAGGTATTGGAAGGAACATTAAACATTTAAAGTAAACTCATCTGAATATGCATGTAGGTGTTCCAAATTATAGAAAAGCCTTTTATTTTTAGATTATTCTAAATAAAATGTTATATTGTTTTCTACTTTTTTTTAAATAAAAAGTTCTATTTATTACACAAAATATTTTGCTAAAGAAAAATGTCACTTTTACTGAACCTTCATAGGCTAATACTCCAAGCTAATAGACTCCGGTTCTCCAAATTACTGGATTGTATGAGTGTGAGAAAAACTGGGTAAAAATTGGATCTTTTCGGCAGAAAAATTAATTTTTCCCACATCTGCTACCTTTAAACACTTGCATGTCTTATGGCATAAGTATTGTGACAATGGGGGGAAAAATAGATTTTTGAAGTTGTTTGCATCCTGCTGATGGCGCCAAAGCTAAAATGCCATAAAGCAAAACATGTTTAAAAATGTTAGATTTTATGCAAATTGCACACTACCCAGTACATTTTGTGATGCTATAAAGCCTGGGCTGTCAATCAAGGAAGAAGGAGGGGATAGATACAAAATAAGTAACTGGCAAGGTGCACTCGGTCACGCCAGTCAATTGTTTGACCAGTCATTTTGTGCCGACAAAAATCTCTTTAATGTGGAATTTTTAAGAGAGGAGGGGATTTATGTAGAAAAGGGACATCTTGGCCCCCTTAGTCATAAGGGGTTAAATGAGGCTGTTACCTCTGCACTCTCTATAGCAACCTCACTACAGTTTTGCATTTTTTTCAAAATACATATTGGGATGTTAGCATTCATTAAAAAAAATAAACTAAGTAGTAATGCATTAATTTTATTAGACATTTTCTCATTAAAACAGTTTTAGATACAACACATAACACTATCAAAATAACCAAGAGAGGACTACCACAGAAAACACTATAATTTACCATACATTGTGTAAAACATCCGACGATGGATGTTTCTATGGGTCTGCACTTCCTTCTGCAGTGGTCATGGATTTTTAGAACTCTTATTTCTGCGTAATATAATATAATGCATCAAATGAAGCTGTATTTTGTTATATTTTATGTTTTGATATCTGTAAGATAAGACGTTCTTTTTTCTTTGTTGAACTGAAGTTGGTTGGGCTCATCAGACGAGATTATCCTGAGGATCTATCCGCTTACTATAGAGAACATGGACTGTCCATAAAAAATTGTCGTGTTGTACACACAGGACGACATTAATAACATGTAATGGGTTATTTGTAAATTATCCCATAGGAAAAGTCATTGACAAGCGATTGACTTTTTGTATTTAAATTGCTTCCTCTTTTATTCCCGACAGGCGCTCTTCAACCCCTATTGTTAGTGCATTATGTGCTTGAGTGACTATCTGTTGTTAGCTTGTCCTTTATAAAGCTCTACACCATGTCTCATTGATGGTCGTATGTAAGAGAACAAGACATATTGGGTAGCAAAACACTTAGTCATCAATTAAAGTGTTGTTGAAACATGTCTAGAGGGTGAAAGTGCGTGGTAAATTACCGGCATGTAGGGGTCTACTTACTGTGTAATAAACCACTTTCCTTTTATCAGCAGCCGTGGGAATGCTGAGGCCAGTGCTTAGTGATGCTGTTGTGTATGAAGAATGGAATTTGTTTGAGACTCTACAAATTTAGTTCACTTTTATCATGGAAAGGATATTCCCTTATATTATTTTCTGGTTTATCCTGTATAGCAACACTCAATGAAATGGGAAAGTGATTTAAAAAGAACACCAGCCTTTAGTACTTGGTGTAGAAGTGTTATCTACCGTGGTCAACCGGCTGAGCTAGTTCTAATTGCACTATTGATTTGCACTAGTTAAGTTCCCTTGATGTTGTCACAATTTTTATGGCATCGTTTTTAGATAATTTTTTTATTACCGATCTAGGATCGTCAATACCTGAGTCTTTATATTTATGGCACCTCAAGTTTTCTACAATTTATCACATTCTACCCTAGTCTTATAGGATTATTTACCCAGTAGCTGAACATCATTGATAGGTATGTTACACTGTGTTTTTATATAGCATAAATTATGTTAATCAAAATGGAAAATGGATGATGTGTAGAACAGACTGTTAAATCTGAAGAACTGGCCTCGCGTTATATGTATGGGTTGTGCTACCCAGCCTAGAAGGACCAGATGCATGTTTAATGACCTTTTGTCCAGTTCTTTATCCTCTCTTTGCCACCAAGACTAGAACCCCTTTACCATAGTAGTTGTGTGAGCAGATATCTTCACTATGGCCAAGTTACACTTGGTGATTGCAAATAATTTAGAAAATGTCAAAATAAAAGGATTTTCTAGATTCAGAAAACCCCTATCCTTACTATCTGCAACTAAGGAGTTTGGTTTTTTAAACCGGAACACTGCTTTAATGAAAATGAAGCGTCACAGTATTTTCTATGTCCCCTTTTAGTGTTGTTCTTTATCTGAAACTGAGATCTTGCTCTAGGCAGCAGGCTTCTGGTGTATATGTAGAAGTTTTGTATCATGTCAGTTGCAGTTTGCGGTGTAAAGATGAACTTATTCCGCTGTAATGGTTTTGAACACTAACACATTCATTTGATGGTTTCTTCTGACAACTATGTTTATATGCTGAAATAATGAACACATGTGATGGGAAACAACAGGTCGAAGGGATATTTGGTTTGGTTTGCCATGCCACAGCCAATCAGATATCAGTATTTACAACAGATGAATATACGTTTTACTTTGATGTCCGTCTGGATGAAGCAGATGTGATCTCACCTCAAAATTAAGTTTTCCTATTTATTATTGGCTCTGATCATCATCTTGCATTTTTCCAAATACACTGGCTTGCTGCCGTGGAATCATTCATCTGTTGCTGTCTGCAAGTTGCCCAACATGCTATCAGAGCTATTACAATCTGTGTGTGGGAAAGATGTATATCTTTGTACCGTGTTAGCCAGTAGATAGAAAAATATTCAGAATTGAGAGTCCTCAGTGGTTGATACCTTTTAATGGCTAACTGAGAAGGTGGTAACACATTGCAAGCTTTCGAGACTACTCAGGTCTCTTCATCAGGCATTGACTAATACAAAATCTGAACAATCACATATTTATGCACAACAAAGCACAGAAAAATGCAATAGATAAGACAAGTGATGTGAAGTAGAGCTATCATTATGGGGGGAGTGATAGAGCGTTATGGCCATAAATATTGGACCAGTTCATAGATAAGGAGTGAAAGTTTTATTGTCCTCTGATTGGGGTCTGGTAATGTGTTCTAATGCCCCCACAAGGTCTTAGGACCAAATTCCTTAATTGATGTAAAAAGACATAAATCCATGTGACACATTAATTCCTGCCCTCAGTGTGTCTACGGTCATCATGAGTTTGTACTCCCAGACTTTTCTTTCTCTCTGAGATGTGAAGTTACCTTTCAATACCAGTAATTTCATGTCCATGGTGCTGTGATCAGGCATACAAAAATGTTTTGACACAGGTAGATCCATTCTTTTTTCTCTTATTGTGTGGCAATGAGAATTCATCCTTGTTCTCAGTTTGTGCCCAGTCTCCCCACATACAGACCCCCAGTTGGACATTTAGTACAAATAATTAAGTACACCACATTTTTCGTGATCTTGGGTTGGGTGAGCGCTTATTTTTTGTGTGCCGAGCTGACGTTTTTAATTATACCATTTTGGTGCAGATAGGATCTTTTGATTGCCCGTTATTGCATTTTGATGCAATGTTGAGGCGACCAAAAAAACATAATTCTGACGTTTTTACATTTTGTCTCGATACGTCCTTTAACGATCAGGATAATTTTCTTATATTGATAGATCGGGCTATTCTGAACGCGGCGTTACCAAATATGTGTTTTTTTTATTGTTTTATTTTGAATGGGGTGAAAGGGGGGGTGGGGTGATTTAAACTTTTTTTTATATTTTGAAAAACATTTTTTTTTACTTTTGGCATGCTATAATAGTCTCCATGGGAGACTAGAAGCTGCCATAACCCGATTGGCTCTGCTACATACAGGCGATGATAAGATCACCTTTATGTAGCAGAATTACTCACTTGCTATGAGCGCCACCCGATGCGCTCATAGCAATCCAGCATTGACAACCATAGAGCCAATAAAGAATAAGGACAGCTCCTCACATGTTGGTGAATTTACATCACATTTATTCTGCCTTATGTGATGTAAATTCACCAACGTGTGAGGTGCTGTCCTTACTCTTTATTGGATGTTTGGACATTTGCCAAGAAGGACTCCTTGGATATGACGTGTGCTTCAACTATGGGTAAAGTCAACCCTATATTTCCATGAGGTGCTCTGAGCCATTATTTATATGATTAAGTGATAACCATAGAGTTCTCCAGGAGACCTCTGGTTGTCATGCTGACCCAATGGTGATCCGCGATCACGTAACGGGTCACCGATTAGCGGATTTCCAGCGTGATTGCCGGAATCGCATGTTAAATACCGCTGTCAGAGTTTGACAGCGGCATTTAATGGGTTAATAGCCACGTGTGGATCACAATTCCACCGTGGCTGTTTCGGGTACATGTCACGTCGTGAAGGGGTTAATTATAGGGGGACACTCAATCAATTTTTTTAGGGTCCCCCAATTTAATAGCCAGTAAAGGCTAAGTATACAGTTGTGAGCTGATATTAATTTCCTATGAAGCTCTATGGTTATTATCCCCATCCCAGGCTATAAACATCTGCCCCAGCCATTGACTTTCCCTCTTCTGGTTATGAAAATTACGCGGTAGCCGACGCCATTTTTTTCAGAAAAATAATCTTTTATTTAAATACATGTACAGTACGCTGCACACACTGTACTAATTGTATTTGTCACTGACATCTGTATATCTATCTATTCTATGTGTATTTACTGTATGTAATCCATCTAGTATATGCTATCTGCTTCTGCTGAGATTTTGCACTACTCGGCTGCTGAATTGCCGGCTATTCTTCTACCTATGTGGTATATACATATATACAGTATGTGTGTATGTATATATATATATATATATATATATATATATATTCGTGTGTGTGTCACTGACATCTATATAGCTATGTATTCTATGTGTATATACTGTATCTATTCTATTATAACCTGTCACTCTGTGATTTTACTGTTTGTGGCAGATGAATTTCCAGATTTTTCGGTGCGTAAAAATCAGACAGCACTCGCATGGTCCGAGTACTGTGCGATTTTTTTTTTTTTTTTTTCTCGCACCCATGGGCTTCCATTGGCGCATCTCCGCTGAGTCTTGGTGCCAATCGCAGCCTGCTGCAATTTTACATGCACCCCAACTACACCTGAGATAATAAGCACTTATGTGAGCTGTCCCATAGATTAACACTGGGCCGAGTGCTATGCGATATTTTCTGTCATAGTACTCGGCCGTATTCTGTGGCAGTGTGACTCCGGCCTTAAAGTGAAAATTTAAACTTGTATCAGACCATGCCCCACCCAAGTAGATCAGAAAAAAAGGAGGAAATGCTTGTGTTACCTACTGGTTTCTAGCTCTGCAGGATTTCAGCTTCCACATAGAGCTGGGAATTACAGGTTAATGCCAATGCCCTGCCAAGAATCCCATGTCTAGTGGTAGAAGGTGCTCAGACCACGACTGTAGGCAAAGGGGGAGGTATGTAAGGCAGCCGTCTAGTGGTTGGGAGATAAACTAGAAGTAATGCTTTAGTACATGTAGGAAAATGCTTCAGCACACTTTAAGTGCTGAGAGGGGTTACTCGGCCATGGCAGTTTCATTGTGAGCAGCTGATGATTTGGGAAAGACTGCTGGATTTGATCTGCTGGATTGAATGCCTTTGCTAAAGGACTAAGATGCTGGACTCTAAGCCAGGTGGCAGGTGGGCTAACCAGCACTATTGTATGGACTAGTTACTTTTTTTTTTACCTTGTGCCGGACAAAGGCTGTATTTATTTTTCTGTTGACACGGTTTATGAGGACAACAAACCATCTGGACTTTAAATATAAACAGTTAAGGCCCCGTCTCACATAGCGAGATCGCTAGCAAGATCGCTGAAGCGTCACCGATTTTGTGATGCAACAGCAACCTCACCAGCGATCTCGTTATGTGTGACACTTAGCAGCAATCAGGCCCCCGCTGCGATGTCGCTGATCGTGCTTGAATGTCCTGGGCCATTTTTTGATCGCTGGTGTCCCGCTGGCCAGTGCGCATCGCTGTGTTTGACACCGACGAGCGACCTCGTTAGCGACTCAGAAATCATGGCGCAGGCGGGAGTTGTTGGAATCACTGCTGTGTGAAAAGGTCCCAACGACCGCCGAGGTCGTTAGACGGATCGCTGGATCGTTGCTGCATCGTTGGGTAAATCTGACTGTTTGACAGCTTACTAGTGGCCATTTAGCGACGCACCAGCGATCCTTACCAGGTCGTATCGTTGTCGGGATCGCTCGTGCGTCGCTAAGTGTAACGTTACCCTTACTGTGTCTACCTCTTTAAGAAGCCAAGTGAGTCGACCTACCACAATATATAAAAAAATAGATTTTATTTTACAACTTTGTCTGGAATATATATATGTATGTGTGTGTGTATGTGTGTGTGTATGTATATATATATATATATATATATATATATATATATATTAATATATTATTGAATGCATAGCCTAGGGGTTCTCTGACATGTCTTTTTTCTGGGACATTGGTGCTGGGACCTTTGTTTATAATATTTGCACATAATCTCATCCACTAAAACCCGGCTATTAGGGAATTCCACCATACCGAATTGCTGGCTACTTGTATGTTTTTAGCATATATTTTCAAACTCACCAACATTTCTGGGAGCCATTGGCATTGGGTTATAACACACACAAGATATCCATCTCTCTGTTTTCCTTTATCTGCCGATTGATCAATAAACAATAGCTTATTTTTTGCGCTGGATAAAACGTTTTACCATGGCAGCTGGTTTTGAGTAGCTACTTGCCCACAGGACAAATGCATTTACAAATCTTGGGAAGCGGTTTCTCCATCTTACTGGAGTTTGTTTTTCCGACTAGGCCTTTCAAATAACTTGATTTAGATCTTACCGTTTGTTTACTGTAATTGCTACTCAAATATTCGCTTTTTCCTACATGGGTTTCTATTTCTGAAATTTCAGTGTTCAGCTTTTTAGTTGCTTGTCAATTGGTAATGCTTCTGAGGCAATGGCTGTTAAATTGTTTTTCCCAAGGCAGCTTAAAAACATAGAGGCGAAATGGTAAAATAATATATGTTTTTTTTCATGGTTTGAAACTGTAAGTAATTCTAAATTAATAAAGGTTAAGAGTCGCTTTTGGAATACTTCTCGATCATTGTTCGTCTTTCATGGATTTGATGAATAAATATACATTAACCCCTTCCCGACCCATGACGCCTACGTAGGCGTCATGAAAAGTAGTGCCCAAACGACTCATGACGCCTACATAGGCGTCATGCTATAAATCGCCCTCCTGCGAGTCGGGTGACCGGGGTCACTGAAAGGTCACCCGACCCACACACAAAGGACCCTTTATGCTTCACCACGGGGGGGTGGCTTAGCCCCCACGTGGCTACGATCGCTCTGATTGGCTGTTGAAAGTGAAACAGTCAATCAGAGCGATAGTAATATTTCATCAATGAAATTTGATGAAATATTACAATCCAGTCATGGCCGATGCTGCAGTAGCATCGGACATGGCTGGAGACACTAATTTAACCCCCCCACCGGCTCGCGGGGGCCATCGGCCCCCGCCACGGACTGACAGCAGCGATGGGCCGCTGCTGTCACGATCTGCCCCCTCCCCTTCCCTCCGATCCCCCCCACAGTCCAATCCCCCCTCACCCTCCCCGGTACCTGTCACGTCCCGCTCCGGCTCCCGGTGTCCCGCCATCCCTCCTGCATGGGCGCTGCCATCTTTGAAAATGGCGGGCGCATGCGCAGTGCGATTGTAATATTTCACCAATTAAATTTGGTGAAATATTACAATCGGTCCATGGCCGATGCTGCAATAGGGTTAGGGTTGGAATTAGGGCTAGGGTTGGAATTAGGGCTAGGGTTGGAATTAGGGTTAGGGTTGGAATTAGGGTTAGGGTTGGAATTAGGGTTGGGATTAGGGTTAGGGTTGTGATTAGGGTTAGGGTTGGAATTAGGGTTAAGATTAGGGTTAGGGGTGGGTTGGGGTTGGGATTAGGGTTAGGCTTGTAGTTAGGGTTAGAGTTGGGATTAGGGTTAGGGGTGTGTTGGGGTTAGGGTTGTGGTTAGGGTTGGAGTTAGAATTGAGGGGTTTCCACTGTTTAGGCACATCAGGGGGTCTCCAAACGTGACATGGCGCCACCATTTATTCCAGCCAATTTTGCATTTAAAAAATCAAACAGTGCTCCCTCCATTCCGAGCCCAGACGTGTGCCCAAACAGTGGTTTACCCCCACATATGGGGTATCAGCGTACTCAGGAAAAATTGCACAACAACTGTTGGGGTCTATTTTCTCCTGTTACCCTTGGGAAAATAAAAAATTGGGGGCTAAAATAATTTTTGAGGAAAAAAATGATTTTTTATTTTCATGGCTGTGCGTTATAAACTTCTGTGAAGCACTTAGGGGTTCGAAGTGCTCAACAGACATCTAGATAAGTTCCTAGGGGTGTCTAGTTTCCAAAATGGGGTCACTTGTGGGGGGTTTCTACTGTTTAGGCGCATCAGGGGCTCTGGAAACGTAACATGACGCCTGCAGACCTTTCCATGAAGTCGGCATTTTAAAACGTCACTACTTCCCTTCCAAGCCCCAACGTGTGCCCAAACAGTGGTTCCCCCCCACATATGGGGTACCAGCGTAATAAGGACAAACTGGACAACAACTTTTGGGGTCCAATCTCTCCTGTTACCCTTGTGAAATAAAAAATTGTGGGCTAAAAAATCATTTTTTGAGGAAAAAAAAATATTTTTTATTTTCATGCCTTTGCGTTATAAACTTCTGTGAAGAACTTGGTGGTTCAAATTGCTCACCGCACATCTAGATTAGTTCCTTGGGTGGTCTAGTTTCCAAAATGGGGTCACTTGTCAGGGGTTTCCACTGTTTAGGCGCATCAGGGGCTCTGCAAACGTAACATGATGCCCGCAGACCATTCCAACAAGTCGACATTTCAAAACGTCACTACTTCCCTTCCGAGCCCCGACGTGTGCCCAAACAGTGGTTCCCCCCCCCACATATGGGGTACCAGCATACTCAGAAGAAACTGGATAACCACTTTAGGGGTCCAATTTCTCCTGTTACCATTGTGAATATAAAAATTAGCGGGCTAAAAAATCATTTTTTTGAGAAAAAAAATATTTTTATTTTCACAGCTCTGCGTTATAAACTTCTGTGAAGCATCTGAGGGTTCAAAATGCTCACTATGCATCTAGATAAGTTCCTTGGGGGGTCTAGTTTCCAAAATGGGGGAATTTGTGGGGGAGATCCAAAGTTTAGGCACACAGGGGCTCTCCAAACACGACTTGGTGTCCGCTAACGATTGGAGCTAATTTTTCATTCAAAAAGTCAAATTGCGCTCCTTCCCTTCTGAGCCCTGCCGTGTGCCGAAACAGTGGTTTACCCCCACATTTGGGGTACCAGCATACTCAGGACAAACTGGACAACAACTTTTGGGGTCCAATTTCTCCTGTTAGCCTTGTGAAAATAAAAAATAGCGGGCTAAAAAATCATTTTTGAGGAAAAAATTTTTTTTTATTTTCTCTGCTCTGCGTTATCTTCTGTGAAGCACTTGGGGGTTCAAAGTGCCCAACACACTTCTATATAAGTTCCTTCGGGGGTTTAGTTTCCAAAATGGGGTCACTTGTGGGGGAGCTCCAATGTTTAGGCACACAGGGGCTCTCCAAACGCGACATGGTGTCCGCTAACGATTGGAGCTAATTTGTTAAGCACCTGGGGGGTTCAAAGTACTCACTATGCATCTAGATAAGTTCCCTGGAGGGTCTAGTTTCCAAAATGGGGTCAATTGTGGGGGAGCTCCAATGTTGAGGCACATAGGGACTCTCCAAACGCGACATGGCATCGCTAAATATTCCAGCATATTTTCCATTCAAAAAGTCAAATGGCGCTCCTTCCCTTCTGAGCCCTGCCATGCGCCCAAACAGTGGTTTATGACCACATATCAGGTATCGGCGTACTCAGGAGAAATTTCCCAACAAATTTTAGGATCCATTTTACCCTGTTGCCCATGTGAAAATGAAAAACCTGAGGCTAAAACATAATTTTTGTGAAAAAAAGTACTTTTTTTTTCTACGGATCAATTTGTGAAGTACATGGGGGTTCAAAGTGCTCATTATGCATCTAGATAAGTTCCCTGGAGGGTCTAGTTTCCAAAATGGGGTCACTTGTGGGGGAGCTCCAATGTTTAGGCGCACAGGGACTTTTCAAACGGAACATGGCAACCGATAAATATTCCAGCATATTTTCCATTCAAAAAGTCAAATGGCGCTCCTTCCCTTCTGAGCCCTGCCGTGTGCCCAAACAGTGGTTTATGACCACATATGAGGTATCGGTGTACTCAGAAGAAATTGCCCAACAAATTTTAGGATCCATTTTATCCTGTTGCCCATGTGAAAATGAAAAAAATGATGCTAAAAGAAAATTTTTGTTGGAAAAATTAAAATGTCCATTTTTTCCTTCCATGTTGCTTTAGTCCCTGTGAAGTACCTGAAGGGTTAATAATCTTCTTGAATGTAGTTTTGAGTAGCTTGAGGGGTGCAGTTTTTAGAATGGTTTCAATTTTGGGTATTTTCTGCCATATAGACTCCTCAAAGTGACTTCAAATGTGAGGTGGTCCCTAAAAAAATGGTTTTGTAAATTTTGTTGTAAAAATGAGAAATTGCTGGTCAACTGTTAACCCTTATAACTTCTTAACAAAAAAAAATTTGTTTCCAAAATTGTGCCGATGTAAAGTAGACATGTGGGAAATGTTATTTATTAACTATATTGTGTCACATGCTTAACCCAGCAGGAAGTACGGCGGCGTCTACAAATCACTAAAATTGACAAATCCCCGGGCCCGGATGGGATACACCCCCGAGTACTGCAGGAATTAAGCACAGTCATAGATAGACCACTATTTTTAATCTTTAAAGATTCCATAATAACAGGGTCTTTACCACAGGACTGGCGTATAGCAAATGTGGTGCCAATATTCAAAAAGGGGACAAAAACTGAACTTGGAAATTATAGGCCAGTAAGTTTAACCTCAACTGTGGGTAAAATCCTGGAGGGTTTTCTAAGAGATACTATACTGGAGTATCTGGAGAAGAATAACCTTATGACCCAATATCAACATGGGTTTACAAGAGACCGTTCCTGTCAGACTAATCTGATAAGCTTTTATGAAGAGGTAAGTTCCGGACTGGACCAAGGGAATGCAGTGGACGTGGTGTACATGGACTTTTCAAAAGCTTTTGATACGGTGCCACACAAAAGGTTTATACATAAAATGAGAACAATGGGGATAGGGGAAAATATGTGTAGGTGGGTTAAGAGCTGGCTCAGGGATAGGAAACAAAGGGTGGTTATTAATGGAGCACACTCGGACTGGGTCACGGTTAGCAGTGGGGTACCACAAGGGTCAGTTTTGGGCCCGCTTCTTTTTAACATATTTATTAATGACCTTGTAGGGGGCATAGAGAGTAGAATTTCAATATTTGCAGATGACACTAAACTCTGCAGGGTAATTAATACAGAGGAGGACAATTTTATATTACAGGAGGATTTATGTAAACTAGAAGCTTGGGCTGATAAATGGCAAATGAGCTTTAATTGGGAAAAATGTAAGATCATGCACTTGGGTAGAACGAACAAGTTGTATAATTATGTGCTTAATTGTAAAACACTGGGCAAAACAGTCACTGAAAAAGACCTGGGTGTATGGGTGGACGACAAACTCACATTTAGTGGCCAGAGTCAAGCAGCTGCTGCAAAGGCAAATAAAATAATGGGATGCATTAAAAGAGGCATAGATGCTCATGAGGAGAACATAATTTTACCTCTATATAAGTCACTAGTGCGACCACACTTAGAATACTGTGTACAGTTCTGGTCTCCGGTGTATAAGAAAGACATAGCTGAACTGGAGCGGGTGCAGAGAAGAGCGACTAAGGTTATTAGGGAACTAGGGGGTCTGCAACACCAAGACAGGTTATTACACTTGGGGTTATTTAGTTTGGAGAATCAAAGGCTTAGGGGTGATCTTATTACAATGTATAAATATATGCGGGGACAATACAAAGACCTTTCTAATGATCTTTTTACTCTTAGACCTGTGACGGGGACAAGGGGGCATCCTCTACGTCTGGAGGAAAGAAGGTTTAAGCATACTCACAGATGCGGATTCTTTACTGTAAGAGCAGTGAGACTATGGAACTCTCTGCCATATGATGTTGTAATGAGTGATTCACTACTAAAATTTAAGAAGGGACTGGATGCCTTTCTTGAAAAGTATAATATTACAGGGTATATACACTAGTCTCCTTAATATTGCGTTGATCCAGGGAGCTAGTCTGATTGCCGTATGTGGAGTCGGGAAGGAATTTTTTTCCCCAATGTGAAGCTTACTGTTGCCACATGGGTTTTTTTTGCCTTCCTCTGGATCAACATGTTAGGGCAAGTTAGGATAGGATATGGGTTGAACTAGATGGTCTTAAAGTCTCCCTTCAACCTTAATAACTATGTTACTATGTTACATACCTCTCTGGTTTAACAGAATAAAAATTCAAAATTTGAAAATTGTGAAATTTTCAAAATTTTCGCCAAATTTCCATTATTTTCACAAATAAACGCAAAAATTATCGACCTCAATTTACTACTAACATGAAGCCCAATATGTCACGAAAAAACCATCTCAGAATCGCTAGGATGCATTGAAGCGATCCTGAGTTGATACCTCATAAAGGGACACTGGTCAGAAATGCAAAAAATGGCCAGGTCATTAAGGTCAAAATAGGCTGGGTCATGAAGGGGTTAAAGGGATATTTCTGTCATTGAAACTGTTGGAGCATTGCTAGGATATCTCATCACTTTATTATCAATGGGGGGTCTAACCTCTAGGACCCCACCTCCCCAAATATATAGAAATGAGCACCCATGACTTAAAAAGAATCAGTTACTGTACTTTATTTTAGAAGGAAAATTCTGAAAAACTTATTAGATTGGAGGCATCACGGCTTATGCATTGTATGCAAGAAAATTATGATTTTTGCATAAAACAGTAAGGATGTTAATTTTTTGTTTTTTAAGATCTGATTATATTAAGAAAAATAGCAGTATGGACACAATATTTAACAAGTTTATAATCTCTCTGAAAGCCCCATTACACAATAGAATGGTCATCCGACATCCGTCTCTCCTAACTTCCTGCTACACAGGAATGCTTCGCTGGCCCAAGCGTTCCTGTGTTCCCTATGAAAAAGCAAATGCCAGACTTTTTTTCCCCCCATACACTTTAGACTGTCAACCGATGCCGCTAATATTGGCAGTTTCTATATATGAAGGCCTAAATTGTCAAAAAATGGAGTTCAACAGTGATTTAGAAAGGTTTTCTTCAAATTTCCGGTTCAGAAATCTGACACAGTTCAGTAACATGAACCATGTCCTTCTAAAGTGCAGCACACTATAATTTCAACGATCTAAACAAATTTAAGTATGGAGTGTGCCATTTATGATCAACAATTGCCTGCAGCACAAATTATTATTTTTTTTTCTGTAATAAAGAAGTGTGCATGGGGTTTCAGTACATGACACATATACCCTCAAATTGTGCAATTCAAGTGTTCCAAATAAAAGTATCGATGGTAAAATGGATTCGCTGAGTGCAAATTTGATGCAGATTTCTAAACTCAAAAATCCACAGTATTTCTGCATTTACCATCCGCACCTATTTAAGCACTTATAAAATTCCAAAAAATAATGCTAGTCCAGCAGTTACACCTGCGGATTTGGGTTCCCCATTGAAATGAATGGGTAAAATCCGGTTCGTAAATTTGTGTTTCCGCAACAGAAACTGAATGCTGCCGATGTGAAAGACACAATTTCCAATTCCTTTAGGGATTCAAGCATGTGATGGTATTAAGTTAAAACTCTTCCACTTTGATGATATTGTAAAATGCTGTGGATATTGCATGCAGAAAGTCCACACTACATACGCAATTTGGGAGCCTACCCTGAAAAAAACCCTTTCCTCAAGTTGAGCGATTTACTCCAGAATATGCCACGTGCACACCTTCAGTTTTTGTAAGCCAAAACCAGGAGTGGGTGATATCTTTCTATTAAACTTTCCTCTGTTTGTCCCGCTCCTGGTTTTTTACCTTACATATACTGAGTTCAAAAACTCACCAGATAGTCAAAGTGTGAGCCGGGCCTTATTCTGTATTTCTACTGCATTGCACCAGAAAGTAAAGTGGTATGAAGGACACTTTCACTTTGTGAGTGTTTAGCAAGATTCTTCTTTTCATTGCTCCAATAGACTGAGAGGGTTCACTTCATGGCTTCTTAATTTAACCTCTTCTGAGCAGTTTAAAACAAAAAAAAGTGGAAAATTATTTATTTATAAAAAGGGAAAGTTCAATTAAAAAGTTTCCAAGCTGTGATTATATGGCAGGGAATGGGTGGCAGAGGCAGATATCTCTGCGCTTAAGATTTACAGTAGCGGTTTCACTTGTATTATTAGTAGTGATGAGCGAGTATACTCGTTACTCGGGTTTCCCCAAGCATGCTCGGGTGATCTCCGCGCTCGAAGATTTAGTTTTCGTTGGCTCAGCTGCATGATTTGCAACTTGTAGACAGGCTGAATACATGTGGGGATTCCCTAACAAACAGGCATTCCACACATGTATTCAAGCTGTCTAGCAGTCGCAAATAATGCAGCTGAGGCGACAAAATCTAAATCTCGGAGCACGCCAAAATACTCGGAGACCACCCGAGCATGCTCTTGGAAACCCGAGTAACGAGTATACTCGCTCATCACTAGTTATTAGTAAATGGCTGATGAACTAAGGCTGGTTTCACACTAGCGTTTTTTAGCGCTGTGCTTCATGCGCGTCCATGCGCATGCGTCCTGCGCCCCTATCTTTAACGTGGGGGAGCATGGTCTAGCGTATGCACGCGTTCGTATGCGTTTTCGAGCGCATGAGTTTTTTTGTAGTGTGTGCCTAGGCGCGCCGGACGCAACCTGTTGCATTTTTGGTCCGCCTGTGTTTAAAATCGCATGCGTTTTAAGAGTTAACATGGCTAGAAACTGGTTAAAACGCATACGCATAAGAAAAGCAAACGCATACAAAACGCATGATGCATTTTTTGCATGTGATTCTATTGCGCACTAAGCGCAGCACTAAAAAACCATAGTGTGAAACTAGCCTCAGTCCATGGTCAAGAAAACCATGATATTGAAGTTTGGATATATAGGTATTTTTTCGTTCTGCATTCTTCAACATTGTGGAAGTGGACCAAGTTGGTATACTTATATTATTCCTTCCTGCATTTTTTTTATGCATTTATATAATGATTTTATAACTTTTTGTTAGGTAAAGAAGAATCATGCCAGTTCAAGGAACTCCCTCTAGAAGCTTTAGCAAGAAGTAGAGAACTTACTTATCAATGGCTTCATACACAATGTGGAGACATAAATACGAATCGTTCTGCATCTTCCAGGTGGTATAATGGTCTTATTGTACAAATGATTTGCTGATGCAGTGCTTCATGCAATACATATAAGGAGAGAAAGAGATCAGGTCATGTTCACACCATCTCCTTTAACATATATGTGGCCCATTATAGACTATGAATAAGACTGCCTTTGTTGTAGACATAATAAAGCGAATGTAGTTATCACACTGAAACAGGATGAAGGTTGCCATGTACTATCAGCCACATATATTATTTATTTTTTTAATATAGGACTGTGCATGGAATTTCAGTACATGACGCATACGGTATATACTTATACAATTCAAGCGTTCCAAATAAAAGTATCTATTGTACAGTCGATTCACACATAGCAAATTTGGTGTATGTAAACTGAAATCCACAGGGTTTCTGCATTTATCATCCACACATATTTTCTGCACTTATTCTTTTCAATTTACCAATGGATGGTAATCCCTGGTAATTCATAGTGAAGCCAGGTGTACACTCCCTAGCTTCATCGGTGCGCATGCCCAGGGAGGCAGCGGTGATGTAGGACTCCCTGTCTCCCTGCTCACGTGCAGCTGCCAAGTTCCTGTTAAAGTCTTCTCGAACAGATTCAGCAATTTTTCACTACAGCTGTTAGAAATATAACACTAAATTAATGCAATGGTTTAATTAGGTAGTAAAAATACGTATTGGTTTATTTTATGCATTACCCCATCTAGTCATTTGCTGCAAGTGCACAGCTTGGATGGTTTATCCTAGTTTCGGTAGGTCACCTGTAGACCACAATTCTATATTTTTCCCCAAATGTGATATTCCTGTGATTGATGAATATGCAGATATCGAATATACCGTCCCATTTCTAGCCCCATGGTATAGAATCAAGTCTGTAGTTTGAATCATTCTATGTCCTTTTATTGCAGTAAGCGTTTATTGCCTGAATTAAACCATGACGTTCTGAATGGAAGACGTGTCCAGCTTGTGGTAAGATATTATCCCATATATTTCCCTTAGGGATTATTATCTGATTCTATCTTAACCGCTAAATATTCTGAATAAAGACTCTGCATAAATTTACATACAATAAATGGCCATGTGCTAGGCATACCACAGAACTGACTGATAGTACTGATTGTAGATGGCAAACCATAAATAATAGATATGTAATTGTATCAAGGTGTTGGTTAATCCACTGCGTACATTACTGGTGACGCTGGCATGGTTTACATCAAGAACCAGAACGCTGAGGTACAATTTGCATGCTGATGATTCATCCCTCCCTTATTATTGTTAGAGATTGCATTCTGTTTTGGCTCAAGGTTATATTATTATTTCATTTTTTTCTTTTCTACGTTTCCAATAATGTCAAAAATGTTTCAGTGAAAACTCATAAGAGAAAGTGAAATATTGTCCATGCACACGTTTATGGAAAAGTAAAACTCTATTGACTGCGCACATGTCCATGGGAAGGGGTTAACAGATGGTCCGCCTATAGCTTTGCCTATTCCCGCCCAAAAAAATTATAATGGAAAACAACCATAGATTTCACCCATTTCAAAGTATTGCAGACCGAATAGTCAGTGCAACCAGACAGATGACTTCTCTAATTATCAAGCCTGTACATTCTGGAAGATGAAGAAGAGTTTTAAACCAGCAATAACGGTTCCTATACTTTGGGCAATGGTATGATTTGTGCTCTTGGAATAGTAAGATATGCATGTTTTGTCACAATTTTCAGAGTAATGCTCCTCTAAGCAAAGAAGCTGATGACTTGGACCTGTTGTCTGTGAAATCTGGCAGTTCAGTATCTCAATACAGAGAAGAAAAAGTGAAAACTCAAAGAAGTTTTGGGACATATTCTAGTAAGTTATATATTTAAATGGTAAGCTTTTGGAAATCTGATGACATTGTGTAAAGGAGGACCAACAGGTTATAGGTTGAACTCTTTGGACTTAAGTCTACCTTCAACCTTAAAAACTATGAAACTGTTGGTTCTCTTGACATAGGGAAGAATGACACAATACCTTCTCAAGATGTATTGTGCTATTCCTCTGTTATTCTTCCTAGAAATTTCTGAATATATTGACAGCTGGGTGTTACCTGTGGGGGGCGAGTCCCTACACACTTTCCAATCAGTGCTGACAATGTTAGACTGTGGAAAGACACACCCTGTGTATAAGAGGGTTGCCAATTTTCATTTGTCATTATTAATTCTGTTCCATGATAGATGACCGAACAACACCATAATGCGGCATTTTATGAAAGGATGCTTAAGAATAAATACTTTACTAGCTGAAGAGCCCGGCGCTGCCTGGGCATAGTAACTAACTACGGTTAGTTATAACAAATTATAATGATTATATATATATATATACACTCACTGGCCACTTTATTAGGTACACCTGTCCAACTGTGTGTTAAGACTTAATTTCTAATCAGCCAATCACATGGCGGCAACTCAGTGCATTTAGGCATGTAGACATGGTCAAGACAATCTCCTGCAGTTCAAACCGAGCATCAGTATGGGGAAGAAAGGTGATTTGAGTGCCTTTGAACGTGGCATGATTGTTGGTGCCAGAAGGGCTGGTCTGAGTATTTCAGAAACTGCTGATCTACTGGGATTTTCACGCACAACCATCTCTAGGGTTTACAGAGAATGGTCCGAAAAAGAAAAAAAATCCAGTGAGCGGCAGTTCTGTGGCCGGAAATGCCTTGTTGATGCCAGAGGTCAGAGGAGAATGGGCAGACTGGTTCGAGCTGATAGAAAGGCAACAGTGACTCAAATTGCCACCCGTTACAACCAAGGTAGGCAGAAGAGCATCTCTGAACGCACAGTGCGTCGAACTTTGAGGCAGATGGGCTACAGCAGCAGAAGACCACACTGGGTACCACTCCTCTCAGCTAAGAACAGGAAACTGAGGCTACAATTTGCACAAGCTCATCGAAATTGGACAGTAGAAGATTGGAAAAACGTTGCCTGGTCTGATGAGTCTCGATTTCTGCTGCGACATTCGGATGGTAGGGTCAGAATTTGGCGTAAACAACATGAAAGCATGGATCCATCCTGCCTTGTATCAACGGTTCAGGCTGGTGGTGGTGGTGTCATGGTGTGGGGAATTTTTTCTTGGCACTCTTTGGGCCCCTTGGTACCAATTGAGCATCGTTGCAACGCCACAGCCTACCTGAGTATTGTTGCTGACCATGTCCATCCCTTTATGACCACAATGTACCCAACATCTGATGGCTACTTTCAGCAGGATAATGCGCCATGTCATAAAGCTCGAATCATCTCAGATTGGTTTCTTGAACATGACAATGAGTTCACTGTACTCAAATGGCCTCCTCAGTCACCAGATCTCAATCCAATAGAGCATCTTTGGGATGTGGTGGAACGGGAGATTCGCATCAGGGATGTGCAGCCGACAAATCTGCGCCAACTGTGTGATGCCATCATGTCAATATGGTCCAAAATCTCTGAGGAATGCTTCCAGCACCTTGTTGAATCTCTGCCACGAAGAATTGAGGCAGTTCTGAAGGCAAAAGGGGGTCCAACCCCTTACTAGCATGGTGTACCTAATAAAGTGGCCAGTGAGTGTATATATATATATATAATATAAAGCTGAGTGTAGAGCCCCGCCCACTCTGCATAGCCACAGCCACATTCACTATATCCCACATCATCCCATCAGCCAGAGTTACCGGACTACTATCCCTATCTCACATCATCCCGTCAAAGCCACCGGACTACTACCCCTAATATACCACATCGTCCCATCCCTTTAAGAGAGGCCTGGGGTCAGAACCACAGCGCTGAGGGATTTGCCCTAACTTCCATACCGGGATCCCTTTAAGAGAGGCCTGGCTTCAGAACCAGAGCACTGAGTGGAATTGCCCTAGCTTCCATACCAATGATCCTTTTAAGAGAGACTGGGGTCAGAATCAGAGCACTGAGGGATTTACCCTAACTTCCATACCGGGGATCACTTTAAGAGGGGCCTGGGTTCAGAACCAGAGTGCTTAGTGGAATTGCCCTAACTTCCATACCCATGATCCCTTTAAGAGACCCTGGGGTCAGAACCACAGCGCTGAGTGGAACGGTCCTAACTTCCATATCGGGGTTCCCTTTAAGAGAGGCTTGGGGTCAGAACCACAGCGCTGAGGGATTTACCCTAACTTCCATACCAGAGATTCCTTTAAGAAAGCCTGGGATCAGAACCAGAGCGTTGAGTGGATTTGCCCTAACTTGCATACCAATGATGCCTTTAATAGAACCCTGGGGTCAGAATCAGAGCGCTGAGGGATTTGCTCTAACTTGCATACCAATGATCCCTTTAATAGAACCCTGGGGTCAGAATCAGAGCGCTGAGGGATTTTCCCTAACTTCCGTACAGGAGATACAGTCATGGCCAAAAGTATTGACACCCCTGCAATTCTGTCAGATAATACTCAGTTTCTTCCTGAAAATGATTGCAAACACAAATTCTTTGGTATTATTATCTTCATTTAATTTGTCTTAAATGAAAAAACACAAAAGAGAATGAAGCAAAAAGCAAAACATTGATCATTTCACACAAAACTCCCAAAATGGGCCAGACAAAAGTATTGGCACCCTCAGCCTAATACTTGGTTGCACAACCTTTAGCCAAAATAACTGCGACCAACCGCTTCCGGTAACCATCAATGAGTTTCTTACAATGCTCTGCTGGAATTTTAGACCATTCTTCTTTGGCAAACTGCTCCAGGTCCCTGATATTTGAAGGGTGCCTTCTCCAAACTGCCATTTTTAGATCTCTCCACAGGTGTTCTATGGGATTCAGGTCTGGACTCATTGCTGGCCACCTTAGAAGTCTCCAGTGCTTTCTCTCAAACCATTTTCTAGTGCTTTTTGAAGTGTGTTTTGGATCATTGTCCTGCTGGAAGACCCATGACCTCTGAGGGAGACCCAGCTTTCTCACAATGGGCCCTACATTAAGCTGCAAAATTTGTTGGTAGTCTTCAGACTTCATAATGCCATGCACATGGTCAAGCAGTCCAGTGTCAGAGGCAGCAAAGCAACCCCAAAACATCAGGGAACCTCCGCCATGTTTGACTGTAGGGACTGTGTTCTTTTCTTTGAATGCCTCTTTTTTTCTTCTGTAAACTCTGTGTTGATGCCTTTGCCCAAAAAGCTCTACTTTTGTCTCATCTGACCAGAGAACATTCTTCCAAAATGTTTTAGGCTTTTTCAGGTAAGTTTTGGCAAACTCCAGCCTGGCTTTTTTATGTCTCGGGGTGAGAAGTGGGATCTTCCTGGGTCTTCTACCATACAGTCCCTTTTCATTCAGGCACCGACGGATAGTACGGGTTGACACTGTTGTACCCTCGAACTGCAGGGCAGCTTGAACTTGTTTGGATGTTAGTCGAGGTTCTTTATCCAACATCCACACAATCTTGCGTTGAAATCTCTTGTCAATTTTTCTTTTCCGTCCACATCTAGGGAGGTTAGCCACAGTGCCATGGGCTTTAAATTCTTGATGACACTGCACACAGTAGACACAGGAACATTCTGGTCTTTGGAGATGGACTTGTAGCCTTGAGATTGCTCATGCTTCCTCACAATTTGGTTTCTCAAGTCCTCAGACAGTTATTTGGTCTTCTTTCTTTTCTCCATGCTCAATCTGCTACACACAAGGACACAGGACAGAGGTTGAGTCAACTTTAATCCATGTCAACTGGCTGCAAGTGTAATTTAATTATTGCCAACACCTGTTAGGTGCCGCAGGTAAGTTACAGGTGCTGTTAATTACACAAATTAGAGAAGTATCACATGATTTTTCGAACAGTGCCAATACTTTTGTCCACCCTCTTTTTTATGTTTGGTGTGGAATTATATTCAATTTGGCTTTAGGACAATTTTTTTTGTGTTTTTTCATTTAAGACAAATTAAATGAAGATAATAATACCAAAGAATTTGTGTTTGCAATCATTTTCAGGAAGAAACTGAGTATTATCTGACAGAATTGCAGGGGTGTCAATACTTTTGGCCATGACTGTACCTTTAAGAGAGCCTGGGGTCAGTACCAGAGCATTTGAAGGCAATTGCCCTGACTTCCATACCGGGGATCCCTTTAAGAGAGGACTGGGGTCAGAACCAAAGCACTGGATGGATTTACCCTGCCTTCCATACCGGAGATTCCTTTAAGAAAGGCCTGGGGTCAGTACCAAAACGCTGAGTGGATTTGCCCTAACTTGCATACCAATGATCCGCGGGAAGGGGGATTCATTTCTGTCATGCTCTGCTCCTTTCTGGGAGCAGACAAAGGCTGGGAGCTTATGTTCCTGGGGATGCTAGATTTCTCTCACCATGTCAGTGTCTGCTGAGGTGTTGTCAAGTGGGAAAACTTGCTCATAGCAACCAGCCACAGCTCAGCTTCTTTTAACCAGCTCTGGTGAAATGAGAGATGCTTAGTGATTGGTTGGTGATACACACATACATACATACATACATACATACTGTGACGACTCCTGGAGTGGACCCTCTGGGTCGTGACACCAACCCTCCCAGGGCGAGCTGACCTAGTGAAGACCACCCCCTATACAGGGAGTGTCAGGGGCAAGCCCCAGGGGGTGAGGCACCACGACTGCTGGCACCAGGCGGCCGGCTCACAGGAGACACGAGTGGGTGAAAGTGTCTGCAGGAACGTGTAAAGTGTGGACACGGGAACACGTGGTATACAGAGACTTCGTTCGTCCGGGTGTGAGTGAAGCAGGATGCGTGCAAGGAGCACGTCAGAGCACTGAGTTAGGCAGCAGGTGTGCCAGGAGGTGTAACAGAGTAAGAGACTGAGTACAGGATCAGAGTGTGTGCCCAGAGGCACAACTGAGTATAAGACAGAGCACGGAATCAGAGTGTGTGCCAGGAGGCACGACTGAGTATAAGACAGAGTACAGGGTAAGAGCGTGTGCCAGGAGGCACAACCGAGTATGAGACAGAGTACAGTGTCAGAGCATGTGCCAGGAGGCACAACCGAGTACGAGACAGAACACAGGGTCAGAGCGTGTGCCAGGAGGCACAACCAAGTACAAAGCAGAGTGCAGATTCAGAGCGTGTGCCAAGAGGCACAACAGAGTGCAAGGCAGAGGACCTGAGTACAGCGCACAGCCAGGCAGGGACACGGCAGACCAAGCCAGGAGCACAACAATAATCAGGCACCTCCCCTAGGGGGAGGTCGTCTGATATAGCACATGACTACTACTGGTTCCGGATCAGGACCTAGCCAGAAAGCACATGACCACTACAGGTTCCGGGTCAGGTCCTCCATTACCATAGAGAGGACCGAGCCCTATACAGCACTGACAGGAGCGCGCAAGCGCAAACGTGACATGTAGAAGGAGGCCCGGGGACGAGAGCTGCGCGTGCGCACCCTACGGGACCCCCGGAGTGACAGCAGCTCCGGAAGAGATGACGTCGGGACCGAGGTCCCGCCCCCAGGTGAGCACGGCGTGACAGTACCCCCCCCTTTACGCCCCCTCTTTCTAAAACTGGAGAGGAACTTAGACAAAATCTGGGGTGCGTGGATATTCTCCCTGGGTTCCCATGACCTCTCCTCGGGGCCAAAACCCTTCCAATCGACCAGGAACATGGTTCTCCCTCTTACCTTCTTCATGGCCAAAATGTCATTCACCTCAAACTCATCCCCCAAGCCAACAGGCTGGGGTGTGTGGCCTGGAGAAGGATGAAATCGGTTAAGAACCACAGGTTTTAGGAGAGACACATGGAAGGAATTGGGAATACGGAGTGAAGGAGGCAGCTTCAATTTGTAAGCAACATCATTAATCCGCCTGAGGACCTCAAAAGGACCAATGTAACGGGGACCCAGTTTGTAAGATGGTACCTTAAGGCGGACGTATTTGGTGGAGAGCCACAGCTTGTCACCAGGGAGAAATGGAGGAACGTCCAGGCGCCTCTTGTCAGCGTGTAATTTCATTCTGTCCCGTGCTTTCTCGACAGCGGTTTTGGTCTCCTGCCATACCCTGGAGAACTCCACAGACTGAGAATCGGCAGCAGGTACCCCCGAGACAGGAAGTACCGGTAGAGGCACATTGAGATGCTGTCCAAAGACGATGAAGAAAGGAGACTTGGTAGACGATTCACTGGAGTAATTATTGTAGGCGAACTCAGCCCAAGGAAGTAGACCGACCCAGTCATTCTGATGAGCATTAGAAAAATGCCGGAGATAGGATGTAAGGATCTGGTTGGTACGTTCCACCTGCCCATTGGTTTGGGGGTGATAGGCGGAAGAGAAATCCAATGACACTTTCATGAGTCCGCATAGAGCTCTCCAGAACCGGGAGGTGAATTGGACCCCTCTATCCGACACGATGTGCTGGGGGAAGCCGTGAATCCTGAAGATATGGGAAATGAAGATCTTCGCCAAGTCAGGAGCAGAGGGTAGTCCGGGAAGAGGAATGAAGTGAGCCATCTTTGAAAATCGGTCTACAAACCACCAAGACCACAGTACAACCGGAAGAACAAGGCAGATCAGTAATGAAATCCATGGCTATGTGCTGCCATGGAGTCGACGGAATGGGAAGCGGGAACAGAAGACCGGAGGGTGATTGTCTGGGTATCTTGTTCTGGGCACAGGACGGGCAAGATGCTACAAAGTCTTTAACATCCTGGGAGAGTGAAGGCCACCAATAATGGCGAGAGATTAAGTCCAAAGTCTTTTTGACACCAACGTGGCCGGCAATCTTGGACGAATGTCCCCAATTTAGCACTCGTTTTCGGTTATTCTCAGCCACAAAGGTTCTTCCCGGAGGTAACGTGGTTAACTTGACAGGAGCCACAGTAATTACTTTGGATAAATCAATGATATGAGAGGGTTCTTCCTCTGCATCAGACGACAGGAATGATCTTGACAACGCATCCGCTCTAACGTTCTTATCGCCGGGCCGAAAATGTAGCTAAAAGTCAAAGCGGGCGAAGAATAGGGACCACCTGGCTTGCCGAGGATTGAGCCTCTGTGCGGACTGGATGTACGCCAGGTTCTTATGGTCTGTGAAGATCTTGAATGGATGTATGGCACCCTCCAGTAAGTACCTCCACTCCTCCAAGGCCAACTTAATGGCCAATAGCTCTTTGTCGCCAATGGAGTAGTTCTGCTCAGTGGAGGAAAATACTTTAGAAAAGAAGCCACAGGTGACAAAACGTCCAGAAGAGGATTTCTGCAGAAGGACTGCGCCAGCCCCAGTAGAGGATGCGTCTACCTCGAGAGTGAAAGGTCTACTAACCTCAGGTCGGTGAAGCGCCGGAGCAGCGGCGAAGGCTTGTTTCAACGACTGGAAGGCCTCTTCAGCCTCAGAGGGCCAAGCCTTTGGGTTAGCTCCCTTGCAGATAAGGGACGAGATGGGGCGAACCAACGAGGAAAAATGAGGAACGAACTGTCGGTAGTAGTTCGCAAAACCAAGGAAGCGTTGGATTGCCTTCACCCCATGGGGCTGTGGCCAATCGAGGACGGCGGACACTTTTGCCGGATCCATGCATAGACCTGATTCTGAGATAATGTACCCCAAGAATGGCAGGGACGTTTGCTCGAAGGCACATTTCTCGAGCTTGGCATAAAGGCGGTTCTCCCTCAGGCGCTGGAGGACTTGACGCACGTTCTTTCTGTGGGCGGAGAGGTCTGGAGAAAAAACGAGGATGTCATCCAGATAGACTACCACGCAGGAGTACAGCATATCCCGGAAGACGTCATTCACGAACTCCTGGAAAACCGCTGGGGCATTGCAGAGGCCGAAGTGCATGACCAAGTACTCGTAGTGACCGTCTCTGGTGTTAAAGGCGGTCTTCCACTCATCCCCGGAACGAATGCGGATCAAGTTGTAGGCCCCACGAAGATCCAGTTTGGTGAAAATTCGAGCTCCTCTAAGTCGGTCAAAGAGCTCCGGGATCAATGGCAATGGGTACTTGTTCTTGACCGTGATATTGTTCAGGCCTCGGTAGTCTATGCAAGGACGGAGGGAGCCGTCCTTCTTTTTTACAAAGAAAAATCCCGCTCCCGCGGGCGAGGAGGACTTACGGATGAAACCTCTAGCAAGGTTCTCCTGGATATAGTCAGACATAGCTTGGGTCTCAGCAGGGGATAGCGGGTATATCCTACCCCTGTGTGGCGTAGAACCAGGAATGAGGTCAATCGGACAGTCATATGGCCGATGGGGGGGCAGAGTCTCGGCCTCCTTCTTGTCGAAAACATCTGCAAAGGACCAGTAAGCCGACGGCAGACCTGTAGGTGCCGGGGATGGACCGGCAGAGTTCATCAGACGGACGGGCAACAGGCACTTCTCCTGACAGAACGGTCCCCACCGGAGTATCTCGCCCGACTGCCAGTCCAGGGTTGGCTCATGAGTCCGTAGCCAAGGGAGGCCTAGAAGAAGTGCGTGAGACATGGTGGACAAGACGAGGAAGGAGATCTTCTCCAGGTGCAGGGCTCCGATCTGCAGCTCGATCTCTTCGGTGGCCTGGGTAACGGACTCCAGCACGGACGTACCATTGACCGAAACAATCGACCGAGGAGTCTCCAGGGATCTGACAGGAATCCGGTATTTTTTAACCGCCTCGAGTGTGATAAAATTCCCCTCCGCGCCAGAATCCAGGAAAGCCTCCTCAGAATAACGCTTGGCACCGAGATTCAATAATACGGACACGAGCAGGGGAGGAGAGGAATCACGTACACCTAGGGAGGCCTCTCCTATCAACCCTAGGCGGAGAAGTTTCCCGGCTTCTTGGAGCAGGAACGGAGGAGGTGAGAGGAGCTCCTCTCTCTGGCTAATTCACGGGCACGTTCCTGAAACCGCAGGTCGATGCGTGTCGCCAGTGAGATCAGATCCTCTAAAGAGGTGGGAGTATCCCGACCTGCCAGTACGTCTTTGATCCGACTGGACAGGCCACGCCAAAAGATCCCTACGAGAGCCTCGTTGTTCCAACCGAGTTCGGAGGCCAAGGTACGAAAACGGATGGCATACTGTCCTACCGGTAGCGTACCCTGATGGAGGTTAAAGAGGGACTCGGTGATAGAGGCCAGCCGACCCGGCTCGTCGAACACCTTGCGGAAGGTGTCCAAAAAGGTGGAAAGCCGAGAGACGAGTGGGTCATTGCGCTCCCAGAGGGGGTTCACCCATGCTAATGCCTCCCCCTCTAAGTGTGAAACAATAAAGGCAATTTGGGCGCGCTCAGTGGGATAGTGCTGCGGCAAAAGCTCAAAATGTATCCGGCATTGGTTCAGAAATCCTCGACAAAACTTAGGGTCCCCGCTATATCGGGGTGGCTTGCCGAGGCGCGGTATCGGGTGCAGGGCCGAGGACTGGGCAGAAACGGATTGTATGGCTGACAAACGAGACTCCATGGATTTCAAAAAGACCATAATCCTGGTCTGACTCTCCCGTAGGAACACCAGTTCCTTTTGGATGGAGGTGGTGGCACCAGCGGGGTCCATGGCCTGATTATACTGTGACGACTCCTGGAGTGGACCCTCTGGGTCGTGACACCAACCCTCCCAGGGCGAGCTGACCTAGTGAAGACCACCCCCTATACAGGGAGTGTCAGGGGCAAGCCCCAGGGGGTGAGGCACCACGACTGCTGGCACCAGGCGGCCGGCTCACAGGAGACACGAGTGGGTGAGAGTGTCTGCAGGAACGTGTAAAGTGTGGACACGGGAACACGTGGTATACAGAGACTTCGTTCGTCCGGGTGTGAGTGAAGCAGGAAGCGTGCAAGGAGCACGTCAGAGCACTGAGTCAGGCAGCAGGTGTGCCAGGAGGTGTAACAGAGTAAGAGACTGAGTACAGGATCAGAGTGTGTGCCCGGAGGCACAACTGAGTATAAGACAGAGCACGGTATCAGAGTGTGTGCCAGGAGGCACGACTGAGTATAAGACAGAGTACAGGGTAAGAGCGTGTGCCAGGAGGCACAACCGAGTATGAGACAGAGTACAGTGTCAGAGCATGTGCCAGGAGGCACAACCGAGTACGAGACAGAACACAGGGTCAGAGCGTGTGCCAGGAGGCACAACCAAGTACAAAGCAGAGTGCAGATTCAGAGCGTGTGCCAAGAGGCACAACAGAGTGCAAGGCAGAGGACTTGAGTACAGCGCACAGCCAGGCAGGGACACGGCAGACCAAGCCAGGAGCACAACAATAATCAGGCACCTCCCCTAGGGGGAGGTCGTCTGATATAGCACATGACTACTACTGGTTCCGGGTCAGGACCTAGCCAGAAAGCACATGACCACTACAGGTTCCGGGTCAGGTCCTCCATTACCATAGAGAGGACCGAGCCCTATACAGCACTGACAGGAGCGCGCAAGCGCAAACGTGACATGTAGGAGGAGGCCCGGGGACGAGAGCTGCGCGTGCGCACCCTACGGGACCCCCGGAGTGACCGCAGCTCCGGAAGAGATGACGTCGGGACCGAGGTCCCGCCCCCAGGTGAGCACGGCGTGACACATACATTCAGTTTTATATATAGAGATGATGAATACAAGTATTGCCTAAAACCAACATGTCAGAAGATCTGCACTACAGATGCAGGCCGTAGATTACAGTAAAGGTTTCTATCATTGATGCAAACAGGCTAAAAATGATCTACCTCATCAAAATGACTGTCTAAAAAAGCATTCCAAAGCACCTTCTGAATTCTTAGTAACATATCATTTTGGTTGGACATCTCTTTAAAGGGACGTTCCACTGTGGAGCTTTTAGGTAATTGCTTAAATTAAATTATTTGATATATTATTAACAATGAATACAAATCAAATTCACAGGACCCAGACAAGCGGTAAGGTCAATAATCTGTTGATGCTGGACAGTAGCACTGTGAACCGACGCCTTCTTCCCAGCTTTTGCAGCACTTTTGATTAGCCAGCCTGGTGCAACGTCATCATTGCATTGTGATGCACATGTGATGTTGCGCCAATCCATCTAATGAAAAGAAAAGTTGCAGCTCCCGGGTGGTAAGAGAAGATTCTCAGGGCCAATGGCTATGGTGTCTGGGCTCAGTTCTGTGAATCGATTTGCACCAACTCTGATTAACAGATTATTTCCCTTTAAAAATGGCAATTTCAAATCTCTTATAGCTGTCATGCAGATTTATACATGTGGATAAACTGTTTTATTTGGGTTGAAGTGACTTCTAGACTAGAGACTTGGAAAAGGTTTGGATGCTGGTTTATGACTGAATTCTGAGCTATGAGCCATTCTGCATCTCTTTCGTCAGATTTCTTATCACAGCTGCATTTCCTAAGCTCTCTACAAAATTTGTTGGAACTAGTGATTTTCAAAAATTTTCAGTACAATATATAGAATTAAAAAAAAAACTGGTGTGGGGTGAGGTGGTAACTTCTGATGTAATCTCATTGGAGAATGTCAGTGATGTTGTTAATTCAGTAGTTCCCACCTATTATTTTCATCTGCTTATAAAGGTTTTCCCACAAAGTACATTTTTATTTATAGATCTTGAAATAATATGTTTTACAAAAAATGCTTCTGTTACCACGGCTGGTCAGGAGACAAATCTCCAGGAGTGGACCCTCTGGACCGTGGCACCGATGGGCCCCGGGCGAGCTGCCAGGTGGAGCCGACCCCTATACAGGGATCGTTAGGAGGAAGCCCAGGGGTTCGGGTACCATGATAGCCGGTACCGAGAGGGGCAGCTCAGGACGGACTGGAGTAGGAGTACGAGACTGAAGCGTAGACAACAGAGCGGGATCACTGGAGACTAGACTGGAGTAGGACTGCAGGACTGGAGCATAAACAACAGGACGGAGCAGGAACACGGGAGGCAGTACTAGAGTAGGACTGTAGGACTGGAGTGTGGATAGCAGGATGGAGCAGGAACACCGGAGGCAGGACTGGAGTAGGACTGAAGTGTGGAGCAGGAACACCGGAGGCAGGACTGGAGTGAGGATAGCAGGATGGAGCAGGAACACCGGAGGCAGGAATGGAGTGTAGATAGCTGGGCCCACGGAGCACCAGACTGCGGGGCTACTGCAGGGACCACAGAAGGCAAGACTGCGAGACTGCAGAAAGCACACGAAGAAACAGGGCCCAGTGTGCTAGCAAACACAATGATCAGGCGCCTCCCTCAGGGGGGAGCAGCATGATACGGGCCTGTCAGGTCTGCTATTGGTCCGTAGGTGCTTCCGGGTCAGGGCATTGCTGGAGCACAAGTAACAGGAGGGAGGCGCGGCCACGGCCTATGGCGCATGAGCATTGCATGCAGAGACCCCATCAGCCGCAAGCCTGACAGAAGGGACCACCGTGGATGTCGGGCAGCAGGGGGCTGCGGCATGGGAGTGGAGGCCGGATGAGTATACGGAGGCGGCGTGACAGTACCCCCTCCCCTAAGCTGCCCTCCCCGAAGATTAGCAAGAAATCTCTTGAGGATACGAGGAGCATTGATATTCTCCCGAGGTTCCCAGGATCTCTCCTCAGGACCAAAGCCCTTCTAGGCAATAAGAAAAAGAGTCCTACCTCTAACCTTCTTCATGGCGATGATGTCCTCCACCTCAAAGACATCATCGGCACCAACCGGCTGAGAACCAGGATCAGACACGGAATGGAAGTGATTCAGTACCACAGGTTTCAGGAGAGAGACGTGGAAGATGTTCGGGACCCGGAGCGAAGCATGCAACCTCAATTTGTAGGCAACTTTGTTGATACGTCCAAGAATTTCAAACGGACCGATGTAGTATGGACCCAACTTGTAAGAAGGCAGTTTCAACCGGATAAATTTGGACGAGAGCCAGACTTTGTCCCCGACACGATACAGTGGGGAATCCAATCTCTTCTTGTCGGCATAATTCTTCATCCGATCAGCGGCCCTCTTGAGTGACGTGTTGGTCTCAGCCCAGATCTTGGAAAATTCAGAGGACAAGGCGTTGGTCGCGGGTACCTCGGAGGCAGGGGTTATCGGAAGGGGAACACCAGGATGTCTGCCAAACACAATGAAAAACGGAGACTTGGCCGAGGACTCGCCAGAATGGTTGTTATAGGCGAACTCTGCCCAGGGGAGTAAGTCAACCCAGTCATTCTGGTGGGCATTGGAGAAATGACGTAGGTACCCACTCAACGTCTGGTTGGTACCCTCCACCTGCCCGTTGGACTGTGGATGGTAGGCAGAGGAGAAGTTGAGGGAAACATTCATGAGCTTACAAAGTGCCCGCCAGAACTTGGAGGAGAACTGAACCCCTCGGTCAGACACAATGCGTTGAGGTAGTCCATGGAGTCTGAAGATCTGATGGATGAAAACTTTGGCCAACTCAGGAGCCGAGGGGAGACCGGGCAGAGGGATGAAGTGGGCCATCTTGGAGAAACGATCCACCACCACCAGGATGACTGTACAGCCAGAAGAACGGGGTAGGTCAGTGATGAAATCCATGGCAATGTTTTCCCAAGGAACCGCAGGGACGGGCAACGGAAACAACAAGCTGGATGGAGGTCGTCGTGGCACTTTGTTTTTTGCACAGGAGGGACAAGAGGCCACGAAATTGAGCACATCTTGGTGAAGCGTGGGCCACCAGTAGTGACGCATGATAAGGGCAAGGGTCTTCTTAGTTCCGGCATGGCCGGCCAGTCTGGAGCTTGAGGTTTTCGGGCACAAGAGTCTTGCCAGGAGGTGGAGGAAGCCAGTTCACTGGAGCCACTGTGATGATACTAGTGGGGTCAATGATATGCGAAGGTTCCTTCACTGTTTCGTGTGGCTGGAAGACCCTGGACAGAGCGTCGGCTTTGGTATTCTTGTTGCCGGGGAGAAAATGGAGCTCGAAGTCAAATCGGGCAAAAAATAAGGACCATCTGGCCTGACGATGGTTGTGTCTCTGGGCAGACTGAAGATAGGCCAGATTCTTGTGATCCGAGAAGATTACAAAGGGATGGACAGCCCCCTCCTGGAGATAACGCCATTTTTCTAAGGCCAACTTTATGGCCAGGAGTTCCCGGTCACCGATCGAGTAGTTACACTCGGATGGAGAGAAGGCCTTAGAGGAGAAGAAACAGGGGTGCAGACGACCGGAGGTGGATGTCTGAGACAATACTGCCCCAGCACCTGTCGAGGAAGCATCCACTTCGAGTACAAAGGGTCGGTTGCTCTCGGGACGATGCAGCATCAGGGCCGTGGAGAAAGCCCGTTTTAGGGTCTGAAAGGCCTCCTCCGCCTCAGGAATCCAATCATTGGGAGTAGTCCCTTTATGGGTGAGAGCAGAAATAGGTTTGGTTATTGCGGAAAAGTGAGAGATGAATTGCTGGTAATAATTAGTGAATCCGAGAAATCGTTGTATCGCCCTTACTTCCGAAGGGGCGAGGCCATTTGAGAATGGCAGTCAGCTTCTCGGGATCCATCCTTAATCCAGCGTTGGAGATAATGTATCCCAGAAATGGCAGAGAGGTCTGTTCAAAGAGACATTTATCTTAGCATACAGGCGATTCTCCCGAAGACGCTGTAACACCAGACGGACACTCTTTCTGTGGGACGAGAGATCCGGAGAGAAGACGAGGATGTTGTCCAAGTACACGACCACACAGGAGTACAAGAGGTCCCAGAAGATCTTGTTGACGAACTCCTGAAACACCGCAGGAGCATTGCAGAGACCAAAGGGCATGACCAGGTACTTGTAATGGCCGTCTCGAGTGTTGAAATCCGTCTTCCACTCGTCACCTGCTCAGATACGGACCAGATTATAGGCTCCCCTGAGGTCTAGCTTGGAGAAGACCCGAGCCCCTCTGAGGCAGTCAAACAGCTTTGGAATGAGTGGAAGAGGGTACCTGTTCTTGATGGTAATCTCGTTCAAATCCCTATAGTCAATGCACGGCCGTAGAGGTCCGTCCTTTTTCTTGACGAAGAAAAACCCGGCTCCCGCGGGCGAGGAGGACTTCCATATAAAGCCTTTGGCAAGGTTCTCCCGGACGTACTCGGACATGGCTACGGTCTCTGCGGGAGACAGGGGGTAGATTCAGCCCCTTGGGGGGTTGAACCGGGGACTAGTTCAATTGGGCAGTCAAAAGGCCGGTGTGGAGGAAGAACCTCTGCTTCCTTCTTATCAAAGACATCAGCGTAGGAACTGTAGGCTGAAGGAATGCCCGGAAGGTCTGGGGGTGGCCGAGGAGCATCCGCTAGATGGACAGGAGTCAGACAGCGAGCTTGGTATGGGTGCCCCCAGCGGAGTATCTCCCCTGAAGACCAGTCGAGGACAGGCTGATGAGTCCTTAACCATGGAAGACCGAGTAGAATCGCATGGGAGAGCTTGGGCAGAACGTAAAAGGCTATCTTCTCTCGATGTAAGGCTCCGACTTGCAACTCCACTTCCTCAGTGACCAAGGTGACGGTCTCCTGTAGCAGTTTGCCATCCACTGCGGCAATCAGGCGAGGATTGCATAGGGTAACCACGGGAATCTGATGTTTGTCCACCACTTCACGCCGGATGAAGTTACCTGCCGAGCCCGAATCCACATAGGCCACCTCGGACCCACATCTCTCCCCTGAAACCAAAATAACAGATATAGTAAGAGGTTGAGAGTAATCATTAGCACCTAGGGAGGCCTCTCTTACCTGACCTAGGTGGAGGAGTTTCCCTGTTTCTCAGGACAGGTACGGACAAAGTGTGATGAGCCTCCGCAATAGAGGCATAGACCCTGTGCCCGTCTCTCTCTCCGACGCAACTCAGCCAACTTGAGGCGATCTACCTGCATGGATTCGACCGAGGAGGGAGACGAGGACCCGGCAGGACGGGGACTGACATACCGGATGGAAAAGGACGCTGGCCTGGTGGACCTCCTGTCTCTCGCTGACTCCCAGGCACGCTCCTGGAAGCGTAGGTCAATGCGGGTGGCCAGCGAGATAAGGTGCTCCAAGGTGGTCGGGGTATCCCGACACGCGAGTTCATCCTTTATTCTGCTCGAAAGGCCGCGCCAGAATGCCCCTACTAAAGCTGTGTTGTTCCATCCGAGCTCAGAGGCGAGAGTGCGAAAGCGGATCGTGTAATGCCTGACCGTGAGAGAACCCTGATGTAGGTTAAAAAGAGACTTGGTGAGAGAGGCTAACCGACCCGGCTCATCGAAAACCCTGCGAAAAGTATCCAAGAAGACCGGAAGACTCGAGACAATGGGATCGTCACGTTTCCAGAGAGGATTCAGCCAAGACAGGGCCTCTCCCTCCAGATGGGACATAATAAAGGCCACTTTGGCCCGGTCAGAGGTCTATTGCTGAGGCAACCATTCAAAATGGAGGCTACACTGATTTTAAGAGCCCCCTGCAGAGTTTGGGATCACCAGTAAACCGCGGCGGCTTGGCGAGGCGGGGCGCCGGGAGAGCTGTAGACATGGGGGGGAGGAGTCGGGATCGCGGTGGCAGACTGGAGGACCGACAAGCGACTATCAAAGGAGGCCATGTAACTCAGAATATGGGCTTGAGTATCTCATTGCTGAGCCAGCTCCTGTTGAAGACTGGCCAGTTGAGTGGCATTTCCAGGATCAGCCACCTGCAGGAACACCGGAGGCAGGACTGGAATAGGACTGAAGGACTGGAGTGTGGATAGCAGGATGGAGCAGGAACACCGGAGGCAGGACTGAAGTAGGACTGAAGGACTGGAGTGAGGATAGCAGGGTGGAGCAGGAACACTGGAGGCAGGACTGGAGTGTAGATAGCTGGACTCACGGAGCACCGGACTGCAGGGCTACTGCAGGGACCACGGAAGGCGAGACTGCAGAGAGCACACGAGGAAACAGGGCCCAGTGTGCTGGCAAACACAACGATCAGGTGCCTCCCTCAGGGGGAGCGGCCTGATATGGCCTTGTCAGGTCTGCCATTGGTCCGTAGGTGCTTCCGGGTCAGGGCATTGCCGGAGCACAAGTAACAGGAGGGAGGCGCGGCCGCGCCCTATGGTGCATGCTCATTGCATGCAGAGACCCCGTCAGCCGCGAGCCTGTCAGAAGGGACCGCTGTGGCTGTCGGGCGGCGGGGGGCTGCGGCGTGGCAGCGGAGACCGGGTGAGTATGCGGAGGCGGCGTGACACCTTCTGTATTGAGATAATATTATAAATGTGCCCCTGCTATGTACTGTGTAATGGCTGTGCCTGACCATACAGAGCTGCTCTAATTCATGGCCTGAAGATACAACAGCTCTTGGCTAGAGGGAGAAACATAAGTCAGTTATGATAAGTGAGTATGGGGATGAAACCCCAGAGGCTTGCAGGTGTTGTTTTCTGAGGTAGCACATTTCCCTGCCTGTGGTAACACAGGAGTGAATGTTTCTGCGGCATTTCCAGCACTTTGAGCTCATCATAAATCCATTCAGTCACATAGCAGCCATTGAGCTTATATGTCACTTACTTGATTTATGATGATGAATTCATAGGATTGGTGATGTGGCAGAAACACTCACTCCTTCGTTACCTTAGACTTGGAAATGTTGCCTTAGAAAGCAGCATCTGTGAGCAACTGCTGTTTCATCTTTATACTCACTTATCATAAGTGCCTGATATCCCCCCCCCACCTTTCGGGCAGGAGCTGTGGTATGTGCCAACTATGAACTTGAGCAGCTCTGTATGGTCAGGCACAGCCATTACACAGTACACAGCAGGGGCACATTTATAAGATTATCTCAGCACAGGAACATTTTTTTTTTTTTAAAACACATTCGATAGTGGAATTTATTATTCCAAGGTCTGTTAATTAAAATGTACTTTGATTGTGGGACAATACCATTAATCCCTTCATGACCTTGAATGTATCCATACATTCAGGTGGTGAGTACTTACCAACTTTGGACGTATGGATACATCATATCATTAATGCGGGACCGCAACCGCAGTTGCGGTGATCACATTAAGATTCTCAAAGCAGGGCACCAAAAGGCAGGGGTTGCCACATCTTGGGGGATGGCTACAATGAAATTGACTGAAACACTGATGTCCAGCTTATGAGCAGTGCTGTAACAAAGCCTAGCAAAACAAGCATCACCAGGGCCAGCTCTGATTATTGCGATCAGACGATGACTCCGATCACATCAATCAGAGTGCACAGATACGATCTGACCCCACTATGACTGCTCTACACTTCCACATTCTAGCTTTGGAATTGTGTAGAGTGTTCATAGTGCTGATCTGACGTGCTGGACCTTGTAGTGCCACGGACTTTTTGAAGCCTGTGCCATCACTGATACTGATGTTCCTGCGATTTCTGAAAGAAGATGTTTCTAATCCGTTCCTGATCCCTGATTTTTCCAAATCCACCTCAATCACCATCTTCCCCTTTTATCCCCCTCCCCAACCCCCCTTCTGCCACGAGGCGCTGATCTGTACTTGATCGCTCGATTTTTGACAGTTTGTTTTTTGGTAGTGCGTCCTGCAGCCTCTGAGGACTGATCAGTGATGCAAATCACTGATCGGCACTCGTGCTTACTGTTTTCCATTATTTTTTTTTTGCCCCTACCTATCCCCCCTCCTTTGCACTACCTCTGTGCGTGCATCCTACAGCCTAATGAGCGCTGGTCAGTGACGAACATCGGCCTCCGGTTGTTGTTTTATTTTGTATGTGTGAAAAAAGAATTGAATAAAAAATAATGTAGATTGGTTGATAGGACTATATTTGGGACAATAAATCAGCTCATAATACAGTATTTTTTTTTAATGAATTCAGTCAGGGTTAGTGGCAAATAGTAATGTGGAAAAAAGCAAAAAAAATAATTTAAATTAGTCGACAGGACTAGATTAGGGACAGTAAAAATATACTGTAGTAATCAGCATCTACAACAGTAATTTTACTGAATTTATTCAGGGTTATTGTCGCATAGCAAAGTGGTGAAAAAAAATTACATCTGTGTCCTACAGCCGGCAAGCACTGATCAGCGACACATTACTGACCGGCCTCCGGTTGTTGTCTTTTTTTCTTCTTGGTGTGAAAAAAAAGATTAAAAAAAAAATTAGCAGGGACAGTAAAAATATACAGTAAATAATCGGCAGGTACTGCAGTATTGTTTACTGAATATAGTCGTAAGTGTCAGATAATTGCGCGTACTCAGTCATTTTTTCCTATCATCCCTTTAGTAAATTTATTTTTTATTTTACCAAATTTTTATATTTTTTATTTTTCCTTTCTAGATGCTTTTCTTTCTTTTTTCTCTTCTAAATACGAAAGATTACACCAAATACACACACCTGAATAAAATGTGATGCAAATAATCTGGCACTCTGCCTGTTGAAATGTATTTAACTTTTTTATTTCAAGAATATGCTTGAATATAAAGATACATTCTGGTCAACACAGGGAAAGGAGGCTCCATCCTGCACGTGGTAATAGGCTCACTTCCTCTTTAGATATAAGCATATGCTGAAATAAAAAAGAGCCAGGCAAGCTTATACTATGTGTTTGAATCTTGGGTGCGCGCAGTAATTCTCTGCGGCTCTCCCTCAAATCCCTCTGGCTCTTTCCTACTGTGCAGCGGGGATTCGGTGCCCACAAGAAAGGAGGAAATGACTGATGGATGTGAGGCGTCTGTGTCCGGGGGGAAAGACCTGACCCCCGGACAAACTACAGGTATGACGGACAAATTATAAAAACGATTCTTTCAGGGGTGGAAAGGAAGCCAAATAGAAGAGCCACCTTGACAGAATGCAGCATTAGTGCTGCACAAGGTGGCTCTTTTAATTAAAAACGCCTGGAGGGGGTAACAGGTTCCCTTTAGGCTGTGTGCCCACGATGCGATTTTTAAGCGTTTTTGCCGCGATTTTCGGCGTGAAAACATTTAAAAATCGTGTACAGACCGCACCCCATGCATTCCTATGGCATTCCACACATGCTGTGCTAATGCTGCGCTTTTTTCCGCGGCGGAAATGCATCGCGGAAAAAATCGCAGCATGATCATTCTTTTGTGTGGAATCGCAAAGAATTCCCGCGATTCCGCACCCATAGGAATGCATGAGAATCGCTTACTTCCCGCATGTGGCTATGCCCACCATGCGGGAAGTTAAGCGTCTCATGTGCAGTTGGTACCCACGGTGTGGAGGAGAGGAGACTGTCCTCCAGGCCCTGGGTACCATACCCCTGTAAAAAAAAGAATAAAAAATAAAAAATCGGGGTATATTTACCTTCCGACGTCCCGCGCTGCATTCCCGGCCTAAGCGTTCCCAGTAATGCCTTGCGGCAAGGTCCTGTGGTGACGTAGTCTCGCGTGACTCTAGCGGTCTCACGAGATCACTATAGTAACGCGAGACTATGTCATCACAGGTCTCGCAAGGCATTACTGGGAACGATGAGGCCCGGGATGGCAGCGCGGGACGTCGGAAGGTAAATATACCCCGATTTTTTTATTATTTTATCATTTTTAACATTTTATCTTTTACTATTGAGGCCGCATTGGAGAGGGAGGTTATTAGGGAATGGCAGAGGTCTGGTATGTGGAGTGGTTGGGGTGGTGGAACTGTAAAGGTTTGCCTTGTTTGGTCAATCTTGTTTTTGAAGTAGGTGGCAAAGTCCTCAGCAGAGATGAGGGGAGTTGGAGGTGGCAGTGGTGGGTGGAGGAGAGAGTTAAATGTGCTGAACAGTTGTTTTGGGTTGTGGGATAATAAAGAGACAAGGTTTGTGAAATATGTCTGTTTAGCAGAGGTGAGGGCTGATTTAAAGGCAAGTGTAGCTTGTTTGAAAGCAGTGAAGTCGTCTGGCAGGCGTGTTTTCTTCTAACGCCACTCCGCGACCCTGGATGCATGTCGAAGTTTTTTGATGAGGTTGTTGTGCCAGGGTTGCCTATTGGTTTGTCGCACTTTGCCATGCATGAGAGGAGCGACTGAGTCTGTGGCTGATGTGAGGGTGGCATTGTAGAAAGCGGTGTCACTGTCCGTGTTGTGGAGTGAAGATATGGAGGATAGAGGTAGAAGAGAGTCTGAGAGTCTGTGGATGTCTAGGTGTGCGAGATTTCTGCGAGGATGTGCTAGTGACGACATGGGGGGCAGGATGAGAAGGTGAGTAGATGGTGGTCAGATAGGGGGAAGGGAGAGGTTGTGAGATTAGATAGGGAACAGAGGCGGGTGAAAATGAGATCTAATGTATGTCCATCTGTGTGGGTGGCTGTGGAGGACCACTGAGTAAGTTCAAAGGATGACAGGAGTTTGGAGGCTGCTGGCTGGGGGGTGTCAATGGGGATGTTGAAGTCCCCCATTATGATGGTGGGGATGTCAGCAGAGAGAAAGTGGAGGAGCCAGGTGGAGAATTGGTCGATGAAGGCAGTGGCTGAGCTCAGTGGTCGATATATGACAGCCATTTGGAGATTAGAGGGAGAGTAAATACGGACAGAGTGAACCTCGAAAGAAGGGAGGGTGGGGGTTGGATAGGGTTGAAGTAGCAGTTTTTAGAAAGGAGGAAACCCACTCCTCCACCTTGTCTGTTGCCCGGGCGAGGAGTGTGGGTAAAGTGGAGGCCGCCATAACTCAGTACGGCCGGGGAGGCCGTGTCAGCAAGGTCTCAGTGAGGGCCAGGAAGGAAAAGTTGCGGGAGGTAAAAAGGTCGTGGATCACGTGGAGCTTGTTGCAGATGGAGCGAACATTCCAAAGTGCTCCAGAAAGAGGGTGCGGGAGGGAGGGGGTCAGTGGCACAGGTTTTAAGTGTGAGGGATTGCGGTAGTTTGTCATAGTGTGAGACATATAGTGGTGGGGATTAGTGGGATGTATGAGGCAGGTGGGGCCTGGATTGGGGGATATGTCACCAGCAGTGAGAAGAAGCAGAGAAAGGGAAAGCAGGTGGGTGAAGGAGAGTGATCGTCTTGTATTGTATTTTAGTAGGAGAGGTCTGAGGTTAAGGAGTACAGTCATGGCCAAAAGTATTGACACCCCTGCAATTCTGTCAGATAATACTCAGTTTCTTCCTGAAAATGATTGCAAACACAAATTCTTTGGTATTATTATCTTCATTTAATTTGTCTTAAATGAAAAAACACAAAAAGAATTGTCCTAAAGCCAAATTGGATATAATTCCACACCAAACATAACAAAGAGGGTGGACAAAAGTATTGGCACTGTTCGAAAAATCATGTGATGCTTCTCTAATTTGTGTAATTAACAGCACCTATAACTTACCTGTGGCACCTAACAGGTGTTGGCAATAACTAAATCACACTTGCAGCCAGTTGACATGGATTAAAGTTGACTCAACCTCTGTCCTGTGTCCTTGTGTGTACCACATTGAGCATGGAGAAAAGAAAGAAGACCAAAGAACTGTCTGAGGACTTGAGAAACCAAATTGTGAGGAAGCATGAGCAATATCAAGGCTACAAGTCCATCTCCAAAGACCTGAATGTTCCTGTGTCTACCGTGCGCAGTGTCATCAAGAAGTTTAAAGCCCATGGCACTGTGGCTAACCTCTCTAGATGTGGCCAGAAAAGAAAAATTGACAAGAGATTTCAATGCAAGATTGTGCGGATGTTGGATAAAGAACCTCCACTAACATCCAAACAAGTTCAAGCTGCCCTGCAGTCCGAGGGTACAACGGTGTCAACCCGTACTATCCGTCGGCATCTGAATGAAAAGGAACTGTATGGTAGGAGACCCAGGAAGACTCCACTTCTTACCCCGAGACATAAAAAAGCCAGGCTGGAGTTTGCCAAAACTTACCTGAAAAAGCCTAAAACATTTTGGAAGAATGTTCTCTGGTCAGATGAGACAAAAGTAGAGCTTTTAGGGCAAAAGCATCAACATAGAGTTTACAGGAGAAAAAAGAGGCATTCAAAGAAAAGTACACGGTCCCTACAGTCAAACATGGCGGAGGTTCCCTGATGTTTTGGGGTTGCTTTGCTGCCTCTGGCACTGGACTGCTTGACCGTGTGCATGGCATTATGAAGTCAGAAGACTACCAACAAATTTTGCAGCATAATTTAGGGCCCAGTGTGAGAAAGCTAGGTCTACCTCAGAGGTCATGGGTCTTCCAGCAGGACAATAACCCAAAACACACTTCAAAAAGCACTAGAAAATGGTTTGAGAGAAAGCACTGGAGACTTCTAAGGTGGCCAGCAATGAGTCCGGACCTGAATCCCATAGAACACCTGTGGAGAGATCTAAAAATGGCAGTTTGGAGAAGGCACCCTTCAAATATCAGAGACCTGGAGTAGTTTGCCAAAGAAGAATGGTCTAAAATTCCAGCAGAGCATTGTAAGAAACTCATTGATGGTTACCGGAAGCAGTTGGTCGCAGTTATTTTGACTAAAGGTTGTGCAACCAAGTATTAGGCTGAGGGTGCCAATACTTTTGTCCGGCCCATTTTTGGAGTTTTGTGCGAAATGATCAATGTTTTGCTTTTTGCTTCATTCTCTTTTGTGTTTTTTCATTTAAGACAAATTAAATGAAGATAATAATACCAAAGAATTTGTGTTTGCAATCATTTTCAGGAAGAAACTGAATATTATCTGACAGAATTGCAGGGGTGTCAATACTTTTGGCCATGACTGTATGTCTGCAGATAAAGCGAGGTGGGGGGGGTAAGAGTGAGGGGGAGATAGTTATTTGGTTCGAGGGTGCAGGGGTTTGGGGATAGCGAAGGAGAGTGAAGATTAGTGGAGCATAAACAGTGAGGGCAAATGTGAGCATGGTTAAAGAGCAGAGTAAAAAAAAAATCAAGTAAAGAAAGAAAGCAGTGGTTAGTCTTAGGCTTCGTGCACACGCTGCGGTTTTCGCTGCGGTTCCACTGCGGTTTTGGCCCTGCGGAACCGCAGCAGTTCCGCAGACATGGTACTTTACCATGTTAGCCTATGGGTTTTCAAAACCGCAGTGCTCACGCTGCGGTTTTTTCCGCGCGGTTTTGCTGCGTTTTTTTTCCGCAGCATGTCAATTATTTCTGCGGATTCTGCTGCGGTTTCACACCTTTAACATAGAGGTGTGAAACCGCAGGGCAAAACCGCAGGTCACTTTACCTGCGGTTCCGCGGGAAAAAACCTGCAGGTGAATCTGCAGTGTGTGCACATAGCCTTACCATCTGACCGATTTCTGGACTATTTCTGGTATATTCCTCATGTATCACTTTAAATATGTCACTTCAAATGATGTCACATCTGACCAAGGTCATATCTGACCTGCTCTGTTCAAACTTATGCCATTCAAATGACATATGATGGGTATGACATAGATCATACAGTATATCTTCTGCTTTTCTTTCGGCAGATACCTACGTTCAATTTAGCGAACATGTTTTAGCTATAATGCCTGAAACAATGTTATCTGGGTTGCGACCATCATCTGGAAGGGATCAACATTGGTATCATGAACAACAATTCATCAAGTGCCATGTTTTATATCTGTCTCTTTATTTGAATGTGTTAATAAAGTTGTCATTTTTTTTTGTTCTTTAGACAGAAATTCATTTGCACCAGTGAAAACTAATTCGGGACCTCAGCGGAAAGAACGCATATCATTTCGAGACAATCCAGTTCAATTCAGTGGTGGCTGGGGAGGAGGAAAAAAGAAGGGAAAAGCCAATAAATAGTTTAATTTAAAGATTCACAGATGAATCATTTAGTATATTTTATATTATTCAAAATATATATAGTATTCTTATATAGATAAAGAAAAAAAATTAGGAAACTGACATTTTCTAGTAGTTCTTTTTTCTATTGTAATACATAAAATCCATATTTTTTTAGCTCTTGTTTTAAATTGTTTTTCAATTAACTAAATTGTTTAATTAAAAAGGTAACCTGTAGTATGTGACATTGTTGTGATAAATGTTGTGCCTTACTCAGTATGATATATCAGACCAGTAAAGAATTTGAACAAAGTAACTAAATGTGGAATTCTTTAGATTCGGGGTTTTTTTTCATTTAAAGACTAGCTAACTGAAAAAAAACCTTATTAAAATATAACTTTTATTAAGTACAAAAATGACATTATAAAATTTCACAGATGTCCCCTATTTTAAAGCCTAATAAAAAACAGGCTATTATAATGCTGGAAAGAGATAAGGTATAACAGTTAAACCAAGTCTAACCAGCTGAATCTGACAATACAATCATATGGTCAGAAAAATCTGAATCCAAGCAGTTAAAAACTGCAAAATATTATTCTAGCCCAAAAACCTCAAAAAATGGAAAAAAGGGAAATAGACATAAAGAGAATGTATAAAAATTGATAATATGTGCTACCATCTGATAACAATTTCACTCAGCCGATGTGAAGAAAAGAGTGACCTGGCCCTATACAAAATGACTGTTTGAACACCTACCTAGGTGTGGAGGTTGGCACCCTAAAAAATACGAGAATGGCACCCCTGCTCTTGCGATGGCTATCCCTAATCTCCTATATTATCCTATAAGACAACAGATTAGAAACCGGGCCAGACGGTCTTTTGCAGACTCCAACAGGTTTTCTTCAATAATGGTCCTGTATTTGGCTCCATCCATCTTCCAATCAATTTTAACCATCTTCCCTGTTCCTGCTGAATAAAAGCAGGCCCAAACCATGATGCTGCCACCACCATGTTTGACAGTGGGGATGGTGTGTTCAGGGTAATGAGCTGTGTTGCCTTTACGGCAAACATATTTTTTGGCATTGTTGCCAAAAAGTTCGATTTTGGTTACATCTGACCAGAGCACCTTCTTCCACATGTTTGGTGTGTCTCCCAGGTAGCTTGTTGCAAACTTTAATCAACACTTTTTATGGATATCTTTGAGAAATGGCTTTCTTCTTGCCAGTCTTTCATAAAGGCCAGATTTGTGCAGTGTACGACTGATTGTTGTCCTATGGACAGGCTGTCCCACCTCAGCTGTAGATCTCTGCAGTTCATTTAGAGTGATCATGGGCCTCTTGGCTGCATCTCTGTTCAGTCTTCTCCTTGTTTGAGATGAAAGTTTAGAGGTATGGCCGAGTCTTGGTAGATTTGCAGTGGTATGATACTCCTTCCATTTCAATATGATCGCTTGCACAGTGCTCCTTGGGATGTTTAAAGTTTTGGAAATCATTTTTTATCCAAATCCAGCTTTAAACTTCTCCACAACAGTATCACGGACCTGCCTGTTGTGTTCCTTGGTCTTCATGCTGCTCTCTGTGCATCAAACAGAACCCTGAGACTATCACAGAGCAGGTGCATTTATACGGAGACTTGATTACACACAGGTGGATTATATTTATCATCATTAATCATTTAGGACAACATTGGATCATTCAGAGATCCACAATGAACTTCTGGAGTGAGTTTGCTGCACTGAAAGTAAAGGGGACGAATAATATTGCACGCCCCACTTTTCAGTTTTTGAATTTCCACAAAAATTTAAATTAACCAATACATTTCATTCAACTTCCCAATTGTGTCCCACTTGTTGTTGATTCTTCACCAAAAATTTACATTTGGTATGTTTATGTTTGAAACATATGTGGGAAAAGGTTGAAAAGTTCCAGGGGGCCGAATACTTTCGCAAGTCACTGTAAACATATTTTGATATTTCTTTCCTTCATTGTTCACAAAATGGCTAAACAACTCAACTAAGCAAGAAAAAAGACAATGCATCAATACATCAGAGGATACAGTTCTGAGAATACAGAAAATTGAAAGACTGAGTCACCCACCTCAAAAAATCTTCAATAAATTAGGATTCAGTTGAAAGCTTCAATAAATCTAACAGTAGCAAAATATCATCAACTTCTCGGATGAGACAGCATGAATTAGGTATAAATGGTAGAATTGCTGCAGGAAAGCCACCAATTAAAGGGACTAATAAAAAGGAACTGGTAAGTGAGAATTTCTGTATTCGATGGAGTTAAAATGAATGGCTGACACCAGGATATGTGGCTCCCACCATAAACCATGGAGGAGTGATTGTGATGGTATAAGCTTGTTTTCCTGGTTCACCGTCTGGAAATGTATATAGAACTGAAGGTACAGTGTACCAGCATAGCTACCACAGCATTCCGCAATGATACAACATTGGAAACAAAAAATAACTACACTGGAGTACAGAGTCCATAATGTAAAATATATAGAAATTTTATTATAATGATTAAAATGACAATCACAGTAATGACAAAATTACAATATAATAAACAGATCAGGCAATAATGGCTGGGGTCAAATATTAAAATTACAGCAATGTTGCCTCAAAATACAAGCACCCCATGGGAATTACCATGCTAACACCCCCTCCCAATATAAGTAATTATACACAATAAATAAATAATAGTCAGAGGTATAAAGCGTTATCAGGCAAAGTGCTTACCCATAGTGAGCTGTATGTGACCACAAGCCACCGCAACCGACGCGCGTTTCGCCCACTCTTTTTCAAGGTGCGGTCAACATTGCATCTAATTTGCTTCAAGTAGACCACTATTTTTAAAAAAAACAAAGACCAATAAAACACTGCCAAGCTACGTTGGAGCTACTTATCAGAAAAAGGAGTGTGATGATGTGCTGTGTCAGAAGACCTGGTCCTCGGCTAATGACTGTTGTGTCCAACTCTTGACTGGTTCTGTGTATATACCATAGTTATTTTGACTTATTGTTTCTGTGTTCAGGTGTGAGAATTTTCACTTTCTGAATCAATTCATGGAACATGTAAAAAGAAAATATTAATTACTTGTACATGTGTTATTTCCCCGTATAGTCATCCTCAATAAACTAGAAAAGAAAAAGAAGCGGTATAATTAGCAGTTGTTCTGTGGAATATTTAGAATTGAGAGTCCTCAGTGGTTGATCAACCACTGAGGACTCTCAATTCTAAATCGTCTCCTATCTACTGGCTAACACGGTACAAAGATATACATCTTATCAGTTGTTCTGTATAATACAAAAATCCAAGAAGTGCAAAATGAGATTGTATTTAAATGCCCCTCCAGCATCTATAAATAAATTGGCCGTGGTTCTTGCCGTCTTTTTGCCTTTTACCTGGTCGACTCTTTACGAGGCAGAGTACTAACACAGTACGTGATACTTACACAATGATGAGCAAAAGGGTAACAGTGTTTTGAACTTTTTACTTTCAGTCTCCATATCTCACCATCGACTACTGCTTTGAACGTGAAACAACCATCATTTTACAATGGCATGTAAAAGTTTGGGAACTCTTGTTCAAAATGACTGTTATTGTGAACAGTTAAGCAAGTTACTGAAATGATCACTAAAAGGCCTAAAGCTAAAGATGACACATTTCTTTCCTTTCTATTTTAGGCAAATATACAAGGTGGGCCATTTATATGGATACACCTAAATAAAATGGGACTGGTTGGTGATATCAACTTCCTGTTTGTGGCACGTTAATATATTGGAGGGGGAAACTTTTCAAGATGGGTGGTGACCATGGTGGCTATTTTGAAGTCGGCCATTTTGGATCCAACTTTATTTTTTTCAATGGGAAGAGGGTCATGTGACACATCAAACTTATTGAGAATTTCACAAGAAAAACAATGGTGTGCTTGGTTTTAGCATAACTTTATTCTTTTATGAGTTATTTACAAGTTTATGACCACATATAAAATGTGTTCAAAGTGCTTCCCATTGTGTTGGATTGTCAATGCAACCCTCTTCTCCCACTCTTGACACCCTGATAGCAACACCACAATTTTTCAATTTTTTGTGTGTCAGTATGATGAAAGAGAGACATTTTGGTGTGTTTTTTATGGTGTTCACTGTATGGAATAAATAATGTGACTGTTTTAAACAACGGGTCATTCCAGATGCGGCAATGTCAATTACATGTACTTTTTTTTGTTTAGTTTTGTTTTATTACAAAGGCTGCATTTTAGTGGCGAAACCGGTTTCGTTATTTTTGTGATTTTTTTGGGGGGTGTTTTTTATTTTTTTCTTCAACTAATTTACATATTTTATTTTACTTATTTTTTTTTTACTTTTTCATTTAGTCCAATTGTGGGACATGTATATTTGTTACTTTGATTATCGTTCTCATGCATTGCAGTACTTGTGTACTGCAGTGCCTAAGACCTCTCAGTGTCCCACTGATGCAGCCTGTGAGGCCCAGCTTATAACTGAATCTTACAGCCTACCATACTCTGGGATCAGCAGTTGACCTTAGGGTAGCATGGCAATGATAGGCACCTGGTCAATTCTTTCAAAGGGGGTCTTTTAACCTCCTTTTAACCACTTAAGATACCAATTGACAGCAGTATCTAAGGGGTTAATCATCCCTGATTAGTTCCAAACTAAAATCGGCTGGGGCCGATACTGAAGAGTGCCAGCTGCAATGGGAATTTCAGCCTTGGGGCAGTGCTATTGCCTTATTTATGATCTCCGTTTTAAAATGGCGATGAGGGAATAAGGCCCCTTAACCATCGCCTCTTTTATGTGTATTGGCAGTTTCTAAGCGGTATTCTCATTTTCGTAAGTGATCATTTATCTACAGGATAATGGTTAATGTCTTACCACTCAATGAAGCTCTGAAGAATCCCATGTGAATGTAGTGGTGACAGATGTGCAATGGAACTTCGTTCATTCTTATGGGGGTGCTGAACACCAGCCAAGTGCAGCGCTCTGCTATCTCTGGTGGGTCCATTAAGAAAGAATAGGGCAGCAGTGTGCATGATCAATAACTGTTCCATTCAAATGGCTCTTCATAGCACTGGTTCTGAGGATTGATGGGGAATCCCAACCATTGTACCCCCAGTGATTAGGAAGTTTTCATCCCATCAATAGGGAATAACTTATAAATCTGAGAATACCCCTTAAATATTTCCAAAACATAAGTGAGATTAAGGAGTGGTCAAGGACAACGGCATTCTGAGCCAAATATATTTTTCAAATATTTTAATGCAGAATGTGAGACAGAGTTCAGGAGTAAATAAGGAATTTATAGATTGGAAATGGTTACAGATTGATGCTACTAATAGTTTAAGAAAAATGCTTTTATACACATCTATATCAGAGATGTATTCTGGAAGAATTATATCATACCTAAAACAAAATTTTCCAATGTAAAATATCTGTTTGTGTGTTATTTCATTATCATGGATTATTATAATATCTTCTGAAGAATGATCTATTGTGAATTTAGAGTGTTTTATTTCCAATTGCATATTTTGGCATAAAAAATTAATAAAATCATTTGTGGGGAAAAAAAGTTAAACTTAGCAGCACTACTGTTGTAACCTTACTGTTTTTACACATTAGGGATACAAGCCTGAGGTCCAGAACAGAAAGAGTTGAACTCCTGCACTTGGGTCTAGTCTAGAGATACTTCTCGGCTTTGGGCAAAACCAGATTACGATGTTTTTTTTAACACTTTTTCAACAACTATTTGCAAACTTTTTCTTTTTCCATTCAGCTATATTACTTAAAAAACAACTATTAACGCATGAATATGAGCAGTATTGTGCAGTAATTTCTGAGTGTTCAAGAGAGGTTGGAAAAAATTAATACACTTACATAGTATGCATGCAATATAATGCACTGTTATAGATAATGAATTAAAAAGGTTGAAGAGTGAAAACAAGTCCTGTGGATAGATGGTGTGATACTGATCGGTGAGGGTCCAATTGCTGGAACCCGCACTGATATGTCAGAACAGGGAATCTTTATCCCAGACAGTATTTCTATCCCTGTTACAAAATGGTGCAGCAGATCAGATGCCCGACAACCTCTCCATTCATTTCTATTAAAAAAGCGGAGCACAGCGCTTGGCAGTCCATAGTATTAAGTAGCGCACAACGTGTCAGCTGCCGGGTGGTCACGTGTGCCGCTACTTAAGAGAAATGACTCTTAAGTAGCGGCACACGTGACCGCCTGGCAGCTGCAGAAGCCGGTTGCTGCTGACAATGTGCAAGCTATTACAGAGAAATGAATATTCATTGCCAGTGCAGTGAATATTCATTTCTCTTTAGCAGCGGGCACAGGCGTTAGCTGCAGCATCCGGCTCCTACCTCTGTGACCTGCTGCCCCTCCCGCTCCTTGTTTTGGACACCTCGAGTATAAGCCAAGGGTATATTTACCTACATACACTGGCAAGCAAAATGGTAACAATCTTTTGAACTTTTGATTTTCAGGCTCCATAGCTCATCATCCACTATAAATGTGAGACTACCATCATTTTATAGACAATATAAATTTGATTTGCAACTATTTTGCATATGATTGCTTATGCAGATTCTTGTAATGTCACTGTATTATTGTTTTCCTCCTAAAAATCTAAATTGTATTTTTTATTATTTTGTTCGTATTTCATAAATTCACTTTTGACTTTTAACACTGACTGAATCATTCTGGGTATGCTCTCCATCAGATTCAAGCATGTCTTGACCGAAATCAGATCCAGGTTTCTTATACATGGTACCAAAGTTGGTGTATAATAGTCGACTCATTTGGGTATGTATACAGTTTTTTCTTCAACTGTACCCACATGTGTTTGATTTGGTTGATGTCTGGGGACTGTTGGGGCCAATTCAGCACCTCTACTTCATTGTCATTGAACCATTTCTTCGCCAATCTAAACGTATGCTTCGGGTCTTTGTCCTGCTCCAACACTTTGGTCCATTTCATCCCCATAGTACTAGAGTGTACAAGGTAACTCGTCTTAAAGGATACTCACATATAGCTGCGCATTGAGATCAGCATCAATCCTGGTCAAGTATTCAATCCCATATGATCAAATTTGTCAGTTCCTTCAATTTATTGATCTGTTATCCCCTTTTTGTTTCTTCAGGACCTATTTGCACCCATCAGAGCCTATTGTATTGACTTTCACCTTATCACTGCAAATCACCTGTTTCCAATCTTCTGCTGTCCACTTTTCTGCATACTCGCGCAAACGCTTCTTATGATGAAATTGAAGTTGTGGTTTCTTCACCTTTTTTATGGCCACCATTCCACACTTGTGTTATGTGCTTCGCACAGTGCTTGCATGGACATCTGTGATCTCACTATTATGAAGCATCCGAGCCACCTCTATTGTTATGTTTGTTGCGCCAGAACTGATAGACTTTGTTCCGAGCCAACTTGTTGACACTGATATTTTGCCTAGATGTCCACCTTTTGGCTTCTGAATGGATGGACAGGCTTCATTTATTCCAACTGTCATGGCATTAACATGATGAATTTTAGCAATTTTCTTGGCCGAGAAGCCGCTGTTCATGAACTGGATAATGCTGTTTCTCTTTTTTCAGGAAATATTCTTCATGTCTGCTCCTCGATTCGAGTGACCTTTTGCTTGGTAATGAACCTAATAACACACTGAGCTATTGGGGAATTTGAGGACAGGTTGTAATTTTTAGTATACAGGAAGAAAAAGAATTTTTCCACCACCGGGTGCAAAACAGTAACATGACCTGAATCTACATAGCTAATCATATGCTTAATAATTGTAACTCAAATTTTTGTATGAGACAGCCAAGATTATTGTCTATACAGTGGCATGTAAAAGTTGCCTTGGTCAAAATTACTGTTATTGTGATCGGTTAAGCAAGCTGAAGATGAAATGATCTCATAAAGACCTAAAGTTAAATATGACTCATTTCTATTTTAGGCAATATATGTAGTAATTTTTTATATTTTAAAAAGTACAAAAAGGAAAATGGGCCGATGCAAAAGTTTGAGCACTTTTGGGGATTTGTGTGCTCGGATAATTTTGACCAAGGTTTCAGACCTTCACCCCTTCGTGCCACAGCCCTTTTTCATTTTGGCATTTCTGATTTTCACTCCCCTTCTTCCCAGAGCCATAACTTTATTTTTCCATCAATATGGTCATATGAGGGCTTGTTTTTTGTGGAACGAGTTGTACTTTTGAAAAACACCATTGGTTTTACCATATTATGTACTCAAAAACGGGAAAAATATTCCAAGTGTGGTGAAATTGCAAAAAAGTTCAATTCTACAACTGTTTTTTGGATATTTTTTACCATGTTCACCAAATGCTAAAACTGACCTGGCATTATGGTTCTCCAGGTCATTGTAAGTTCATAGACACCAAACATGTAAAGGTTCTTTCTTATTTAAGTTGTGAAAAAAAATCCAAAGGTTGTTAAAAAAAAATTGCATTATTTTCCGAGACCCGTAGCATCTCCATTTTTCGTGATCTCGGGTTGGGTGAGTGCTTATTTATGAGTGCCAAGCTGACGTTTTAATTTATATCATTTTGGTACAGATATTTTGATTGCCCGTTATTGCATTCTGGTATTTTTTTTTCATTACACCGTTTAGCAATCGGGTTAATTCTTTTTTATATTGATAGATCAGGCGTTTCTGAACGTGGCGATACTAAATATGTGTATGTTTGATTTTTTTTTTATTGTTTTATTTTGAATGGGGCAAAAGGGGGGTGATTTGAACTTTTAAGCTATGTGCACACGTTGCGGATTTTGCTGCAGATCTGCAGCGTTTTTGGACGCACGGAATTGCATCAAATCTGCAGTGTAGTGCACAGCCAATGCTTGTCAATGGTAAATGAAGAATTACTGTGCACATGGTGCAGAAAAATCCACGCTGGTTTTCTGCGGTGTTGCTATCAGTGTGTCAAAAGTGGTCGAAGAGGGTTGCATTGACCATCCAACACAATGGGCAGCACTTTGAACACATTTTATATGTGGTCATAAACTTGTAAATAACTCATGAAACAATAAAGTTACATTAAAACCAAGCACACCATTGTTTTCCTTGTGAAATTACCAATATGTTTGATGTCACATGACCCTCTTCCCATTGAAAAAAATAAAGTTGGATCCCAAATGGCCGACTTCAAAATGGCCACCATGGTCATCACCCATCTTGAAAAGTTTGCCCCCTCCCATATACTAATGTGCCACAAACAGGAAGTTGATATTACCAACCACTCCCATTTTATTTAGGTGTATGCATATAAATGGCCCACCCTGTACAGTGGGGAAAAAAGTATTTATTTAGTCAGCCACCAACTGTGCAAGTTCTCCCACTTAAAAAGATGAGAGAGGCCTGTAATTGACATCATAGGTAGACGACAACTATGAGAGTCAAAATAAGAAAACAATTCCAGAAAATCACCTTGTCTGATTTGGCAAGATTTCTTTTGCAAATTATGGTGGAAAATAGGTATTTGGTCATTAACAAAAGTTCATAAGAATATTTTGTTTTATATCCTTTGTTGGCATTGACCGAGGTCAAACGTTTTCTGTAAGTCAATATGCACTTACACAGCCCTCGATTAATTCCTTGATTGGTCAAGTTTCCAAAATGGGCTCATTTGTGGGGATTTCTGCTGTTTTGGCACCTCAGGGGCTCTACAAATGAGACATGGTGTCTGCAATCTGTTCCAGCCAAATTTACATCCCAAAAACTAAATGTCACTTATTTCCTTTTGAGCCCTGCTGTGTGTCCAAACCGTAGTTTGTGACTACATGTGGAGCATCGCTGTTCTCAGAAGAAGGTGGGTAACAAACTGTTTGTTCCACTTTCTCGTCTTTCCTCTTGGAAAAGTGAAAATTTGGAAAAATGCAACATTTCAATGAAAAGCAATGAACATTTTCCATATGAAGACCTCAAAATCTATGTAGTACCTGTGGGTTCAAAATTCTCGCTATACCACTGGATAAAATTCTTCAGAGATGTAGTTTCCAAAATAGGTCACTTATGGGGGTTTCTGTTGTTTAGGCACCTTAGGGGCCCTGCAAATGCGACATGACGCTCTCTATTTCAGCCAAATATGTTACAAATATGGGACTCTTTCCGAGCACTGCCATTTGTCTGAGTAGAAGTTTCTGACCACATGTGGGGTATCGGCTCACTCAGAAGACACTGGGTAACAAAGTTTGCTGTGCTATTCTTTGTAAAAGTAAAAAAAATGGAGCTAGAGCGACATTTTAGAAGAAAATTACAATTTTTTTTTCATTCCACTTTGCCTTTATTTCTGTGTAACACCCAAAGGGTAAAAAAAATATTTCCTGACAACAGTTTTGAAGTATTTGAGGGATGAGCTTTTTAAGATGGTATCCCTTTTGGCAGTTTCCAATATATAGGCCCCTCAAAGTCCATTTAAATCCGAATAGGTCCCTAAAGAAACAGGTTTGGTAAGTGTGTTGAAAATATGAGAAATTGCTGCTCAACTTTTAACCCTTCTAATATCCTATCAAAATACAATGATGTTTAAAAAATGATGCAGATGTCCAAATATAAAGCTTTTTGAGAGATTTTCAGCTGCCTGGAATCAACTGGATAAAATCAAGTTTTCGGGCAGAATGGAAGATGACATACTTTCAACTCGGCTAGGTTGAATTTTGCACCAACCAGATTGCACATTGCCATCTAAGAGATGATAACAAGGTATTGTTTACATCGGCACTCCTGTTCCTTCGTTCACCGGCAAACGTACACATCAATACTCCAACCACCTACTATCGGGCTCGATGGATTGCCAAAGAGATATATGCTCTGAAGATCTTCATGTTTCGTCATCAATTTCATTTAGCTTTGTTACATATAGTTACATAGTTATGTAGGTTGAAAAAAGACCTGGGTCCATCAAATTCAACCTTTCTTCACCAGTTGTACATTTTGTCACTAATTTAGCTATAACCCACAATGTTATATTTATCAAGGAATCATCGAACCCTTTTTTAAAAGCTGTTATAGTGTCTGCCATTACTACATTCTGTGGTAGGGTACTCCACATTCTGACTGCTCTAACTGTAAAGAACTCTTTCCTGTTTAGCTGCTGGAATCACCTTTCTTCCTCCCATGATGAGTGCCCCCTAGTCCTCAGTACGGTCTGGCCACACATATATCATAGAATCGTAGAGTTGGAAGGGACCTCCTGGGCCATCTGGTCCAACCCCCTGCTCAAAGCATGATTCGCTAAATCATCCCAGTCAGATGTCTGTCCAGCCTCTGTTTGAAGACTTCCATTGAAGGAGAACTCACCACTTCTCGTGGCAGCCTGTTCCACTCATTGATCACTCTAACTGTCAAAAAGTTTTTTCTAATATCTAATCTGTGTCTCCTCCCATTCAGTTTCATCCCATTGCTTCTAGTCTTTCCTTGTGCAAATGAGAATAAAGTTGATCCTTCTACAATGTGACAGCCCTTTAGATATTTGTAGACAGCTATTAAGTCTCCTCTCAGTCTTCTCTTTTGCAAACTAAACATTCCCAAATCCTGCAACCTTTCCTCATAAGACAGGGTTTGCAGACCGGTCACCATTCTGGTCGCTCTTTTCTGAACTTGCTCCAGTTTGTTGATGTCTTTTTTAAAATGTGGTGCCCAAAACTGGACACAATATTCCAGATGAGGTCTGACCAAAGAGGAGTAGAGGGAAATAATGACTTCACGTGATCTAGACTGTATGCTTCTGTTAATACATCCTAGAATTGCATTTGCCTTTTTTGCTGCTGCATCACACTGTTGACTCATATTCAGTCTGTGATCTATTAGTATACCCAAGTCTTTTTCACATGTGCTGTCACGTAGCCCTATTCCTCCCATTCTATATATGCTTTTTCCATTTTTATTGCCCAGATGTAGTACTTTGCATTTCTCCCTGTTAAAAACCATTCTGTTTGTTGCTGCCCACTTCTCCAGTTTATTTAAATCTTTTTGAATCCTCTCTCTCTCTTCTCTAGTATTAGCTATCCCTCCTAGCTTTGTGTCATCAGCAAATTTAATCAGTTTACCCTCAATGCCTTCATCTAAATCGTTGATAAAGATGTTGAACAATACAGGGCCCAGGACAGAGCCCTGTGGTACCCCACTTGAGACATTCTTCCAACTGGATGTGCAGCCATTTACGACCACTCTTTGGGTCCGATCACTAAGCCAGTTATGAATCCACCTAACAGTTGCCTTGTCCATTCCATACTTAATCATTTTTTCAATAAGGATTGTATGAGAGACTTTGTCAAATGCTTTGCTGAAGTCAAGATATACTATATCTACAGCATTTCCTTGATCCACCCAATCAGTGATACCGTCATAGAAGGAAATTAAGTTAGTCTGACATGACTTATTAGTTACAAACCCATGCTGACTCTGTTTAATCACTTCATTCTTATCCAGGTATTGACATACATGTTGTTTAATAATTTGTTCAAAGATCTTTCCTGGTATAGAAGTCAGACTCACCGGCCTATAGTTACCTGGGTCCACCTTCTTCCCCTTTTTGAAGATAGGAACAACATTTGCTCTTCTCCAGTCTTCTGGCACTTCTGTTCTCCAAGAATTTTCAAAGATTATAGAGAGGGGTTCAAAAATTTCTTCTGCTATCTCCTTCAGTACTCTGGGGTGTAATTCATCTGGACCTGGAGACTTGAATTCATTTAGGCTAGCTAAGTGTTTCCTCACTATCTTTCTGTTTATAGATATCCTGGATTCTTCTATTCCCTTAATAGGACAGTGAATAACAGTTGATGTTACATTTCCTTTCTGAGAGAAAACAGATGCAAAATAGGAATTTAAAAGTTCAGCCTTCTCAACATCCTGTCTTACCATTTCATCATTTTCATCCTGTAAAAATCCTATAGCATCTTTGACTTTTCTTTTACTTTTGACATATCCCCAAAATCCTTTATTATTGCTTTTGACATCTCTTGCAAGCCTCAATTCATTTTCAGCTTTAGATAATCTGATTTGTGCCCTGCAGGTTCTGCAGACGGCATTATATTCTTCTTTAGATATGCCTCCCTCTTTCCATTTTATAAACATTTTTTTCTTCCTTTTTAGCATGTGCTTAAGTTCTGTGTTCATCCATCCTGGTTTCCTTAACTGCTTCCTATTCTTCCCTCTTTTCGGAATTGTTAACAACTGTGCTTTGAGAATTTCATTTTTCAAGATTTCCCATCCTTCCTGGACATTTTTGTCTTTAAGGATATCCAGCCATTGGATCCCTCCAATTCTCTTTCTGAATCCCTTAAAATCTGCCTTTCTGAAATCTAACCTTGACGTCTGAGTCTTCACAGGTCTTCCGCCTCTAGTTATCCAAAATTCTAAAATAGCATGGTCGCTACCTCCTAGGGTCCCAGCCACTTTTACCTCCTCAACCATTTCCTCCCTGTTTATAAGGATTAGATCCAAGGTAGCAGTTCCCCTTGTTTTCTCCCCTACCTTTTGGAAGATAAAGTTGTCAGCAAGAGAGGATAAGAATTTCCTTGACCTGTTAGTTTTGCCTGAGAGAGATTCCCAACAAATGTCTGGATAGTTGAAATCTCCCATGACAACTATGTCATATTTTTTGGAGAACTTGGCCATTTGATGCATAAAGAGTTCATCCATAGCTTCAGCTTGCACAGGCGGCCTGTAGTAAATGCCTACAATGGTGTCCTTTCCATTGTTCTGTCCTTGTATTCTTACCCAAACAGTTTCCACAGAACTCCCAGTCTCTGAAGCTTCAATCTCTGTGCAGATATACGCGTTTCTAACATACAATGCGACACCTCCTCCTCGTTTATCAAGTCTGTTTCTTGCAAATAAGTTGTATCCTTCTAGTCTTGTATTCCAATCATGTGTATTGTCCCACCAAGTTTCAGTGATTCCAATGACATCATATTTCTTTTCCTGTGTTAGTAGTTCCAATTCTCCTTGTTTGTTGCCCATGCTTTGTGCATTAGTATAGAAACATTTTAGTTTGTGATTGGTTTCTCTTTCTCCAATATTTTTATAAATTAGATTCTTTCGTCTTTGTTCTTCCTTTCCACTTCTAATAGCAGAGTTCTCAATAGCATTTGTCAGGTGTATGGCTTTTTCTGGTCTTTTGCTTCCCTTCCCATGTTGTTCTAGTTTAAAGCTCTCCTTACAAGTGTAGCAAGGCGACTTCCAAATACATGCTTACCAGTCTTTGTAAGGTGCACCCCATCTCTAGCAAGTAGTCCATCGTATAAGTAGTTCACTCCGTGATCCAGAATTTCAAATCGTTGCTGACGGCACCATCGACGTAGCCAGTTGTTCACCTGCAGAATCTTATTCCACCTCCTTGTTCCATGGCCATCCACTGGGAGGATGGAAGAGAAGACCACCTGCGCTCCCAGTTCTTTCACTTTCTTACCTAAGTCTTCAAAGTCTCTACAGATGGTTTCCAGGTCGTTTCTTGCAGTGTCATTTGTCCCCACATGTAGTAGCAGGAATGGGTAGTCATCTGTAGGTCTGAAGAGTCCTGATATCCTGTCAGACACATCTTTAATTTTTGCACCTGGAAGACAACACATTTCTCTTGAAGTTATATCCGGTCTGCAGATAGCGGCCTCTGTTCCTCTCAACAGGGAATCCCCCATGACCACCACTCTCCGTTTCTTCTTCACAACATTTTTCTTTCTCCATCCAGGAGGACTCTGAAGGCGTACAAGGTTGCTGCTTGTTGGCAAAGTCTTATCCTGATGTATTTCTTCATTGTTTTCCTGCGTGAGAGCCTGGTACTGGTTTCTGAGCAGTATGGGTGCTGACTGCCTCCTGATCCTCCTGCTTCTCTGGGTCACATGTCTCCATTCCTCTGTTTCTTCAGGTGCACTTCGAATTTCTTCTCTTTCTGTAACATGAAGAGATAATTCTGCTCTGTCCAAGAACTCTTCACCTTCCTTAATGATCTTCAACGTAGCTAACCTCTCTTCGAGATTTTGCAACTTTTCCTCCAACAGGGACACAAGCTTGCATTTGTGGCATGTGAAGTTTGGCTTTTCCACTGGTAAGTCTGTGAACATGTAGCAAGAAATGCAGCTCACCAAATGGCTCCTGGCCTCTTCCATCTTGAGATTTCTTAAAAACGATGAAAGATGAGCCCAAATTCGCGCGCCGATAGGCGCGCGGTTTTTCCAATTTCCTCTTTTCAGCTGCAACAGCCAAAACCCAGTGATCGTTGAGCTCGCGGAGACTCTTCACTTATCCCAGAAGGCACTGGGAATATGCAAATGATCTCCTCAAGACTCTTCCCCTGGTTTTCCGATTTCCTCTTTTCAGCTGCAACGGCCAAAACCCAGTGATCGTTGAGCTCGCGGAGACTCTTCACTTATCCCAGAAGGCACTGGGAATATGCAAATGATCTCCTCAAGACTCTTCCCCTGGTTTTCCGATTTCCTCTTTTCAGCTGCAACGGCCAAAACCCAGTGATCGTTGAGCTCGCGGAGACTCTTCACTTATCCCAGAAGGCACTGGGAATATGCAAATGATCTCCTCAAGACTCTTCCCCTGGTTTTATACATGTAAATGGGGGATCTTTTTTCTAAGCTAAACAAGCCCAACTTTTCCAACCTCTCATCATATGAGAGGCTTTCCATCCCTTGTAATAATCTACTTGCCTGTTGTTGAACTGATTCTAACTTCAGACTATCTTTTTTAAAATGTTGACAGAATTAAAAAATATCAGTCAAATTTGCACTTTTACTGTCCGCTTATATTTGAAGGCTTGTTACCTCTGCAGATCTCAGCCACATCCACCGTGAAATAACATTACTGAAAGAACTCGTGGCATAGAAAGGAATCAACATAAGTGCTGCTGAGGCAGAAATAAAAACTTTTATCAGACACATGTGGTGCCTCAGTGAGATTATAGTGGGTCTGGCTTTTTTTGACAGTGAGGTTCCCACCGCAGAAAAGATTGAGATGGTACTGGTTCTGCTGAATGAATGCAACAATGGTGTCTGCTCAACTTGCTTGCAGGTTGTCGAAGACCTTTTGTCACACAAGAAGCATCATCACTTTGTTGTCCAACACAAAAAAAACTATTTGTTGCACTGGAAGTAAACCAAAATTATCTTCAGTAAGATCCCTGTCTGTGACAAAATTTGTTGAAAATCGTGAATGATGGTGGTGAACGCTCCATTGCACTCATCATGAGTACATTCAATTCGTCACTGAACTCTTAAGAAGACAAAAAACATTTATTCTCCAGTGTGTGGAGAAGCATTGCCTAAACCAAATAGTATTTTGTTAAAAAAGTGAAGCTGTGAAACTACTGTAAAATTGCACATTTACTTTACTGCAAGACATTTATCTCTATGTATAAAAATGAATGTGTGTGTATCACCAACCAATCACAAAGCATCTCTCATTTCACCAGAGCTGGTTAAAAGAAGCTAAGCTGTGATTGGTTGCTATGACCAACAGTTTTCCCACTTGACAACACCTCAGCAAACACTGACATGGTGGGAGAAATATAGCATCTTCGGGAACATAAGCTCCCAGCCATTGTCTGCCCCCCTGAAAGGAGCAGAGAGCATACAGTTGTGGCCAAAAGTATTGACACCCCTGCAATTCTGTCAGATAATACTCAGTTTCTTCCTGAAAATGATTGCAAACACAAATCCTTAGCTATTATTATCTTCATTTAATTAGTCTTAAATGAAAAAACACAAAAAGAATTGTCCTAAAGCCAAATTGGATATAATTCCACACCAAACATAAAAAAGAGGGTGGAAAAAAGTTTTGGCACTATTCGAAAAATCATGTCATGCTTCTCTAGTTTGTGTAATTAACAGCACCTGTAACTTACCTGTGGCACCTAACAGGTGTTGGCAATAACTAAATCACACTTGCAGCCAGTTGACATGGATTAAAGTTGACTCAACCTCTGTCCTGTGTCCTTGTGTGTACCACATTGAGCATGGAGAAAAGAAAGAAGACCAAAGAACTGTCTGAGGACTTGGGGAACCAAATTGTGAGGAAGCATGAGCAATCTCAAGGCTACAAGTCCATCTCCAAAGACCAGAATGTTCCTGTGTCTACCGTGCGCAGTGTCATCAAGAAGTTTAAAGCCCATGGCACTGTGGTTAACCTCCCTAGATGTGGACGGAAAAGAAAAATTGACAAGAGATTTCAACGCATGATTGTGCGGATGTTGGATAAAAAACCTCGACTAACATCCAAACAAGTTCAAGCTGCCCTGCAGTCCGAGGGTACAACAGTGTCAACCCGTACTATCCGTCGGCGTCTGAATGAAAAGGAACTGTATGGTAGGAGACCCAGGAAGACCCCACTTCTTACCCCGAGACATAAAAATGCCAGGCTAGAGTTTGCCAAAACTTACCTGAAAAAGCCTAAAACGTTTTGGAAGAATGTTCTCTGGTCAGATGAGACAAAAGTAGAGCTTTTTGGGCAAAGGCATCAACATAGAGTTTACAGGAGAAAAAAAGAGGCATTCAAAGAAAAAAACACGGTCCCTACAGTCAAACATGGCGGAGGTTCCCTGATGTTTTGGGGTTGCTTTGCTGCCTCTGGCACTGGACTGCTTGACCGTGTGCATGTCATTATGAAGTCTGAAGACTACCAACAAATTTTGCAGCATTATGTAGGGCCCAGTGTGAGAAAGCTGGGTCTCCCTCAGAGGTCATGGGTCTTCCAGCAGGACAATGACCCAAAACACACTTCAAAAAGCACTAGAAAATGGTTTGAGAGAAAGCACTGGAGACTTCTAAGGTGGCCAGCAATGAGTCCAGACCTGAATCCCATACAAAACCTGTGGAGAGATCTAAAAATGGCAGTTTGGAGAAGGCACCCTTCAAATATCAGGGACCTGGAGCAGTTTGCCAAAGAATAATGGTCTAAAATTCCAGCAGAGCATTGTAAGAAACTCATTGATGGTTACCGGAAGTGGTTGGTTGCAGTTATTTTGGCTAAAGGTTGTGCAACCAAGTATTAGGCTGAGGGTGCCAATACTTTTGTTGGCCATTTTTGGAGTTTTGTGTGAAATGATCAATGTTTTGCTTTTTGCTTCATTCTCTTTTGTCTTTTTTCATTTAAGACAAATTAAATGAAGATAATAATACCAAAGAATTTGTGTTTGCAATCATTTTCCGGAAGAAACTGACTATTATCTGACAGAATTGCAGGGGTGTCAATACTTTTGGCCACAACTGTATGACAAAAATGAATCTCCTCTCCCGTGCCCATATACACATCACACATCCTCCATCACATAGGCACATCTTCCCTCTTAAAGGGATCATTGGTATGGAAGTCAGAACAAATCCATCCAGCGCTTTGGTTTTGACCCCCGGCCTCTCCTAAAGGGATCCCCGGTATGGAAGTTAGGACAGTTCCACTCAGCTCTGTGGTTCTGACCTCAGGGTCTCTTAAAGGGATCATTGGTATGGAATTTGGGGCAAATCCACTCTGCGCTTTGGTACTGACCCCAGGCCCTTCTTAAAGGGATCTCTGGTATGGAAGTCAGGGCAAATCCATCAAGCGCTTTAATTCTGACCCCAGGCCTCTTAAAGGGATCCCTGGTATGGAAGTCAGGGCAATTGCCTTCAGATGCTCTGGTACTGACCCCAGGCACTCTTAAAGGGATCTCCTGTATGGAAGTTAGGGCAAATCCCTTGGCACTCTGATTCTGACCCCACGGTTCTATTAAAGGGATCATTGGTATGCAAGTCAGGGCAAATCCACTCAGCACTCTGGTTCTGATCCCAGGCTCTCTTAAAGGGATCCCCGGTATGGAAGTTATGGAAAATCCACTCAGCGCTCTGGTTCTGACCCAAGTCCCCTCTTAAAGGGATCCCCGGTACGGAAGTGAGGGCAAATCCACTGTGCGCTTTGGTACTGACCCCAGGCCTCTCTTAAAGGGATCTCCAGTATGGAAGTTAGGACCGTTCCAATCAAATGGGACGATGTGGGATATTATGAGTAGTAGTCCAGTTGCTCTGGCTGACAGGATGATGTGGGATATTAGTGGTAGTTGTCCGGTGGCTCTGGCTGATGGGATGATGTGGGATATTAGGGGTTGTAGTCCAGTGGCTCTTGCTGATGGGATGATGTGGGATATTATGGGTAGTAGTCCGGTAGCTCTGACTGACGGGATGATGTGGAATAATATAGTGAATGTGGCAATGCGGAGTGGGCGGGGCTCTACACTCAGCTTTATATATATAGAAATAATCATTATAATTTGTTATAACTAACCATAGTTAGTTACTATGTCCGGGCAGCACTGGGCTCTTCAGCTAGTTACAAATAATTGTTAGTTTTGTGATGATTGAGACACCAGTAAACAATGTATTAATGTTACTAAATTTTGTGTATGGTACAGTCACACCAAAGCAAGTTATTCTCAGGGGTGAGACCAAAAAATTTGCCTTATGCATTTTAATCCCAAGATTGGGGCTCTGAAACACTAAACATCCCAATTTTCAATGGGAAAAAAAGGTGGACATTCTCGATTTGTTCTTCATTTCTTGTTTGAGACTGCCGGAATAAGGCGAGTATAGCACTCTGTTTTCTACAGAAGTCCCATAGAGTGGAGATCAAGTATGCTCCCCTCCATCCCAAAGCCACAATAGCAAGGCTTTTGTGTTTTGGCTATAGCAGTGATGTGAGTTGTCAAAGCGATGTCACTGCTGCAGTCAATGCACTGAAACTGTAGAAGAAGTAGAGAGCCGATGCAGCACTTGGCAAGGGTGAGTATTAGTGATGACCGAACGTGCTCAGATAAAAAGTTATCCGAGCATGCTCGGGTGCTAACAGAGTGTCTTCAGCGTGCTCGAATAATATGTTCGAGTCCCCGCTCCTCCATGTCTCATGGCTAACAAACAGACAATCCATGCATGTGTTGCGTCTGTCAACCGCAAAACATGCAGGTGCAGGGACTCGAACATATTATTCAAGCATGCCAAAGACATTCACTTAGCACACGAGCATGCTCGAATAACACCTTATCCAAGCACGTTCACTCCTCACTAGTGAGTGTATTAAAGTGTTTGAGATCCATTTTTCTTAAAGTGCAGAACGCCATTTAACCATGATTTCATCCCCTTTAATTGACAATCATATAAATTGCTTTTGTAGCATTTTGATAACAAATAAGAGAACTTCACCTTAGCTACTTGTTTAAAACCTTGTATCTGCTACTCAGATCTGTCAATCAAAACCAAAGACTCAATGTCTTGGGCAAATAAAGTATTCAGGACAACCATGCCAGTCTCTCCTAAAAATAAAGATGTTTCTTCATTTATTTTCACCATGGACAGCGGATATGTACACAGCAACCTGATTCTGAAAATAAATGTGTCCAAAATCAAACTTGCCTTAAAGGGAATCTGTCACCTCATTTTGGCGGACTATGTAAATGCCTTGTGTCCGGTCCAATGGGCAGTGTTTTGTCTCCTTTCCTCCACCCCTCCTTGGCCTCTGTCCACAATAATTCCGGGAATTTCAGTAGTTGTCCTCCATAGTACGAGCGTGCGCAATGCAATCTTTACTCGCGCACGCACAGTATGCTTTGCCCAACTGCGGCCAAAGCCGAAATGCATTAGTGTGCATGAGCCGGTGAACTATATCCCGGAACACAGCGACATACTTCTGGGTCATAGTTCTCGGGCGCAAGCGCACTAATGCTTTTCGCCTTTGCCTGCAGTTAGGCAAAGCATACTGCGCGTGCCCGATTAAAGTTTGCATTGCGCACAGACATACTAAGGAGAACAACTACTGAAATTCCCGGAATTATTGCGGACAGCGGCCAAGGAGGGGTGGAGGAAAGGAGACGAAACAGCGCCCATCGGACTGGACACAAGGCGTTTACATAGCCCACCAAAATGAGGTGACAAATTCCCTTTGAAAACCCATAAGTGTTTCCTTCCAAGTTGAAAGAAAATACTTAATACAAACTGATTAGATGTGTAAATAGATTGACTGGACTTGTTGACACTGATATACTTAGTTTGGTAGCCACATTAGAATGGCTATATTATCTTTTTGTCTCCCTGCCGAATATTGAAATTAGCATTTTATGAGTCTATTTCTACTTAGATTTCTTAAATGCTCATTTTAATTAGAGGGTTATACAGCCATTCTGACATGAAAATTTTCACAGTAAATACACCAGCCTTATCAGGTCTAAGAGAACTGTTAATTATGCCGTTTGTGTTATGAAATCTGGCGCATCACTTATATCAAGAGCAGATTTGATTTGTGAATTTAAATATAAATCCCTTAAATTGTTGGTGACGGACTTACCAAACATAATTCTACATTGATAATTGTGGACCAATGACCCTATGACTTTGTTTATCCTTATTAAGAGAACTTTAGCAAATAATTTAGCATTAAAGGGGTTGTCCAGTCAAAACCGATAAGTGTGCAGTCACTCTGTGTGACTGCAGACTTAGGAATCCCACCAGCACATGCACTGTGTGCTGCGGGGATTCGCCAGTTTCAGACCCAGGAATGGGGAGAGTATGAATGAATTAGGCCGGGGTCACACTGGCGAGGAATACGGCCGAGTGAGAGGCGCTAAAAGCACGCATTAGACACGGACCAATGATTCTCTATGGGGTCACTCGCACCAGCCATATATTTCTCATCCGTATTCTACCCTCCGTGCCAATCGCAGCTTGCTGCGATTGTCAGCGTCCTATGCCCGTAGTACGCCAATGCAAGTCTATGGGTGCACAAAAAATACGGATTACACACGGACCACACATGTGACTTGCGAGAAATACGCACCAGGTGTCTTTTAGCAAAGCCGGCAATTCAGTGCGCTATACAGTAAACTCACACTGACAGTTTTAATAAAGAAACGAAAGAATAGATATAGACATATAGAATACACATATATATATATATATGCATTCTATGTGTCTATATCTATTCTTTGGTTTCTGTTAGAAACTCTGTCATAGGGCTCCATTATATGTCCATTTTGCAAGCCTGCGAGAAAATCTCGCCATACGGATGCTTACATGCGCAAAATACGCGACCACACCTTGATTACGGATGACATACGGAGCACTGTTTAGGGGCCATTCATCCGTATTACGCATGTAAAATACTGACCGTATTTTGCGTCGGCTAGTGTGACCCCGGCCTTACCCTTACCCTCGGCTAGTGGGTGCGGTTAACTCCATACACTTGTATTGAACAGAGGCCACACCTGGCCAGTGATGCAGATGGCCAGTGGACGTGTCTGACTAGAGGGCGTGGCTTTGCTCCATACAAGTATATAGAGAGCGAGGTCGCGATCACTGGCCTGGGGTATGTTTATCTCAGGTATCCCTTTCGTTCCTGGTCTGAAATTGGGGGTATCGATATGTGCACTGGGGAGATCCATATGTTTGCAGTCACAAAGAGTGACTGTACACTTATCGGTTTTGACCAGACAATCCCTTTAAGAATAAGTTCAATTCATCCAACCACTTCAGCAAGCCAAGAATTATACAAATTCAATTTCCAGGAATGAAATTCATCTTGATATTCCTTTTACAAGGAGATGTACAAGGACTTCTAATACACACTAAACTGCTGTAGGGTATCCAAATTATCCTACAATATCCTTCCATGCACTGCGGCATGGATACTGTGTATAAAGGAACACTTATGCCGGTTCTTCCCCAACTTAGCCAAGAACTTACCTAAATCTCTCTCTGCTCTGAACTTTTTACACCCTGTAATCCTGTCTATATTTGTGCTTTTCACATAGCCAGGTACTATACTACATCTGAAGCGCCTCCTCTGATGTCTTATTTGCGCCTGTTTCTAAATAAGGTCTTTGTCCTACTTGTTCTGTTCAGATATGTTGGAATATTTAGAAAAAGACCAAAATAATTAATTTTAAGTTGCTTTTCTTAGAATAAACAGTTTTGAAATAGCAAAGAGCGTTACTTCCGTGTTTGCTGAAAATATTTGCATAATTTTGTTTTGTGGGTAAGTAAAATAAATTGACTTGATCACTTCCGAGATAGCGAAGGCCAATATTGGACAGAAAAGCTTTTTCCTACTAAATAAAAAGTGTTTTCTGAAATTCAGAACACGGTCTGCTTTTTGCCAAGTTACAGTTTTGGTTGTACCACTAGCAAGTACTGAAGGACGTTTGTTTCAAAAATTGACTTATTTGAAAACAAGTATTATAAATGACGCCATGGAGATATTTCTATGTTAGGGCATATAATAATGTAGCAGGAAGCAAAAGAAATTCAACTTCTACCATCACATTTAAGTATCAAATGTTTCAGAATGCTCAAAAAAACTCTTATTTAACAGATGAAGGAAATATATCATTGTGGAAGTCAACAAATAACTTTTTTATAAAATAAAAAAATAAAATGCAAGTTATCTTCCATCACTATAGTGGTGTTTGTTGTAACAAATGTTTTCTATTCCTCAATTTTCTGCCTTCTCATGGAAAAATGCCAAAACTTTGCTGGTGACTAAAGGGACTCTGTCAGCTGGGTTTTGTTATGTAATCTGAGAGGGCCAAGATGTAGGAGCATAGACCCTGTATACAGTGATGTTTCACTTACTGGGCTGTGTTTTGCTGATGCAATACCATCAGTGTTTTATCAGCAAGAGATTATTGCTAGAGGACAAACTGCCTTATGCTTCCTAGTCCAACCACACCCCAGTACTGAGTAGCAGCTCTCTGTCATTATACATTGTTCACAGAAAACTTATTATTATGCACAGTTCATAACTGGTTCATTTAAATGAATGTGAGCTTGCCCACATTGGCTGTGAATAGGCGGATGCGCCTGTCTGTGATCACACCCCCTGCCGTGCTAAGCACACGTTCTGACAGTACAGTTGCCAAAAGGGCACATCAGCACCTCCAAGGCATAAAGGGCAAACTCAGGCCACAAGTCTAATTTAGAGACCCAGAAGTTAAATGGGGCAGACACATCACTCAGTACATGGAGACATACAGACATGAACTCTTTCATCTTGTTGTTGAAACGCTGCCTCCTGCTAACACAGACCATATCATATGATGGTGTCAGATGATGTGGTGTGCCGAGGAAGATTTTCGGCCATGTTAACCCTCTTTTCTGAGGTGGTGCCAGTGCCCTAGCTGTGTTGGCGACTGCCTCCTCTGCCTCATTCTTCCAGTAAGCTCCTGCTGTCTGATGGGAACGCCATCAGTAGTGTGTCTACCAACGTGCACTTGTATTCCTGCATTTTCTGATCTAGCTCCAGTGATGGAAGTAAGCATGGTACGTTTTTCTTGTAGCGAGGATCTGTGAAGACCAGTTGTGAACTAGATTAGTGGGTTGGCACTAGTGTTAATAAGAAGGGAGGGACTTCCTAGTTAGTGGGAGTAAAGTGAGAGGTAGTGAAGTGCATAGTGTCAAGTTGAGGTGCAGTGGGCTGCATAGAATAGCATGTGTCAATCATTTGAGGCAGTGGGAGGCAAAACTGAAATCAATGATGGACATTCCTGTAATGTTTGAATCCTAGGGCTTGGGGCAGGTATCAAGGAACAGGCCTGGTCTTCTGACATCTAAAGTTGGTGGACGTGGAATTAGGTGGGGGGCAGGTGACCAGTCCTGGGTGCACTGCTGGAATGGACAGTGAATCCCTGAGGCTGATGGGATGAATGGGCTTGAGGTAGTCCTGAACAAATGGATATCAGAACATAAGAGGAGTTGTGCCAAGGAGGAAGGAAGTACAAATTGCTGTACCCTATCCCAACTGTACCCAGCTGATGTACTTGGACTGCTTAATAAAAGTTTGTTGCAAAGAACCTGGTATCCCATGCATTGTGAGCGGTGGCTCCTGAGGATGGAAGCCTGGAGACAGCAGAGGTCTACGGCCCACCAGTCAATGTGGTGCACCCCACACCTTAAAGGACCCTGGGACACCCTTTGTCTGTACAGTGCCAGAGCGCAACCGGACAGCAACTCAGTCACGACAACCACTCTTGGACACTTTACATTTAGTGCTATCTGCAGGATTGATCCATGCATCAAGTAAACTTCACAGATACGGGAAAGGGTCCAGCGTAAACTAAGTTGGTGCTAAACATAGACAGCAAGATGGTGAGTAAGTGGCGCAAAATGGTTAGATGGAACCAACCATCGTGGGTGCACCAGAGGAGAAACCATGCGAAAATCCATCCTGCCTAAGAAGAGGCTTGACCAGAAAAGCTGGCCCATGGTGAGCAGTTCCCACCCCCAGTGGGCAAGATGAAAGAAAAGGAAACCCTGCTAGTTACAGCAATTCAACAGAGAACTGGCGGAGGCTGCTAGAAAACAGGCAGAAGAGCTAGAAGTAACGCCACCCAGAAAAATGAGGGTCTTGAAAGAATAAACCATGAGGGGATCAGCGCAGCGCCATTGTTAGTTAGCAGACGGAGAGACGAACAAGAGACTATGAGAGATTTTACAACATGGCTCTCCACGGTGGGTACAGATGGGCCGACTTTCAACAAAAGCATCTGGAGCAGGAGATGTGGCGAGGTGGCCTGCAGCCAAAGCTGGATCTGGCCGAGCACTCTGAGAAACTTTGACACCCTAAGCTGCACCACAAAGCTGAAGTTTCTAGGCCAGTCCCTGAACCCGAGCCTGATCTCCAGGAAAAGGTGGCCGTATTACTGTGGCTAAAACCCAGCACTTCTGAAGGCGATAGTTGCGACCTTCGCAGTCATAACACCTCAGCACCCTGGATCATATTCCCCCTCAAGTAGCGACCTCAGCCCTCATGCCCCAGATGTACGTCAAGCGGTCCACGATTCCTAACCCAGCCAAAGCCAAATGGGTGGCCACGGTGGTACAGAAAAAGGCAAAGGGAAAATGGGTATGGGCCCAGCTGGAGCATCCCAAAGGCAGATAAATTGGCCACCGGATGACACAGCTGGTCACTACGATGCTGTGAAGGACTACAGATTCATCCAAAAAGCGGTCACTGGAAATAAAGCATACGTGAATGCCAGGTCCTTGCTCCATGGGCCCTACATGCTGTGGCCAGGAGAAAGCCTCAGCTTTATCAAGGAGGTCAGACCACGAGAATGGTATGCTCAAGTTTGGGTAGGAGGGTACTTTTTCTTTCTCTCCAGTTGTATGGGGATGGACGTTGGGCAGTAGCAGCCGACATACTGGCTAGGGGCCGGCTACTGTGCTTTTGCACCCTGTTTCCTCTTTTGTTGCGCAGCTGAGGCAGCATGGCCTCCTCTTCTTCCAAACTGAGCACATCACACACATGGTATCACGACTCTGTTGTCAAGTGTCCCAGGACCAGGGGCTCCTTCACTGCCCCTACCCTAGATTGCACTGTTCCCCAGATTACTTCTGATAGTGAAGATGTCGGGGCCATGTACCTTGCCTTAGCTCCTGAATCCGCCCCCAGTCTGAAACCTTCCCCCACCCAGGGAAGAGGGGAGTAGGAGTGTATGATAATTCACCACTCAGACTAACAAGGTAATACAAACAGGGAAAACCAAAAATACCAAATATACAAATATACTCACACTTGCAACAGAGGAATGCACAAGGGAGAGGAGGATGGGGTTAAACCAAAAAAGGAATTATCACACACTCAAAACCTAGCAACAGTCACAGATAAATCCACCAAACGCCTTCAATATTAATCACTAACAACCTCCTGCCATAAGGCCCTTTTACATTTAGCGATGCACCAGCGATCCCGACCACGATATGACCCGGTCAGGATCGCTGGTGCATCGCTAAATGGTCGCTAGTGAGCTCCCACACAGGCAGACTCACCAGCGATGCAGCAGCGATACAGCGGATGATACCTGTCAGACGCGGCGATGAAGACGTCCTCCCGCCCGCCTCCACACGTCGCTCGTTGGCGCCAGCAGGAAGCGACTGACGAGAAATGGAGCCAGCCGATCTCGCGCGATCAGCGATGGACAGTGGGGGAGCCGGTCGGAGGTAAGTATCACACATAGCGATATTGCTATAACGGCACAAAATCGGTGACTTTATAGCGATATTGCTAGCAATATCACTATGTGTAAAACCCCCATACAGCATAAGCTATCTCTCTGACAATGACTGCTAGCCAGGTCCCAGATTATATAAGAGATGGGAGAGGCTAACAGTGCACAGCTGAGCCTAAACCTAGGAAAACTTCTAGGAGCTCTCAACTGAGCAGGTTAACTCCTGCACTTCTAAAGACACTTGCACCATTTAATTTGAAGGTGATGTGCTTCTAATCAGTGCAGGAGTAGGAGAAATCAGATGCTGCGGTCTTTTGGCTCCTGTCTGTCATGATAAAACCATGACAGATGGCCGTAATTCCATGTGTGGTCTATGACCTCATCATCTCCTGCATCATGTTCCATCCACCTCTCACCTTCCCTCCTTGCAAGCCTGCACCCTGCAAAAAGATGCACCTGTGTTTCGATATCCTGTGAGATGTGCTGAGGTGGTCCACTGACCCTCGCACCTACTCATCCTCCAACTGAACAAGTGGTTGGGCATCAATGCCCTCAATCTCTTCCACTTGTGGCCCTTGGAACCACAACCAGCGGACTCACCAAAAAGCTGAAGTGACTGAAGCATGACTTTTGGCTCAGATTGCTTTCCTGATTTGCAAGGTTGTGAGGTGGAAGCCAGATGACTATGATTTTCAGGTGACAACTATGCACTTTCAGCAGGTGACTGGGTGGAAGATCATGCAAAGGAACAGGAGAAACTCTCAGCCATCCCATTTAAAACCACCTCAACATGTTCTGGCCTCACCATTCATTCTGCAGTACTACACAGAACGTACTGTCCCTGTGTGATCCAGAGGAAGTTGTTTCATTTGGGCACATAGCATGCACAGAATGATCAAGTCCTCTCCCTGCAGCAGCTGCACCACCAGCAGCAGCTACACCACCATCACCAGCAGCACCACGGCCACATTGACATCCCCTATTTGATGCTCTCCTCATTTTTTGAATCCCCAAAAAGTGCTTAGTAGAGAAGAGAAAGTGCCTAGCAGATTACTACATTCTTAGGGTACTCTACACCAGGCTGTTAAAGCATCTTACAGACACTCAGGCTTAAAGTCACTGGTGCAGAGTATACACAGGCATTTTGGCACAGTACACCCACAGACATGGGTGCTGAGTCCACACACATAGGAGTTTTGGCACAGTACTCCCACAGACACCAGTGCAGAGTATACAGAGACTTTTTGGCATAGTGCTCCCACAGACAAGGGTGCAGAGTGCACACAGAGGCTTAAAGGAACAGTACTTCCACTGAGATGCTTGCATAATACACACAGTCTTTTTTGCAGAGCAGAGTGCACACACAGAACCTAACATTGTCCGTCACTCGACCTGCATCCTGTCCCTATGCTAATCAGAGCAGAATGGCGGCAGCTCCCGTGATCTGGCATTTATACATGCCAGGTTACATGATATGCCTGCCAATCAGAGCCATGCCAATATTTAGCACGGTATAAATGAGGACCTTTTGTTTACTGGTTTCTACAAAACATAAAGATATCTATCCATATTATCAGTACTGACATTTTGGTGATGTTGTCATTGACACCTAAAACAAATATACAGGTGCATCTCACAAATTAGAATATCATCAAAAAGTTAATTTATTTCAGTTCTTCTATACAAAAAATGAAACTCATTTATTAGATAGAGTCATTACAGTGATCTTTTTCAAGTGTTTATTTCTGTTGATGATTATGGCTGACAGCCAATGAAAACCCAAAAGTCATTATCTCAGTAAATTAGAATACTTCATAACACCAGCTTAAAAAAATGATTTTAAAGTCCTAAATTTTGGCCTACTGAAATGTATATTCAGTAAATGCACTCAATCAATGTGGTGTGGCATGGAGACGATCAATCTGTGGCACTGCTGAGGTGTTATGGAAGCCCAGGTTGCTTTGATAGCAGCCTTCAGCTCGTCTGCATGGTTGGATCTGGTGTCTCTCATCTTCCTCTTGACAATATCCCATAGATTCTCTATAGAGTTAAGGTCAGACGAGTTTGTTGGCCAATCAAGCACAGTGATACTGTTGTTTTTAAACCAGGACTTGGTACTTTTGGCAGTGTGGACAGGTGCCAAGTCCTGCTGTCGAATTAAATGTCCATCTCCAAAAAGCTTGTTGGCAGACGGAAGCATGAAGCGCTCTAAAATTTGCTGTTAGATGGCTGTGCTGACTTTGGTCTTAATAAAACACAATGGACCTACAACAGCAGGTGACATGGCTCCCAAAACCATCATTGATTGTGGATACTTCACACTTGACCTTGGAAATCAAGGTTCCGGAGTCTGGAGGAAGAGTGGAGAGGCACACAATCCAAGCTGCTTGAGGTCTAGTGTGAAGTTTCCACAATCAGTGGTGGTTTGGGGAGCCTTGTTATCTGCTAGTGTAGGTCAACTGGGTTTTATCAAGACCAAAGTCAGTACAGCCATCAACCAGGAAGTATTATGTGAATATGGTTCTACAGTGCATGATTTGGTTCTAAATTCCAGGTAGAAAACAAAAAGTTGCTTCCTAATTAGAGATTCCTCCCAACTTGCCACAAGAGGAAGGGTTTCCTCAAAAGTAAACTGTCCTATTATCTAGCATATTAATAATAAATAAATAATCTTTATTTTTATATAGCGCTAACATATTCCGCAGCGCTTTACAGTTTGCACACATTATCATCACTGTCCCCGATGGGGCTCACAATCTAAATTCCCTATTAGTATGTCTTTATTATAAGTAAGCAATGCTTATAACTTATCCAGTCAAACAATACACTGCATTCTAATGGATATTACTGTATGACTGTCTATGAAATATACAATACTCAGCTGGTACTTCCACTATGATTTACTGTATACAGGCAATAATCACAATTTAAGAGCCAAGTGATTTGTAGCATGCACTTTGTGTGAAGCAACACTAATATAGGATTTAAAAATATGTCCCAAAATTGTGTATGTCACCGTCATAAATTATTTTCAACAAACCTTTCCTATAGCAGATGAATGACACATTCGCACATTTAGTTTGCTCAGCAATAAAACAATTTTTTTTCTAGAAAATTATAAAAATGAATATACTAAGAATAAAAGCTGCAGTACTTGTATGTAAGGAGAACATATGTGAAAATATATTGTGTGTAGTATGTTAGTTCATGTGATGCTTCTCAGTTTTCATCTATGAGATCTAAACTCTTTGATGAACAGCATGTGGCCATTACATCAGAGGCCGTATGTCAATGAGACTGTACTGAAGACTTGCAGCTATTTCTTTACTGTATGGTAGTAATTAAAATCTTCAGGTAGAAAAGATGGATTCAGAACCAAAAAGCAATGTCATCTCCTGTGTTTTGGGTTTTATTCTGAATATCTGAACTGCATATAGAGCATGAAGGGGAAGATTTAGTAAAACACATTAAGAAGCGGTCATTGTCTGCCAAGATTGTTAATTATAAAAAAAACTTGGCCTTGCATAAAGATCTTCTTGTCAAAGCAGTTTTTAGACTGGGATCACCATATCTGTTGTGCCATGCTCAGTTTTTTAAACTTGATGTAACTGAGTCGAATCACAACCAATGCGAAATGCATCAGTAGGATTCAGGCTGTACCGGATCCCAAGGTTACTTGAAGCATTGTGATCAAAGTTGTATTTAGTGTTCATGCTGCCCTTGGCACTTTAATTTGTCACGCCTCTTACTGGTAAGTCAGACTAGGGGTATGTGCACACAACATCTTTTTCAGGCGGATCCGCTCCGTAACACGCCTTAAAAATCGCTAAATTATTTATTTGAGGTCTGAAAGCACTGGGTTTTTTTTAATTTTGACCATTTCTCCTTTTCAGGGAAAAAAAAATTACTGCTTGGAAATTTGGAGACATGTTGTCAGAAGTTTGTAGACTAAAAGAACAATTTACCTTTTACTCCAAAATATACTTATAAAGAGAAAAATCAAACTGAACATTTGGAAGTGGTCTCTTAATTTTTGCCAGAGCTGTATGTGTACAGGATGATCATGTTAACCCCTTAACCCCCAAGGGTGGTTTGAACGTTCATGACCGGGACAATTTTTACAATTCTGACCACTGTCCCTTTATGAGGTAATAACTCTGAAACGCTTCCATGGATCCCGGTGATTCTGACAATGTTTTCTCATGACATATTGTACTTCATGCTAGTGGTAAAATTTCATTCATATAACTTGCGTTTATTTGTGAAAAAATGGAAATTTGGCGAAAATTTTGAAAATTTCGCAATTTTCCAACTTTGAATTTTTACGCCCTTAAATCACAGAAATGCGGCATACAAAAAACTTAATAAGTAACATTTCCCACATGTTTACTTTACAGCAGCAGAATTTTGTTAGGAAGTTATAAGGGTTAAAAGTTGACCAGCGAATTCTCATTTTTGCAACACCATTTTATTTTTACGGACCACATCACATTTGAAGCCACTTTGAGGGGTCTATATGATAGAAAATACCCAAAAGTGACACCATTCTAAGAACTGCACCCCTTAAGGTGCTCAAAACCACATTCAAGAAGTTTATTAACCCTTCAGGTGCTTCACTGGAATTTTTTGAATATTTAAAAAAAAATGAACATTTAACTTTTTTTCACAAAGAAAATACTTCAGGTTCAATTTTTATTATTTTACCAAGGTTAACAGGAAAAATTGTACTGCAAAAGTTATTGTGCAGTTTGTCCTGAGTACGCTGATACCTGACGTGGGGGGGAACCACTGTTTCGGCGCATGGCAGAGCTCAGAAGGGAAGGAGCGCCATTTGACTTTTTCAATGCAAAATTGGCTGGAATTCAGATCGGACGCCATGTCACGTTTGGAGAGTCCCTGATGTACCTAAACAGTGGAAACCTCCCACAAGTGACCCCATTTTGGAAACTAGACCCCCCAAGGAACTTATCTAGACATGTGGTGAGAACTTTGAACCCACAAGGGCTTCACAGAAGTTTATAACGTACAGCGGTACATTTAAAAAATCATATTTTTTCCACAAAAATAATCTTTTCACCCCCAATTTTTATTTTCCCATGGGTAACAGGACCCTAAAAGTTATTGTGCATTTGTCCTGAGTACGCTGATATCCCATGTGTGGGGGGTAAACCACTATTTGGGCGCATGGCAGAGCTCGGAAGGGAAGCAGCGCCATTTGACTTTTTTGGCTGGAATTGAGATCGGACACCATGTCGCGATTGGAAAACCCCTGATGTACCAAAACAGTGGAAACCCCCCACAAATGACACCATTTTGGAAACTAGACCCCCCAAGGAACTTATCTAGATTTGTGGTGAGAACTTTGAACCCCCAAGAGCTTCACAGAAGTTTATAACGTACAGCTGTACAATTGAAAAATCATATTTTTTCCACAAAAATGATCTTTTCACCCTCAATTCTTATTTTTCCAAGGGTAATAGGACCCTAAAAGTTATTGTGAAATTTGTCCTGAGTACGCTGATACCCCACATGTGGGGATAAACCACTATTTGGGCGCATGGCAGAGCTCGGAAGGGAAGCAGCGCCATTTGACGTTTTTGGCTGGAATTGAGATTGGACATCATGTCGCGTTTGGAAAGCCCCTGATGTACCAAAACAGTGAAAACCCCCACAAATGACACCATTTTGGAAACTAGACCCCCCAAGGAACTTATCTATATGTGTGGTGAGCACTTTGAACCCCCCAGTGCTTCACAGAAGTTTATAACGCCCGGGCGTGAAAATAAAAAAATCGTATTTTTTGAACAAAGCTGATCATTTAGTCCCCAATTTTTTATTTTCCCAAGGGTAACAGGAGAAATTGGACCCCAAAAGTTGTTGTCCAATTTGTCCTGAGTCCGCTGATACCTCATATGTGGGCACACGTCGCGGCTCGGAAGGGAAGTAGTGACGTTTTGGAATGCAGACTTTGATGGAATGGTCTGCGGGTGTCATGTGCATTTGGAGAGCCCCTGATGTACCTAAACTATTGAAACTCCCCACAAGTGACCCCATTTTGGAAACTAGACCCCACACGGAACTCATCTAGATGTGTGGTGAGCACTTTGAACCCCCAAATGCTTCACAGAAGTTTATAATGCCCGGGCGTCAAAATAACAAAATCATTTTTTTCCACAAAGATGATATTTTTGCCCCCAATTTTTTATTTTCCTAAGGGTAACAGGAGAAATTGGACCCCAAAAGTTGTTTTGCAATTTGTCCTGAGTAGGCTGGAATTGAGATCAGACGCCATGTTGCATTTGGAGAGCACCTGATGTGCCCAAACAGTGGAATCCCCCCAATTCTAACTCCAACCCTAACCTCAACACACCCCTAACCATAGCGCTAACCCTAGCCCTAACCTTAATGGTAAAATGGAAATAAATACATTTTCTTTTAATTTTATTATTTTTCCCTAACTAAGGGGGTAATAACGGGGGGTTTGATTTACTATTTATGGCGGGTTTTTATTTTTGGCAGCCGTCACACGCTAAAGGACGCTTTCTATTGTAATAGTTTTTGCATCACACATATTGATAGCTATAATTTTTCCATATTTTGACCCACAGAGTCATGTGAGGTCTTATTTTTTGCGGGAAGAATTGACGTTTTCATTGGTATCATTTTCGGACACGTGACATCTTTTGATCGCTTTTTATTCTGATTTTTGGAACGCAGAATGAACAAAAACCAGCGTTTCAAGAATTTCTTTTGGGGGCTGCGTTTACACCGTTCCGCCTGCGGTAAAATTGATAAAGCACTTTTATTCTTCGGGTCAGTACGGTTACAGCAATACCTCATTTAAGTCTTTTTTTTATGTTTTGGCGCTTTTATGCAATGAAAACAATTTTATATAAAAAATAAATATTTTTGCATCGCTTTATTCTGTGAGCTATAACTTTTTTATTTTTTTCTGATGATGCTGTATGGTGGCTCGTTTTTTGCGGGACAAGATGACGTTTTCAGCGGTACCATGGATATTTATATGCGTCTTTTTGATCGCGCATTATTGCACTTTTTGTTCGGCGGTATGATAATAAATCATTATTTTTTGCTTCGTTTTTTATTTTTATTTTTTAAGGGGTTTGCTAAAGGGGTTAACTAATGGGACAGTTTTATAGGGCAGGTCGTTACGGACGCGGCGATACCAAATATGTGTACTTTTATTGTTTTTTTTTTTTATTTCCAAAAAAATGAATTTATTAGGGAAATTTTTTTTTTTTTAATTTATTTAGCGATTTTTTTTTAAATTATTTTTACACTTTTTTTTAACTTGCTGATCTGTGACATCACAGATCACTGTGACAGATCAGCGATCTGTCACAGGCAGTGCACAAGGCTTCCTCATGCCTGTGCTTTGCAGGCATGAGGAAGCCAGCTCCCTGCAGACCCCCGAAGGTCCCCGTCGCCATCTTGGATTCGGGGACCTGCAGGGATGGAGCCCCCCGCGGCAGTGCTGCACATTGCGCTGCTGTGGGGGGCACAGGGAAGCACGGAGGGATCCCCCTCCCTGCCGATGCTTCCCTTTAACCCCCAGTACACCGCGATCGTGTTTGATCGCGGTGTGCAAGGGGTTAACGTGTCGGGGGTGGTCAGTGACCGCCCCTGACACATTGTGCCGGGTGTCAGCCGTGATAATCAGCTGACACCCGGCCGCGTTCAGCGGCGCTCACGAAGTGGGCGCCGCTGATCGCTGTGACGTACTATCCTGTCCCTGGGAATTAAGTCCCAGGGCACATGGATGGGATAGTACGTCACATGACAGAAAGGGGTTAAAGATCATACTGTGTACATGAAAGTGTGGTCACAGACTGTCTAAATAGACTAATAAACGACTGATGATCTGCTTGAGATAGCAGATCAGTGGTAGTTTACAGACTGCATTTAGTCAATGTAAAGACAACCTTAGATTTGTATTCTTACAGGAGCAGGTGCCATGGTGACTTCACAGCCACAGAAAGTCTCTGCAGCCCTCCATCTTCTCCTGTCTTCTGCAGCACATCCCGACATTGTGCCCTTAAAAATAACAGTGTCATTGTAATGCTGAACACACTCACACATGGGTAACAGAAATAAGGAAAACCTATTACAGAGAGAATCTGCACCCACACGCTACTAGTCCCTGTACAGACAAAACAATCTCTAGCTGCACAACTAAAAACTCTAACTTGGACCTGGCTCCCTAAAAAGCCGTTGAGGAGTTTCTCAAACCTCCTGAGGAACCAGAGATGAGGCTGTGAAAACACTGCTAATGGGGAGGGGGGGGGAGAGGAAAGTATGCAGGTGGACACTAAGACCCAAGGTGAGAAAACTTAAAGCACGTTCATGATTGGGAGAGAGTGAAAACTAAGAAGAACCTTCACCAGTCCATAAAATCAAATGAAGCACTAGATAGATGTAAACAATCCCATTGAAAATCAGTGGGACCAGACATATTTTTCCACAGCGTGCCAGAGGCTGGTGTGCTCTTTCTTTATATCAACTTATTTTAAGTGGAAAGTTATAGTCTGAGAGATCTGATGGTGCTTCCTTTCCCTTAAAAACCCAGCATGTACTGTATGCAATGTCTATATATGTGTAACATTGACCAGAACATTTGTAGGAGTCGGCCAGGACAGTAGTTGTGGCTGAGTTTAGCGGGATTTGCATGCCTGGCCTTCCCCTACATGAAAATCACATTCTTCTAGCGATGTACTTGCCTACTCATTCCCTGTGTCATCAGGGTCTCCACTCTGGTCCTTAGGGTTACATCCGGCCGCTTCTGAATAAATAGAGACACAGTCCAGGTGCAACTCAAAACACACTTTACTCTCATATCTTCTCAGCACTTACAGATCCATTACAGCATTAACAACAGGTTTCTTATCATACATCACTTCACTTTCCCTGTGTCATGATCTCAGTGCGGGTTTGACTCGCACACGTGGGGTTAATGTTTGGAACCAGTGCTGATGACTGGCATTTCTGGGGTTAAAGGTTGTGATCCCGATGCAGGCTTACCTGCACACGTGGGGCTATGATTGTGGCCTCTCCCTGGTTCTGGGGGAGGCTTCTTATAGCCTCAGGACGCTCCCATCCCTGTCGGTTATACTCTTGCCCTTGGCATTGAGTGGTGACCCCTGAGTGTGTTAGTGCTGTGTTCTGGTTGCTTGATTCTCTGTGTATGACTCGGTCTGTTCCCTGGATATCGCTTTGGATCCTGCCTGGTACCTCCTATGTCTGTTTGGTTTTGATCTCTGCTTGGCCCTGATTATCCGCTCTGTCTCCTCCCTGGTACTGTACTGATACCTTGTGTATGACCTTTTGCTTTGTCTGACCTCCCGTCTGTTTATCCCTCCTGTACCTCGCTGGTCTGTACCGTGCATGACTTCTGCTTTGCCATAGTCTGAGTTCTCTGGCTTCTCTGACACTATTAGTTGAAGCACGCTTTGTCACCTCTGCTGCCCTGCTCCCCAGGTAACTCTTAGCACTGCTTCTGTACTCAGGACACGTGCACTGGCTCTATGAGCAAGTGTAGTGCGGTGTCTCTGACATTATAACTGACCCTTTCAGGTTTTTTTTTTTCTGAAGAAAAAAAAAAAAAAAGTGTGTGTTATCCTCATGGATCCAATACAAGCCTTGGCTGATCAGGTCAAGCACCTGACCCAAATGTTCCATAAGCTCAATGTGGAACAACGCACGATGGCCCAGACCCAGCAACAGTTGGTGGTTACTGTGCAGGGGGCTGTCGATGCAGGGGCTTCTGGTTCTGGGGGTAGGGATGTGTCATTAGCGTCCCCCGAATCTCCGGTCAAATTACCAGACCTTTTCTCAGGGGATAAAAAGGAGTTCCGGTCTTTCAGAGAAGGATGCAAGCTTTTTTTTTCTCTAAGGCCCCGCTCCTCCGGGGATGAGTTCCAGAGGGTGGGGGTCATTATTTCCCTACTTCGGGGGGCTCCGCAAGCATGGGCTTTCTCACTGTCTTCCTCTGCTCCTGAACGTATGTCAGTGAACGCATTCTTTGAGGCCCTCGGGCACATTTATGATGAACCTGACCTAGTGCGATTGGCAGAGGACATGGTGATGAGTGTCTGTCAGGGGAAACACTCAGCTGAGTGGTTTTGTTCTGAGTTCCGCCGCTGGGCGGCAGAGGTCTCTTGGAGCGACGCCGCACTCCGAGGACTCTTTCGCAGAGGCTTGTCCGAGCGGCTGCAGGATGCCTTGGCGTTACATCCCCCACCTAACTCTCTCGAGGACGCCATGACCCAGGCCGTCCGGATGGACCGCAGGCTGCGGGCCAGAGGGGTGATGCAGGTGGATACTCCATTATTCCCCAGTGGAAAAGAGACTGCCCCTGAGCCCATGGATGTAGGCGCCCTCTCCCTGAAGGATACGGAGAAGAAACGCCGGAAGGACAAGCAGTTATGCTTTTACTGCGGTAAAACAGGACATTGGAAAAGGCTGCTCAGACCCTCAGGTACCATTTTCCTCGTTTTCTAAAGTAGTACTGCCTGTGGAACTGTTTGTGGATGGTAGTTCTTTTTCCTCTACAGCCTTCGTGGACTGCGGATCATCTATTAATCTTATTGACTCCCAATTGGTCACACACTGCAAGATAGGGACAGTTAGGCTCAAGGTTCCGATCAAGGTGATGGCCATTGACTCATCTCCCCTCACTAAGGAGGGAATTCGCTTTATGTCTGATGTGTTTTCGCTCAGAGTGGGCGCTACTCTTATGGAATACATAAGTTGTTTTGTGCTGGACAATCTACCTGCAGGGTTGGTGTTGGGCATGCCCTGGTTACAACACCATAACCCAGTTATTAACTGGAAAACGGGGGAGATTGTACAATGGGGGTTTAATGATTTTGAGTTATATGATAAATCCGCACTGCTGGTTGAACCTGTTAAATCTGTGTCTGTATCATCTGTCGAGCTGGAAGGTATTCCGGAATGCCTGAAGGACTTCGAAGATGTATTCTCCAAAAGCGAGGCCGAGACGTTACCGCCACATAGACCCTTTGACTGCGCTATTGAGCTGGTCCCGGGGGCTAAATTACCCAAAGCCCGTCTGTTTAATTTGTCCGGTCCTGAGCGCTTGGCTATGAAGGAGTACATTACTGAAAGTCTGCGCAAAGGACACATATGTCCTTCAGTCTCACCTGTGGCGGCAGGTTTCTTTTTTGTAAAGAAAAAAGATGGCGGGTTACGTCCCTGTCTCGACTTCCGGGAGCTTAATCAAATTACTGTACGGAATACGTACCCCCTTCCGTTGATTCCCGATTTATGTAACCAACTATCAGGGGCAAAGTGGTTTTCTAAACTGGACCTTCGGGGGGCATATAATTTGATAAGGGTCCGAGAGGGGGATGAATGGAAAACCGCGTTCCTCACGACCGAGGGACTATTTGAAAATTTAATCATGCCGTTTGGTCTTACCAACGCCCCTGCCATATTTCAGAATTTCATCAACGTGGTATTCTCGGATCTCATTGGTCGTTTTGTCGTTATCTACTTAGATGATATTTTGATATATTCCCCCGACAAGTATTCTCAGTTGGAACATGTACGAACTGTGCTCCAAAGGCTGAGAGAAAATCATTTGTATGCCAAATTGGAAAAATGTGTATTCTGTGTACAAGAGTTGTCCTTTTTGGGGTTAATTGTATCCGGTGAGGGTTTTCGCATGGACCCCAAGAAGGTGCAGGCCATTGCGGATTGGGTGCAACCCCGAGATCTTAAGGGTCTTCAGCGCTTCTTGGGGTTCGCCAATTATTACCGCAAATTTATCTGGGGGTTTTCGCAAGTGGTCAAACCTCTCACGGATCTAACATGCAAAGGTGCGGATGTGAGAAATTGGTCCTCGCTCGCAAAAGAGGCCTTTGCGACGCAGAAAAAATGTTTTATGTCTGCTCCTGTGCTAGTGCAGCCAGATCCGTCCAAACCATTCGTCGTGGAAGTGGACGCCTCTGAGGTGGGGGTGGGGGCGGTGTTGTCCCAAGGGCATGCCACTCTAACCAACCTCAGGCCATGTGCTTTCTTTTCCAAGAAGTTCTCTGCTGCGGAAAGAAATTACGACGTAGGCAATAGAGAGCTTCTTGCGGTCAAATTGGCGTTTGAAGAATGGAGGCACTTTTTGGAGGGGGCCAGTCACCCAGTTACGGTGATCATGGATCACAAAAATTTGTCATACATTGAGTCTGCTAAAAGACTAACGCCCAGACAAGCCCGTTGGTCACTTTTTTTTTTTCCCGTTTTCAGTTTACAATTACATTTCGTCCAGGGTCTAAGAATGTCAAGGCTGACGCCTTATCACGCAGTTTTCAGCCGGTGTCGCCCCCTGAGCCACCGTCCTCCATTCTTCACCCTGGGGTTGTGATAGCAGAGGTCTCATCTGAATTGGAAAGGGAGATTCAGGGGGCCCAGTCGCAGGCCTCGGCGGCCAAGCCGGAGGGGAAGTTGTTTGTCCCAGAGCAACTTCGCCTGAAACTCTTGCAGGAGTTCCATGAATCCAAGCTGAGTGCTCACCCTGGTATTTCAGCCACACGTCTGGCGGTGGCTAGGATCTTTTGGTGGCCTACCCTTGGTTCGGACATAAAAAAAATTCATTGCTGGTTGTGGGGTCTGCGCTCGTTCTAAAAGCTCTCATAGCCGGCCGGCAGGGGAGCTGATACCCTTGGCAGTGCCCGAAAGGCCATGGACTCACTTATCCATGGATTTTGTTACCAATCTCCCTCCATCTAAGGGTAATACAGTGGTATGGGTAGTGGTGGACAGGTTTTCTAAGCAGGCTCATTTCGTACCCCTGTCCGCACTACCGTCAGCTGAGACGTTGTCCAGGTTGTTTGTGCAGCATGTGATCCGGTTGCATGGGGTACCCCTGAATGTGGTGTCTGATCGTGGTGTGCAGTTTGTGGCTAAGTTTTGGCGTGCTTTCTGCAAAAAATTAGGTATGTCTCTGTCCTTTTCGTCTGCATACCATCCTGAGAGCAATGGGCAGACGGAACGCACTAACCAGTCCCTGGAACAGATCCTCAGGTGTCTAACCTCTGCTAGACAGAGTGACTGGTGCGATGCACTGCCGTTGGCTGAATTTGCCTTCATTAGTCGGGTGAGTCAATCCACTGGTAGGTCCCCTTTCTTGATTAACTATGGGTTCAGTCCTCATTTTGGTGAGTTTTCTCGTCTGGATTCGGGGTGCCCCGGGGCTGAGGACTCTGTTCAGTGGTTAAAAGATACATGGGCAGAAGTCCAGCGGCGTATATCCAGGTCTCAAGGCAGGTATAAGTTTTTCGCAGACAGGAAACGAACACCTGGTCCCATGTTTCGGGTGGGAGAGAAAGTTTGGCTCTCCACGCGAAACATTAAGTTAAAGATTCCGTCAGCCAAGTTAGGACCCAAATTCATTGGCCCGTACAAGATTGTGGAAAAAAATCAATCCAGTGGCGTATAGGCTGTGCCTTCCACCCTCTTTCAAGATCCCTAACGTCTTCCACAAATCTCTACTGAAACCTTTTGAAGCAGTCCGGGGAGACTCCGAGTCTGCTGCTTCTCCTGTTTTGGTCGAGGGGCAGGTGGAGTACGAGGTTGGTCATATCGTAGATTCCAGGTTGGTACGGCGGTCGGTACAGTACCTGGTTCATTGGAAGGGGTATGGACCGGAGGACAGGTCCTGGGTATCGGCCCGGTTGATGCATGCTGATCGCCTGGTACAGGCTTTCCATGCTAAGTACCCGGGCAAGCCTGGGGGTCCAGAGGCCCCCCGTTGAGAGGGGGGTACTGTCATGATCTCAGTGCGGGTTTGACTCGCACACGTGGGGTTAATGTTTGGAACCAGTGCTGATTACTGGCATTTCTGGGGTTAAAGGTTGTGATCCCGATGCAGGCTTACCTGCACACCTGGGGCTTTGATTGTGGCCTCTCCCTGGTTCTGGGGGAGGCTTCTTACAGCCTCAGGACGCTCCCATCCCTGTCAGTTATACTCTTGCCCTTGGCATTGTGTGGTGACCCCTGAGTGTGTTAGTGCTGTGTTCTGGTTGCTTGATTCTCTGTGTATGACTCGGTCTGTTCCCTGGATATCGCTTTGGATCCTGCCTGGTACCTCCTATGTCTGTTTGGTTTTGATCTCTGCTTGGCCCTGATTATCCGCTCTGTCTCCTCCCTGGTACTGTACTGATATCTTGTGTATGACCTTTTGCTTTGTCTGACCTCCCGTCTGTTTATCCCTCCTGTACCTCGCTGGTCTGTACCGTGCATGACTTCTGCTTTGCCATAATCTGAGTTCTCTGGCTTCTCTGACACTATTAGTTGAAGCACGCTTTGTCACCTCTGCTGCCCTGCTCCCCAGGTAACTCTTAGCACTGCTTCTGTACTCAGGACACGTGCACTGGCTCTATGAGCAAGTGTAGTGCGGTGTCTCTGACACCCTGTATCCTTCTTCCTGTCACATAGCTCGAAACCGGGTCCCACCGTAGTAGGCGGTTTTACAGCATTCTCCCTGGCCAGATGCTCTACTTTCGGGGGTTCACTAAGCCGTTTCACCCAAAATTTAAGGGCATCAGCCCATGCGATCACCTGCCACAAGTGAATGACCTGCCTGTCTGTCCTGCTGTAACTTCTCCTTTAATGCTCACTTCTGTCACTAGCTCCTGCGACTGCTGTAGCTATAACGATGCTGTTTCCCTTGCTTTGGGAAGGCTGGGCTCTTTCCTTAAATGCAACGTTATGGGGTATCTAAACTGACCGGGCACTCAAGTCCTTCAGAGCTCTACGGGAGCTCAGCTCCCTCTGACTGAAAACCAGGAAGATCCCTTCCTCTAACCTAAGTGACCCCTCCTACATTAATTATCTACACTATTGCTAAGCCTAAATCCTATATTATACTCTCTATCTCCATCTAGTGGTCTAGCGCTAATATTACACTTTCCCTTTATACCACATATAGGAACACTAGCTGAAGAGCCCGGCGCTGCCCGGGCATAGTAACTAACTGTGGTTAGTTATAACAAATTATAATAATCCTCCATCCCATAGTCCCGTGCCCATATATCCATCACACATCCACGATCCCATAGGCCCGTGCCCATATACCCATCATACATATCCTCCATCCCATAGTCGAGTGCCCATATACCCATCCTCCATCCAATAGTCCCATGCCCATATACCCATCATACATATTCTCCATCCCATAGTCCCATGCCCATATACCCATCATACATATCCTCCATCCCATAGTCGAGTGCCCATATACCCATCATACATCCTCCATCCCATAGTCGAGTGCCCATATACCCATCACACATCCTCCATCCCATAGTCCCGTGCCCATATACCCGTCATACATAGCCTCCATCCCATAGTCCCGTGCCCATATACTCGTCATACATATCCTCCATCCCATAGTCCCGTGCCCATATACTCGTCATACATATCCTCCATCCCACAGTCCCGTGCCCATATACCCTTCATACATATCCTCCATACCATAGTCCCGTGCCCATATACCCATCATGCATATCCTCCATACCATAGTCCCGTGCCCATATACCCATCATACATATCCTCCATCCCATAGTCCCGTGCCCATATACCCATAATACATATCCTCCATCCCATAGTCCAGTGCCCATATACCCGTCACACATCCTTCATCTCATAGTCCCATGCCCATATACCCATCATACATATCCTCCATCCCATAGTCCCGTGCCCATATACATATCCGCCATCCCATAGTCCCATGCCCATATACCCGTCATACATATCCTCCATCCCATAGTCCAGTGCCCATATACCCATCACACATCCTCCATCCCATAGTCCCGTGCCCATATACCCATCATACATATCCTCCATCCCATAGTCCCGTGCCCATATGCATATCCGCCATTCCATAGTCCCGTGCCCATATACCCATCATACATATCCGCCATCCCATAGTCCCGTGCCCATATACATATCCGCCATCCCATAGTCCCATGCCCATATACCCGTCATACATATCATCCATCCCATAGTCCAGTGCCCATATACCCATCACACATCCTCCATCCCATAGTCCCGTGCCCATATACATATCCGCCATCCCATAGTCCCGTGCCCATATACACATCATACATATCCTCCATCCCATAGTCCTATGCCCATATACATATCCGCCATTCCATAGTCCCGTGCCCATATACCCATCATACATATCCGCCATCCCATAGTCCCATGCCTATATACCCGTAATACATATCCTCCATCCCATAGTCCGGTGCCCATATACTCATCACACATCCTCCAATCCATAGTCAACCATTATGACATCATAATGAGCGGCAGGGCTTGCAACCTTTGATGACATCATCGTCGCCATGGCAACAATTGTGACATCATAATGAGGGGCGGGGCTTGACACGCACACACTGCTTCCCCAGTATGCAAGTAGGGGCATTGTGACATCATAATGAGGGGCGGGGCTTGACGCGCACACACTTTTCCCCATAGTATGTAGATAGGGGCAAAATTGTTTGGTGAATTGGAACGCGCGGGGTTAAAATTTCGCCTCCCAACATAGCTTAGGACACTCTCGGGGTCCAGACGTGTGACTGTGCCAAATTTTGTGGCTGTAGCTGCAACGGTGCGGATGCCTATCCCAGACATACACACATACATACATACATACATACATACTGTACATACATACATACATACACACTTTGCGCTTTATATATTAGATTATTTACACATTTTAGGGCAGCATACAATACACATCTCAATGACATTACGAAGCAACGTTATATATAAATATACATAGCAGCATTAAATATACATTTTATAGGCAACGATATATATACATTTATTTATATATATATATACTTTAAATCGGGACATGCTTGGGGGGGGGGTTAGGATGGTTACCCCAACCCTACTATATTCCCTATTCCTTAAGGCATTTAATGCTTTAAACTTTATTATTTACAGACACGTACCCCACGCAGGGAGTAATACGTTAAAATTATATTGGCGTGAGCTGAGTCTGTAAAGAGTAACTGTACACTCCGTTGTTAAAAGAAGTGCTCTTCTTGACAGTCCTCAGATGGTGTCCATATTAGCACCAATGTTCCATTTGGTGACCCTCCATGTTGGAGTCCACTGTCTTAAAGGGGTGGTACCCCTTTCCTTTGAGTGAAGCACCATCCCTTTTGTTGACATGCAGGCTGCCTGTACCATGGACAGTCTGTTACTGTAGACTGTGCACTGTCCTGAAACTCCAGCAAGGCAAAGTTCTGCTATTCAGCAGAAGGGGCACAAAGGGTGCAACAAAAATGTAAATACAACTGAATGTTCACTTTAGACCATACCAGCCACATTTGCTCCTGAATCTGGGAGCATAACAGGGCTCCTTGGCCCATAGGGATGCAGAAGAGTGCCGCATTATCATAAGTGCAACGAGCACAACTTACCACAGTTATTATACACATTGTTCATTGGCACACGTCCCATGCAGCTTTCTCATCAGGGTTCCTTGCCCGCGTACAGGCTGAAGATGACTTTGCAGCCGCAGAGTCTGTGGGCTGCCAGGTTGCAGCAGGGGTAGTGCTGGAGGCAGATGACACTCGAGGCACTGATCGTTCCTGTCGTGGGCCCGCTGTTCTGAATTCGCTTTCTGGCCTCCCTCTGGTTATTGCTGAGGGTGGTGGAGCTGGTCAGATTGACGGAGGGGTTGCGAGTTCTCTTTCTTGGCTCCCTTTGGTGGTTACTGGAGGTAATAGTGCTGATCTGATTAACAGAGGCTTGCCACCTGATAATGAGGGCGACGATTGGAGATCTGGGGTTTCAGATTGGGATTTAAGACAGCCGACTCCCTCTATCCCTGCTGGTGATTTTCTTCTTGCCTCCTGAGGTCTGATGTTTCCAGCTCAGTCCCTGCATGTTCAGCTAAGTGTTCATTTGCTATTCTGTTTGCATTTGATCTGGTTTTGTCCATCTCAGTTTTCTGTGGGTCAGCCAGCTCCGGCTGGGGCTGTGCTGGATCACCGTCCATATGTTACTGCTTGTGCCAGTTAGTTTTTGTCCCTTATTAGATTGGCCTCTTTTTGCTCTGCTTTCAGAATATACCAGAGTGCTGATATAGTGGGCGAAGTTGAGCGACTTCAGTGGTTTTTGCATCAGACGTGTTGGACTTTTTGCAGGGTTTTTTTGCGTGATTGCAGACAGTGTCGTTCCTTTCCTTTCCTGTCTAATCAGTGTGGGCCCCATCATTTTCTCAGTCTATTTTCCTGCCTGCGCTTGTGTTTTCATCTTGTCTCACCGACAATATATGTTTGGGGGCTATCTATTCCTTTGGGGTCTGCTCTGGGCCAGTTTAGATTTCCCCTTTCTTGCTTTAGGCTTAGTTAGTTCTCCGGCTGTGCCGAGGCATCTAGGATCATCGTAGGTACGCTCCACGGCTACTGCTAGTTGTGTGGATAGGATCAGGGTTCTGCAATCCGCTTAGTTACCAACCTCTCTGGTTTTCTGTGGCTTAGCTTGGGCTTGCTCTCCTCCTCGGTGACCCAATCATAACAGCCCACATATAGTTCCAATCTGTCATCCTCTGAGCACAATGACATGGCTACTGCGTAGTAGCCTCTAGGGCAGTCCTCTTAGAAGTAGGAGACCCTGTCTCCTTCCATTAGGGGTCTCCCATATTTTACCGAGGCAGCATTAATATAAAATTTATCATCAGTTCCTGCCTCCCATATGAAGCCATACCCCTGCTCTACGTTTCCACCCCTCTCTTATGGGTCGTGCACACAAAAGCCGTCTTCCAAAGCGTGCTTGAATACTGCTTACACAGGTACTACTCACATGATCAGGCTTTTAAATACATCAGTCAGGACTGCTTTAAGATGAGTATACCTTGACGTTTGGTAGAGCGGCTTAGTATACATTTTTTGCAAAAAATGTATCAACTAAATACCCTGTTTTGTTGTCATCTTTTTACTAGCACTTGCTGTTTACTGTTACTTTTTTACAACAGAGTATTTTTACGTTTGTTTTACTGTGTTTTTCTGTGCTTCAGTCTTTTGGTGGTGTGAGCACCGTCATACAGACGTGTTTGCAGTGTGCACGGCCCATGTGTGTTTTTGTGTATAGACCAGCTGCCACAAGAGCGGCGCCTGGCCATAGCGCCCTCCCCGTATTGGTGCAGTTGGGCCCAGATCTCCTTTTCTCGTAACTTCTTTTGGGCAATAATGTCCTCAATCCATACGGACTGACCAGGGGTGTGTAACAGGCTCTGTCCTGCTGTGTCGACCTGTGTAGTACCTAATTCGGTACCTGCGCCTCCCAAGGGCCTGCTTTCCCATCTCTGATGGATGGAGGTTACATCCAGGGGCTCTCCGCCGGGAGAGAGGGTAGAGGGACAGTACGGCCTGGCTGGGTGGAAGGCCATGGCACGGACCAACATCCCGGTATTAAGGGTTGTGGTTCACTCACCGCTGTCCTCGAGTTCTGGCCGTGTATGTACCGGGAATGTTGGATCCCTCCGCGGATGCTGTACACTTCAGCTTCTGATGACGATGTCCTGGCTCGGCCTTTACTTCCAGTTCCTGCTCCTCTGGAGTTACCGCTGTTTCGGGTCCCCAATGATACTGAAGCACTGGCTCTGGTCGAAGAGGTTCTGGCTCTTGGGATTGGCGTTCTGATTCCTGAGGACAATGTTCCAGCTCTGGCAGTCGCCTGCAGCTCTCCTCTGCACTTACGGGGAAGTGGTCAGTCCGGACTTCATCTGTGTCTCCTCTCAGTCATCCAGGTCGGTTCCTCTCTTCTTCCTGTTGCCATTTTAATTCCATGTGGCCTACGCCGCCACAGCTGCACACAAGATCCTCTTCTGGGCCCCACCCATTCCCAGGTGGGGTCACCTCCAGTCACTCCACCCGTTTCCTCACAACCTGTTGTAAGGGGCGAGTTCTACTCCTTCGTTGCACCCACCAAAGGCAGACCAGGAGATACTGACAGTCAACTTTTGGCGCCATTCTGGTACTTTTATGCCCATAGAGGGAGGAGTCGGTGTTCTTGTCCTTTATCTGCATGCCAATATACACCATCTTTGGTAGCATTTTTTGTCACCGCAATGTCAGTCTCATTAAAGGTTTCAGACAAGTCCAGTATTCCAGTCATGTTTGGCAAATCAATAGCATCCACAGTAACTCCATCTCTTTCTCTTCTGGTCACATCAAGTTCGTCACTCGCAGCATTCCCACACTGCACGGTGTCAGCATTCTGCCAATTACACCAAGTTTAGGAGTCTGTCACAATGTGGCTGGCCCAGCGTGGCGCGAATCGCCGACCGGTCAGTCATAAAACCAACAGAGACAAACAAGGGGACACCGGGGACACAATTACAACAGTGGGCCCTGCGATAGGGACACCTCCTGCACTCTAAAGAAGTTCCCTGAACTCTCCTGACGTTCCCTATACAGGTTCTTTCAACCTGTCACCGAACAGGATACCTTGGTCCCTCACTTGCCCTGCACCTATCCCTTACTAGGGAACTGGCAAGTGCAGACACTGGTACCACCGCTATACTAATCAAAAACCAAGAAAAATAACAGAAAGTGAAAAACAAACAAAACTTAGCTTTCTCTGCCGTCATGCACCGGACAGCAGAGTAAGGCACCCGAACACCGCTTTCTGCTGTATGGCAACTGCACCAGATAAGCTGCTAACACCACTGCTCCAGATAGCTTTTCTCCTTAGAACGGTTGGTTTCCCAAGGACCTGAACAACCAACAGTCAGTTGATGTACCAGGTGACCTTAAATAGGAAGGAGGTAGTGGTCACCACCAGCAATAACAGATTCACAAAACATGTAGTAACACCAGCGGTCACCGGGGGCAAAAACTGACATTAACCCCCGATGGCCTGAAAGGAAAAAAGTTTATATATGAGAAGCCCACACTAGCACAAATCCAAAAATGGATCATGACAGTACCCTGCTTACAATGAGGGGCCCCTGGACCCTCAACATTGCACCTCACCAGAAAACCACCTACAGTGAGGATGCCTAGATCTACCAGAGTTCACCTCAGCAACCACCTGACTCTCAGGGTCATGGCAAACATGGACTGATGGAGGTGGCAACGCATGCTTCGGAGGCGCCACAAATCTCCAGAGCGCCGACCTAGGGAATGAGTTGTGTACGGGCATTACCGGGGGTAACTCCAGCTGGTAAGTCCACGGTCCGAGAATGGCCGACACCCGATACAGCCCGATCACCCGAGAACTTCAGACCCCAGCGGTACACTTCCACTGGATGTTTTTGGTGGACACCCATATATACTCATTCACACACAGGTCTGGACCTGAACGTTTATTGCCATACACACGTTTGCCAAAAGACGGTGAACTCTTCAAGGAACTGAAAACAGAGGTGTCCCCCTGTGTCGTCACACTCACACCCCCACAATTCTCAGAAGGAAAGACCACCCTCCTCTGACCCCGCCTCCTAAGAGGACTCCGACACTCAGGGTTAGCTTGTGGTCAGGGTAGAGACTTGCTCCTACTCCCCAGCAGCACTTCTGTAGAAGAAAGGGATGGTTGTAGAATGACGGCAGAGACAGTAGCCCCAGGGCAGCAGCCCTCACACAACTGACCCCAGCTGACTACTTCCCTGGACTGCCAATCTATCACCGGGTTGTGTTTTTTCAACCAAGGGAGGCCTAAAACGATAGGTGTTGGCATTCCCCCCAAGACACAGCATGACAGGGACTCTTCATTATGCATCCCTATATGCAGATGTATATTATCCACTATTTGGGTCAACCTCTCCTGGCTAAGTGGGACAGAGTCAATGGCCTGGATGCTTAAGGGTTTGGCTAGCATCCTACACCTCAGGCCACGTATCAGGATCCTGTCAGCGCCGGCGGACTGCCACGGCTGAACAGGGAAACTCACCCAGACTATGGGAGGACCCAGGGTCCGGTAGTGCAGAGAAAGTTCAGACAACAGGACCTGCGACAGTGAAAGTAGTTAGCAGTACAAGGACCTACGATCATGTGACCACAGGGGGCGTGGCTTAGCATCCTGCTGCAGGAGAGGGCTGTAGGGTTCTATTACAGGAATTCTGGAGTAAAGGCTAGTGAAACGGAGGTCAGACAAACGGGGGTCATACACGAAGAGGGCGGCACGGTACCAGAGGGACAAGCAGAGAATAGTCAGAACGTAAGCAATGAATCATACACAGAGATAGCAACGCAGTACAAGGGAGACAGTCAGAGAGTAGTCAGGTCCAAGGCAAAAGAGTCATACACGGAGATAGCAGAGCAGTACAAAAGGAACAGGCAGAACTCGTAACAGGGACAGAACTGGATCAAAACCAAGCAAGCATAAAGTATCACAGTCACAAAGCACACTAGGGTCACACACTCGGCCAAGGGTCTGAGTATAAGCGACAAGGAGTGAGCCCACAATGATGCTATAAAAAACCTCCCAGAATCTCAGAGTGAGGCTGTCCAGATTAACCTCTAAACTACCTGATCTCATGAACTCAGCAGATCATGACACCACGGGTCTAGACAAAGTGAGCATCCACCTGATTGACTCCTGCTCCACTGTCTACAAGCACCGATAGACCCTCAGTTTCCCCACCAAGCACCACTTCTGCAGACAGGGTACACCAAGGGGAAAAAATGGAGGAAATATACACTCCCTGGTCGCCTCCCTCCACATGACCAGGGGGGCGCAGTGTTGTGAGTTCATTCTCTGGTTCACCAGTTGTGAGTTCTCCTTCCAGACTCCCTCTGGTGGTAACAGGAGGTAGTGAGGCTGATTTGATCGGTGGAGATCTGCCACCTGAGAATGAGGATGACGATTGGATCTCAGGAGTCTCAGATTGGATTTAAGACAGCCGACGCCCTATTCAGTTGCTGGTGATTCCTTCTGGCTGTTCAGCTCTTGGTTTTCAGCTCTGTTCCAGTCATCTAAAGCTAAGTTTTTCTTAGCTAATGTTCACACTTGATTTTGTTGCACTATTCAGTTTTTTGGTGAGGTCAGCCAGCCCCGGCTTGGGACTGTGCTGAATTTCCACTCTTATTTATCAGTATTTTGCCAATTTGCTCTTTGTCCCTTACTAGTTTGGTCTCTTTTTGCTCTGTCTCAGAATATTTCAGAGTGCTGATATAGTGGGAGAAGCCTAATGACTTCAGGGTTAATTTTGCTCTCAGAAGTGTTGGACATTATTTTTGTAGGGTTTTTTGCAGGTTGCAGACAGTGTCTTTCCTTTCCTCTCTAGTTAGTTTGGGCCCCATTGTTTGCTCAGCCTATTTTCCTGCCTGTGTTTGTGCCTTCATCTTGTTTCACTGTCAATACATGTGTGGGGGCTATCTATTCCTTTGGGGTCTGCTCTGGGGCTGTTAGTTTTCCCCTTTTTATGCTTCAGGCTTATTTAGTCCTCCGGCCGTGACGAGGCGTCTAGGATCATCGTAGGAACGCTCCATGGCTGGTTCTAGTTGTGTGGTAGGATCAGGGATCTGCAATCTGCATAGTTACCAACCTCTCTGGTTTTCTGTGACTTAGCTTGTTTTGCTTTTTTCTCCTTTTTGACCCACTCATAATAGCACGGCTTCTTAAGTGGTAAAGATGTTTTGGCGCGAGTTGGGCAGACCCCAATAAAATGACCATTCTGCCCACAGTGAAAACATGCCCCCACACCACAAAGAACCGCAGGCACCACCGTTTGGGGACTAGCTCCTCCCACTTGCATGGATTTGTCCGTCAGCTCTGGTGTGTCCTCCTCCCTAACAAAGATTACAGGGGGCACATTTGGTGTATGCCTCTCCCTGAGGCGTCTATCCACCTGAATGGCAAGGGACATGGTGGCCTCCAAGGACCTGGGGGCGGCGTACTGCACCAGAGTATCCTGCAACTTAGGGGACAGACCTTGCACAAAATGACTCCTAAGGGCAGGGTTGTTCCACTGTGTTTCAGTGGCCCACCTCCTGAACTCTGAGCAGTACTCCTCAGCAGGCCAGCCCCCCTGCTTGATTTTACGGAGTCAGGATTCTGCCAGGGAGATGCCATCAGGATCTCCATACACTAGCGCCAGAGCCACAAGAAACCCATCCACTGATCGTAACGATGGTGAATCGGTCGGCAGGGAGAAGGCATAGGATTGAGGACCACCTTTAAGAAGGGAGACAATAATCCCCACATGCTGTTCCTCACTCCGTGATGAACGGGGGTGGAGCCTGAAATATAATTTACAGGCCTCCTGAAACACAAGAAATTTTTGAACCCCACTTACTGCTGCAGCTGCTGCACCACCTCACTCCACAGCACCTTAAGCTCATCAGTGAGGGACCCAAGCAGTTGAGCAAAAGCCTACATTTGGGCCATGGCTCACCAGAAAAAAAAATTGGGCGGTTGGTAATAATGTCACGATGTGACTGGCCCAGCGTGGCGCGACCCGCCAACCGGTAAGTCACAAAACCAACAGAGACAAACAAGGGGACACCGGGGACACAATTACAATGGTGGACCCTGCAGTAGGGACCAGGGAAATGGACACCTCCTGCACTCTAAGGAAGCGCCCTGAACTCTCCTGATGTTCCCTATACAGGTTCCTTCAACCTGTCGCCGAACAGGATACCTTGGTCCCTCACTTGCCCTGTGCCTATCCCTTACTAGGGAACTGGCAAGTGCGGACACTGGTACCACCACTGTACTAATAAAACACCAAAGAAATTAACAGACGGAAAAACAAACAACACTTAGCTTTCTCTGCCGTCATGCACCGGACAGCAGAGTAAGGCACCCGAACACCGCTTTCAGCTGTATGGCAACTGCACCAGATAAGCTGCTAACCCCACTGCTCCAGATAGCTCCTCTCTGTAGAACGTTGTTGGTTTCCAAAGGACCTGTAATACCAACAGTCAGTTGGTGTACCAGGTGACCTTATATAGGAAGGAGGGAGTGGTCACCACCAGCAATAACAGACTCACAAAACATGTAGTAACACCAGCGGCCACCGGGGGCAAAAACTGACATTAACCCCCGATGGCCTGAAAGGAAAAGAGTTTATATATGAGAAGCCCATACTGACACAGATCCAAAAATGGATCATGACAGAGGTGGCCAGGACAGTAGTCATGGCTGAGTTTAGCGGGCTTCGCATGTCCTGGCCTTCCTCTACATGCAAATCACATTCTTCTGCCAATGTACTTGCCTGCTTATTCCCTGCATCATCAGGGTCTTCACTCTGGTCCTTAGGGTTACCTCCGGCCGCTTCTGAATAAACAGAGACAAAGTCCAGGTGCAACTCAAAGCACAAAACTTTACTTTCATATCTTCTCAGCACTTCCAGATCTGTTTCAGCATTAACAACAAGTTTCATATCATACGTCACTTCATCTTTCCCCGTATCCTTTTTTCCTGTCACATAGCTTGAGACCAGGTCCCACCATAGTATACAGTTTTCCAGCATCCTCCCTGGCCAGATGCTCTGCTTTTGGGGGTTCCCTCAGCCATTTCACACCGGCTTTGAGGGCATCAGCCCATGCGATCACCTGCCACATAATGAGTGACCTGCCCGTCTGTCCTGCCATGACTTCTACTTTAACGTTCACTTCTGTCACTATAGCTCCTATGAATGCTGTAGCTGTAACAATGCTGTTTCCCTTGCTTTGGGAAGGCTGGGCTCTTTCCTTAAATGCAACATTATGGGGTATCTAAACTGATCGGGCACTCAAGCCCTTCAGAGCTCTACGGGAACTCAGCTCCCTCTGACTGAAAACCAGGAAGATCCCTTCCTTTAACCTAAATGACCCCCTCCTACATTAACTATCTACACTATTGCTAAGCCTAAATCCTATATTATACTCTCTATCTCTATCTAGTGGTCTAATACTAATATTACACTATCCCTTTATATCACATATATAGGAACATTATTTACACATTTTAGGGCAGCATACATTACACATCTTAACAACACTACGAAGCAACGTTGTATATATATCGTTGCATATAAAATGTATATTTAATGCTGCTATGTATATTTATATATATTTATATTTATATACTCTAAACCGGTACATGCTTTGGGGGGTTTAGGACAGTTACCCCAACCCTACTACACATGCACCATTTATTAACTGGTAAAGTGAGGGTTAATGTATCCTGTGCTATTTTTACATGGTGCTAAGCATAGAATTTATTAGTAGTAATATGCCACAGGAAATATGGTATAAGATACTGTATGTTTTTCAACTATTCCTTTAACTTGACCCCATATTGCATGTGCTATTGTCCCAATGCTACTGACAGAGATAAGCTAGTATGTTAGGTTTGATTCTTCAGATCATTAGCAACTTTTTTTGTCCAGTTGGTGTTTTGTGCCTTTTATGTGTCTTTCTATCCTATGACATTCCCACTCTCTTTGTGGGGGACTTTAACATCCCCATTGATGTTCCGCTCTCCCCATCTGCCATTCATCTTCTTTCTGTAACCTCCACCTTTGGGGTTTTATAGCTTGCATGTATGTAAGTACTTGGATAAGAATATAGTAATTAACCACAGTGAACATGGGTTTGTAGTCAAAGAGTGGTAATAAATGGTTGGTCACCAGATTGGAAGAGTAGTTCAAGTGGGGTACAACAAGACTCTGTCCTGGCCCCAGTGTTGTTCAAAATTTGTATAAATTATCTAGATAAGGGAACTGAAGGTAAACAAATCAAATTTACAGACGATGTAAAGCTGGGAGGGATAGCTAACACTATAGAAGTCAGTGAAAGGATTCATAATTATCTAGATAAGCTTGAACAAAGGTCAGCAACTTATAGAATGGTATTTAACAGGGATAAATGCAAAATTCTACATCTGGGCAAGAAAAACAAAAATTACATCTATAGAATGAGAGGAACAGAGTTAAGTAACAGCAAATGTGAAACAGTCTTGGGTATACGAATGAATCACAGACTGCACATGAGTCAACAGTGTGATGCAGCAGCGAAAAAGGCAAACACAGTTATAGGATGTATTAAGAGAAACATAGAATCTAGATCATGTGAAGTAATTATCCCCCTCTACTCCTCTACTCCTCCTTTGTCAGGCGTCATCTGGAATACGGTGTCAAGTTCTGGGTTTCACATTTTAAAAAAGACATTGAAAAACTGGAGCAAATTCAGAGAAGAGCTACCAGGATGGTGAGTGGACTGCAAAGTATGTCCTAAGAGGAACGGTTGTAAGATCTGAGAATGTTTAGCTTGCAAAAAAAAAAAGCTAAGAGGAGACTTAGTAGCTGTCTACAAATATCTGAAGGGATGTCACAGTATAGAGGGATCTTCCTTATTCTCATTTGCACATCGAAACACGAGAAGCAATGAAATGAAACTGAAAGGGAGAAGATACAGATTGCCTATTAAAAAAAATTTTTCACAGATACAGTCATCAATGAGTGGAACAGGCTGCCATGAGAGGTGGTGAGTTTTTCTTCAAGTTTTTCTTCTTTAAGCTATGGAAGTCTTCAACTATTCAAGCTTATATCTGTTAACCACCTCTTTCAATCTCTGCTCTGAATCAACTCCTCCATTCAATGTCAGCAAGCAATTAATCCTGAATGCTCTATATGTGTTTTCAACTATGCAAGCTTATATCTGGTAACCACCTCTTTCAATCTCTGCTCTGAATCAACTCCTCCATTCAATGTCAGCAAGCAATTAATCCTGAATGCTCTATATGTGTTTTCAACTATGCAAGCTTATATCTGGTAACCACCTCTTTCAATCTCTGCTCTAAATCATCTCCTCCATTCAATGTCAGCAAGCAGTTAATCCTGAATGCTCTATATGTGTTTTCAACTATGCAAGCTTATATCTGGTAACCACCTCTTTCAATCTCTGCTCTGAATCAACTCCTCCATTCAATGTCAGCAAGCAGTTAATCCTGAATGCTCTATATGTGTTTTCAGCTATGCAAGCTTAGATCTGGTATATAGTTATTTCACCTTACTCTGCTTGTCCCCTTATGTTGTGTGGTCAAGAAACTTTTCAAAGTGCTTTATGATCCATGTAGTGCTGGACATCTGTTTATCTGACCACAACATTTTATTGGGCCCTGCTGTCTCAATTTAGTTGGATTGATTAACGAGAAGAAAGAGAAAAAAAAAACAATCCTTAGCCTCCTATATATTCAGACATACTTTGGGGAAAGCATTTATGCAGGGGGCATTTATGCACACTTTATCGAAGTACAGCTTATCAAAGTACTGGCAGTTATAACATGGCAGTTAGACAGGGCAGGAGACAGGTAAGACATTTATATACTGTACATCTACTCCCTGTACATTTGGAGTACAACAAATATATACCATATGCATTTGTGTAATTTATATCCTGGCCTCTGCATTCACACACATCCACCGCCCTGGCATTAACTCTCTACACTCCATCCATATCGGCCCCCCCTTCTTTCTTCTCCTATGTATAGCACTCACGCTCTTTTAACATTGTTAAATTGCACAGATCCAGTCAGTCCCCTCATTCAACATAAGAGACGCTCTCACAAATCATTTAACCATCTTTTAACGGCACGGCACGGTGGCTCAGTGGTTAGTGCTGCAGCCTTGCAGCGCTGGGGTCCTGGGTTCGAATCCCATCAAGGACAACATCTGCAAGGAGTTTGTATGTTCTCCCCGTGTTTGCGTGGGTTTCCTCCAGGTACTCCGGTTTCCTCCCACATTCTAAAGACATACTAATAGGGAATTTAGATTGTGAGCCCCATCGGGGACAGAGATGATAATGTGTGCAAACTGTAAAGCGCTGCGGAATATGTTAGCGCTATATAAAAATAAAGATTATTATTATTATTATTATTAACCATCTGCTCACTCTTTCTATCCTCCTTCTCCTAGTCGCAGGAGACATTGCTCCCAACCCTGGTCCCCTATGTTATAGAAAGTCAAACCCTCAACTGCTACACTCAGAAACCCCTCTAATCTTATTAATATTCCCTGCATGCCATCTGTCTCTCTTAATTGTGCACTTTGGAGTTCTCGCTCAGTGTAACAAACTCTCCTTCATTCATGACTTTTTCCTTTCTAATTCTCTTAACCTCCTGGCTCTTACTGAAACCTGGATCCAGCAGTCAGACACTACCGCTGCTGCTGCTCTTTCATATGGTGGACTACACTTCTCTCATACCCCAAGATCATACAATAGAGCTGGTGGAGGCATTGGTCTGCTTCTATCACCAAAATGTACCTTTCAGGTTATCCCTGAACTACCCTCACTAGTCTTCCCTTCTTTTGAGGTCCATGCCGTCAGACTCTACACCCCCTTCTCCATGCGAGTGGCGGTGGTGTATCATTCTCCCGGCCCCTCCCATCAGTTCCTGGATCATTTTGCCACTTGGCTTCCACATTTTCTCTCCTGTGACATCCCTACCCTCATCATGGGAGATTTCAACATCCCCATTGCTCTTCCCCTCTCCCCATCTGCTGCTCACCTTTTATCTCTAACCTCCTCGTTTGGCCTTTTGCCGCTTACTAATTCTCCAACGCATGAAGACAGAAACTCCCTCGACTTGGTCTTCTCTCGGCTTTGTGCAGTGGATGATTTCGCAAACTCGCCTCTCCCGCTCTCTGACCACAATCTTCTTTCATTCTCTATCAAGAACTGCCAGGCTGCTCAGGTCACCCCCACTGTCCATACTTATGGAAACATACAGGCCATTAGCACCCAGAAACTTTTAAAGAACTTGCAGTCTTCATTGGCCCCTATCTCCTCCCTCTCATGTCCTGATACTGCACTGAAACATTACAATGAAACACTTCAAAGTGCCCTGGATGAATTTGCACCCACTATAAATAGAACACCACAATACAGACGGTGACAACCCTGGCACACCCTGCAAACACGTTTCCTGCAGCGGTGCTCCAGGTGCGCCGAACGTCTGTGGCAAAAATCCAAGATTTCATCCATTATAAGTTTATGCTTTGAACATACAACACTGCCCTTCACCTCTCCAAACAAACCTATTTCAACACCCTCATCACCTCACTGTCCAATAACCCGAAACGTCTCTTTGACACTTTTCATTCTCTACTCAACCCAAGAGTACAGGCCCCAACCACGGAGCTCCGAGCTGACGATCTGGCCAATTACTTCAAAGAAAAAATTGAGCAGATCCAACAGGAAATTATGTCCCAATCACCTCATACCATGCACTGTCCTCCCTCCCCCACTGCATCTAGCTCACTCTCTGATTTTTAACCAGTCACAGAAGAAGTAAGCAGGCTACTTGCATCTTCTCGCCCAACAACTTGCATCAGTGACCCATTTCCGTCACATCTCCTCCAATCCCTTTCCCCTGCTGTCACCACTCACCTAACTAATATATTTAACCTCTCTCTCTCTTCTGGTATCTTTCCCTCCTCATTTAAGCATGCTATCATACATCCACTACTTAAAAAACCATCCCTCGACCAAAACTGTGCTGCTAGCTATAGACCTGTCTCTAATCTTCCCTTCATCTCTAAACTCTTGGAATGCCTGGTCCACTCCCGTCTTAACCGCTATCTCTCAGATAACTCTCTTCTCAACCCTCTCCAATCTGGCTTTCGCTCCTTACACTCTACTGAAACTGCCCTCACTAAAGTCTCTAATGATCTACTAACAGCTAAATCTAATGGTCATTACTCCATGCTAATTCTCTTGGATCTCTCTGCAGCATTCGACATTGTGGATCTTCAGCTCCTCCTCACTATGCTCTGTTCCATTGGCCTCAAGGACACCGTTCTCTCCTGGTTCTCCTCCAAGCTCTCTGACCGCTCCTTTACTGTATCTTTTGCCGGTTCCTCCTCCTCTCACCTTCCCCTTACTGTTGGGGTTCCTCAAGGATCAGCCCTAGGCCCCCTCCTCTTCTCCTTGTACACTGCCCCTATTGGTCAAACAATCAGTAGATCTGATTTCCAGTACCATCTCTATGCTGATGACACCCAATTATATGCTTCTTCTGACATCACACCAGCCTTTCTAGAAAACACCGGCAATTGTCTAAATGCTGTGTCTAACATCATGTCCTCACTATATCTGAAACTGAACCTGTCAAAGACTGAACTCCTTGTGTTTCCTCCCTCTACTATGCACCTATACCCGACACTACCATTTCTGTGTGTGGTTCCACTATTACTCCCCAGCAACATGCCCACTGTCTTGGGGTCATACTTGACTCCGAGCTTTCATTCACCCCCCACATCCAATCACTGGCTCGCTCTTGTTATCTGCATCTCAAAAACAATTCTAGAATTCGACCTTTTCTTACCTTTGACTCTGCAAAAACTCTTACTGTTTCTCTTATTCATTCTCGTCTGGACTATTGTAACTCTCTTCTAATCGGTCTCCCTCTTGCCAAACTCTCCCCTCTCCAATCTGTCTTGAATGCTGCAGCCAGGATCATATTCCTCACCAATCGTTACACCCATGCCTCTACCTTGTGCCAGTCATTACAATGGCTACCCATCCACTCCAGAATTCAGTATAAACTTATTACCCTCACCCACAAAGCCCTCCATGGCTCAACACCACCCTACATCTCCTCCCTTGTTTCAGTATACCACCCTACCCGTGCCCTCCGTTCTGCTGATGACCTGAGGTTAGCATCCTCAATAATCAGAACCTTCCACTCCCGTCTCCAAGACTTTACACGTGCTGCGCCAATTCTTTGGAATGCACTTCCCAGGTCAATACGATTAGTCCCCAATCCCCACAATTTTAAGTGTGCCCTGAAAACGCATTTATTCAGACTGGCCTATTGCCTCAACATATTAACCTAATCTATCCCTGTGTGGCACAGCCAAAAGTTTTACCATAACCAGGTTCCCCGCATCATGTTCCCACATGCTTTATGCATCCATTAGCCCTCTGTATCTGTACTGATACACACTTAACATTTTGGCTGGTCCATACAATCAGGGCAACTGTTACCACCCACCTTTCGTGTCTCCCTTTTTTTTCTCATAGATTGTAAGCTTGCGAGCAGGGCCCTCATTCATCTTGGTATTTGTTATAATCTATGTGATTATTGTTATGCTGTAATGTCTATTGTCTGTACAAATCCCCTCCGAAATGTAAAGTGCTGCGGAATATGTCGGCGCTATAGAAATAAAATGTATTATTATTTAAGCAGATGCTGGAAAGACGTCTATCTGAGATAGTTTAGTGAATCCTGAATTGAGCAGGGAGTTGTACATGATGACCCTTGAGGTCCCTTGAGGTCCCTTCCAACTCTAACATTCTATGATCTCCTCCCTCTCCTGTTCAGACTCAGCATTGTCACATTGTAATAATACACATTGGAAAGTGCCCTCAATGAAGCAGTACATGCAACTCGCAGAGTGACACAGTACAGTTGACAGCAGCCCTAGCACATGCTGCAAATGCGTTTTCTCCAGAGCTGCTCAAGGTGTGCCGAGCGTGTGTGGAGAAAATCACTTTCTGCAGAAGAATTCATCCACTATAAGTTCATGCTCAAAACCTATAACTCTATGCTCCATCTGGCTAAACAAGTCTACTTTACCACCCTCATCACATCACTAGCCAACAATCCAAAACAACTCTTTGAAACCTTTGACTCCCTCCTGAGCCCTAAAGTACAGGCCCTGGTCTTCAGCCTCAATGCTGATGATCTGACCACTTATTTCCTACAAAGAAGTCAACCACATCCATCAGGATATTTTTGCACCGTCCCCTCAGAGCCCGGATCCTCTTCCCTCCCGCACCTCAAGTTCACTTTACATCTTCAAGCCAATTACAAAAGAAGAACAAAAGAAGAAATGACCAGGTTCATCTCTACTCGTCCTGCAACCTGTACAAGTAAACCTATTCCCTCACATCTCCTCCTGTCCCTCTCCCCAGCTGTCACTACCCACCCAACTAAAATATTAAACAATTTCCATTCTTTCTGATATATTTACCTCTTTTTTTAAACACCTCATCATAACCCTTTATTTGAGAAAACATTGACCAGAACTGTGCTGCAAACTAGAGACTGGTCTGTATTCTTCCCTTTATCTCTAAACTCCTGGAATGCTTGGTCCACTGCCATCTCATCCGCTATCTATCTGATAACGCTCTTCTTGACCCTTAACAATCTGGTTTCCGCTCTTTACACTGAAACTACACTTAATAAATTCTCTAATGACTTGGAGCAAAATCCAATGGGATTACTCCCTGCTGTTTCTCCTTGATTTCTCAGCCGCATTTAACACTGAAGATCACCAGCTCCTCACTATGCTCCACTCTATCAATTTCTCAAGGACACCATCTTCCTTGGTTCTCCTCCTACCTCTGACCCCTACTTCACTGTATCTTTTAGCGGCTCTTACTCCTCTCCTCTTCCCCTTACTATGAGGGTTCCTCAAGGCTCAGTCCTAGGACCCCTCCTTTTCACTCTAATATACTGCCCCCATTGGACAAACCATCAGCAGATTTGGTTTTCAGTATCCAGGGGAAGAGTCCTGAGGAGATCATTTGCATATTCCCAGTGCCTTCTGGGATAAGTGAAGAGTCTCCGTGAGCTCAACGATCACTGGATTTTGGCCGTTGCAGCTGAAAAGAGGAAATTGGTAAACCAGGGGAAGAGTCCTGAGGAGATGATTTGCATATTCCCAGTGCTTTCTGGGATAATTGAAGAGTCTCTGCGAGCTCAACGATCACTGGATTTTGGCTGTTGCAGCTGAAAAGAGGAAATCGGAAAACCAAGGGAAGAGTCCCGAGGAGATCATTTGCATATTTCCAGTGCTCATTTTGGCTCATTTTTCATCGCATTGAAATATCTTTGACAATATGGAAGAGGCCAGGAGCCATTTGGTGAGCTGCATTTCTTGCTACATGTTCACAGACTTACCAGTGGAAAAGCCAAACTTCACATGCCACAAATGCAAACTTGTGCCCCTTTTGCAGGAAAAGTTGTAAAATCTCGAAGAGAGGTTAGCTACATTGAAGTTCATTAAGGAAGGTGAAGAGTTCTTAGACAGAGCAGAATTATCTCTTCATGTTACAGAAAGAGAAGAAATTCGAAGTTCACCTGAAGAAACAGAGGAATGGAAACATGTGACCCAGAGAAGCCGGAGGATCGGGAGGCAGTCAGCACCCATACTGCTCAGGAACCAGTACCAAGCTCTTACGCAGGAGAACGATGAAGAAATAAATCAGGATAAGACTCTGCCCACAAGCAGCAACCTTGTATGCCTTCAGAATCCTCCTGGATGGAGAAAGAAAAATGTGAAGAAGAAACGGAGACTGGGGGTCATGGGGGATTCCCTGTTGAGAGGAACAGTGGCCTCTAACTGCAGACCGGATATAACTTCAAGAGAAATGTGCTGTCTTCCAGGTGCAAAAAGGTGTGTGTGACAGGATATCAGGACTCTTCAGACCTACAGATGATTACCCATTCCTGCTAATATATGTGGGGACAAATGACACAGCAAGAAACAACCTGGAAACCATTTGCAGTGACTTTGAAAACTTAGGTAAGAAAGTGAAAGAACTGTGAGCGCAGGTGGTCTTCTCTTCCATCCTCCCAGTGGATGGCCATGGAACAAGGAGGTGGAATAAGATTCTGCAGGTGAACAACTGGCTACGTCTGATTTTTGGATCACAGAGTGAATTACCTATACGATGGACTACTTGCTAAAGATGGGGTGCACCTTATGAAGACTGGAAAATATGTATTTGGAAGTCGCCTTGCTACACTCATCAGGAGAGCTTTAAACTAGAACAGCGTGGGAAGGGAAACAAAAGGCCAGAAAAAGCCATACACCTGACAAATGCTATTGAGAACTCTGCTATTAGAAGTGGAAAGGAAGAACAAGACAAAAGAATCTAAATAATAAAAATATTGGAGAAAGAGAAACCAATCACAAACTAAAATGTATCTATACTAATGCACAAAGCATGGGCAACAAACAAGGAGAATTGGAACTACTAACACAGGAAAAGAAATATGATGTCATTGGAATCACTGTAACTTGGTGGGACAATACACATGATTGGAATACAAAGCTAGAAGGATACAACTTATTTGCAAGAAACAGACTTGATAAACGAGGAAGAGGTGTCGCATTGTATGTTAGAAACACGTATATCTGCACCGAGATTGAAGCTTCAGAGACTGGGAGTTCTGTGGAAACTGTTTGGGTAAGAATGCAAGGACAGAACAATGGAAAGAACACCATTGTAGGTATTTACTACAGACCGCCTGTGCAAGCTGAAGATATGGATGAACTCTTTATGCATCAAATGGTCAAGTTCTCCAAAAAATATGACATAGTTGTCATGGGAGATTTCAACTATCCAGACATTTGTTGGGAATCTCTCTCAGGCAAAACTATCAGGTCAAGGAAATTCTTATCCTCTCTTGCTGACAACTTTATCTTCCAAAAGGTAGGGGAGGAAACAAGGGGATCTGCTACCTTGGATCTAATACTCATAAACAGGGAGGAAATGGTTGAGGAGGTAAAAGTGGCTGGGACCCTAGGAGGTAGCGACCATGCTCTTTTAGAATTTTGGATAACTAGAGGAGGAAGACCTGTGAAGACTCAGATGTCAAGGTTAGATTTCAGAAAGGCAGATTTTAAGGGACTCAGAAAGAGAATTGGAGGGATCCAATGGCTGGATATCCTTAAGGACAAAAATGTCCAGGAAGGATGGGAAATCTTGAAAAATGAAATTCTCAAAGCACAATTGTTAACAATTCCGAAAAGAGGGAAGAATAAGAAGCATTTAAGGAAACCAAGATGGATGAACACAGAACTTAAGCACAAAAAGGAAGAAAGAAATGTTTATAAAATGGAAAGAGGGAGGCATATCTAAAGAAGAATATAATGCTGTCTGCAGAACCTGCAGGCCACAAATCAGATTATCTAAAGCTGGCAATGAATTGAGGCTTGCAAGAGACGTCAAAAGCAATAATAAAGAATTTTGGAGATATGTCAAAAGTAAAAGAAAAGTCAAAGATGCTATAGGATTTTTACAGGATGAAAATGATGAAATGTTAAGACAGAATGTTGAGAAGGCCGAACTTTTAAATTCCTATTTTGCATCTGTTTTCTCTCAGAAAGGAAATGTAACATCAACTGTTCACTGTCCTATTAAGGGAATAGAAGAATCCAGGATATCTATAGACAAAAAGATAGTGAAGAAACACTTAGCTAAACTAAATGAATTCAAGTCTCCAGGTCCAGGAGATAGCAGAAGAAATTTTTGAACCCCTCTCCATAATCTTTGAAAATTCTTGGAGAACAGGGGAAGTCCCAGAAGACTGGAGAAGAGCAAATGTTGTTCCTATCTTCAAAAAGGGGAAGAAGGTGGACCCAGGCAACTATAGGCCGGTGAGTCTGACTTCTATACCAGGAAAGATCTTTGAACAAATTATTAAACAACATGTATGTAAGTACCTGGATAAGAATGAAGTGATTAAACAGAGTCAGCATGGGTTTGTAACTAATAAGTCATGTCAGACTAACTTAATTTCCTTCTATGACAGAATCAGTGATTGGGTGGATCAGGGAAATGCTGTAGATATAGTATATCTTGACTTCAGCAAAGCATTTGACAAAGTATCTCACACAATCCTTATTGAAAAAATGACTAAGTATGGAAGGGACAAGGCAACTGTTAGGTGGATTCACAACTGGCTTAGTGATCAGACCCAAAGAGTGGTCGTAAATGGCTGCACATCCAGTTGGAAGAATGTCTCAAGTGGGGTACCACAGGGCTCTGTCCTGGGCCCTGTATTGTTCAACATCTTTATCAACGATTTAGATGAAGGAATTGAGGGTAAACTGATTAAAATTTGCTGATGACACAAAGCTAGGAGGGATAGCTAATACTAGAGAAGAGAGAGGATTCAAAAAGATATAAATAAATTGGAGCAGTGGGTAGCAACTAACAGAATGGTTTTTAACAGGGAAAAATGCAAAGTACTACATCTGGGCAATAAAAATGAAAAAAGCATACACAGAATGGGAGGAATAGGGCTAAGCAACAGCTCATGTGAAAAAGACTTGGGTATACTAATAGATCACTGACTGAATATGAATCAACAGTGTGATGCAGCAGCAAAAAAGGCAAATGCAATTCTAGGATGTATTAACAGAAGCATACAGTCTAGATCACGTGAAGTCATTATTGCCCTCTACTCCTCTTTGGTCAGACCTCATCTGGAATGCTGTGTCCAGTTTTGGGCGCCACATTTTAAAAAAGACATCAACAAACTGGAGCAAGTTCAGAAAAGGGTGACCAGTCTGCAAACCCTGTCTTATGAGGAAAGGTTGCAGGATTTGGGAATGTTTAGCTTGCAAAAGAGAAGACTGAGAGGAGACTTAATAGCTGTCTACAAATATATCAAGGGCTGTCACATTGTAGAAGGATCATCTTTATTCTCATTTGCACAAGGAAAGACTAGAAGCAATGGGATGAAGCTGAAAGGGAGGAGACACAGATTAGATATTAGAAAAAACTTTTTGATAGTTAGAATGATCAATGAGTGGAACAGGCTGCCACAAGAGGTGGTGAGTTCTCCTTCAATAGAAGTCTTCAAACAGAGGCTGGACAGACATCTGTCTGGGATGATTTCGCAAATCCTGCTTTGAGCAGGGGGTTTGACTAGATGGCCCAGGAGGTCCCTTCCAACTCTACGATTCTATGATCCGCCCTATGCTGATGACACCCAATTATATACCTCTTCTCCTGACATTACCCCCACCTTAATACAAAATACCAGGAATTGTCTGTCCACTGTCTCTAACACCATGTCATCCTTCTATCTGAAACTGGATCTTTAGAAAACTGAAATTCTCTTGTTTCCTCCCATTACTAACCTTCCTATACCTGATATTGCAATTACCTTGGGTGGTTAAACCATAGCTATCAAGCAGCACACTCGGTGTCTTGGGGTCATATGAGACACCGATCATTCCTTTATTGCCTAAATCCTGTCACTCACTAGCTTGTGTTACCTGCATCTTAAAAACATCTCCACAATCTGACCTGTTCTCTCCTTTGAAACTGCAAAAACTCTTACTGTTGCTCTTACTCACTCTCATCTGGACAAGTGCAACTCTGTTCTGATCGGTCTCACTCTAACCAAACTTTCTCCTCTCCAATCCATCCTGAATGCAGCTGCCACGGTCATATTTTTGTCCAACTGCTTCACCGATGCCTCTACCCTGGTGCCAATCAATGCATTGGTTTCCCATTCGCTACAGAATACAATATAAACTTATCTCTCTCACCCACAAAGCTCTCCCCAATCCTGCACCACCTTATTTCTTTTCGCTCATATCTATCCCCCTACCCATACCCTACGTTCTGTAACTGATCTAAGGGTCCCGATACATTTAGCGATGCCCCAGCGATCCCGACAACGATACGACCCGGTCAGGATTGCTGGTGCATCGCTAAATGGTCGCTAGTGAGCTGCCAAGCAGGCAGATCTCACCAGCAATGCAGCAGCGGTCGGCAGTTGCTCTTACCAGTCAGACGGCAGCTCTGATGACGACTTCCTCCTGCGTCCATGAGTCGCTCGTCGGCGCCAGTAGGAAGCCGACGATGAAAAATGGACCAGGATGATCTTGCTCGATCAGCGATATCCAGCGGGGAGTCGGGTTGGAGGTAAGTGTCACATGTAGCGAGATCGCTATTGCGTCACAAAATCGGTGACGCTTTAGCAATATCGTTAGCTATATCGCTATGTGTAAAAGGCCCTTAAGACTAACATCCTCCATAAAAATTGAGATTGGTTTGAGTTGGTACACATGCAGCATATAAATGCATGTTCACATGGCCAAAAAGCATACAAAATCTCCAAAAGATAAATAGTATTAATAACCTTATCATGTGTCAAAGTTGACGTCTGTGTGAATAAGGGCAGACAAGGACCGGGTCCCAACCAGTGGACACCAGTCAGTGGAAGCCTTTAAATACAATTTCCAGCTCAGGAGAGGGATGCCACACCCCAGTTTGCACAGAATGCACAAAAATTGACCTTGGTTTGAGTTGGTACACATGCAGCATATAAATGCATGTTCACATGGCCAAAAAGCATACAAAACATACAAAAGACAAAATGCAAAAAACCCTGCTATAATTAAATAAGTAAAAAGCAAAAGTGCATTTAAATCATACAGAGTTCTCAGTAATACTGTATTTGATCAAACATAGCATAAAAGCCGTCCCACCATCGACAAGGTGACTCTGTGGTCGGGGCGGTCCTACACTGTCTAGTATTAATAACCTTATCATGTGTCAAAGTTGACGTCTGTGTGAATAAGGGCAGACAAGGACCGAGTCCCAACCAGTGGACACCAGTCAGGGGAAGCCTTTAAATACAATTTCCAGCTCCGGAGCATAAAAGCCGTCCCACCATCGACTTTGATCAAATACAGTATAACATCCTCCATAATCTGAACCTCGCATCTCTGTCTCCAATACTTTTCTTGTGCTGCTCCAGTTTTCTGAAATGCATTACTCCAAATGATCTGACTAAAATCTAGACCCCATAATTTTCAGCATGCTTTAAAAACACATCTGTTTAGACAAGACTATCACTTCAACTCACTAACCTGACTGTACCCTGTTCCCTCCTACTAAATGTTAAGCATAATATGCTCCCGTGTATTCCTCTGTCTCCACATCCTCCAGGCACCCAATAGCACACAGTAACTGCAATCAGACAGATCCTGGCTGATGACGGATTATGTAGCCTAATATGAAAACCCTTATTTATTACAATGATGGCTGGACCTTACATAACAATCACGCTCTACCTATTGTGTCCCCCTATTTCCTTATATATTGTAATCTTGAGAGCAAGGCCCTCACTCCTCCAGTGACTATTCAGCTATGTGTTACATTGTATTGTTTTTAGTGTCCGTACATGTCCTCGCTAAATTGTAAAGTGCTGCGGAATATGTGAGCCCTATAAAAATAAAATAATTAGTATTATTGTTTGCCTTTATTTTTATGTTTGTCATTGTGGCCAGGCCGTCGGGTTTCCAGCTGATTTTGGTTGGATTCATCAATTGTGACTTTTTAAAGTCTTTTTTAAGTCTTAAAATTTTGGTGGAAATATACTCCAATCCTTACCTGGCGAGATTTGATGTACGCTTGGAGGTTTCTTGTGCAAATTTTGTGACATTTTAGGAGAACATGTGACTTTTTGCACTAATAAGTTGCAAAACATTGTAAAAATTAAAACAAAGAGCATTTTTCATTCTGTGCAAAATTATTAAAGCAAGTGCATTATTTTGAAGAATTTGGGGCAAAGAAAATGTCAACGAATGCGACAAGGCAAAAAAAAGGAGTGACTTCAAAAGAATGATGAATCTGGCCCATAGAGTGGGAGCATTGCTGAAATACCTGGGGAACCACAAGTATGTTTGGCCGGCAGGTCATCTGTGTACGGCACCATTGCTTTGAAGTTGCAATTTTTAGTGACTGCTTCTCATCTGACACATGTTATGTCTTGCTCCCTTGTGGCCAACAAGTAAACTTCTCTACTATCCTCTGCGTGTCTTTCCCAATGTGTCCTGCACGTACAGGTGCTGTTTCTGTGCCTTGCATCCTTTTAGTCTATTCCATCACCTGAAACAATTTTCTGATATTCTCTACTATAACTTTCCGCTCCCACCCATTATGTAATGATGAAATAGCCTTCTTTACCTTTGTTGGCTTAGAAAAACATCTTTTGAGTTTTTCTTTAAGTCTTTTTTCTTTTTTTTGTTAGATGGTAATCGTTGAATTTTTTTTGACAAATTTTTCAAATTGATTGGCGCAGTTTATGAATTTTGCACAAAGTGAAAAATGCTGTTTATTTTCTTTTTCTAAACCCTTTTTGCAAGTTTTCAGCACAAAATTCGCATGTTTCGCTAAAATGTCTCAAACGTTGCACAAAAATTGCAATCATCCATGAAAATCACTGAAGTGCATTTCCACCAAAAAATTGTGACTTTTTAAAGAGTCACAGTTAATGAATCAACCGCAAACATCTGGAAATCCCAATCCTTGTAAACAGTGGAGAAAACAAAAAAAGTGATTATGGCAAAATGGCTTTAAAATAATAATTGTTGCAGAGCCTGACAGGGCAGGAAAGAGATTGCATCTGAGGTATGATGGCTATGCACAGCGCTCAGAAGGCCAGGCTCTTGGCTAGGAAGGGGGAAGCGCTGGTTGTGCAGCATGTAGTAGACAGGGTCACCCCTAAGCAAAGATCAGCCATTTTTCTGCAACATCATTGCTGCTAGAGACTAATTGCTCATGACAACAGGCCTTGGACAGAAAGTAAGAATGCAGAACTTCTTCTTCCGTTCTAAAATAAAATAACAGTCGGAAACCAGACACACCCTATATAAATCAAGGCGGTCCCTCTGCTTCCATTTGAAATAGGAATGCACAGGAAATTATTTTCGTTCATCTGTTCTGTTTTTTTTCTAAATGGAGCAGACAAAAGTCCAACCTAAGTCCGCACAGAATGGAAATGCTGCAAAATCTAACATGCAGATTTGCAAAGGTAAAAGTCACAGCAGGTAAATGGATGAGATTTTAACAAGCATCATCTATGGGCTGCAGACTTTTTCTGCACAGAAAATGATCTTTTAAATTTGCCACATGTCATTTTTTAAAGCAGAAATGTAATGGATTTGTTGACAACTTTCCCCTCTTGACATCAATGCTGAAGTAAATACAGTATCTGCAGTCGACTCCTAAAGTTGAGGATTTTGATGCAGATTACCTGCAGATCTGCAGCAAAAATTTCACGTACAAATAACGTCTAAAACAGAAAATAAAAATATCTCTTTACCAATCTTCTCTTTACTGGCCTTCTATGATAATGTATCATGTAGACATTTGACCGCTGCAGCCAATCTCCGGCGGTAGTTTTCACTTTGAAGAACAGAGACCATCTGGGGCGCAGGAAAGCAGCAACGCAGGAATGGTAGGAGAATGTTACAATAAATAGATTTATATCACAGAAAATGAGATCAAATCCACACTAATAAATATTCAATTTGCAACATCAAGAAGGAAATTAGTGATTTACTCATGACAATTGTCATCATATAGAAAACTCAACCTGATACCTCAGAGTATGTTGAAGACACATGGATAAATAAGAACCTATCGCAACCATAGAACAAAATGAGAGCAAAAGCTCCAAAAAATGCGACATGACAAAGGTCCAAATAGTGTGTAATAGTGCACCACCCCGACGCGCGTTTTGGAGGGTCAGTCCATCATCAGTGAAGGACTGATGAAGGACTGACCCTCCGAAGCGCGAGTCGGGATGGTGCTTGGATACTGGCAACCACTGGCAGTCGCTCCTCAGGTATACTAGATTTATTTCCATTCTCACTATGGCGCTCACTTTTGGCCATTTAGCATCTTGTTTATTATATGGAGTGAGTGACCTGTATTGATTATTGTCTGTTTATCCTGAGGTTCTGGCTGATTCATACTCATCATTATGTTTCTATTAATATTATAGCCAGTTAGGTTTTCCAGACCCAGCACCTTTTTGCTTTACCCATGTGGTTTTGGATGTGACACAATTCATTGTCCCTATTCCCCTCCTTGTCATCTGTCATATTATGTATTAATCCATTGATATTAATAATTTTGTATTTTATTACACACTATTTGGACCTTTGTCTTGTCGCATTTTCTGGAGCTTTTGCTAACATCAAGAAGGAGAAGCGTGGAATTGAAAATCACAAGATCTATAGACATGTTAATGGTATGTAAATGATGAAAAATGTAACCTAAACATCTCAATTTTTTCAGTGTCCAGTATGAGTGCCACACGCAGAAGTACATGCACTTACAGATCTTGGTATGTTATCAATGAGGTTATGCTCATCTGTGGAATGCTATGCCATGCTGAATTCCCTTGGGCACCCCAATCATCATGATTCACCAATGGCATCTCCCTTTGCACTTACAGATCAATGGTATCCCAGATGTGCTCTATGGGAGATAAGACTGCAGACCCTGCAGGTCATGGTTGCATTTTTAGGCCATGTGAGCTGCTCACAATAGTACAAGCAACATGTGGCCTCACGTTGTCATGTTGAAAAAGGTCTCCTGGGACACTTTCAGTTTCCCTTGTGAAGGCTCCTTCATGGCATTGCCTACAAGGCCTTAAGACCAATCTCCAGTTATCTTTGTATCCAAGACAAAAGCAAGATGCATTGCTGAAGAGGTCATACCTCCAGTCCTACTACCATTGCTGACTTGCTCTGCACCATGGTAGCTTTAGTCAGCATACGCACTAGATGTCTGTCAGATGAACAATGCTTTGGCAAATTATTCAGCCAACAGCCTTCTCAGCTGGCTCTCCAATACACAGGAGTGTTCATTCGGTGTTAGCGTGGGTGGTCAGGAGCGGGAGCTCCGAGAGTGGACCCTCTGGACCGTGGCACCGAGGGACCCCGGGCGAGCTGCCAGGTGGAACCGACCCCTATACAGGGACCGTTAGGAGCAGGCCCAGGGGTTCGAGTACCACGGTAGCCGGTACCGAGAGGGGCGGCTCAGGATGGACCGGAGTAAGACTGAGACTGGAGTAGGACGGCAGGAGCACTGAAGACAGGACTGGAGTAGGACGGCAGGAACACAAGGCAGGACTGGAGTAGGACGGCAGGAACAGTGAAGGCAGGACTGGAGTAGGACGGCAGGAACACAAGGCAGGACTGGAGTAGGACGACAGGAACACAGGTAGCAGGACTGAGAAGCTGCTGTGAGGAGCAGCCGAGACAGGAACTGCAGGAGCAGAGTGTGCACGATGGAGCGAGGCCAGAGTGTCAGGAAACACAACGATCAGGCGCCTCCCTCAGGGGGAAGCGGCCTGATATGGCCCCATCTGGTCAGCCATTGGTCCAAATGTGCTTCCGGGTCAGGGCACAGCCGGAGCATAAGAAGCAGGAAGGAGGCGCGGCCGCGGCCTATGGCGCATGCGCATAGCATGCAGGGAAGGCATCGGTCGCGGGTCTGTCTCAGGTGACCGCCGCGGCCGTCGGGTGGAGAGAGGCTGCGGCGTGGGAGCGGAGGGCGACTGCGGCGTGGAAGCGGAGGCCGGGTGAGTATGGCGGAGCGGTGTAACAGTACCCCCTCCCCTAAGCCGCCCCCCCCGGAGATTAACAAGAAACCTCTTGAGGATACGGGGAGCATTAATATTCTCCCGAGGCTCCCAGGATCTCTCCTCAGGACCAAAGCCCTTCCAATCAACGAGAAAGAAAGTCCTACCTCTAACCCTTTTCACAGCGAGGATGTCCTGCACTTCAAAAACGTTGTCGGCACCCACCGGCTGAGGACCAAGATCAAGCGAGGAATGGAAACGATTCAGCACCACAGGCTTCAGGAGAGAGACGTGAAAGGTGTTCGGGATCCGGAGCGAAGCAGGCAACCTCAATTTGTAGGCAACTTCGTTAATACGTCCCAGAATTTCAAACGGACCGATGTAGCGTGGACCCAACTTGTAGGAGGGCAGTTTTAGTCAGACGAATTTGGAGGAGAGCCAGACCTTATCGCCAACACGATACGGAGGAGAATCCAACCTCTTTTTGTCTGCATAGTTCTTCATCTGATCAGCGGATCTCTTGAGTGATGTGTTGGTCTCAGCCCAAATCTTAGAAAATTCCGAGGACAAGGCATTGGCCGCGGGTACCTCAGAGGCAGGGGTTATCGGAAGAGGGACACCAGGATGTCTGCCAAAAACAATGAAAAACGGAGACTTGGCCGAAGACTCACCAGCATGGTTGTTATAAGCGAACTCTGCCCAGGGGAGTAAGCTGACCCAATCGTTCTGGTGGGCGTTAGAGAAGTGGCGTAAGTATCCCGTAAGCGTCTGGTTGGTACGCTCTACTTGTCCGTTGGACTGTGGATGGTAGGCCGAGGAGAAGTCGAGGGAAACGTTCATAAGCTTACAAAGCGAACGCCAGAACTTGGAGGTAAACTGAACCCCTCGGTCAGACACAATGCGTCGAGGTAGTCCATGAAGCCTGAAGACTTGATGAATGAAGATCTCGGCCAGCTCCGGTGCTGAGGGAAGACCGGGCAGAGGGATGAAGTGAGCCATCTTGGAAAAACGATCCACCACCACCAGAATGACTGAGCAGCCCGCAGAGCAGGGTAGGTCGGTGATGAAATCCATGGCGATGTTCTCCCAAGGAACCGTAGGGACAGGCAACGGAAGCAACAAGCCAGACGGAGATCTCCGTGGTACCTTGTTCTTTGCACAGGATGGACAAGAAGCCACAAAATCGAGTACATCTTGGCGAAGTGAGGGCCACCAGTAGTGACGTTTGATAAGATCAAGGGTCTTCTTAGTTCCGGCATGGCCGGCCAGTTTGGAGGAGTGCCCCCATAGAAGAACCTTTTGCTTGAGATTCTCTGGCACAAGCGTCTTGCCAGGCGGAGGAGTAAGCCAGTTCACTGGAGCCACGGTGATGATCCTAGTGGGATCAATGATATGTGACGGTTCCTCCGTGGATTCGTGTGGTTGGAAGACCCTGGACAGGGCGTCGGCTTTGGAATTCTTGCTGCCGGGACGGAATCGGAGCTCGAAATCAAATCGGGCAAAAAATAAAGACCATCTGGCCTGGCGAGGGTTTAGTCTCTGGGCAGACTGGAGATAGGCCAGATTCTTGTGGTCCGAGAAGATGACAAAAGGATGGACAGCTCCTTCCAGGAGGTGGCGCCATTCCTCCAAGGCCAACTTGATGGCCAAAAGTTCCCGGTCACCGATCGAGTAGTTACACTCGGATGGAGAAAAGGCCTTCGAGAAGAAGCCACAAGGGTGCAGGCGACCGGAGGCGGTTCTCTGGGACAGCACCGCCCCGGCACCAGTCGAGGAAGCGTCCACCTCGAGTACAAAAGGTCGATCGCTCTCAGGGCGATGCAGGACCGGAGCCGTGGAGAAAGCCCGTTTTAGGGACAGAAAGGCCTCCTCTGCCTCAGGAGACCAATCCTTGGAAGTAGACCCTTTACGGGTGAGCACAGAAATGGGTCTTGTGATCGCAGAGAAGTGGGAGACAAATTGCCGGTAATAGTTGGCGAACCCGAGGAATCGTTGTATCGCCTTTAATCCGACGGGGCGAGGCCATTTGAGGATGGCAGACAACTTCTCGGGATCCATCCTAAGACCAGCGTCGGAGATAATGTATCCCAGAAATGGCAGAGAGGTCTGTTCGAAGAGACATTTCTCGATCTTTGCATACAGACGGTTCTCCCGAAGACGCTGAAGCACCAGGCGGACACTCTTTCTGTGGGACGAGAGGTCCGGCGAGAAGACGAGGATGTCGTCTAAGTACACGACCACACAGGAGTACAAGAGATCCCGGAAGATCTCGTTGACGAACTCTTGAAAGACTGCAGGAGCATTGCAAAGACCGAAGGGCATGACCAGGTACTCGTAATGGCCATCTCGAGTGTTGAAAGCGGTCTTCCACTCGTCACCTGCACGGATACGGACCAGATTGTAGGCTCCTCTGAGGTCCAGCTTGGTAAAGACCCGAGCCCCTCTGAGACGGTCAAACAGTTCCGGAATGAGTGGAAGAGGGTACCTGTTCTTGATGGTAATCTCATTCAAGCCCCTATAGTCAATGCATGGCCGTAGAGTCCCGTCCTTCTTTTTGACGAAGAAGAACCCGGCTCCCGCGGGCGAAGAGGATTTCCGTATAAAGCCTTTGGCGAGGTTCTCTCGGACGTACTCGGACATGGCGGTGGTCTCCATGGGAGACAGAGGGTAGATTCTGCCCCTTGGGGGGGTTGAACCAGAAACAAGTTCAATTGGGCAGTCAAACGGCCGGTGTGGAGGGAGGACCTCTGCTTCCTTCTTATCAAAAACATCGGCGTAGGAGCTGTAAGCTGGAGGAAGACCCGGGAGGTCTGGAGGTGACCGTGGAGCGGCCGCCAGGCGGACAGGAGTCAGACAGCGAGCTTGGCACGGGTGCCCCCAGCGGAGTATCTCCCCAGAAGACCAGTCGAGAACAGGCTGATGAGTCCTTAACCATGGAAGACCGAGTAGAATGGCGTGAGAGAGCTTAGGTAAAACGTAAAAGGCTATCTTCTCTCGATGTAAGGCTCCGATTTGCAATTCCACCTCTTCAGTGACCAAGGTGACGGTCACCTGTAGCGGTTTGCCATCCACGGTGGCAATCTGAATTGGGTTAGATAGAGTGATTACAGGAATTTGGTATTTGTCTACCTCTTCCGGCCGAATGAAGTTACCCGCTGAGCCCGAATCCACGTAGGCCACCTCGGAACCACGCCTCCCTCCTGAAACCAAAAGCACAGAAATCGTAAGGGGTTGAGAGGAATCATCATCATCACCTAGGAAGGCCTCTCTTACCTGACCTAGGTGGAGTCGTTTCCCTGTCTCTTAGGACAGGTGCGGATATAGTGTGACGAATGACCGCAATAGAGGCACAGACCTTGTGCCCGTCTCTCTCTCTGACGTAACTCGGCCAACCTGAGATGATCTATCTGCATGGACTCACCCGAAGAGAGGGAAGAAGATCCGACTGAACGTGAGCTGGCCGACTGAGTGAAAGGAGGAACTGACCTGGAGGAGCGCCTGTCTCTCACTGACTCCCGAGCGCGCTCCAGGAAGCGCAGGTCAATGCGGGTAGCCAGCGAGATAAGGTCCTCTAAGGTGGACGGGGTATCTCGACCAGCGAGTTCATCCTTTATTTTACTAGAAAGACCGCGCCAGAATGCCCCCACCAAAGCTGCGTTATTCCAGCCGAGCTCAGAGGAAATAGTGCGAAAGCGAATAGCGTACTGTCCGACCGTGAGAGAGCCCTGGTGTAAGTTAAAGAGTGACTCAGTGAGAGAGGCTAACCGGCCCGGCTCATCGAAAACCTTACGAAACGTATCCAGGAAAACCGGGAGACTTGAAACGACCGGGTCGTCACGTTCCCAGAGCGGGTTTACCCAAGAAAGGGCCTCTCCCTCCAGATGGGACATGATGAAGGCCACTTTGGCCCGGTCCGAGGGATATTGCTGCGGCAGCCATTCAAAGTGGAGACTACACTGATTTAAGAACCCCCTACAGAGCTTGGGATCCCCGGTGAAACGAGGCGGCTTGGCGAGGCGGGGCGTCGGATGAGCAGCAGACGCAGGGGGAGGAGTCGGCACTGCAGCGGCAGCCTGGAGGGCCGACAAGCGACTATCAAAGGAGGCCATGTAGGACAAAATGTGGGTTTGAGTATCTTGCTGCTGGCCCAGCTCCTGTTGGAGACTGGCCAGCTGAGTGGCATTTCCAGGATCGGCCACCTGTAAGGCCGACAAACGGGTGTCCATCGACTTCATGATTGACATAATGCGCCCCTGATTCTCCCGTAGGAATAGCAACTCTTTCTGGGTAGCAGCCGTAGTACCGGCGGAGTCCATGGCCTGATCGTACTGTTAGCGTGGGTGGTCAGGAGCGGGAGCTCCGAGAGTGGACCCTCTGGACCGTGGCACCGAGGGACCCCGGGCGAGCTGCCAGGTGGAACCGACCCCTATACAGGGACCGTTAGGAGCAGGCCCAGGGGTTCGAGTACCACGGTAGCCGGTACCGAGAGGGGCGGCTCAGGATGGACCGGAGTAAGACTGAGACTGGAGTAGAACGGCAGGAGCACTGAAGACAGGACTGGAGTAGGACGGCAGGAACACAAGGCAGGACTGGAGTAGGACGGCAGGAACAGTGAAGGCAGGACTGGAGTAGGACGGCAGGAACACAAGGCAGGACTGGAGTAGGACGACAGGAACACGGGTAGCAGGACTGAGAAGCTGCTGTGAGGAGCAGCCGAGACAGGAACTGCAGGAGCAGAGTGTGCACGATGGAGCGAGGCCAGAGTGTCAGGAAACACAACGATCAGGCGCCTCCCTCAGGGGGAAGCGGCCTGATATGGCCCCGTCTGGTCAGCCATTGGTCCAAATGTGCTTCCGGGTCAGGGCACAGCCGGAGCATAAGAAGCAGGAAGGAGGCGCGGCCGCGGCCTATGGCGCATGCGCATAGCATGCAGGGAAGGCATCGGTCGCGGGTCTGTCTCAGGTGACCGCCGCGGCCGTCGGGTGGAGAGAGGCTGCGGCGTGGGAGCGGAGGGCGACTGCGGCGTGGAAGTGGAGGCCGGGTGAGTATGGCGGAGCGGTGTAACAGTACCCCCTCCCCTAAGCCGCCCCCCCCGGAGATTAACAAGAAACCTCTTGAGGATACGGGGAGCATTAATATTCTCCCGAGGCTCCCAGGATCTCTCCTCAGGACCAAAGCCCTTCCAATCAACGAGAAAGAAAGTCCTACCTCTAACCCTTTTCACAGCGAGGATGTCCTGCACTTCAAAAACGTTGTCGGCACCCACCGGCTGAGGACCAAGATCAAGCGAGGAATGGAAACGATTCAGCACCACAGGCTTCAGGAGAGAGACGTGAAAGGTGTTCGGGATCCGGAGCGAAGCAGGCAACCTCAATTTGTAGGCAACTTCGTTAATACGTCCCAGAATTTCAAACGGACCGATGTAGCGTGGACCCAACTTGTAGGAGGGCAGTTTTAGTCGGACGAATTTGGAGGAGAGCCAGACCTTATCGCCAACACGATACGGAGGAGAATCCAACCTCTTTTTGTCTGCATAGTTCTTCATCTGATCAGCGGATCTCTTGAGTGATGTGTTGGTCTCAGCCCAAATCTTAGAAAATTCCGAGGACAAGGCATTGGCCGCGGGTACCTCAGAGGCAGGGGTTATCGGAAGAGGGACACCAGGATGTCTGCCAAAAACAATGAAAAACGGAGACTTGACCGAAGACTCACCAGCATGGTTGTTATAAGCGAACTCTGCCCAGGGGAGTAAGCTGACCCAATCGTTCTGGTGGGCGTTAGAGAAGTGGCGTAAGTATCCCGTAAGCGTCTGGTTGGTACGCTCTACTTGTCCGTTGGACTGTGGATGGTAGGCCGAGGAGAAGTCGAGGGAAACGTTCATAAGCTTACAAAGCGAACGCCAGAACTTGGAGGTAAACTGAACCCCTCGGTCAGACACAATGCGTCGAGGTAGTCCATGAAGCCTGAAGACTTGATGAATGAAGATCTCGGCCAGCTCCGGCGCTGAGGGAAGACCGGGCAGAGGGATGAAGTGAGCCATCTTGGAAAAACGATCCACCACCACCAGAATGACTGAGCAGCCCGCAGAGCAGGGTAGGTCGGTGATGAAATCCATGGCGATGTTCTCCCAAGGAACCGTAGGGACAGGCAACGGAAGCAACAAGCCAGACGGAGATCTCCGTGGTACCTTGTTCTTTGCACAGGATGGACAAGAAGCCACAAAATCGAGTACATCTTGGCGAAGTGAGGGCCACCAGTAGTGACGTTTGATAAGATCAAGGGTCTTCTTAGTTCCGGCATGGCCGGCCAGTTTGGAGGAGTGCCCCCATAGAAGAACCTTTTGCTTGAGATTCTCTGGCACAAGCGTCTTGCCAGGCGGAGGAGTAAGCCAGTTCACTGGAGCCACGGTGATGATCCTAGTGGGATCAATGATATGTGACGGTTCCTCCGTGGATTCGTGTGGTTGGAAGACCCTGGACAGGGCGTCGGCTTTGGAATTCTTGCTGCCGGGACGGAATCGGAGCTCGAAATCAACTCGGGCAAAAAATAAAGACCATCTGGCCTGGCGAGGGTTTAGTCTCTGGGCAGACTGGAGATAGGCCAGATTCTTGTGGTCCGAGAAGATGACAAAAGGATGGACAGCTCCTTCCAGGAGGTGGCGCCATTCCTCCAAGGCCAACTTGATGGCCAAAAGTTCCCGGTCACCGATCGAGTAGTTACACTCGGATGGAGAAAAGGCCTTCGAGAAGAAGCCACAAGGGTGCAGGCGACCGGAGGCGGTTCTCTGGGACAGCACCGCCCCGGCACCAGTCGAGGAAGCGTCCACCTCGAGTACAAAAGGTCGATCGCTCTCAGGGCGATGCAGGACCGGAGCCGTGGAGAAAGCCCGTTTTAGGGACAGAAAGGCCTCCTCTGCCTCAGGAGACCAATCCTTGGAAGTAGACCCTTTACGGGTGAGCACAGAAATGGGTCTTGTGATCGCGGAGAAGTGGGAGACAAATTGCCGGTAATAGTTGGCGAACCCGAGGAATCGTTGTATCGCCTTTAATCCGACGGGGCGAGGCCATTTGAGGATGGCAGACAACTTCTCGGGATCCATCCTAAGACCAGCGTCGGAGATAATGTATCCCAGAAATGGCAGAGAGGTCTGTTCGAAGAGACATTTCTCGATCTTTGCATACAGACGGTTCTCCCGAAGACGCTGAAGCACCAGGTGGACACTCTTTCTGTGGGACGAGAGGTCCGGCGAGAAGACGAGGATGTCGTCTAAGTACACGACCACACAGGAGTACAAGAGATCCCGGAAGATCTCGTTGACGAACTCTTGAAAGACTGCAGGAGCATTGCAAAGACCGAAGGGCATGACCAGGTACTCGTAATGGCCATCTCGAGTGTTGAAAGCGGTCTTCCACTCGTCACCTGCACGGATACGGACCAGATTGTAGGCTCCTCTGAGGTCCAGCTTGGTAAAGACCCGAGCCCCTCTGAGACGGTCAAACAGTTCTGGAATGAGTGGAAGAGGGTACCTGTTCTTGATGGTAATCTCATTCAAGCCCCTATAGTCAATGCATGGCCGTAGAGTCCCGTCCTTCTTTTTGACGAAGAAGAACCCGGCTCCCGCGGGCGAAGAGGATTTCCGTATAAAGCCTTTGGCGAGGTTCTCTCGGACGTACTCGGACATGGCGGTGGTCTCCACGGGAGACAGAGGGTAGATTCTGCCCCTTGGGGGGGTTGAACCAGAAACAAGTTCAATTGGGCAGTCAAACGGCCGGTGTGGAGGGAGGACCTCTGCTTCCTTCTTATCAAAAACATCGGCGTAGGAGCTGTAAGCTGGAGGAAGACCCGGGAGGTCTGGAGGTGATCGTGGAGCGGCCGCCAGGCGGACAGGAGTCAGACAGCGAGCTTGGCACGGGTGCCCCCAGCGGAGTATCTCCCCAGAAGACCAGTCGAGAACAGGCTGATGAGTCCTTAACCATGGAAGACCGAGTAGAATGGCGTGAGAGAGCTTAGGTAAAACGTAAAAGGCTATCTTCTCTCGATGTAAGGCTCCGATTTGCAATTCCACCTCTTCAGTGACCAAGGTGACGGTCACCTGTAGCGGTTTGCCATCCACGGTGGCAATCTGAATTGGGTTAGATAGAGTGACTACAGGAATTTGGTATTTGTCTACCTCTTCCGGCCGAATGAAGTTACCCGCTGAGCCCGAATCCACGTAGGCCACCTCGGAACCACGCCTCCCTCCTGAAACCAAAAGCACAGAAATCGTAAGGGGTTGAGAGGAATCATCATCATCACCTAGGAAGGCCTCTCTTACCTGACCTAGGTGGAGTCGTTTCCCTGTCTCTTAGGACAGGTGCGGATATAGTGTGACGAATGACCGCAATAGAGGCACAGACCTTGTGCCCGTCTCTCTCTCTGACGTAACTCGGCCAACCTGAGATGATCTATCTGCATGGACTCACCCGAAGAGAGGGAAGAAGATCCGACTGAACGTGAGCTGGCCGACTGAGTGAAAGGAGGAACTGACCTGGAGGAGCGCCTGTCTCTCACTGACTCCCGAGCGCGCTCCAGGAAGCGCAGGTCAATGCGGGTAGCCAGCGAGATAAGGTCCTCTAAGGTGGACGGGGTATCTCGACCAGCGAGTTCATCCTTTATTTTACTAGAAAGACCGCGCCAGAATGCCCCCACCAAAGCTGCGTTATTCCAGCCGAGCTCAGAGGAAATAGTGCGAAAGCGAATAGCGTACTGTCCGACCGTGAGAGAGCCCTGGTGTAAGTTAAAGAGTGACTCAGTGAGAGAGGCTAACCGGCCCGGCTCATCGAAAACCTTACGAAACGTATCCAGGAAAACCGGGAGACTCGAAACGACCGGGTCGTCACGTTCCCAGAGCGGGTTTACCCAAGAAAGGGCCTCTCCTTCCAGATGGGACATGATGAAGGCCACTTTGGCCCGGTCCGAGGGATATTGCTGCGGCAGCCATTCAAAGTGGAGACTACACTGATTTAAGAACCCCCTACAGAGCTTGGGATCCCCGGTGAAACGAGGCGGCTTGGCGAGGCGGGGCGTCGGATGAGCAGCAGACGCAGGGGGAGGAGTCGGCACTGCAGCGGCAGCCTGGAGGGCCGACAAGCGACTATCAAAGGAGGCCATGTAGGACAAAATGTGGGTTTGAGTATCTTGCTGCTGGCCCAGCTCCTGTTGGAGACTGGCCAGCTGAGTGGCATTTCCAGGATCGGCCACCTGTAAGGCCGACAAACGGGTGTCCATCGACTTCATGATTGACATAATGCGCCCCTGATTCTCCCGTAGGAATAGCAACTCTTTCTGGGTAGCAGCCGTAGTACCGGCGGAGTCCATGGCCTGATCGTACTGTTAGCGTGGGTGGTCAGGAGCGGGAGCTCCGAGAGTGGACCCTCTGGACCGTGGCACCGAGGGACCCCGGGCGAGCTGCCAGGTGGAACCGACCCCTATACAGGGACCGTTAGGAGCAGGCCCAGGGGTTCGAGTACCACGGTAGCCGGTACCGAGAGGGGCGGCTCAGGATGGACCGGAGTAAGACTGAGACTGGAGTAGGACGGCAGGAGCACTGAAGACAGGACTGGAGTAGGACGGCAGGAACACAAGGCAGGACTGGAGTAGGACGGCAGGAACAGTGAAGGCAGGACTGGAGTAGGACGGCAGGAACACAAGGCAGGACTGGAGTAGGACGACAGGAACACGGGTAGCAGGACTGAGAAGCTGCTGTGAGGAGCAGCCGAGACAGGAACTGCAGGAGCAGAGTGTGCACGATGGAGCGAGGCCAGAGTGTCAGGAAACACAACGATCAGGCGCCTCCCTCAGGGGGAAGCGGCCTGATATGGCCCCATCTGGTCAGCCATTGGTCCAAATGTGCTTCCGGGTCAGGGCACAGCCGGAGCATAAGAAGCAGGAAGGAGGCGCGGCCGCGGCCTATGGCGCATGCGCATAGCATGCAGGGAAGGCATCGGTCGCGGGTCTGTCTCAGGTGACCGCCGCGGCCGTCGGGTGGAGAGAGGCTGCGGCGTGGGAGCGGAGGGCGACTGCGGCGTGGAAGCGGAGGCCGGGTGAGTATGGCGGAGCGGTGTAACAGTCGGGCACAAAAGCACTTGTGTGTTCTCTACGAGAAATCTGAAGCCTGACATTTGTCCAGAAGAAACATGCAATCATCAGTCCAAAATCAGACCTGTGCGATCGACATCAAACCTGACCATCAGCCAGCGTCCCCATACACATTAGACTGTCGGTTGATATTGGCAGGTTCAACCAACCATAGTGTAATGTATAAAGGGGTGTTTGGGAGTTGTGGCATGAGGTCAATGGAACACCTGTTGCTGAACTTGTGGCTCATAACCCAATGTCAATACAAATGCCTTCTTATGGTTTGTGTAGCCATTCTTCTTAAGTGTCCAAGGTGCCATTTTTCAGCACATTTCCAGAACACATGTTGCTGGTGCTAATGTGAGCACCCTGCATGGCCTAATGTGCTAACATAGCCTGCAGAACTGCCTCCCTTTGAGGTTGTCTGGGACATCTTGGGTCAACAAGTACAAAGGGAACTGACAGCAGTGAATTTTGTGTGTCAGAGCCTTCCTCAGACAACCATTAATAACCTTAATAATAGCATCCCCTGGAGTGTAAGTGAATGTATTTCTGTACATGATGCTCATATTCAATACTGGATAAATCAAAACATTTGAAAACTTTATTTCCCTTTTTACATCAATTGCATATCATTAGCATGTTATCGATCCTGTGATTTCCTTATTTTTTCTCTTGGTGTTTCAGTTTCAATGTTTATAATTTTTTTTTATAAAATCCCCAAAAAAGGCCATACTTATTAATTAATAATTAATCTGCAAGTTATTTGTATGTTCTCCCTGTGTTTGGGTGGGTTCACTCCAGGCTGTCTAGTTTCCTGCCATACTCCCAAGACATACTTATAGGGAATGCAGATTGTGAGGCCCAATGGGGACAGCGATGCTGATGTCTGTACAGTGCTCCGGAATGAATGTCGCTTTATAAGGGAGTAAAATAAAATAAAAAGTCAGTATAACACCAATTTCTAGGAATATGTGGAAGCCATATTGCTATATGGGTAAGGTCCGCCACAATTTACTGATGACCAGCCACTGACACACCTAATGCACATGGGGGTGGGATGCTTAGTCTTATACCTGCACATGCATAAGGCTTCTATAGTGTGAAAGTCGTGCGGTTATGTGTAGAGCAGTATGCTGCCATATACCCTATTGGTGATGCTAGGAATATTAAATCAGGTGAGCAGCCAAGAGCCTTCTACACTTTGTGCTTTACACCAGAAAACAGTCATACGTTCTGCCCCCCATCATCACAACGTTCTGCCCCCCATCATCACAACGTTCTGCCCCCCAGCATTACAAGGCTAAACTTCAGCTTGTAAAAATGATGAAAATAAGTTCTGTAGCGTCTTTTTTATATGAATTGATCACTTTTTTAGGATCCATAGGAGCAAATCCAGAATTAAATCTGCATCAAAATCAAACCATTATTTGGTGGGAATTGGGCTTGCAGATTTTGCTGCAGCAAATCCAACCCATGTATTGCTAAGTACATGAATTCTACATGTACAGTAGTGATGCCCGTATAGTGAATATTTTACAAGACATAACAAACACATTAAGAAATTAACAGTAGTCTTTTTTATAAATTATATGTTTTCTATTCGATGTTGCTTACACCCTGGGATCACTCTGGACATTTAGTGAAATGTGAATGAATTTTCATGTTTTATTTTGTCAAGTAATTAGAAGCCACTGTTCCTATAAGAGATAATGAAAACATAGTTAATTTGAGGCAATTTTGTATTTTCTTTAAAGATGCCTTTTATGTCATTATTTCATCTGGCAAGACATGATTAAGGGAAAATATGATAAAAAAAAAAGCAAAGACAACATCACTAAAATTCATGCAAAACATGGGAAAAAAACGATCTAATTAAAAGAAAACTTTTTGTTTTGAAAAAATGCCACTGACTAAAATGCCGCATACAATAAAATATTGTGCACAGTGTATTTTATATTTTAATATAAACTTTAAGGTAATATCTGTGTGCAGTGTTTTTGCAAAAATCTAAGTTATAAAAAATTATATGGAAAACATGGTATTTTTTAGAAAAATAATGTGTGTATGAATCCAGCCTTAAGCTGGTTTTTGGTCTATGATTATATAAAGAAGGAAACATCTAGGACTTTTTTTCTCCATGTTTATGTCACTTATTTTGCTTCCCAAAATTGCAGAAAGATATTTATCCTTTGACATTCAACTCTATGGAAAGCAGAATGACTCCCCATTTAGTCAGGATGCATTTAATTTCCATGGTCCAATACACAGACTATTCTACATGCTGGCATTCTGTTAAAGGATGCAATAACAAGGTCACGTTCATATGTTTTTATTTCAATATACTTCTTTTTTTTACATTAGCTTCATCAACAACAAATCAGGGATCAAATGATAAATCCCATAAATCCCTGATGCGTCAATTATTATTGTTATTATTATTTCTTTTTAGAGCATCATTGATTCCATGGTGCTGTACATGAGGGAAATGGAGGCAAACGAATATTTTCTACCTTGAGAAATGAGTTTACAGAAATATTCAACAAAATACAGGGGGCACTGCTATGTGTACATTTTACACGTTTTTCAGTGTATTGCTTTTTCTGCAGCTTTCATAATAAAGTTATCTTACCTTTTTTGCAGCTGAAAAATACCAATGTGTACTTCTTCTAAACTATGGCTATTAGCACAATAAATATAATCAGTATAAAAATAATACCAATAATTTACTTTCTACAAGAAAATGTGTTATACAACCATGGAGAGTTTAATCAAGTTGGCAAAGGGGAAAATGGCATCTATCCCATATTTATCTATCTATCTATCTATCTCATATCTATCTATC